>NC_067124.1:4644329-5293714 GCF_021347895.1 Acanthochromis polyacanthus | reverse complement strand
TACTGCATTTTATTGGCATTTATGGGTTTACCTTTACAACAATGCTAACTAGAAAAGCATTCAGACAGCGCTGTACACTTCCAAGGCTGTTCATTCCCCTGTATGGCACTGTCTGAAACGCAGCATTCTTTTTTTTTACTGGTGGCTCAGAGAACATCTGATATAGAATCACTCTATTCATCCCCAAAGGAAAATTCAGTATGTAGCATTATATGTTATGTATATATATTGTATGTTGTATATGGAGTGAATATTCATTAAAAGGATACAAGAAGCTGTTCCAGTGATTGTGACCATCACTTTCATCATCTTCAGATAGGTAACCTGAGGGATTTAATGTAGTAAATACAAAATAAACAGAGAACAGCCATGAAACACCCATATTCATATAATAATAACCAAATAAAAGAACTGTTAGTGTTAAAAAAAATCCATCTTTTGATTTGCAGCTGTTGTCTGTGTTCCGAGTGCCACAGCGTAGCATCAGTTTTTGCAAGAAAATCCTCATCATCCAGGTGTTAGCACAAGTTTTTTTGTATGTTTTCACTGTTAATGAGAGACAAGGGGCTCTGCAGAACATAGCACACTGTACTTTACCCTTGAATACTGACATATTCATTAAAAATGGCAAACAAACGTACATCATGGCTGCAAGATTCTAACCTACAAGAATTCAGAATTTTCAGTGGCAGCAGTGAAGTTCAAGTTTTATTTTCAATTATAATTTTGACTTCCATTGATTATGAAAACCAGATAACTGAGATAAAACTGCTTTTGTCTTGTGTTATAAATTCCCCTCCCCTTTACAGTGTTCACTTTCACCCTTCCTAAAAGTCCCAAAGTTTACCATCAACAGTGGCTTAGGTTGGAGTGTAGTGGGACAGGTTAGTTTTACTCTACCGATGATGTGTCGCAGTAGTAATCCAGCTCAGTAAGGAGGAACTGCAGATTCAGACATGTAGACTTTGTGCTTGGATGAGGAGCCGTGGGTATGAAACTACCATCTGTGTGAGTGTGACCGAATCCTGCCTCAATGTGGCAGTGCCATAATGGCACGGGCCACGGCGGTTATGCTGTCTGTGACAGGGCTTAGATGATGGTCGTCTGTTTCATATTGACCAAAACATCTGTGATTAGGATTTTGCCATAATTGAGCAGCCCAGACAACAAGAATTCTCCAACTGTATTAGGAAACTTTAATGAGCTTCTTCTGTTTCTTTGGGCCTTAAGTTTTCTTTGTGTCATACAGTCCGGTAGTGCTGGTAGGTGATTATAATTTGCGGATTGATCCTAAATAGTTGTATGAGACTCCTGTTGTGTATTCACTGTGATCCACAATAGTCAATTCATTTCTACAACAATGGACACTTTCAAGTGCAACTTTCACAATAAGTTTTTCTATATGCATATTTATAGGTACATCTGTCATATAGGGCTGCACAGTGGATGGTGGTTAGGACTTTTGCCTTGCAGCTAGAAGATCCCCAGTTCATGTCCTGGCCTTCCTGGGATGATGGATGCGTGGAGTTTGCATGTTCTCCCTGTACATGTGTGGGGTTTCTCCAGGTTCTCTGGCTTCATCCCACAGTCTAAACATGCTGAGGTTAATTGGTGATCCATAGGTGTGAGTGTGAGTGTGATTGTTGTCTCTATGTGTAGCCCTGTGACAGACTGTTACCTGTCCAGGTGTCCCTGTCTTCACCCTCATCAGCTGGGATAGGCTGCAGCCACCGTGACCCTAATGAGCGGTGTATAGATGATGGATGGATGGATCTGTCATATTCTCTTTAGACTTTGTATTTGTTTTATTGCGTCGTATGTGTGTTCAAGTAAGTGTATTCTACTAAAACGCACGCACCAAACACACATGTGCAGGTTGTGTACGGAGGTTGTTATTGTGAGTGAGAGTCAACAGTCATGAGCTTAATAATTAACTGGACTCACTAAGTTTCCGTCCCCTTTAATGCTGCATGGATGAATCAATGGTGAACACACAAACACTCCTGTACACACTCCTAATAAGTCTGCGGCTGTGTTAGCAGGTGGTGTGGTGTTCTCGCTTGTTAACAGAGTTGATCTTTATTAAAGGACAGCCTGGTGAAAATAGAGCAGAGCAACTTGCCACATTCAGTCCACAACTAAGTGTTTGGGTTAGTTTAATCACTGTAATGTGCTGAAAGGACAGAAATGCAGCTAGAGCTTTGCTACACCCAGATCAATCAACGATAAAGGCCTGGATTTCACTCTGTGTGTCTGCATGTGTCTCTTTAAGGCAGGGAACCAGAGATGGATGTATTCATTAGTCACTGTTAACACGGTCTTTAGCGTTCCTCATTCACATGAAAGTGTAGTGTGTGATGTAATAGTTATTAAATAGTATTAGTAGTAATGAGTAGTTAATGAATTTAAATGAATATTTCACTCAAATTACGAAAAACAGATTGTCTTACTTCTGTGTTATAGCTTACTTACACTACCATGGAAAAGTTTGGGGCCATCCAGACAATTTCCTGTTTTCCAAGAAAACTCACACTTTTATTCATGTGCTAATATAATTCCATAAAGGTTTCTAATCATCAATGAGCCTTTCAACACCATTAGCTAACACAATGTAGCATTAGAACACAGGAGTGATGGTTGCTGGAAGTGTTCCTCTGTACCCCTATGGAGATACTCCATTAAAAATCAGCCGTTTACAGATAGAATAGTCATTTACCACATTAACAATGTCTACACTGGATTTATCATTCATTTAATGTTATCCTCATTGAGAAAAAATGGTTTTCGTTTAAAAATTCTGGACATTCTTAGTGACACAATGATAGTGTATGTCTAGATAGAGATGTCTATAAAACTGAAATTTTCTGCCTGGTTTTAGTGTTAAAGACATTATGGCTACAACCAGTGACTACTGCGATAGTTTACATAACCTATCTAGTTCTTGAAACAAATAATCAACCATTCAGATTCTGAATGACACAGTTACTCAGTGACTCTCTTCATTAACTTTATATCTGTTCCAACAGTTATTAAAAATATAGTTTTGAAAATATCTCACCATTAAAAGACACCTGTGCTTAGCTCAACTTTGGTCTGTTGGGCCACTAATTTGCAGTACAAGTGGCTGGAAACCCTGGGTATTATTGGCCACCAGTTCTCCTGTAACTGTCATCATCTAGGTAAACTTGTTCCACTCACAGCATATGTCCCCAGACCGTAATGTAGTGACCATTGTCATAGGCATTTATATAATCATCTTGGGTTAGAGACACACTTCACTACCTTAACGTAGTGAATGCATTCTGAGTCCCCAAAAACAAATAATGAGTGCAGCCACCTAATCTGACAGGTTAAATCCCGTTTGATTAAATGAATTTGGTCATTAATTTTCGTGAAACTCCATCAATTTTATTGTTTGCGCTGCTCGAAATGAGCGCAACAGGATACGGTTGGTGTAGATAAGGAAAAGATTTTGCCAATAGCAGCTGAAGTTGGCATCCCAGCACACATTAGGAATCCTTAGACCCTCCAGATAAACATGAGCAAAAAATCCTTGATTATGCGGGCTTAAATCCTTGATTATGCGAATAAATATGCGGGTTTTTATGCCATTTTATGCCGGGGAAATTGCAGAAAGTTGCAAAGTATGCGAATAGTTGTGAAATATGCAAAAATATGCACGATTCACCTGCCGTCTGGCCGCGGAGTGATGTGTCCTCTAAATCAGACACTGGGACTGCTGCGGGGTTACTGGACTGTGCTTTGAGACGGGGAGGAGCTCACAGCAGCACCTGCTGCTTGTTGAGGACAGTAACTGCAGAATGATCCGAGTTTTCCTGTCAGTCTCCAAAACGGCAGGAAAAGTTGCTAGATTTTTGGCTAGTCGCTTTTGACAAAAAAGTCGCTAGGACGCTCTGGAAAGTCGCTAGATTTAGCGAGAAAGTCGCTGAGTTGGCAACACTGGCACCGCGCTCCGCATCAGCTCGTGGCTTCTAGTGTGTGTGTGAACCGATGATGTCAGGCCGGGCATCACATAAAAACTCACGCACAACTCCATTTATATTGGTTATATTTTTCTCATTTATGCGGAAATTGTGAAATCAAGCGGGACCTGCATATTTCTCCTTTTTTTCGTGGAAATGTGAGATTCTTGCGGGAATTATGCGCTGTTTGCGGGGATTATGCGGCCTTTTGGGAAATAATTGACCCCCGCATAATCAGCGGCATTTTGGTGATTAATGCGGGAATTCATGCGATCGCATAATCGCGTTTTTCTGGAGGTTCTAATCATTTATAAGTGATATGGCTCACTCTGTAATCAGAGCTCAGCCCAACAAGTTGTTGTGACATCCTCCAACTAAATGGAACGTTTTGCAAATTAAGAGATGTTATGACCCCCGAATGGAAAATAACTTGATATAGCATTAAAGACACAACATCAGTGTAGCTAATGGTTATTGGAAAGACCACCACCAGTAACACATTTTGTTTCATATTTCATGGTTTTAGGTTCCCATAGCTTTATAAATACTTTGTTCACCTTGGAAATGAGCATGCTTTATGGTTGAGTTTAAAGTTTGAGCTTCCAAAGTGCATTGAAAGAAAGATGTGTAGTAGAACTTCAAAGAAGGAGAAGTCTAGAGTCTCTTTGCTTAGGGAACAAAAGGTAGAAAATGTTTTGGACTCAGTGGGCAGTGGTGCTGTCTGGAGTTGAGGGCCACAATGATTGCCAGAAGAATAAATGGCAACGGTGCTCTGAAGAAAACTTGATAAAAGCTTTCAACTCACAAATGCAGTGGCGGTTTTTCAAACGCTACTATTACTACAAAGAGGCACAAGGTATATTAGGTCATTTATTAAAATCCTGGTGTTTGTAGCTTTTCCCCAGGTTGAAAGTTTGTCCTATGGAACTGCTTGTGTTTACTGCAGCAGAGCCGAAGTAGCTGAAGCAACTATATAAAATTCCCTCATCAGTTCCAGCTTATCCTGGGATTCTACTTGGACATATCTTGAGGTAGTCATTTTATGCCACAGTTCTGTCTTTATATTATCTAATTAATGAATAGCGCAGAAACTTACTTCCTCTTGATCAGCAGCCTCATGTAAGTTTCCATCTGCAGAGCTGGTGTCATCAAAACTCACAACAACAAAGAAAATGCTGTTCTGCACTAAACCTGTAACTCAGTACCTTCATATTACTGTGAGAATAAGCCAGACACACATCTTTGGCATTGTGTTTGGGTTTGGGCATTGGACCAGTGAGATAACGCTTCTACCACCAGGTCAAAGTCTACATTATTCTCTAAAATTTCTATCCAGTACACTACTATTGAAAAACACATACCTCTGTCTTTAGATAGAAATGTTGGAAACAGTCTTTTTTGCCATAATGACACCAATATGAGCATTTCATTGAGGAAAAAGAATGAATTTCACAGGGTGTTAGATAATCATACTACATGGCTGACTAAAACAAATCTTGGTTGAAAGCCTCCATCAGCGTGTTGAAATACATTATAAACATTGACATTGGACTATGATGTAACATGACACAAATTACAGATTTTACTCCGTTTTTGTAGATGCAATGTAAAAAGTAGTTTCCTTGTTTGCTTGGAAATTCTTTGTGTCAGTTGAACATTTACGTTTCTTTGTGAAATTTTCTTGGATTTCTGTTTTAGGTGACTGTTCTATTCTAGTATGGGGCGAAAAAAATAAATACACTTATGCTCAAACGTTTGGGGAAACCTTTTTTTTTTTCAAGAAAGATTACATTAAATGAATGATAAATCCAGTGTAGACAATGTTAATGTGGTAGATGACTATTGTATCTGTAAACAGCTGATTTTTAATGGAATATCTCCATAGGGGTACAGAGGAACATTTCCAGCAACCATCACTCCTGTGTTCTAATGCTACATTGTGTTAGCTAATGGTGCTGAAAGGCTCATTGATGATTAGAAAACCCTTGTGCAGTTATGTTAGCACATGGATAAAAGTGTGAGTTTTCATGGAAAACATGAAATTGTCTGGATGACCCCAAACTTTTGAACAGTAATGTATATGCTTTTGATACACAGAGATGAGTTTTAAGGGGTTATGCCAGCTACTGAAGAGACACTTCAAAAATGTGATCAATCTCTTCTTATTTTAAAATGACTTACGTATTTACAAAATGGCTTGTAATTGTGCACTGTTGATAGCTCTGTGTACTACTTGCTCTTTCCACCAATGGAAGCTTGACTTTTTAAACTAACTTACAACTCTGCTCAAACACAGCAGAAGTGCTCTACGTTACACACTGTAAGGTTGTAATATTGGAGCCATTCAAAACAAGAATAATAATACAGAAAGCCCCAAGTTGACAGAATTGGTTCATTAGATTTGTAATGTAAAAAAATTCTGGAAGTTAGTATCTTTGTTTTTGTAGAACAAAATATATTTTCACAAGAGAGGTTTTAAAGATAGTCAGCACTCATGGATAATGTACATTCACCTCCCGTCTATCAGCACACCTGGAATTGATTTGTGTCATGTTATTAGGCTTCTTGCTGAAATGTGTGGTATCATCCGTGTGATGTTAAATATTTGTTGTTGTGTGTATTGCAACATCAAACCTAAAAAGATACAAACATGCAAGCCCTGCAGCAGAACTTCCAGATAACCCTACCAACATGCTGAATCATGTACACATAAACACCAGGGGCCTCATTTATAAAGCTTGCGTACGCACAAAACAGGGCTAAGGTTGTGATTTATAAAAACAAACTTGGCGTGAGAATGTGCGCACCGGCGCACCAACCTTGATTCTTGATGCTTCTTTACGCACAAAACAAGGCGTAAATCACAAACTTTGCGTAGAAAGTGGCGTACGCTGTGTTCGTTGTGATTTCTAAAAAAAACTTGGCGTGAGAATGTGCGCACCGGTGCGCCAACTCTGATGCTTGCTTAAGCACATTTTGGAGACAGAGGGAACGGCAGTGCCGGAGGATGAAGTGGCGAATTGAAACCAGATTGATCTCAAACTTTTATTGTTATCACATATTAGACTTGTAGAGCCTGATAATCATAAACCCTCATTGTTGTAGATGTTCCTATAGTGCGCCATTCGGCCTACGACTGTATTTGCAGAACTATGTTCATATATTAACAGGAGCGGATTGAACGTTATTTCATTCGGTCGTTTGACCGAAGGGCCGGTATGGTGATCTTTATTAAATAATTTTGTTTACTGATCACCCGGCACCCGTATGGCTCATCCATTTGCAGGGGTGGTCTCCGACGCAGTGGCTCGGGTTCGGTTCCTGCCCGCGGCAATTTTTTATGCATGTCTTCCCCCTACTCTTCTCCCCATTTCCTGTCACTCTTCACTGCAACTATCACAGTAAAAGGCAAAAAAAAAAAAAAGGAAAGAATTTTGTTTATTTATCCATATGCGGCCGAATGAGCGTCCAACCATTAATCGGCGCGGTAAAATTGGTTTTATATTCGACATTCGCTTGTTTTTTTCCGTTTCTAGCCTTAATAGCCTCGCGAAAACCGCACCAATTCCAGCCAGGTTGGTATTATTTTGTACAGTTAAGTCAGAGAGACATTTCACTGTTGCCATCAACTCACCAACCACAATGATTGTGGCGAAAACTAAAAGGATCAACGCTGAATGTCCGTCGGAGTTCCGTGCGGCAGCCGGAGCGTTTAGGGACCGTCGCAAAATTGCAATCGGTGATTTTTCTGTTTGGACAATCAAGGAGAAAAAAACCCCATACAAATACTGTCTGTTTAAGTTTATTATACATCTTTCACAAGCATTATCTAGAAGAAAATGCATTTAAAAACACCTCACAAAGAAGAAGTGTTCATTCAATAAGAGTTATTTCTATTTCCATTTTTGGAAATTGCTCTCAGAGATTCCAGCCGACCAACCACAAAATATTTGTCATGTGTTCTGCTGTTCTTTTACGACCATTATGTCCAACAGATAAAACATTTCAATATATACCAGAAAAAATGCATGTCCATTGAGTGTGATATCAATATTTATCCATTTTATTTTGGAATAGGTCACAACAATTTAATCTGACCAACACTAATCGACTCATCATCCATTTGCATGGTTGATATTGATTTTTCACAAACATTATCTCTCAGAAAATCATGTATAAAATATTGTAGAAACTGTGACTGATCATTGAACATATTTTTGGAACAGTTCTCAGTTTTATTTTGAAATAGCTCTCAGGAAACTTGACCTACAAACACCATTCAATTTGTTATGTGTTGTTAAGGCCAACATTGATCTTTCACAACCATTATCTTTAGAAAATCTGCTAAAAATATTCCAAGAGCTATTAGTGATGTTTGTGTATATTTTACGCATATTACTTAGTTTTATTTTGAAATAGCTCACAGGACACTTCACCTACCGACACCATTCAACTTGTTATCTGTTGTTAAGGTCAATATTGATCTTTCACAACCATTATCTGTAAGAAAATCTGCTAAAAATATTCCCGAAACTATAAATAATAATTGTGTATATTTTAGACATATTACTTAGTTTTATTTAGAAATAGCTCACAGGACACTTCACCTACCGACACCAGTCAATTTGTTATGTGTTGTTAAGGTCAACATTGATCTTTCACAACCATTATCTCTTAGAAAATCTGCTAAAAATATTCCAAGAGCTATTAGTAATGTTTGTGTATATTTTACGCATATTACTTAGTTTTATTTTGAAATAGCTCACAGGACACTTGACCTACCGACACCATTCAACTTGTTATCTGTTGTTAAGGCCAACATTGATCTTTCACAACCATTATCTCTTAGAAAATCTGCTAAAAATATTCCAAGAGCTATTAGTGATGTTTGTGTATATTTTACGCATATTACTTTTATTTTGAAATAGCTCACAGGAAACTTGACCTACAAACACCATTCAACTTGTTATGTGTTGTTAAGGCCAACATTGATCTTTCACAACCATTATCTCTTAGAAAATCTGCTAAAAATATTCCAAGAGCTATTAGTAATCATTGAGCATATTTTACACATATTACTTAGTTTTATTTAGAAATAGCTCACAGGACACTTTATGGCCCGCCCCTTCATAGCGAGAACCATAGACATAATAAAGAGTAGACGCCACATCGACCGCTACTGCCTATTGGGGCTGACGAGCGGTGGGGCCGCCATCTTGGTCCGGTCATCCGCTCCACTCAGCGCTGTTTGACAGCGCATTTAATCCATCTTAACTCTGAATATTAAACTGATTTTCACGTGTTTTTTATTTTTATTTTTTTGCTGCAAACGTCATACATGTAGCCATACACGACAAATGATTCGGCATATTTCAATATTCATAGCGGGAATAATAGATAATAATAATAATAGGTAATAGAATATTCTGAAATTAAGCTCAACTGTAGACAGGTATTTTACAAACACTGTAAACACACACACACTAATATATGTTAGAGAAGCAGATAATGGCAGTAAAGTTAATTATTTTAATAATTTGAAGAGACAATATATGATTACACTATACAGCCATGGCCATAAGTTTGGACACAGCATGACTTATGTCTGTTTTGATGTCTATTACAGAACATAACTAATATTTTTTGACAGCACCAGTTTAATTAGTCAACAAATCAACAAGGGATATAATATTATCAATAAATTCCAACAACTGGAACAACTTTGTTCCCAAAACATAATATTAAAATAAAATAACAAAAAATGCAGTACTTTCACAACCGAATTTGGTAAGAATAACAAAATGACACCAAACTCTTTTGATGTTTTTTTAAAATATGAAACTTAATATAGTTCTCAGGAGTTGTGTACTGTATTGTAAGTGACAATTTTGTGGTATTTTCTAAGATTCACAAGCGTCATGGTACTTGTGTCCAAACTTATGGCCATGGCTGTAAATACATATATAAACAAAATACTGACTAATGAACACATATTTCTATATAAAACAATAGATAGAAATTATATATCAGAGAAAACGAATATATATAAATCATAGATGGAGTATCAACATCATTCACATATATATATAATAAATAAAAGTTATATATCAGAGAAAATTATTATATAAATCACGTATAGACTGTCAATATAATTCATACATATATATTAAAAAAAGATATGTCAGAAAATTATATCTATTGTTTTATATAGAAATATGTGTTCATTAGTCAGTATTTTGTTTATATGTGTATATAGCGTAATCATATATTGTCTCTTCAAATTATTAAAATAATTGACTTTACTGCCATTATCTGCTTCTCTAACATATATTAGTGTGTGTGTGTTTACAGTGTTTGCAAAATACCTGTCTACAGTCGAGCTTAATTTCAGAATATTCTATTACTGTTAATCCCGCTATGAATATTAAAATACGCCGAATCATTTGTCGTGTATGGCTACATGTATGACGTTTGCAGCAAAAAAATAAAAATAAAAAACGCGTGAAAATCAGTTTAATATTCAGAGTTAAGATGGATTAAATGCGCTGTCAAACAGCGCTGAGTGGAGCGGGTGACCAGACCAAGATGGCGGCCGTATTTCTTGCTGCGCAGCACCCCGAGTGGCGTCTACTCTTTATTATGTCTATGGCGAGAACGGGGAAGCATGCACTGCAGAGCGGTGATATGAGATTGAGATGAGAGGGTGGAAGGAGCGAAGATTATGGAGCACCCTGAGAAATACAAACAGTTGGTTCTTCTCACAAATGCATCATCAGACTTCAAAGGCCAAAATCTAATAAAAAATGATTGGTATATTATTGATTTGCTTGGCTATATTAGAAAACTTTGTTTCATTTTGTCAGTTGCAAGTGAAATGAATCAAATAATTATTACACCTTTGTTCTAACATGGTGATGGAAATGTAATGCTAATTTTAATGCGGAAAATATGGTGAGTCTGGCCCAAATAAGCTCCACAGGTGTCAGGTGGGTTGCAGGAAGCCTGAAAACGTTTGAGACCCCCTCTTCAGGTAGGATAGGCAGGTGACTTACAATTTTCAGTTATAAAATGAACATTGGTGTTTGCATATACTATTAGCTATGACCAGCTGACATCTAAATGATTTGCTGACAAAATATATTTTTTTTTAATTTCCACATGTTATATAAATAATAGGAAAAGGAAAACATTGGAAAAATTGGTGAGGGCAGTGAAGAGATTACAGAAGAGAAAAGTTCTGGACTGTATGGAGCTGTCCTTATGGTTGTGTTTAATAGACTTACTGTCTGTTTAGTAGTGTTGTAATTGCTATAACATAACTGTAAAAGGCATATTTTTGGAAGGAAAAAACCACAATTTTGGTGCATTTCCCACGTGACACAACCCTTGCGGTGGCGGAAGTGGCCTGACTGATTGGAAATCTCCCGGCCTGAATTTCTTTCCCAGTCCGGCCCTGTTTCTAGCTATGTCCAAGCTATATGATTACTTCAGAGATAATGTTTCTGAAACAGCAGTGGCAACCTTACAAATAGTTGCCAAGCAGAATGGTGTTTGTAGGTCTAGTTTCCTGTGAGCTATTTCTAAATAAAACTGAGTAATATGCGTAAAATATACACAAACATCACTAATAGTTCTTGGACTATTTTTAGCAGATTTTCTAAGAGATAATGGTTGTGAAAGATCAATGTTGACCTTAACAACACATAACAAGTTGAATGGTGTCGGTAGGTCAAGTGTCCTGTGAGCTATTTCAAAATTAAACTAAGTAATATGCGTAAAATATGCTCAATGATTACTAATAGCTGTTGGAATATTTTTAGCAGATTTTCTAAGAGATAATGGTTGTGAAAGATCAATGTTGGCCTTAACAACAGATAACAAGTTGAATGGTGTCGGTAGGTCAAGTGTCCTGTGAGC
The DNA here is from genome assembly GCF_021347895.1 of Acanthochromis polyacanthus. NCBI lineage: Eukaryota > Metazoa > Chordata > Actinopteri > Pomacentridae > Acanthochromis > Acanthochromis polyacanthus. Next base: position 5,281,814 of record NC_067124.1, on the reverse strand, counting down.
TATTTCAAAATAAAACTAAGTAATATGTGTAAAATATGCTCAATGATTACTAATAGCTGTTGGAATATTTTTAGCAGATTTTCTAAGAGATAATGGTTGTGAAAGATCAATGTTGGCCTTAACAACAGATAACAAGTTGAATGGTGTCGGTAGGTCAAGTGTCCTGTGAGCTATTTCAAAATAAAACTAAGTAATATGTGTAAAATATGCTCAATGATTACTAATAGCTGTTGGAATATTTTTAGCAGATTTTCTAAGAGATAATGGTTGTGAAAGATCAATGTTGGCCTTAACAACACATAACAAGTTGAATGGTGTTTGTAGGTCAAGTTTCCTGTGAGCTATTTCAAAATAAAAGTAATATGCGTAAAATATACACAAATATTACTAATAGCTCTTGGAATATTTTTAGCAGATTTTCTAAGAGATAATGGTTGTGAAAGATCAATGTTGGCCTTAACAACACATAACAAGTTGAATGGTGTTTGTAGGTCAAGTGTCCTGTGAGCTATTTCAAAATAAAAGTAATATGCGTAAAATATACACAAACATCACTAATAGCTCTTGGAATATTTTTAGCAGATTTTCTAAGAGATAATGGTTGTGAAAGATCAATGTTGACCTTAACAACAGATAACAAGTTGAATGGTGTTTGTAAGTCAAGTTTCCTGTGAGCTATTTCTAAATAAAACTAAGTAATATGTCTAAAATATACACATTTATTACTTATAATTTCGGGAATATTTTTAGCAGATTTTCTAAGAGATAATGGTTGTGAAAGATCAATGTTGGCCTTAACAACACATAACAAGTTGAATGGTGTCGGTAGGTGAAGTGTCCTGTGAGCTATTTCTAAATAAAACTAAGTAATATGTCTAAAATATACACAATTATTATTTATAGTTTTGGGAATATTTTTAGCAGATTTTCTTACAGATAATGGTTGTGAAAGATCAATATTGACCTTAACAACAGATAACAAGTTGAATGGTGTCGGTAGGTGAAGTGTCCTGTGAGCTATTTCAAAATAAAACTAAGTAATATGCGTAAAATATACACAAACATCACTAATAGCTCTTGGAATATTTTTAGCAGATTTTCTAAAAGATAATGGTTGTGAAAGATCAATGTTGGCCTTAACAACACATAACAAGTTGAATGGTGTCGGTAGGTGAAGTGTCCTGTGAGCTATTTCAAAATTAAACTAAGTAATATGTGTAAAATATGCTCAATGATTACTAATAGCTCTTGGAATATTTTTAGCAGATTTTCTAAGAGATAATGGTTGTGAAAGATCAATGTTGACCTTAACAACACATAACAAATTGACTGGTGTCGGTAGGTGAAGTGTCCTGTGAGCTATTTCTAAATAAAACTAAGTAATATGTCTAAAATATACACAATTATTATTTATAGTTTCGGGAATATTTTTAGCAGATTTTCTTACAGATAATGGTTGTGAAAGATCAATATTGACCTTAACAACAGATAACAAGTTGAATGGTGTCGGTAGGTGAAGTGTCCTGTGAGCTATTTCAAAATAAAACTAAGTAATATGCGTAAAATATACACAAACATCACTAATAGCTCTTGGAATATTTTTAGCAGATTTTCTTACAGATAATGGTTGTGAAAGATCAATGTTGGCCTTAACAACACATAACAAATTGAATGGTGTTTGTAGGTCAAGTTTCCTGAGAGCTATTTCAAAATAAAACTGAGAACTGTTCCAAAAATATGTTCAATGATCAGTCACAGTTTCTACAATATTTTATACATGATTTTCTGAGAGATAATGTTTGTGAAAAATCAATATCAACCATGCAAATGGATGATGAGTCGATTAGTGTTGGTCAGATTAAATTGTTGTGACCTATTCCAAAATAAAATGGATAAATATTGATATCACACTCAATGGACATGCATTTTTTCTGGTATATATTGAAATGTTTTATCTGTTGGACATAATGGTCGTAAAAGAACAGCAGAACACATGACAAATATTTTGTGGTTGGTCGGCTGGAATCTCTGAGAGCAATTTCCAAAAATGGAAATAGAAATAACTCTTATTGAATGAACACTTCTTCTTTGTGAGGTGTTTTTAAATGCATTTTCTTCTAGATAATGCTTGTGAAAGATGTATAATAAACTTAAACAGACAGTATTTGTATGGGGGTTTTTTTCTCCTTGATTGTCCAAACAGAAAAATCACCGATTGCAATTTTGCGACGGTCCCTAAACGCTCCGGCTGCCGCACGGAACTCCGACGGACATTCAGCGTTGATCCTTTTAGTTTTCGCCACAATCATTGTGGTTGGTGAGTTGATGGCAACAGTGAAATGTCTCTCTGACTTAACTGTACAAAATAATACCAACCTGGCTGGAATTGGTGCGGTTTTCGCGAGGCTATTAAGGCTAGAAACGGAAAAAAACAAGCGAATGTCGAATATAAAACCAATTTCACCTCGGTCCATTAATCAGCCCTGTACAGGCACACATGCTTCACACCACAACTCCCGAGTGAAGATGAATTTTTCTATGTGAACCGAAAAAATGCACATTCAATCAGTGTGCAAATTATTTGTACATCGGACATGATCATAACAAATTTAGTGGCAGGGTGGCCTGGGTCAACACATGATTCATTTATCCTGACGCACAGCAGTGAAAAGACTGCCGGCCGGCGCTGCGTGAAATGCCGTGGATCCCGCAGCTTATTTATATACAGATACATTCATGAGTTACTTTGCATTGACCATTCATGGTAAAATGTGGGTGTGTTGTGGACGGAATGTGAGGTGGATCCACCTGTGCAATCTTCCAGCTGGTGTGTGATTTATCAAGAAATTGCATGCAGCTGTGCTTACGCAAAGTTTTATAAATCAGGGGCGAGGGGCATACGCCCTTTTCCTATTTTCGGCGTACGCAAACTTTGGTATGGATCCTACGCAATGTTTTATAAATGAGGCCCCAGGCCCTTAGGCTGCCACAGAAATATCTGGACTGAACTCCAAATATCTTCAAATCCCAGAATCAAACCTTATTATAGACCTTCTAGAAACTCTTGGAGAATCTACACACTGAACGTGAGCTTTGTGTCCTGCAGTCAGTGTGTCCAGAAGATAATGTCATAGTCCATTATGTTTGAGCTGCCTGTAGAATGCCCATCCCTGCATGTAAGCTGAAAGCTCATAATGGAAATGCTTCCCTGTTGTCAGGGTGTGATTTGAATGAATGAGTTTGATAACAAGCTCCACAGCTTGGTTTACCAAATAGTCACATTTCTCAATTCTAACACAATTTTTGACTTTATACATGTGCTCGTAGTAAACTGTGCCAAGGCTGAGAAATTGGGTTTAAGGACCTTTGAGGGACTGTTTATGTGAGCAATCAAAGATTTTCCATCCCCAACTCATCTGCTCTGCTGCTGAATCCTGTTTCCTTGCAAAAAGTCATTATGGCAGGTCAAAGGTCTTAAATGTTGCACAGGGTTGGAGATTGTCAGCAGCATATTCTCAACGTCTCCTTACAATAAAATGAACTTCGGGTGTAATTGTTTAAAATATGCATTTTATTTACAACAAACTCTTATCCACTGGGCACATGGTATGCTGTACATTTGTGTGGCTGCAGAGAGCCAGTCACACCTTTGCAGTGTTGTTATTGTGCTGATTATTCTGTTTTTTTTTTAAAGTTAAGTGGCAAAAACACAAGATATTCGTCAGCTCTCCGGACATTACACTCCATATCTAACAAGCTGATATTTATGTTACTTCCCGAGTACAGTCATATTACCATGATAATGAGACATTCATTCTTTCTATTTTTTTGGCCCCACAAGTATTATGGATACAAAAACAGCAAAAATGTCAGACTCCTACCAGCAAATGCTACTGAAAGGACTGGTATGACTGAAACGTACAGACCTAAATTCTATGTATGACTTGTTCTGACTTGCAGCACTTTGACGTGAGGCTAAACACCTGCCTTCATATCATCCTTTATCCATTTCTCTCCTTAAGCACTTTTTTTGTGATTTTGTAGCATGGATGTAGTAATAAAGGTGGACATGGCACCAGCAGTCATCCCTGTCTGTTTGCCTCATTGGTGATCAGCAGTATTGCAGTGAAAAAAATCACAATAGCCCAAAAGCTTTGAAAAACATGAAAGAGATGTCTACAAAGTTAACACCTCTGCCTGCATCCAAGGTCATCTTTTAATGTTCATATGAGGGATTTTTTAATCTAGGGAAGTTTCATATGTAACCTCCCTACAACCTAGAAAACACATGGTAATCTGCCAATGAGGGTCAGAAGAGAAATATGCGCGTACAGCAGCACACAATTTTGAATCAAACCTGGTGGCGATAACACGGTTGGCTCATACAGCAGGTGAGCATTTCCACAGCCTCCCGACTAGCGTTTATCAGTGGTAGCACTGATGTGAACAACTTTCTCAGCAGGTCACACCTCCCACATTGTCACCGGCTAAACACAATGCTTGCTTAACATGTTCTTATTGATAGACACTACAGTTTAACAATGTTCCCTAAACGCCTGGTGGCTACGGTGCTGAGAGAGGTGTGTGACCAAAAATGATTTTGAAAAGAGTAAACTCGGGTGTTCTAATGTCAGAACTGTCCCAAATGAAACCAAATGATTTTTTTCTACTCACACTCTTTTGTATGAGCAATGCACATAGGCGCACTCTGCATTTCACAACAAGACCACATTTTTAAGCACAAATACCACAGCACACCAGTTAGAAAAGTAGCTGTGTGTGCTGGTTAGAGCAACAGCAATACAGCTTAATGATCATCATGCCCTCACACAATGTGACCACCTGAAATTTGAAGTCACACTCTCAAAAAAAGGTCGCAAATGCTCTAGTTTGGAGCCCTGATTCTGCATTCGAGCAATTGGGTACTGTCTTTGAATGTAGTAAGCAGTTCCTATAATAGATCCATTCTTTGTACTTTGACTAGGAGCAATGGTTATTTGGGATAAGTGGTGACATTTGATTCCGAAGTGCTTTAGGCATGTTTCCTACTGCCAAGCGAATATGAAGGAACTCTTGAAATGCTGCAAAAAATAAAATAAAATGCAAATTAGGCTTGCATTCTTAAATTGCTTTGGTGTGAATAAATGAGGCTGTGTAGTGTTGTCAAAGTCCAGCAGTATAGCTTACACTATGCATGGCTGTAATAAACAGCATAGAGGAAGCTGGAACAAAACCACTTGTTTGCCAGCTGCTAAATACCCTTGAAGTAGAAGAAACAAATGAAACTTTAGTCCAATAGAGCGATATCTTCAGGAACTGTTTTCATTTACAATTATTTTCTCATGTCACAAAAACTAAGAATAAAGCAGTTGGTCAGTCATGTGAGATAAATGTTCACTACAACAGTACATGTTATAAATGGGTGTTTTCTTCTCATATTATGCATATTATGCACAACGAACCCCTAATTGCTCCTGGTGGGTTGTAGTTAGTGCCTTGCATGGCAGCTTCCACCATCAGTGTGTGAATGTGATGTATCATGTAAAGCGTTTTGGATAAAAGCGCTATATAAAAAATACAGCCATAAGCCTGGACATTAACTCCTAGTTAATGAAGTCAAGACCCACCTCAAATTTAAAAGTGGACAAAAATCTTAGATTTAATACCTCTGCAAGATACTGCTGGAAACCAAATTGCTGTTAAAAATAGATGCAACCTGTCAGGATCTCAAGCGTTTTTCTGAGAGGATTACTAAACATGCAACAAAGCCACAGGAGACGTGAACAATGTGGGAAAATTGAACCTAGTGGGCAAAGCAGTCCGAGCTACGCAAACTTATAGGCTGTCATGATGTAGAACTGAACAACATTACAACTTAAAAAAAAGTCATGCTCCGGAAGGTTGTTTGCTGTATTCAAAATAATAAAATTATGAAATTGTGTATTATGTCAATTATGTAGTTTTCTGATCTTGCAAAGGTGCGATGTTATTACTCCAAAAGAACGCCACTGGTATTTGACCCCAGGAAATATGGAAAATAGGAAAACTTGAGAAGAACCAGCTTACTGTCTCACTTAAACACACCTGGAGGATTTCTGTGTAAAGTGGCCGTAAAGTTGCACAGTTTTATGCCAACAACCCCTCTGATTCGTGTCTCCCACACAGGTATTTTCAGTTGTGTCTGTTAGACCTCTATCCAGACTGAAGCTGATGTCACCAGACTCTTTACATGAATAGAGGTGATAAAGGTGTCATTTCTTTTGCTGTTATAGGTGCGGCAAACCTAATAGGAAAATGAGGAAGCATAATGTGTACACATGCAAAATCCCATAGAGGAGGCCTTATCAGCAGCCTAGGGCTGGCCCGAATAGTGGTTTCTGGCCTCCGAATATTCGGGCCCTATTGTCAGGCTATTATGTCACATAATACATCTTTTTAAGAAGTAAAGTTAAAGCTATGAAAGTTAAAAAGCCTTTATTTATTCACACACTTTATGAAACCTTAACATTTTAGCTATGTTGCGCGACATTTTAGTTACTGCATTTGCAGTTTGGAAAGTCTAATGGCTAGTTCATGTTTTGGCTAACTAGCTAATGGCTAAGTCTTATTTTTTGCTGAATCAATAAGTTAATTTAATAAATTTGTGTTTTGACATACAGTATGCATTTAAGTATTTGATATAAAGTTGTTTGAACATGATCTAGTAAATTTCAGTGACTGCTACTTTGCTAAGTGCTGCTAAGGCTTGTTAGCTTTTAGCAGAGCTACTTTTTCAGGCCTTACTTTGTCTCAATTATTGCTTAAGATGTAGCTTGAGCTTTACTTAAATGGTAAATTAAACCAAATTAAATTCTCAAAGTGTTTTAGCGTTAGAAGTAAAAACACTTGAGGAAACATAAAAAGTGGCCAAATTAACTATAGTTAAAATTATCAGCTAGCCTTACTTAGCCTGGAGTGCAGTGGTATTGGTTTTTATCTGTTTTCGCCTTCTTGTGAGATTTTCATTTAGTTTGTTCCACAAAAATGTTATATTCTGTGATACAGCATTTTTGTAGAATATATTACAAAGTCAGAATGTGGTAATAAATCACTCGAGATCAAATACTATGATAGGTCAGAGTGAAAAATAGCATTAGTCCTGCTTAGATGGTAAACATTACGGCATCTAAACTTGTAGTCATATCATGGTTCAGTCCCAGATTTATGAGGTAATAAAACCTGAACATGTCTCTTTTGTTATTTAACTAAGCTCCATTTCTGTTGTAAAGCAAATAATATGCTGAGGAATAAAGGTTACCGTGCTACAGTATCATTCTAGCACTGAAGTCACAGGAACTACGACACAGGAATGGGTGCATTATTACAGGAGGAGCAGACTTCAAACAGCAGATGCAGCTCTTGTCCCTGTTTGACCTGAGGTTAAACAGCACCGTCTGACTGCTAATGTCGAATACGGAGACTCACCTTAGACAAGGTCTAACAGTTAAGCTGCAGATAAAACCAGAGTATATCATGATACGTTCAGTCAGAGGTTAATCATTTGTAAAAGGCATTAAAGGTGTTCATTTTGATCAGGATTTAACTGGATTATTAAGTGTCAGTTAGAAAAAAATATGCCAGAAGCAATAAGAAGCTGGCTTGACCTTGGAAAGGGTTCAACTGCTTTCAGTCACAACTAATTTCTGATTGATTTAGTCTAAGTCTTGTTTAATGATACCTCATCAGAGGGTGATGTCATTGTTAAAAGTCATTACCAGTCAGTATTAGTGATGTTTTTACTGCTGTGCAGATTTTAAAAAAAAAAAAAAAAAAAAAAAACTTATTATGAGAAGCAAGCTTCTCCTAAATGCAGCCTCAAACCAAGTTGACAGAATGGGAGGATTCTAAAATCATTACAGTTTTATCCAGCTGAGTGCTGATAAAGCCAACAAACAGGTTAACAACCGTGCTAGCATTCACTCGCAATAAATGGCAGGTGTACTGTAGATGTTGTAAAAGAGGAATGTCCAGTATTTGTCAGCTGCCAGGCTTCAAAAATCAGTGATAAAACAAACATAGACAAATGTAGAAATAGTTTTATTGCACCTTTTTGTGAATGCTACGGCCAAAATACTAACAGCAAGTCCCCTTGACATTTTAGGTCTTTATCATGTTGTGGAATGGTAATCATTTTGTGGTGTGTTTCTTTTATTGTATGACTTGTAATTTCTTTGTTTTGATGAAATTAACCAAATCTGAAAAAGTGTACCCCTCAGAATTGACTGATTTTGCAGTGGGAAACAAATCAGCCAAATTAATGAAGCTTTGTAAGAAGTTTGTCTTCATACTCTTTTATTTACAGAATTACAGGCCCCTGAAGTACATAGAGGTGGGTCAACATTTTGCACTGGTTAACTTGCATTGTATTTTTCAGCAGCAAGGCGGTGGCCACATTCATTTTTCAGGGCTGCCAAACACATTTGAGCTCTGTAAAAACTCCAACCAAATCAGGTTCATGAATGTAAAATTTTGTCACCAGTGTAGTCAATAATCAGAGAAGTAGTTTGGGCTCTATTACAAAGAATGTGTTCTCTGCAATACACATGATCAAACAGAGATATAACGATCTCATAGCTTTTCATAGGAATGTTTTTATATTTTCCATTAGATCAAGCTGTGACAATATTTTGCAATAGCTGATGAAGACTACTGTAGACGAAACATTTGTAGTTTCGGCTTTGTGTGTCTTTCCCCAACAGTAGCAGTGTTATTTTATTCCTTTTGATGAAAGACAGCAGGAGGCTGTTTCTGCTCTGTGAGACTGATCAAAGAAGCTGGCTGATGTAGTCCATCTGCAAAGCAAGGATGGGTTTGTTGCTTATCTGTTTTCTGGAAAGAGCTAAAGGCAGATTGAAGCTGGCAAAGAGGCTAGTGAGGAAACAGAGCAGTGCCTGACGGGTTTTTTGTTTACTGTTGCTGTCATTATTCATGCACAAGGACACAGTGAACTGAAGCCTACACACTTTCTCCTACTGAGAATAATGCAATTGTGTCTTACTGGAGAAATGTCCAAAAGGTCAGTGTGAGGATTGAGGAGATCATGCTCCACACAGCTGAGACACTGTTAGTGGCTGAGTCAGTCTGGGTTAGCTGAAATCTACCTTGATGAGATAAGCCAATGGCTACTTAACCTGTTTTTCTAATCTTTGCTGCCGAGTGCCTTCATTTGAATACTGTAACAGATTTGTGTTGGTGTCTCATTACATGGATGTGACGTCAGCTGCGATGTTTTGAAGCTGGGATTTAGGTTTGCTGCTTGCTTCTTGCATTGTAAGTTCCTTCACTGTAATTTCCCACCTGCTTCAATCACTGCTTGAAGAGGACCTGATTATCCGTTTAGTTCCAGAAAGTCTTGAATGAAATTTAAAGATCTGTTTTCTTTAGTTGAAGCTTTGACTCATCAGAATTCAAATAAAGATATCTGGACTTTGACACAGAGCTGGCAATCTGCTTTGTGGATATCTTGAATTATACAATGGGCAATTCTAACTTATCAAAATGGCAATGCAGGTATTTTTACTTGAAATATTGGACAGACTAAATGTGCAGTGGATATCTGCATTAATAAGTCAGTCTAATAAAGAAAAAAACTCTGTAATGGCATTTGTGACATGATGTTTGATATCCGAAAATTAATCCAGAGTAGTCAAAATGCATTTGCCAGTATCTTAAATTGTCATTCCCACTGGTCAGAATGCATTTGCTGATATTTTAAATGATATGTTTGACTAGCTACATTGTAATTCTGACTTCTTACAATGTGCTCATACACGTCCAGCCATATTAAATGCATGACGTACATTCCATATTTTATCTGGAGCGTCTGAAGTACACCTACACATGTGTTTGAGCTACAGTATTAAAGCTGCATATCCTCCAGTTGATTCTAATGAAGATCCAGTGAGAATGTTTGTCCCTCATAAAGATATGCTTGAGGAATAGTATTTTGCAAAAGTACAGGAGCTTTTGGGTTGGGGCTTGCAAAGCTGAACATTGTTGATTGGTGCTTCAGCATATTTACAACTGCTATTTTTATACAGCAGTGATAGCAAACAGGTTGTTCTGTTTTTGCTCATTGTATTGTGACACATCTACATGGAGATACAGTAAAAACCCTGTGAGAGGTGAACTATGACAAAGTGCTCCAGTTTTAGATCACAATGGAAACGTTCTGATGATTTTTATTGGAAATGCTTGAGTTGTGAATTTCATAGACATCTGATGGAAGGCATAACCGATCAGTCTTGTTCTCCTGCTGTTATGCCCATAAAGGTGACATTATGACACCAGACAAAAGCAGTAAAATAAATGCAGTATACATACTGTAATAGTCAAACAAAAGAAGGTAGAGTATGAACATAGTGTAATATAACTGTGTCATTAAAGTCTTGAGGCATGGATTTGAAGATTTACAGTTTGTTTTTGTCATGTGAAGTAACAGAACAAGCTTCAAAATCCAAACATAGAACATACTGCCCCCTAAGTATGTGACTAATAGCAAATAGTTGTCTGTTTACATTTCCAGTAGACACTAAGCGAGGAGTTGTGTTTCTGGCCAGTCAGTTCTCTTCTCGCTCTGTTTAGAGCACCACCTACTTCTCAGAAAACAGTATCTGGCTCTTTGGCAGGTAAATGCTTATTCATTTTGGTGTTGCTGTGGCTGCACATCGCCAATAAAGATCAGCCTGTGGCATTGTCATCATCTCATATCTCATGTATACAACTATTGTAGAGAATTTAATGGTTTGACAGTGTGTGAGCAGGAATAACAGTGTTAATGAAAGTTGCTTTAGGGTGTCTCATTGTTCTCACAGAGACACTGTCAGCACAGCCCTCCTGCTGATAAGACCAGACCTACCTCACACAAACTCACACAATCAAAGTAAAAAGCCTGCGGGTAGTGTACTCTCCAAACTAACTAGACTAGACTTACTGTGTGGGAGTGTGTTCAGTGCCTGTTGTGACAACACTCGTCCTGCCATGGTCTGTCCACATGTGAAGCACAATCAGCCAGTCAGTCAGGCCTTTGCTGGATTTGCCAGCTTTTTTTTTTCACCGCCCCTTGTTGTAGTGCTGTCCATCTGCTGGGTCTCAGATGGCAGATGATTAATGTCACACACCACCTGGTGGAACCTTTACTGTCACTTTGACTTGCAAAGAGCGGAAACCCCCTTAAAGCCCGCAGAATGTTAAGGTGATTTTGACGTGTTTCTGAGAATGAGATGGGAAAGTCTTTATTGCATGTCTGTGAATACAGCAGTCATTTAATACCAGCAAGAAAGAAGAAAAGCATTCAAAAGCATTCACACTTAAGTATTAAAATGCTTACCCCCACTGCTAACATTGTAACCTTGCAAGATACAAGAAAAAAAAAAATATTGTGTAACATTTTTATTAACAGTGAAGCCAAATACAGATAGTGTACACCTTTTAAATGATCTGAAATGGCTGTTTTACACTGTTGGATGGATGGTTTTTCCCACTTAGATGCTCATAATTCCTGCCTGATGATATGATTTAAGTCTAAATAAGGACTGAAGGCAAAGTGGAACAGTTAGCTTTGTTTGTACCAGCACCTCCAACACTCACTAATTAACACACCGTTTGATTGGCAGAAAAGTAACAAACGTAATCTGTTGGTTAAGGAGAGTTACGTCCTCAAACTTTTTGTCGTGTAGACGTTCTCCAACTAGAGCACATGTAGCCAGTTTTTCTATAACTTTCTGTAGGGACCAGTGGTATCAAATCCATCAACTCCACTGGAACATCGACACTACAGGAAGCAGCAATCACTTTGAGAGCTGTGGTTCCTTTGGTTCTAAGAAGCTGTTATGCTTTCTGCTGATGAAACTCCCCCTTAAAGCACAAATGATCATTTTTGCCATTATTTTTGTGAGATATTTCAATAAATGACACATATTATGTCAATTAGGAAGCTATAAAGGTATTGTTAAATGTGGTTTTTAGCCTTATATTTGATCCTAATTCCAACTACTGTTCCTATTAGCTTTTGCTGAGAATCCATCAGTTCTACTTAATTACTGTCTGCACTGTGATTGACTGAGATTAAAGTCTAATACAACCTTGTATCAGCTGGCCACAATTAAAAAAAGTCATTATGAATATTGTAGCATCTTGTACCTTTCTCGGGTGGAATTAGTTCAAATACAAACAGGAAGTAGGGGGAACCGTGGATGTTGCAGTTCTGTGCTGTGAACCTCTACAGGACATTTTATTTGGAATTGTTTGAGATACTTGTAAGTTTGGATCATTTTCTGGAGGGGCAGTGTTACATTGTGTTCTCTCCAGACTACCTTACAAGGACCTGAGTGGGATATTTTGATCTTTGCCCCACTGCCTCCTGGTGCTCTGTGTTTGTGTGTGATGCTAATATTTACAGAGGGGGAGACCGAGAGATACAGGCTGACGTCGATAGAAGGCACATTAGCTTAACAGAAGGAAGGCATCTCATCATTTCCCATAGTTAACAACCCTTTTCCCAACAGCTGAAAGGATGTTTATTTATATACCTCCTGTTGCTTGGCTCTGCAGCTCCTCCTCCTCTATATTCCTTCTTCACTCCACCCCCTTTTTTAACCTCTCCTTTGGAGTGCAGGTGCCAGTAGTATGAATTATACATGCATTTGTGGTGGCTGTGGATCAGGTGGTAGAGCGGGTCGTCCAATGATCAAAGGGTCGGCGGATCGATTCCCACTCTCGCCTAGTCATGTGCTGTTGTGTCCTTGGGCAAGACACTTCACCCGCCTTGCCTCCACTATGAATGCGTATGAATGTTGGTGGTGGTCGGAGGGGCTGTAGGTGCGGATTGGCAACCACGCTTCCGTCAGTCTGTCCCAGAGCAGCTGTGGCTACAAATGTAGTTTACCACCACCAGAGTGAGAATGTGTGAGTGAATGAATAATGGATTCATTGTGAAGCGCTTCGAGTGCCTTGAAAAGCGCTATATAAATTTAATCCACTATTATTATCAACAGGCGTCTTAGCTCAGCTATCAGTGGGACAACCATCAGTTGTCACCAGCATTGACTCAGCTGTGCTTACTTGCAGCTTTTGGTCCAGTTCTCTGACCCTGACCTAAGGATTAGGTACTGTAGCTTTTTATCCAATCTAAACCTACTATGATATCTATTCCATTTGAATAATTTAGAAACCCTCAACATATTTGTTTAAGCTAAGTTATACTACAGTAAATTACTGAAAATACTAACAGAGTTTCCAGAAAGACAGCTTTCCACATGTAAACAAAGTGAAGTGTGTAGATCAGGGGTCGGCAACCCGCGGCTCCGGAGCCGCATGCGGCTCTTTCAGCCCTCTGTTGTGGCTCCCTGTAACTTTGGAAAATACATTGTTCTGCATTTCAGGCGCGTTTCAATGCATTTTAATATAGACAATTTTATTGTGAAATTACCGCTCTTATTTTGACGTGTCACTCCACCGCATGAGAGCGCAGAGTTGAAGCAGAGAGACACCACGGAGCTTCCGATTCCCACACGTTTCATGCCTTTTTTTTGTTTTACTCCTGGAGAAGCAACGCCTGTAGTTTCACATCGTTTTGTACTCAAGAATGGCAAGCCTGTATATTAAAGCTCCACTCCAAGAAAGACACGTCTTGTCTTTGAGTCAAAAGTACTCATGATAGGGTAATACACGTTACTCGCAAGAACACGGCAGCAGGTCAGAGAGTCAGAGGAGTGTCGTCTTGGAAAATAGGGCAGCGACTTACCGGAGAAAAGTTACTAGCTTAAGATAAATAGATAAATAGATTTTACAAGTTAAATAGACATTCGCAAAATATTGATTTCCAGCTAACATTACATAACATATGAGGTCCAGGAGCAAAAATGACATTAACCAAGTAAGATAAATATTAGTGGAAGGACACAATTAAAAAAATAAATCTATCTAATTAGAGGCTTTGTAATTAATTAATCACGACTGATTAACAAGGGCATAGAGGTAAAAAAAAAAAAAAAAAAAAAAAAAAAGCGATATATGCAGTGTTGTCTTCATTTTAAATGCCAAAAGGATTTTGCGGCTCCCGGTGTTTTCTTTTCTGTGGGAAACGGGTCGAAATGGCTCTTTGAGTGTTAAAGGTTGCCGACCCCTGGTGTAGATAAATATGGGAGTGATTAGGTCAGTCCGCAAGGATCCTTGAGTAGAGATCTCTAATGTCTGTGTTTACTTTTAGTCAATATGAAAACTAACATTTACAATGATTTATGTAAGAATCAGTTTCCTTGGAAAGCTGCAGGGACCTCACACTTTTTTGCCCCTATTTTCACTATGTTCACTTTCAGTTATACTGAAAACAAACAGGAAAAGTGTTTCATGTAGAAATAAGTTTGAGCCCCTGGTTTCTGCCCTAATGTACACCTTTTAACTGACTCATCATTTCCAGCCTCTCTACAAGAGAGGTGCAAAGTTCAAAGTTAGCCTTCCTCATAAAACCAAAATAGACACTTTATATGGAGATACACCAGGTTGTATAAACTTTTACACTAGTTACCTGAAAGCAACATTATCCTTCAACTGAGATTATGCACCGCTTTTACCAGTTGTACAACTACAATTCTCTGGTTTTCATTTAATTATCAATCATTTTGATATCTATTACAACTGGACACACAAAACTCATTCATGATCACAGAGCGGTGCCTCATAGTGGCTCTTTTGTTATATCAAAAACTGTCCTTAGCCAAGTACACACATTTGCAGAGAGAGAAAACATAAAAGTAATGAACATTTTATTCACTCGTGTAATTTGCAATATTACATCCAGTTAATATATTCTGCATAGAAAGGTGGGAAGCCTGGCTTTATTCTTGTTTCTATAAGGTACCATCAATCACAAGTATGACTGATGGTACCATATAGAAACAAGAACAGCTCTCAAAGACCACAGTGCTCTGCCAAGGGTGTTCATTCCCCCAAATGGCATTGTCATTGTTTTTAGGAATGCAATTTGTGTATTTATTTGTAATTGATCAGAAGTCACAGCAACATAGAATGTGTCCATTTAATATAGATGTACCCACAAACAAAATGACCTTGCGCTGAGCACAGGCGTGTGTTTTGCATGTGTTTGTTATTTACGGATATTGAATCATGTGACCTAAATATGTGGTGGGTGATGGGAATTGATGGGACTCAGAAACACCTTCACAGTTTAATCAATTGTTCCTTGTATGATTTCTGATGGATAAACCTTGATAAATCCACAGTGGTGGATTTGTAGTAGGATCACAATCAGCTGACGTAGTGTTCACTTGTTGTCATAGTTACAGTGACACCGTGCTGCTATCTCACAATGATACAGAAATCTTTAACAAATCTGTGGATCCAGACTATAGGCCACATCACTGCCAAAATGTAATCACTTGGTCCTTGTGTTATTTCTGACCTTCCCTAAAAATTTCATCCAAATCTGTTTGTCTGTTATTGAGTAATGTTGCTAACAAACAGACAAACATACAGAGAAACGTACACCATTCGTGTGCCGTGTTCCTTATTGGATTAATTAGATTTGATAACTGATTTGTTAGCTTCTGATCCTAACAAGTCTGGAAATCACTTGTGTTTGATTTTAACTGATGTCATCTAGAATCAAATATTATGGATTTCAAATGTCAGGGTCTCTTTTAGAACACTAAAAAAACTGTTCACTGGTAGTACCTAAAAATTTTCAAAGTGTTGGCATGTTTTTGTCTTGCTTTGTATCAAAAGCTACAGTTTCCTCTTTTACTAAGAGTCTGCATGCTTCCCACCGTTCACAGACTGTCAGCACACATGTCAGAGGAAAGCACTGCAGAAAAACGACAGTAATTCATTTGGTCATGATTGATGACCTGCGTATTGAAGTCAGTTTTTAACTTTAGAATCTGCCTAGCTCTGTGAAAAACCTAAGTTAAAATGAAAATGAACCTAAGCTGCTGTGTTCATGGATATGCTGATAGGCGTTTGTGTGTGATGCGGTGAGCAGGGGCTGAGGGGGATGCAGTGCAGTCACATCGGTTAGATGATCAGTGAACTGATCAATAAAATGATGATTCATAAATCCTATTTAATAGCATGGAGTACTGGATGTGCTGAGTCAGGGGCTGCAGGAGAGCTGAGTTAAGGACCAGTGGGTAATGAAGACAGTTCCCTGGGATGCTCTCCAAACGGCAGATTAGATGGTGAGCAGCGATACGGTGCTTATACAGTCAGAAGTCTGGAGGATTCTGTTTAACAGTGTGTGAAGTTTTGAAGCTGCGGCCAAGTAGCTGTTGGCTTGCAGCTTGTTCAGGATAGTTTTTTTGTGTCACGTTGGTCTTTGTCAGCATAGAGAAGACAATGAAGGGGAACAAAATGGATTTTAGAAAAAGGATTTTGCAGATGTACTAAGCTATGTGCAGATAGATTTACTTCAAACTGTTCTTGGCTCATCTCATACACATTCAGACTTATTTCTTGTAAATTTTTCAGAAGAATGAAGGACAATAACACTAGTTCTAAAAAAAAAATTAAGATGTGTTAAAATTTTGTGTGCGATCAATGACAATCCAAAGCAATACATGGAAGAACCAAGATTACAGAGAAGACATAAGCTGCCATGTCAATAACCTTCTCTCTACAACAGCCCTGCAGTATGTTTGAGCTTTGGGGAATGTATTTTTTAGGTTAGGGATAGGGTCTTTTGAGGAGAATACAGATAAACATATCAGTTCAATAAAGCTCTTCCAGCTAGGGATTTCCCTGGAACTCCGACCAGTGGGGGTGATGCAGTTTCTGTAGTTTGTCCTTAGGCTTCCTGGCTTTCCTCTCTAGTTTCACGATGGGACAAATACATCAGTGATCAACAGCATGTTGAAACTGTGTGATGTGGGCAGGATTTATAGTGTTTTGGCAATGCTAGTGGCACTTTTCTCACAATGAAATCCTCTGTTTGTCCCTTGGTGCCTCCACCACTTTGGATCAGACTAGAATATCTGGAATATCTACGACGATTTGTTTGCCATAAAATTTTGTACATGTCAAGGTTCCCAGTGGGTGAATCTCACTGACATTTTTCAGGATCTTTCCCCAAAGACAATCACTAACTGTAGTTTAGGGTGAAATTTCTTAACAACTGTCACATGGAGTTAGTTACAGATAATTCTTAGAGGTTTATTTCTAGTAACTTTGATGATCCTTTGGCTTTCCTCTGGTCCTGCCATCAGACCAGAGTTTTCGCTTATTCCAGGGATTGTCAGCTCTCACAAAATAATGTAGAGACATTCATGGTCCCTGTAGAAACCAGTGACTTTGGTGAGCTTCTGACTTTTGTTTAGAGACCAAATAGAACTTTTTTAATGGATAGATTGCTATCAAATTTGTAACAGACATTCATAGGTGATTTCTGCTGACTTTGGTGTTGTCCTTGACTGCAGACTTTAAATTTACAGAATGGTGGTTTAGGAGAAAGTACCTGCAAAACTTTTGACATTTGTGTTTGATGATAATCTGTAGATGTGAAGCTGCCAACACACTGAACTAAAATGGTAAATAACGCATAAAGTCTGCCAAAAACTAGGGTGTCATGATCGATGACCGACTAACCTTCAAGGCTCATCTCGTCCAGTAGAACATCAGGAAGATCAGACCCTTCCTTAACATGCAGCACAACTCCTGGTCCAGGCTCTTGTAATATCACACATGGACTACTGCAGCTCCTTACAGACAGGTCTCCCTGCATGCACGGTCAAACCTCTGCAGATGATCCAGAATGCAGCAGCACGTCTAGTTTTCAACCAGCCAAAAACAGCTCATGTTACCCCGCTGTTCAGATCACTTCATTGGCTTCCAGTTGCTGCCCACATAAAATTCAAAACTCTGACACTTGCATTCAAAACTACAATGAAAATAGCTCACTCCTACCTGAACTCTGTCATTCAGGTCTGCACTCCCTCCTGCTCACTACACTCGACCAACAAAAAGTTCCTGATCCAACCACCACAACAGGGCCGGTCCATATCTAGACCCTCCTGTGTGGTTCACCAGTGGTGGAACGAGTTACCAAACTCTGTTCCATTTGCTGAATCCCTCTCAGTCTTAAAAAAAGGACCAAAAACCCAGCTCTTCACTGAACACCTTTGACTTGAGAGACTGTTAAAAGAAAAGAAAAAATAATTGTGATTACCTCCTGCACAGCCTCCAGACACCACAGTCCTTTTGTCACTCTTGAACTTGTTTTATGGCTCTTATCCAGGTTGTTTTCTCCCGACTAGATCCTTGCTTGTGTTGTTCCTACTCTCACATGTGCGTCTCTTTGGACAACCGTGCCTGCTAAATGAAGTTGTGGAATTGTCAATAATAACAGGGGAGAACATCAGCTTCAAAGCCCCTTTCTCCTCACATCTACATTGTTGCCCAGTCACAGTGCAAAGTCAGTATGAATGTCAGATTGTTAGTTTTGGAAAGCTGAAAAAGATGGGTGACATAGACACCCCCTAAAGTTGTGGTGGCATGGGGTTCCTGAAGCTGTCCAACCTGCCATCATGCAGTTTGAACAGACCATAAATTCTGCTTTCATCTGGTTTCTGCGCCATCAGCATTTGAGGTATCAAACAGGAATTGATTCAGCTCTGAAGGGCACTTTCAGGATAAACAGTAGCTGAAATGGAACAAGTAATAAAGGAGCCCAAGCTGCCCTGTGGTGGAACCTCATCTCATTTATTAAAATCAAAGATCTTATTCATGCAGTTATTAAGTCAGTGTTTTGTTCAGTTTTTAGGAAGATAATTCCCTTATCTACAAACATAGATAAGGGAATTGAAAAGAAAGAATAAAAATATCATTACCCCGAAGATGGTCTGCTTGACAGTTTCACATTTTGTAACTTCCCCAACAGAAAACAGATTAATCAGCAGTCTGCATCACAATCAAAGCACAGACATGTAGTGACAGGGACGTAGTTCCTGTAAGTGTCGAATTCATCCAGCTTTTATTCTTCTCTATGACGTCCAAGGTCTTTTTCTCTCAGCATCGTCCATCAAGATGTCAGTATGCATAAGCTCACTTTTTGGTCCCTTAAGTTATCCAATCATAAAACACAATATTTCATACTCTATTGATCAGATGTTGATGACATTTTAAAAACTACTGACTGGCTCAGGGTCACTGCATTTAATTTGGAAGTCAGAACTAAAACTTCAGTAGCCAGGCCTATCTCCTACACTGCAGCTCAGATAAATAATGACGCTTGATAAAATCTGTGAGGCTTCTCACAGAATAACCTCAAGGACCAGCATTTTACTTTGTGTTGGATTTTCCATCCTTAAGTCTTGTGGAAACCAGGCACATCGTCACCATTTTTAAAATGACCATATAAAGGAAAGGACATCTGCATTATTGTACTGCATTCATCCTTGTCCTTGAGATGGTGTCGTACACACGTGGACAAAATTGTTGGTACCCCTCAGTTAAAGAAGGAAAAACCCACAATTCTCACTGAAATCACTTGAAACTCACAAAAGTAACAATAAATAAAAATTTATTGAAAATTAAATAATCAAAATCAGCCATTAAACAAACTAATGAAATAGGGCTGGACAAAAATGATGGTACCCATAACTTAATATTTTGTTGCACAACCTTTTGAGGCAATCACTGCAATTAAACGATTTCTGTATTTGTCAATGAGCGTTCTGCAGCTGTCAACAGGTATTTTGGCCCACTCCTCATGAGCAAACAGCTCCAGTTGTCTCAGGTTTGATGGGTGTCTTCTCCAAATGGCATGTTTCAGCTCCTTCCACATATGTTCAATGGGATTCAGATCTGGGCTCATAGAAGGCCACTTTAGAATAGTCCAACGCTTTTCTCTCAGCCATTCTTGGGTGTTTTTGGCTGTGTGTTTTGGATCGTTGTCCTGTTGGAAGACCCGTGACCTGCGACTGAGACCAAGCTTTCTGACACTAGGCAGCACATTTCTCTCCAGAATGCCTTGATAGTCTTCAGATTTCATCGTACCTTGCACACTTTCAAGACACCCTGTGCCAGATGCAGCAAAGCAGCCCCAAAACATTACTGAGCCTCCTCCATGTTTCACCGTAGGGACAGTGTTCTTTTCTTCGTATGCTTGCTTTTTGAGTCTACGAACATAGAGTTGATGTGCCTTACCAAAAAGCTCCAGTTTGGTCTCATCTGTCCAAAGGACATTCTCCCAGAAGCTTTGTGGCTTGTCAACATGCACTTTTGCAAATTCCAGTCTCGCTTTTATATGAGTTTTTTTCAGCAGTGGTGTCCTCCTTGGTCGTCTCCCATGAAGTCCACTTTGGCTCAAACAACGACGAATGGTGCGATCTGACACTGATGTACCTTGGCCTTGGAGTTCACCTTTAATTTCTTTGGAGGTTGCTCTGGGCTCTTTGGATACAATTCCAACGATCCGTCTCTTCAATTTGTCATCAATTTTCCTCTTGCGGCCACGTCCAGGGAGGTTGGCTACTGTCCCGTGGGTCTTGAACTTCTGAATAATATGAGCCACTGTTGTCACAGGAACTTCAAGCTGTTTAGAGATGGTCTTATAGCCTTTACCTTTAAGATGTTTGTCTATCATTTTTTTTCGGATGTCCTGGGACAATTCTCTCCTTCGCTTTCTGTTGTCCATGTTCAGTGTGGTACACACCTTTTCACCAAACAGCAGGGTGACTACTTGTCTCCCTTTAAATAGGCAGACTGACTGATTATGAGTTTGGAAACACCTGTGATGTCAATTAAATGACACACCTGAGTTAATCATGTCACTCTGGTCAAATAGTTTTCAATCTTTTATAGAGGTACCATCATTTTTGTCCAGGCCTGTTTCATTAGTTTGTTTTTTTTAATAATTATGTTAATCAACAATTCAAAAGTAATGGCTGTTTTTGATTATTTAATTTTCAATAAATTTTTATTTATTGTTACTTTTGTGAGTTTCAAGTGATTTCAGTAATTGTGGGTTTTTCCTTCTTTAACTGAGGGGTACCAACAATTTTGTCCACGTGTGTACCTCAGCCTAAGTTAAGATCACCTTGGCCAGCTCACCTGTGACAGGTCCTTTTTGGTCTTTTGCACTTTCCTCTGAAGGAGCCCACAGAGAACAGTTTCCTCCCTCATTATTTGACATCCAGGAGGGTCCACTTATTTGACTTCACTTATTCCCTTTTCATCATCTACTTGCTGCCACAGTCTCGTACATCTGGCTTGAACCGTTACTTTTTGGGGATTTTTTTTGCTGCAAAGATATTCTCATTTGCAACGCTTGATTCAGCAGACCTTCATCAGAGATAACACAAGTGATTAGAATGAACGCTTTTTGCTTGATAAGAAGCTCTTTTACTGTATATAGAAAAAGACTTTTTTATGTCCCTCCATCATGATGCATGCCAAAGGTGGGTTGTCTCGGCAAAAATTGTGCTGAATTAAAATCACTGAGTAGCAACAAGCGAACAAGTAGAGCTCATCAAAATAACTTGACTATAAACTCACCTACTGAAAAAATTACTTAAGTAATCAGTAACTGAGTAAGCAAAAGAAAAGATTGCCCTGCTTATGGTCCATTTGCTTTATTTTATGTAGACTTGGCTGACCAAAGATAGTGAAAGCAAAGAAGTGAACACTGTATTTATTTTCAAAGTCAGATGATGACAAGTTTGGCTGTGTTCCTTTTTCTCCTTACATACATAATTTATTATTTATTTTCATGGCGCACCTGCCAGCAGGTGGCTCGATAGATGTCTGATAAACAGTGAAGTTGGTAGCATTAACGCAATATGGACAGACAGCCTTGTAGCTCAATGTTACCGAATTGATTTTAGGATTGTGTTATTTGGTCATACAATCATGCTTGTGACGGCACTTGAGTATGTTTTAGAACTTGTCTACATCTGTTTATGTTGTTACTCCGCCAAGGGGGCAGAGCCTTGATGGAGTTATGTGACGATCGGTGTTGGTTTGTCTGTCTGTCTGACAGCAACATTACTCAAAAATGGACTGACAGGTTTGGATGAAATTTTCAGGGAAGGTTTAGAAATGACACAAGGACGAATTCATTCGATTTTGGCAGTGATGTGGTTTATAGTCTGGATCCACAGATTTTTTTTTAAAAGATTTCATACGTTGAAAATGATACAATGACTGAGCAGCGTTGGCTGAGTCCTGTGCTCTCTGAGTGCTTTTCTAGTTCTACTTATTTTGCTAGTCTGCCTTATAGCAGAACTTTGGTAAACTTTCTTAAAATATTTAATAAATCAATGTACCACAGAGTTGTATCTAAAAGTAACAAAGTATTATTTTTCTCTATAAAAACATGCCTAAGTAAAACTGAAATGTTACTAACCCTCTAGTAAGTACAATTTACTAAATAAAGTTACTAAAATACATGTAACAGAGTGAATGTAACCTGTTACTACACATGCACAGTACATGGATATTATGTCATCATGCTTGGTCCTTATTTGTCAACTCAAACACAGTACTCAGTAAAAGCTTTCTACTACTAGGTGGTGTCCTGTGGGTACCACATATGGAATAGATGATCCAACTACAATTTGGAGCATCCTTCTGCATAAATGGCATATGAATTAAACAAAAATTTTTTAGCATTTTAGCAATTGTTAGCATTCTTGTCAACAGAGTACTACTGTGAGTGGCCTTTTGTGTTGGAGACAATAACTGGTCTGTGTTCTCCCCTAAACCAATGGCTTCCTTCCTTATTCACCTCTATCACAACACAATAGCAAAAAAAAATAAAAAATCATTAAATTTTAAAGATGAGAAGAGTGAGTGAGCAACAGAAGAAACAGAACAGCATGCATAAAAGTTTTGACAGAAACATCACAGACAGCTTAGTATTTTCCTCGAGGCCAGAAGCGGCCTTTCTGTTCCTTTCTGTAGCTTTACAATGTTGGGTATCAGTGGCAAGCATGACTTCTGCAGATACTGTATATACACATGATTTTTGCATGGCCACAGAGCAAGTGGGACACTGTAAAGCAGTGACTGAGACCAATCCAACTTTGTTGAAATCACAGTCTACCTGTAAAAACCTTTCCACCAAATAGGGTTCCTGAAGTGGCGGAATGATGGACATATAACGGTCCAAGCAAACCAGCAACGCTTGCAGCCCAGTGAAAAAGTGTCTGTATCTTGAAGCATTCAATTTTTAGAAGTTTCATAAGAGAAAGTGGTCAGCCAATTTCCTCAAAGCGAAGCCCACATAATCCTGAAAATGAAACAAAAAGCATGGCAACTAACACTGTAAGGTTTTCTTCTGACATCAGAGTTCTTCCACTTCTTCGTGACCAAGCAGGACTTAGAAAGGCTATTTTTCATTATAAACCTGTTTAACTCCATCTACATGATGATAATGATGACTTTTAACATCCTCATCAGATGAAGTGTCTGTTTAAATGGAGTGAAAACTGCGCATTTTAAATAATCGTCTCATCATCTAAACATTTCCAGTTTTCTTCAGCGCTGTTCTGGGAATTGACAACTTTGTGCCTCAAGGAAGCAGATGTTTCAGATCATCTGACTTTGTTCTCTTCATTCACTATTTGTATTAATCAATTGTTTGGATATGAATCTCTCCACAGCAGAAGTTTGCTGTTGGGTGATATAAATTGGACGAAGCTAAAGGTGCATATATGCATCCATTTATGTCATTCACAGATACAAAGTCCAGAGTGTGGGAGCTATTCTAGGAAACATATACTTTCAGAAGCCAAAGTTTTAATGTGAGCACCAGCAGGTATGGCCTCAGAGAGACATGCATGAGGACCCAGGCAGGAATTTAATTTACTGGAGAGAGCATCCCATACAGTTTACTGGATGAGTCATCGCAGCCTCATGGGGAGGGCACAGCTCTGGCTTTTAGCATTTTTCAGAATGACTAGTGGAGTCGTGCAGAGCTGGAATTCATCCTCATCTCTCTTTCAAATAAACACACCTAGACTGTACATTCCTAATTGTCAGCAGATGGCCAGGAGATCTCGAGAGATGACGTCCTGCTTGTGTGTGAGTGTTGTGATTCACTTAAATAGGTCAGACAAGCAATGTAGAGCCTGCTTCTCGCTGCACTAATCTATTTATCCCGTCACAATCCCAGCATGCGGACAGATTTTAACATTGTAGGAAGCTCCACACACAACACGCATGCATTCCCACTCCTGACGTCCATCACCTGTCTGTGATATGCGACACTCTGCCCCCTGCTGTGGAACTGTTACAGCTGA
This sequence comes from Acanthochromis polyacanthus, assembly GCF_021347895.1. Taxonomy (NCBI): domain Eukaryota; kingdom Metazoa; phylum Chordata; class Actinopteri; family Pomacentridae; genus Acanthochromis; species Acanthochromis polyacanthus. The sequence goes on along the minus strand of NC_067124.1, from coordinate 5,257,521 downwards.
TGGATGATGGAGGAGAGTTACTCTGAAGGTAATCTGTGACAAAGGGCATGGTGATGTCAGTGGAAACTGCAGGATTTGTTGTGTTGGCTGAGATTGTGACAAGATAATTGTGATGGAAATAGAAACAAATAGATAATTACAACCCGAGTATTTGTTTGGAGCATCGTTTATGCATTTACAACCTTTCACGAATCAGCATGTTTACTCTGATTGATACAGTGTAATAGTGATTGAACCTGCCAGCCTTTATTTACCGGGTGTTTACACCAATAATCCTGCTATTCAGTGGGCATGTTTCTTCTGGAATGTCATGTGAACACTTGTGATCTATTATGAGTGATATACAGTGATGGAAAAAATTATTCGACCACCCTTGTTTTCTTTGATTTCTTATTCAGGGTTCCCACGCGTCCTGGAAATCCTGGAAAACCTGGAAAATGACTGACCAATTTTCCAGTCATGGAAAACATGGAAAATGAGAGAAAAAAAGGTCAAATGTCCTGGAAACGGTTAACTTGTCCTGGAAAAATATTTATCCTCCCCCTGTCAATGCAAACGGGTTACAAGTTATGCGCGTGCATGTCTGTTGTCACCGTATTTTCTGGGCAACACTGAGGCATATAATATATCTAAAATAGCGCTTCTCTGCTTCGAGCCGGCGCAGCGCCCCATGTGGTGCTACCAGCCAATCAAATTTGCATTCCCCTGAGTTGGCTGTAACTTGCGAGATGAAACAACTCTGATATCAGCATAGCGGCGGCTTAACAGGTGTGGGCCACGTTTCACTCAGTAGTTCGCAGATGTCTGATAAAAATAAGGGAATGAAAACAACATTAGGAATTCTGTTGTGTGGGTGGTGTGGGTGTTGCGACACCCGCACTTTTACTGAAACATCATTTCATCCCCCTCACTGCCGAGGTGTGTGGTGGCGTCCGCATAAACTTGCATCTTCCCACAACAGCTGAGGGTGCAGCTGAGCGTTTCATGTCTGAAATCAAACTTTCAGTCGATGACGCCGGTCAACACCATAGAATACAGTCTATGGTCAACACAGATAAAGTCTCTGTCGCGAAAAGTCCGCCTGCGTATGATGGTGACGTCACGGTGACATTGCTCACTTCACCTCCTACGTCCTCCTACCTGATAACGTGTGCCTGTACCGACTGGAAATGTCCTGGAAAAGTCCTGGAAAATCATTTCGGGGGAAGAGTGGGAACCCTGTTATTCATTTCAATGCCTGGTACCACTAACGGTACATTACCTGAAGAATACAATGAACATGGCAAAAATGCAGCTGATTCCATAATACTTTGTCCTATTTGACATGCTTCATCTTAGTTGTATTCCCAGAGTATGTAAGAGGCCGTTTCATGTCATCAGCAGAAGGGCACATGCAAAGGCCTAGAGTGGTTCCTGCTGACATTCAAGCCGTAGCACAACTCAGAAGTTGTCAGCTTTTACATAATGCCTAAAACAAAAGAATTATGTGAAGCTACAAAGGTAAACATCTTGGTACTGCTGGAAATTGGCATGAGTAAGAGACAAGTTGCAAAGAAATTGAAGAGCTCCAAGACAAGACATTCATTACACCAAGAAAAAACAAGCCTAACATGGTGCTACCAAACTGCTAGCTGGTGGTGGCAGGAAACATCTTTCTGCCCATCAGATGACCGTGCACTCATCCTTCCTGTGCCAGGAATCGTCCTCAGACCTCTTGGGACCTTAAAAGTAAGTGAACACTGTTCAGAAATGTGACTTGTTCAGCAAGGACAGTGGGAAACCGACTTTTTGAAGCTGTCTGAAGTCACACAGGGCAGGAAGAAGCCCTTTATCAAGAAACGGCAGAGGAAACCCCGGTTACTCATTGCTGGGGATCACAAGGATCGGACTGTTGATGATTGGGCTGAGGTTCTCTTCAGTGATAAATCCAATTTTCAGTTGATGCCCACTCCAGCCAACTTACTGGTTAGGAGGAAGTCTGGAGAAGCCAACAAACCAGACTGTCTTGACCCTGCAGTAAAACATGGGGGCAGATCAGTGAAAATCTGGGGTTGTTTCAGTGAGGGTGGAACAGGGCAAACGAACCAGGTCATGTACAATGCCACTCTTGAAAACTCTTTCCTGCCTCGAATGACTGGATTTTCCAACAAGAGAATGCCCCTTACCACACGACAAGGTCAGTCAAAGCCTGGATGGAGAACCAGAATATTGGAACCATGCCTTGGCTGCTCAATCACCAGATCTAAATCCGCTTGAAAACGTGTGGAAAATCATCAAGCGCAAAATGGAGAACCACAAGCCCAAAAACAAAGCAAATTTGTGCAACACGAATGTGCTGCTGTGACAGCAGAACAATGTCAGAAGCTGGTGGAGAGCAGGTCAAGATGCATGGTTGCAGTCATCAGAAACAATGGTTATGCAATCAAGTACTGACTCCTGTGTGTATCATGTGACGAAAACAGAAAAGAAAACATGGAATCCTTAAAGCTGTTTTTGGCAGTACAATGCCATAGCTATTGATGGAAGAACTTTGGTTATTTTCAAGAAAACCGTGGACAATGTCTAGATATCAGCTCTTAAATTAAACTCTTGTGAGCTATTTTTGTTGTGATCATTATATTTTTCCAAATAAATGTACCTTCAGTGGTACCAGGCATTAACATATAAAAAAATTGAAGAAAACAAGGATGGTCTAATAATTTTTTTTCATGACTGTATTTTGCACCAGTTCCTCGGGAGTTTATGTAAATAAATCAGAAGGTATTTGTCTAACTATATTATTTCAATTCAATTGTATGTATATAGCACAGATTCACAACATATGTCATCTCACAGCGCATAGTCAGTACAGACCTTAAGAATTAGACACAGAGAACACAAAACCCAACAATCCAAGCTGCCTTTTGATTCTGTATGAAGGATGGTGGGAAGGAATGAAAATACCTTTCGAATAATGGGAGGGGGTGCAGAACCATACTCAGGGAAGGCAGCCATCTGCCTGGACCACTTGGGTGACAGTGGGGAAAGATTTTATCCATCAGAGATGATACAAAGACTAAGCAGCCTTGACAGAGTACTGTGTTCTCCGAGTGCTTTTCTTGTGTTTCAGTTGAGACTTGTTGTCACAATTAGTTCGGGATGTGATTCTTGATTGAGACTGTTTCCAAAAGTACATGTCTTTTGAAATGAAACGGACTGCACAGAAACGTTTTTTATCTTTACCCCCTTAGAGGAGGTTGAGGTTCTGAGAAGTACTTGAGTGTGGAGTAAAAACTGTACTCTGCACATCTTCCAGCAAAATGCTGCTGCATCAGGTGCTTCTCAGCTGGAGGACAGCAAATGTGAAAAAAGACAAAAGAGGAATGTAACACACCATATCACTGAGAACCTTTAATTATCCAAAAAGACTAGTGTTTTAACGCTACTGTCTTTATCAGAATCACTGTATCCTCCAGGGTGCAAATAATAAGAGTAGTAGATCCTTAGAATGATCCTCTGTCTAGATTTCCTCAGCTCTAAAGAGCAATTTAGTGTCTCATCACCCTCAAGTCTGTTATCAGAAAAAATAATATTTATAAATCCAGAACACATGATCTGTGAGCGTTGCTTTAATTTTTTGTGTAGACCAAATTAGCACTGCATTAACAACAACTGCCTCTCTCATTACAACAAATTGTCTCAGAAACTGAAAAATGATGACCATTTGATATTTTTAGCATCTTATTCACAGTATCAAATCAAACTTTATGTATTTATTTATAGAGCACTTTTCATACAGTATGGTACAATAACAGGAAATTAAATGCAAAAATGTGTCAGCAAATTGAGTCCCCAAAGAGAGAGGATGATGTTTGTCACTTTATTAGAGTTTGACTCTTGGATTCAGTCAAACACTCCACATATCACACCCTACACTCCTTATTCATTGCTAATATGTTTTCCTTTGTTTCTCTCAGGCTTCAAGTGCCCTGTGTGCTCCAAGTTTGTGTCATCAGATGAGATGGATCTTCACCTGGTTTTGTGTTTAACCAAACCCAGAGTGACATACAATGGTAAGAGCGATCCATCCTTTTTTCTGTTCTTGTATAGTATAATAGCATGCAAAACAACTATCTGCACAACAAACACAAATAGAATGTTAACTATATACACAAGTGGGGCATAAACTGTCTGTTATTACAAACATTACATGACTGTATTATGGTGTTTGCAACAAAAACGGTGCCGTCATGCCCAAAAAACTAAAAGAAGCACATGAAGATTTCACATGAAAGAAGATATGCAAGATATCTCAGCTTAATCATGTCACCCTCCTCCCTCCAACAGGCTTATAATTATCCTGGAGATGATCATCGCTGTCACATTCAAAAAATGACTAACTTTCTCATGGAACTAGACAATCACAGCTCTCTGGTTATGTAACCAGATCCTCCTTTTGCAGTCTGCTTCCCTGTGAAATCTTGTGTAATCTTCCTGTAATATTTCCAAAACTCTAGTCGAACGCTGTGGTTGCCTGAGGGCAGCTTCTCCTTGTATTTATCACAGATCTGTTATGTATTTAATGATATCACAACCACTGTTAATGTGACTGGGGGACATTTTCATCACTCTGCTAAGTGTTGTTTTGTTGGATCCTCTGCTAAGCCCCTTCTGCTTTTTGCTAAGTCCACACATGGACTTTTAAAGGTCATTTAAAAAAAAACATCACCACGTGAAGTAGTAGACAACAAGGTACAATCAGCTTTTATTGCGGATTTTACTTTTTTTTTTTCCTGCTTGATATCAGATTTTGATACAAATCTTCTACATTTGGTTATTAAAGAGAAATGACCTTGTGCTGAGTTGAGCATTTTGAAAAAAAACACGCTACTGTTGTCTGGTGGAAAACTTCACTGTGCCTCTAAAATGAGCTAACGTTTAATCAACCATATCAATATTAGCAGCGTTTTTAATCTTTGACTGTGCCATTCAAGTGTTGAGAGACCAGGATAAAATGTTCAAAGGTGGAGTTATCCTCTGTCCAAAAGTTGCTTGTTGTCCTCTTTTGCCAAAATCATTAGACCATGACTTCCCCATTGGCTGAGACTACTTGCTGTTGGCTATTAAATATATAATTTACTGATATGACATTTTGACAGTTTTTCTTTTGATGCTGTGGTCAAGAATGATTTGTGTTGTGCTGTGGATTCACTAGCATTTATTTTGTAATAAATTTGAGTGGAAAAAGTGTTTTTTTAAAAAAAAAAAACAAGTTGACCTCACGTCACTCTAGCCAATGGGGTGAAATAACTTCAAAGCGCAGAGCTGTTCCTAGGGGCTTTGGTTGCACACACTGTTAGGAAGTAAATAGGAATCAACTCATGTTTTTTAGGATCAATACTGATTACTAGTAATCAAAATGTCAACATATAATACAGTAATATCAACATCTTAGCAGTAAAATTGACAATAATACAAAACCAACACTATACCCCATCCCCCTCATCCCTACTCCAACCCCAACCGGCTGAGGCACATGGCCGCCTTCCCTAAGTCTGGGTCTGTCTGAGTTTTTTTCCCCCCTCCCGTTAAAGATGTTGTTTTGTTTTGTTTTGTTTTGTTTTGTTTTTTTTGGGGGGGGGTTCTTTCCCACCATCACTGACTGCTTCCTCATAGGGAAACCACAGGGAATTCTGGATTGTTGAGTGCTCTGTTTAAAATTTGTAAGGTCTGTACCTTACTATGTTAAACACTATGAGATGGCATATGCTTTGATCTGGAGCTGTATAAATCAAACTGAAAAATGTAAAATTGAACTTCATATTAAGGTTTAGGTCTACGTCAATGTTATGTTTTGAAAAGTTTTTTTCTTATTAACCAATAAACTAATAGCTAAACACTTCTCCGTAGGTTTTGGTTTCCTTTAAAAGTGAATAATAAAACAAAGATAATTAGATATGTGCAGAAAATCAACTGAGTTCAGATGTAAGTGAGCTCCTTGAGCATCACCACATCGACTTGCATTTGCAAAATCAGAGTTCATCGCACACATACAGTGACTGTTGTTGGCCAGGATGGTTTGACCCTGAGCTTTCCCCCATGTTGACGCACTTCCTCCAGGTGTCCACAAAGTGCATATGCAACTTAGTGAACAGTGCTTCTCATGTTGCAGATACATGTTGGTAAGAACTGAAATACACCCAAAGCCGAAGCTTGAGCTGAGGTTTGAATCTGATGGGACCAATGAGGATTCGGTCTCTTTTTAAGAGTGTTCATTTCAAATCACTTGTTTCTCCACATGGATGACCCACTTTCCTTCCCAGCATCTGTATAGAAACATGACAGCAGCGAAGTTTAACAACCATCAAGGAACATGAACACAGCAGCAGCAGCATCTCCGGTGTCTTCATGCCATGTCTTTGTTTGAGAAACATATTGAATTTCTTATTCCTCCCCTTTACAATGAGACTCAAGTCTGGAGACATTTCAGCTGTCACATATGCACATTTCCCTTTCAGCTCAATGTTTTTGGGGCCAAGTTGAGTTCCGCTTTGAGTAAACTGACTTCCTGTTCAGCTGGGACAGATTCCTCTCTATCTTCCTTTCTGTCAGTCATATGATGATCACACTCTGATCAGTTTGCAGCAATATGGAGAACTCAAACAGCAAAGAAGAAGAATTGTAACGGCAGATATCTAATTACAGGTCACAAGTGTAAATTAATCTTTCACTACTAATCCAATGTAACACATCTCATTTTAATGGCATGCCATAAATGTTAGCACAGGTACAAGATGAGGTGGAGGTTAATAGTGTGGCTGTCTGTTAGGATGTTAGTTGGTCGTTCAGTCAGCTCACCACTTTGATCTAAACTGAAATATCTCCACAATTATTGGACAAAAATCACATTTCGTTCATGGTCCTCAGGGGAGTGATCATATTCCAGTCTTTCCCTAGTGCCACAATCAGATTAACACTTTAGGCTTTTAATACAATCTAACAGTTACCATGAGGATTTCTTTAATTTTGCTAAATAGTTCTAGCCTAGCCGTGCTAGACAACCCACGGCAACGAATTTAATTCTCTGCCAGGGTTGGTCTAGTTACCCTCCATAAGGCTCGAGGCTGGATTCTCCTAAAACTGGCCGGACGAATCACCATGAAGTGTAGAGTCAGAAGGCGGGCGTAACGAAGTGACGACAGAGGCGCGACGATTATGACAGAAACAACCAGCACACAATAAACAGTTATCTTTTGACTTGGCTTTGGCCACAGCCCTTAAAGATTTGAAGCTAAAATTCAACTTGAAAGATAAACAAAGGACGGCACTGAAGTGTTTCATTGAGAAGAAAGACGTATTTGGACTTATGCTGACGGGATATGGCAAATCCTTAATATACCAGTTGGCTCCGCTGGTTGGGAAGCTAATGGGACTTAGCCACAATCCGGCGCTCTCGGAACTACGTCAGCCTATTCGTTGCGCTGATTGGTTGTATACCTACCCAATTGCTGCAGAGTGATTTGAAAGACAACCTTTTAGCCTGCCTCCCTCCTTGTCGAGTGGTCCTAGACCCTTGCGTCTTCAGAATCAGAACATGGGTCTGGCGCGGCTAGGCTAAAATAGTTCATTACAGCCAGAGGATGAACCTTAGTGATGATTTGACCATTTGTGTAGTACCTTCAGCAGGTCAAAGCTTTGATTTTCCGTGAAGTATTTTACTAATTCATGACCTTCAGAGAATAAAGCCCTCCAGACACCATAACATTTGTGGCTTTGAGTGAAATATGAGTAAATATTGAATGTATTTTGTAATTTTATAGTGGCATTCAAGTCTTCAACAGTATGAATTGTAAGAATTTTGATGATCCGGTATAATTATCACCAGAGATATGCAAAATTAGCAACAGTCCTGTTATCTTGATCTCTTCCTCAATTGGTACCAATCAGCAAATACTAGCGTGCTGACACACAGAGCTGCAGAAGACTGCATTAGTCTACATTCTTGCAGGTTTAGCAGTTCTTTAGGGCAGGAACAGAAAGGAACCTGTTACTCGTCCTATGACACATTCTTTTGAAATGAAAATAGATGTTAAACTATGAAGTGACAAAATTAAATCTAGAAAGTAAACCAAATGTCCGTGTAGTTCCATTATATTAGAGACTGTAGAAACTGACAAGTTAAGATCAGAGATTTTTCTCATATTTTTTCGATATGTCCATCCTTCACATCCACTGAGAAGTACCAGTTCAACTCTATCTTCTTTTGACAAAGCCATATTTAATCTGTGGAGGCAAAAAAATATATATAATTAATGAGATTTCCTATGTGTCCAGGCTGTAGGGCCACCCTGTACATTGAAGTTAATAACAGGGCAGGTGAGATAGTAACATAGATAGCAACGTTCAAGTAAAGTCCAGGAACAGGATGTGGTGGTATAGTGGGCTAGATGGAGGATTGCTCTGAATTTCCTAGTTCAGATTGCTGCCTACTGTAGCTTCAACAGGCTGATCTACACACAATCACAATCTCACATCAGACTGAAGATTGGTAGTCAGGATGTCTGTTTCTCATTGAGACACACACACTTAAAAAAAGCAACGACGTGCAATATATCAGTAGTCTCATCTTTGAGTACTGACTTTCTTCATGACCATGTAATCTTACGTGTTAGTCACGTTTCAACTGTGCCACTGTAATATGTGTGAAGACTGCAGAAACAGGAAGTTGTGGATGAAAACTCCCCAGACTAAATGTCAATATGTGTTGCGGCTTGGCCTTGAAATACTGCTTATTTACATACTCGTGCACATATAAACATCTCGTCCCTAAATATATCTTGTGTTGGTTCATGACACAGGCACACACAAACAGCAGCTGTCATTTGTACATAACATCACAGCTCCCACCTGTCTGCACGTGTTTCCACTGAGCAGTGTTCAAGATCCTGAAATGCTTCATGACCCTATTTCTGATATATACCCTGCTGTGAAACAGACTGATGACAATGTCACAGCCAAGTTGCTCTTTCTAGTAAACACCATAGACACAGAAACTACAGCTCAGAGGTCAACCTACTGCATTAAAAGCTGCTCTTTGAGGCACCTCCTGATCCCTGATCTGTTTTGCTGGGGCCTTTTTTTGAAGGCCTTATTGTCAGGCACTGCTGTTGTGTTTTCGTAAGTTAACCCAAAACATGCTTTTAAAAATACCACATTTGGTATTTTTAGACTGAATGCATGAATGCATAGAAAGCATCAATATTTATTGCTACATTTGATTATTATGCAATTCCAGTACAAGCCACAACATCTTAAAAAGTAAATCCACCATCACAGTGACATTCTGGAAGGATTTAAAATGAAAGTAATTATCAAATAGGGACAGATGCAGCAACACACATATGTAGTTTCCTGCAAGTGGGAAGATATTTCATGATGAATGTAGGTAGTATTCACAGGATCCGTCAATTTTTCGCGTCCCATTCGTTGTCTATGTGTAACGCACCATGTTGCGTGCTGGTTGCGTTGCGGTATGTCACCTCAGAGCTCATTTGCATAAAATAATTTAATTTCTACTTTATTTGCATAAAGTAGAAATGAAACTACTTCTGATGAGGAACGGGGAGTGGAGGTCTGACGCATGGGGAACTTTCGCCAAACATCTAAACTTTCCATTGTTGAACTAAAACTCGGACAGATTCAGTAACTGCACAGCTTATTTCTCACCTCAAATGCTTTCAGAAATACTGAATACTGAAACTGTACTGTTTTTGTAATGGATTTGGATGAAATTTTCAAGGAAGTCAGAAATGATACAAGGACCAGCTGATTGGATGTTACCAGTGATGCGGCTTATAGTCTGGATTTGTTAAAGATTTCTGTATCATTGCGAGATTGCGTCGCTGTAACTATGACAACAAGTGAACACTGCGTCAGCTGCCTACTGACGATCACGATTGCGATCCTACTGTAGACTTATCGGGACTTATCCATCAGAAATGATACAAGGAACAGTTGATTAAATTGTGGGGGTGTTTCTGAGTCCCATCAATTCAATCAATGTATCAATGTACACATGCATAACATATACCTGTGCTCAGCACAAAATCATTTTCTTTGTGGGTACATCTATATTAAATGGACACATTCTATGTTGCCATGATTTCTGCCACAAATGTTTTCAAGATTTTAGCCAAAATGATGCAATGACTGAGCAGCCTTGGTGGAGTACTGCACTGTCTGAGTGCTTCCTTGTTTTATCTGTTCAGAGTTTGCAGGTTGAAATGTTGTACCTCTAAAAACTTTTGGAAACTTTTGAATTTCTCAAGTTGGCAACAATCATTTTCAGTGTGCAAAGTCTCTGTCTTATGTTTTTGTATAATTCAGAGTTCATAGGAAGTAGTTAGCCTAGTTTAGCATATCCACTGAAGGCAGGGTGGAACAGCTAGCCAGGTCCCAAGGTCACACTTACAACATCTGGTAAACAAGCCAAGCTTTTTTCCACATCCTTGTTTTTCTGCTAAAGTCAGCTAACATTATTCAAGAGTTTTTATTTGTCACAAGCTCGTACAGTATGTGCAGTAAAATGCAACACGACTGTTCTCAAGGCTGTGCAAAAAAAGTTAGGCAGAATGTCATAAAAAATGAGGTAGAGATTTAGTGCTAAAGTGCAGCGTACATTGTGTAAGAGTGTGTGTTTTGGGTATGCTATGTCTATTTTAGTGCTGCATTCAAAGACACATTGACATACTGCACAGCATAAACACAATATAAAACTGTATAACATGAGGCATGAAAAAATTATTGCATTAAAAACTAGACTTTTATTAGACTTCTTCATACACAAAGAGATGTTTTGTTGTGATTCTGACTCCAACAAATGTGTTCATAGTTTAACAGTCTGTGATTGTGTCCTAGAAAGAGACAGTAATACCACATGAACTGTATTATTCTGTAGTTTGGTCAATCCAGCACCATGTTCTCACAGCCCAGTGCTGTTCCTGGGGGCCTGATAACTGCAATGTACTGATTTTTAATCTGAAGCTGTATGGGAGTGTTTGTTTTTGGTCCACCCAACATAAAATACTAAGGTTTTGTTTTCTTTTTAGTTTTGTTTCTAATGTTTGACCACATTCTTTCTCATGTGCTGACAGGATAGAGAGAACTGGTGACTGACTCAACCAAAATGTACAGGTTTGGTGAACAACCAGTCCACAGTCCAGCTTTTTCCTCCACTGCACTGATCGGGGTGAAGATTGATAATATTGTGCAGCTGAAACAATCATCTGGTGACAGAACAAAATTTAGAATCAAATACATTTGCACCATGTCTGGGTATTCTGCTCCTCTGTGTGACTGACTGACTGACCAGCCGGACTGTCAGTACGTTAAAGATGTTTTTCCCCTCAGCTGAGCTGGATGCCATGTGCTGCAGCCCATAATAACAGGCTTTTGCAGGCCTATGTGGGTTAATCCACTGTTACGTAAGGCCGGTCCTAATGACTCTGTGTGTTTTGCTGCAGGTGATGGGTTTAATGGTGCACATGCTGACTTCCACTTTAGAGCCAGACCAATGCTATTCATAGCAGGGCAGGATGAATGCTGCTCTGCGTGTACACTCTCTTTCTCACACACACACTCACACACAGTCAAACACACACAGACACAGTAACCACACAGACCTGTGAGCAGGAGTTGGCAGAGGAGGCGTTCTCCTGGTGGTCATCCAGCCCCTAGCACTAGACTGAGCATAGTAACACTGATACGAAAAGATTTTGGAGCATCCTAATAAGTTAATGCTGGCTTCACAGGCCTTCGTGGAAATACTGGAATTGCAACGTGAACATGACTAAACACTATGAATAAGAAGTTAGCGTTAGGTTTCTTTGTTCTTTTTTTGCTGCATTTTACCTGTAACCTGAACTCCACTGTGGAACCTTTAGATATACTATTTCTGCTGTTACCGATGAAGTAGTACTGACATATCTGATAAATGCACATTGCTTCGTATTATTTATACCACTGTACAACAATACTGTATTACTGGCACTGATTATGGTTGTATATTACTGTGCATCATGATACACTATTTTGTTGTATTTTATTAGTAGTACACATCTGGCTCTATATAGTATATAATACCATATACTTATGCAGACATGTGTTTTGTATTTCTTACTCATGTGTATACCTATGATATATGTTTTTTTATACATATATTACAAGTAGTGTATAGATTGTGGCGACCTAGCTGTAATGCTATTCTTCTCATTTTCTTAATTATTGTTTTATTAGATTTTTTTTCGTTCAGATAATTCATTCAAAAAAAAAACAGACAAGTGGAGTTTTTACTCTCCGTTTGTCTATAGTATCAAATATTTGGTGTGGAAGTCCCAACCCAAACACAGCTAGTTGTTTCCCAGTGTATAGATCCATTACTGTGTGCAGCATGCAACACAGACTGTGAACCTGGATTTCACCTACTATCAAAGAAAAATTTCATCTTCTGATTTCAGTTGCAATATTGCATTTTGGTTTCCTCTCCTTTCCTTCTTTTTAAAATTTTTTGATTGGTTTCTGCATTCACATAAAACTGAAATGGTTATTGCACTGTTGTCAGTTCTTTTTTGTGCATTTATTGATTATATATATTTCATATAAACTATAAAATTCACTGTCAAAGATGTCAGTAATAGTAAATGCAATAATGTAATATAACAGTGATTTTTAATAAGTGAAACTCATTTCAGTTAAATGATCATAATAATGTAGATAACATGCTTTCCTGCAGTTTATATTGAAGCCTCCAGGGGGCGCCATAAAATTTGCAAAATGACTTAACTGACTCTGTGTTCATTAGAATAAGATAGATTTAAGGACAGCTCTGTTTTGTTGTGTACTGAATCATCCTGTGATGATGTTGTCTGATGTGCTGTCTTTCAGAGGACGTCCTGACGAAGGATGCTGGAGAATGTGCAATATGCCTGGAGGAGCTGCAGCAGGGAGACACCATCGCCCGCCTGCCCTGCCTCTGCATCTATCATAAAGGGTGGGAAGCTTTTTATGTTTTAAGATAAAAGTGGTCACAGCTGTGGAGTAGATGTAGGCATACTTCTTCTTCTTTTCCTTTTGGCTTTTCCCTTCGGGGGTCGCCACAGCGAATCAATTGCCTCCATCTAACCCTGTCTGCTGCATCCTCTTCTCTCACACCAACTACCTTCATGTCCTCTTTAACCACATCCATAAACCTCCTCTTTGGTTTTCCTCTAGGCCTCCTGCCTGGCAGTGGGAAACTCAGCATTCTTCTACCAATATATTCACTCTCTCTCCTCTGGACATGTCCGAACCATCTCAGTCTGGCCTCTCTGACTTTATCTCCAAAGCCTCTAACATGTGCTGTCCCTCTGATGTACTCATTCCTGATCCTATCCATCCTGGTCACTCCCAGAGAGAACCTCAGCATCTTCAGTTCTGCTACCTCCAGCTCTGCCTCTTGTCTTTTCCTCAGGGACACTGTCTCCAGACCAAACAACATGGCTGGTCTCACCACAGTTTTGTAAACCGTTCCTTTCATTTTCGCTGAAACTCTTCTATCACACATCACACCTGACACTTTTCTCCAGCCGTTCCAGCCTGCCTGTACACGCTTCTTCACCTCTTTTCCACATTTTCCATTGCTCTGTACTGTTGACCCCAAGTACTTAAAATCCTCCACCTTCTTGATCTCTTCTCCCTGTAACCTCACTCTTCCACTTGGGTCCCTCTCATTCACACACAGATACTCCGTCTTGCTGCGGCTAACCTTCATTCCTCTCCTTTCCAGGGCAAACCTCCATGCCTCTAGCTTCTCCTCCACCTGTTCCCTGCTCTCACCACAGATCACAATGTCATCTGCAAACATCATAGTCCATGGAGACTCCTGTCTAACCTTGTCTGTCATCCTGTCCATCACCATAGCAAACAAGAAGGGGCTCAGAGCTGATCCCTGATGTAGTCCCACCTCCACCTTGACCTCCTCTGTTACTCCTACAGCACACCTCACCACTGTCTTACAGTCCTCATACATGTCCTGCACCACTCTAACATACTTCTCTGCCAGACTTCCTCATACAAAACCACAGTTCCTCTCTGGGCACCCTGTCATAAGCTTTCTCCAGGTCTACAAAGACACAATGCAGCTCCTTCTGACCTTCTCTGTACTTCTCTATCAACATCCTCAAAGCAAATATTGCATCTGTTGTACTCTTTCTTTCTATACTGCTGCTCACAGATGTTCATCTCTGCCCTTAGCCTAGCTTCAACTACTCTTTCCCATAGCTTCATCGTGTGGCTCATCAGCTTTATTCCTCTGTAGTTGCCACAACTCTGCACATCTCCCTTGTTCTTAAAGATGGGCACCAGCACACTTCTCCTCCATTCCTCAGGCATCTTCTCACTATCTAAGATCCTGTTGAACAACCCAGTCAGAAACTCTACTGCTACCTCTCCGAGACACTTCCATACCTCCACAGGTATATCATCAGGACCAAGTGCCTTTCCACTCTTGATCCTCTTCAATGCCCTCCTCACTTCATCCTTACTAATCTTTGCTACTTCCTAGTCCACAACAGTCACCTCTTCTACTCTTCGTTCTCTCTCATTTTCCTCGTTCATCAGCTCTTCAAAGTACTCTTTCCATCTTCCCATCACACTATTGGCACCTGTCAACACACTTCCATCCTTATCCTTTATCACCCTAACCTGCTGCACGTCCTTCCCATCTCTGTCTGTCTGCCTTGCCAACCTATACAGATCAGTCTCTCCCTCCTTACTGTCCAACCTAGAATACAATTCATCGTAAGCCCCTTGTTTGGCCTTTGCCACCTCTACTTTCACCTTACGCTGCATCTCCCTGTACGCCTGTCTGCTGTCTTCAGTCCTCTCAGTGTCCCACTTCTTCTTAGCTAACCTCTTTCTCTGGATCCACTTCTGTATCTCCTCATTTCACCACCAAGTCTCCTTATCTCCTTTCCTTCCAGATGACACACCAAGTACTCTCCGACCTGTCTCCCTGATCACATTTGCTGTAGTTGTCCAGTCATCTGGAAGCACCTCCTGACCATCCATACCTGTCTCAACTCTTTCCTGAAAGTCATACAACACTCTTCCTTTTTCAGCTTCCACCATTTGGTCCTCTGCTCTGCCTTTGCCCTCTTCATCTTCTTCACCACCAGGGTCATCCTACACACCACCATCCTATGCTGTTTGGCTACATTCTCACCTACCACTACTTTGCAGTCACTGATCTCCTTCACATTACACCGTCTACACAAGATGTAGTCTACCTGTGTGCTCCTACCTCCACTCTTATAGGTCACCCTATGTTCCTGCCTCTTCTGGAAGAAAGTATTCACTACAGCCATTTCCATCCTTTTTGCAAAGTCAACAACCATCTGTCCTTCTGCGTTCCTCTCCTGGATACCAAACCTGCCCATGACCTCCTCATCATCTCTGTTTCCTGCACCAACATGTCCATTGAAGTCTGCACCAATGACAACTCTCTCACTTCTAAGGATGCTCTACATCACTTCATCAAGGTCCAACCAGAATTTCTCCTTCTCCTCCCGCTCACATCCTACCTGTGGAGCATACCCACTAACAACATTGAACATCACACCTTTGACTTCTAGCTTCAGGCTCATCACTCGATCTGACACTCTTTTTACCTCCAGGACATTCCTAACAAACTCATCCTTCAAGATAACTCCTACTCCATTTCTCTACCTATCTACACCATGATAGAACAACTTGAACCCTGCTCCTAAGCTTTTAGCTTTACTACCTTTCCACCTGGTCTCCTGGACACACAGTATGTCCACCTTCCTCCTCTGCATCATGTCAACCAGCTCTCTACCTTTTCCTGTCATATTTCCAACATTCAAAGTCCCTACTCTCAGTCCTAGACTCTTGGTGTTCCTCTTCTCTCTCTTCCTACGAACACACCTTCCTTCCCTCCTTCTTCGACCAACAGTCGTCCATTTTCCACCGGCACCCTGTAGGTCGACAGCACCGATGGCGGTCGTTGTTAACCCGGGCCTCGACCGATCCGGTATGGAAGTCATACATTTGATTCGCATGTTTGATTTGGCCAAAGTTTTATGTCGGATGCCCTTCCTGCCACAACCCTCTGTATTTATCCGGGCTTGGGACCGGCACAGTAAGACACTGGCTTGTGTCCCCTTGCGGCTACATTAGATGTAGGCATACTAACACAATATTTATAGACAACTACACCTTTAACAGCATTAGAAGTCACACTCACCAGACTTGAGCTAGTGTTGCTGAATTGTGTTTTCCATGATTCAGTACTAAAGTACACTACCGTTCAAAAGTTTGAGGTCACTTAGAAATGTCCCCATTTATGAAAGAAAAGCATTTTTTTTCAATGAAGATGACAATAAATGAATGATAAATCCAGTCTAGACACTGTTAATGTGGTAAATGACTGTTCTAGCTGGAAACGGCTGATTTTTAATGGAATATCTCCATAGGGGTACAGAGGAACATTTCCAGCAACCATCACTCCTGTGTTCTAATGCTACATTGTGTTAGCTAATGGTGTTGAAAGGCTCATTGATGATTAGAAAACCCTTGTGCAGTTATGTTAGCACGTGAATAGAAGTGTGAGTTTTCATGGAAAACATGAAATTGTCTGGAAGACTCCAAACTTTTGAACGGTAGTGTAGGTGTTTCTCCCTAATTAGTGGTGTTCATGAGGAAAGCTAATAAGAGCCAGTCTGGAGGGTTGCAGAAGTTCTGTCTTCTGTGTTTTAGTCACGAAACATTCTGTGTGTTTCCATCCACTTGTTCTTTAGTGTTTCCAATCAGCACATACAAAACCCTGAGTAGAAATAGAAATGCAGAAAATAGGAAGATCTGAAATATTGCAATAAAGCATTCGCGTTTGGCTGAGCTGGTAGAGAGGATTTTTTGATAGAAGGGAAATATGAAAGAAGTGCGGTGGAAAAGTCCTCAGTGAATCAACAATGACACAACACAAAGTGTGTGGGTTCAGAGTCCACTGAAGATCAGATGTATGTGAAGCGATTAGAAAACTTCCTCAAAGTAATACATGAAACGAACAGAAATGCCATATTTCATCATGTTTTCAGCATTCTCTAGCACCATTTGAGGTATCGTTGGAGCTCCTTCGGTCTCGTTCTGTTATTCCTCTTCTGCAAATACCTTTAAATATGAACATTTTTCCTTTGATTTCTGTCTTAATGTTTACTTGTGGACTTTAGTGGCACAGACTCAGCCAAATGTGGTCTGCAAAAACACAAAGATCTCAACCTAAAGCATATCCGTTGAACCCATACATGTTATGAAATGATCACACTGAATGTAATCTCCAGGCAGTTTTATCACCTGGTAATTCCAATAAAGCCATTTTAGCCAGAACAGAGCTACATACCCAAACATGAATTTTGCGTCCTGTTACACGCCTACAGCTGACATACGAAACTTAAATCAATAAAGCCAAAGAGCAGCAGACTGCATAAGGAGAACCTGGTTATACAGCCCCCACACACTGCACAACAGATGCTGTCGACATCCTGGCTAATTGTTGGCGATGCCTCATGAGAAGAGCTGACACTGCCGTCTGGTGAGCAGATCTTTAACAGCTATGTGACTGGACTTCATTTGAATCAATAGATTACAGCTGCATGTCAGATCTATACCCTGATAAGTCATGTATTATAAATATCAAGCTTGTTAACGGAACATATGCAGTATCTTCTAGAGGAAAATTTTAAAAATGAAAGCGAAATTGCAAAGAGTAGCACTCAGTAATGAGCTAACTTGTCTAAGTGGGCTGAAATTTGAAACAGAGAAGGTAGATACTGACCTCATAGTTGGCTTGACTAATCTTGTCAGAACAGACTTTAAAGTCAGAGGCATTAGAAGCATATGGGGATAACAGGATAATTAGACTTTAAACAGGAGCCTTTTTACCAGCTTCTACCCAATACATACTCACTCCTGCTGCTCATACTGGCTGTTCAAACATCGCTTTATAGCATGATGCCATGAAACCCAGGCTCTGTTCAGAGTAAACATGAATTCCAAAGTTTATTCGAAGATGATATGAGCCTGAATGTTGTGAGATTATCAAATGACTGCCAGAGCTGCAGCACTTTCAGTTCCTAATCCCCTCTTTATTTGTTCCCCAGACAGTCTGTCCTGTTCTGAGCGCCATCAGAGGAAAAGTAACACAAAAAGAGAATGTTTTTAACTCTGGAAGATATCCACTTGATTTGACTTTCACTTGAAACAATATACTCAGGAACATGTTTTTGCACAGAATGTGAATTTTATCCCCCGTCACTTCCAGCCGGTAGGAACAGGAGGAATGATGGCATCCAGTAAACACTGTTTCAGTGTACATATAACCACAGTTTCAAACAAAGTCTTAAATTATGGCCAATAGGAAGCTGAGGGTCACGGTTGAACAGAACTAGTTTGTACAATGTGTCACCTGGCTGAGTCACCTATCTGTTTAGTGGTTTAGCATCCACAGTCAAAGGCAGGAGAAATCTGGTCAGCATAGGAAGGGGAAAAAATGTGTTGTTCTTATGATGAACAACAAAAATAGCTGAGTTGAGAGAGTACAGAAAAACTGTTTGAACCATTGCTCTTTGCTCACTTTTCCACTCACTTTTCTGGCCAGTGTATTTTGTAATCTTAATGGTTGCTGCATACTAGTTTTACATCAGTGGAAATAGTTCTGACTTTATAGTAACACTCTTGACAATTGTAGGTGTGTTAGTTTTACGTTCTCCTTTTTTCTTTTTATCACAACATCTAAACCAATTATTTCATAGTTTCTCTGTTTTTAAAGACACAAGTTGTGATATTGTAGTATTTCAGCCATACATGTTTAAACCATAAACTAATACTGAAAAAAAAGAACTACACAGAAAGCCCCAAACCCATGGGTTGCCAGGATTGGTGCATTAGGTTTGTTCTGTCTGATTGTCAGTGCATCCAACTCTCATCAGTGCGCTGGAGCTTCACAGTGGAATGACCAGCCATGGTGCTGACTGCCTGCTTTGGTCAAAAAAAATTAACATAGGAACTATTTAAAAATTATTTTAAAAAAGATTTTCGTCAGAGAGGGTGTTTAAATTACTTTCTGGCAAAATGTAACTGCTATGGCCCAAATAAATGATGCTACAACTCAGAAATTGAGTCTTCCAATCCTCCCACTGCAGCAAACTGAAGAATTTCATGCACACTTCCTTCATGAGGAAACAAATGATCTGACTCAGTATAGCAGCTTCCACAGAACATTAGCAATAATAAATCATCATTAAATCTAAATTTGTTATGAAAGCCTACAAAAAGTGAGTCCAGCTAATGTTAAATATGTACAACATGTAACACAGACTGTGGTATGAGGATTTATTTCAGAAATAAAGGCCTCACAGTCGCAGTCTCATGCAACAAAAGTGAATACACATTTTATTACTGAGATTCAAAAATCAGTTGTTTTTTTTTGGTAGCTTGTATGTTCATCTTTATTTCTGCTTCAGCATGAAGAATATGAGTGTAAGAGTGAGGGGTTGTGTTGCTCTGCGTGTCTCTTTAAAATGCCCCAGAAGTATTTTAGTGGATTTAAGTCAGGCGACACACAGGTCATAGTTTTTTTTTTTCTTCTTAAGAAACTCTTGTGTGATTTTGGCAGTGTGGTTTGGATCGTTATCATGCTGGAATATTCCTCTTCTGCCAACACTGTGAGTCATCTTCACAGCCAGTATACTGGTACAGCCACAGGCGTTCATGGTGCATCTATAAATGTTGTCTCTCCAACACCTTTTGCATTCATGTGGCTCCACATCATCACACACACCACCTCCGTGCTTCACTGTCGGCGCTGTGCATTCACTGTGGTAGTGAATTCTGGACCCCTCCTGAACCAAACACATTGACCTTATATCATCTAACTGAAATATATGCTCCAAACATTCGTTAGTCTTCTTTAAAGTTCTCCACCAAACTTGTGATTTTGTACTAAATAGGAAGGAATGATGCAAACATGCAGACAGACACAAAACAAACCTGAAAAACGACCAGTGTGTGCAGGTCATTTTATACCCATGTTCAGTTTCAGTTTCTTGGAAGTTTAAAGTTTTAAGACAGTAGGATTTAGCAAGATATATTGATTAAACAATGTTCTATCAGCATTCCTCTCTTGCATCATTTGTAGTAAAAGTGCTTTTTGCTGGAATATGTTTTGCGATATTCTTCATAGTAACAACTTGTTTGACTGAAGTTGAACTGAACATGAAGAAGAGAGCCTGATGAAGAAAACCTGAATGACTGTAACTCTGATAGGAGTTTTAGTTTTTGTCGAGCCAGTTAATGCAAAGAAAGCTGAACTTTGTCAAACTTGTTTTATTGTACAGCCCTCAACACTTTTCACTAATGCAATTTTGAAGATTTTTTACAAAAACTTGCTGACTGTAACACCTGGTCACCAGTAGGTGTCATCACATCCAACAACGGTAACATGTTGAGGCCATCATGACCACATGTATGTTGTATCATTATCAGTCACTCTGTTTCACACTCACCTGCTCCTCTGTTGTTGTTTTTCCAGCTGTATCGATGAGTGGTTTGAAGTGAACAGATCATGTCCCGAGCATCCATCAGATTAAAGCTTTTTTGCACAGGTAAAGTTGTTTCCATCCATCCCAGGTACAGATGTTCTACTCATACAGCACAGAGGACATATGTTTTGAAGCATAGTGTGTCTATTTTGGTGTCCTTGGTTTGCTTTGCTTTAATATGCTGTGTTGGTCCTTTGATGACAGGTACCACACCATGAGAGGGATCTACGAAATGAAACTGTGGATCCAGAGAGACTGCTGGACACTGTGACCACTGTGATCAGTTACACCCCCCCCCCCCCCCCCCCCCCTCCAACCACCCACCCAATAATGTAGTACCACAGTGTGCCAAATCTCATTTAAGCAATCTTCAGGGATACAGACTTTATGTTTATGTTTGAGTTGCACATCACGCTCAGTCTCTGAGTGGACGGACTCACATCCACCTCACATCCTCTCCAACCCTGATAGGCAGGGCATTATGGCAGGCAGGGCTCTTCTTCCTGAGAGGCAGATGTCTCCTGATTGTACACCAGGACAGTGCACCAGGACGGGAGGAGTGGATGTGGTCGTGGAGGGGGTGTGATGGTGGGTTACCCCCTCCGATTTCGTCCCTCCCCTCCTCTTTCAGCATCAGTGTCTCCCAGTGCCTTGTTGCAGTGACGGCCAGCACCCAGCAGGGTGGGACAGAGGAGTCCAGACTGGACCAGCAGGACCATCTCACCACAACTGCCATTCTACCACAGCAGGAGAAACAAGCCAGAGACGGTCTGTCTGCATCTGCAGCTTTTCAGAACTGATGAACTGTTGCAAAAATGGTGCCAATCAACTGTGAATATTGTCAAACACACAATCATCAGTGCTTTTTGATCATTAACCATGAATGGAGGTCTTCAGGTACAAAAACCTGACCCTAACAGCTACCAGCCTAAATACTGCACCAGGATAAAGAAGAAACAGCTCAGTTTCTTGCTAGAATGAAAAAAAAAAAGTTCTTGTTTGAACTTGATCCTCTTTATGTCATAACGAGGTATTTTCATGTGACAACGATATGCGATGGCATGAGGGAGCTGCTCTATAGTATATCTAGCATAGATCTGAATTTAAACCTACCTCCCACCAATTAAATAATTCTAATTGGACTGCAATAAAATGATTAACTCAACAACAACATAAATAGCTCAAACATATACAAAGCACAGATAACAGCTTAAAACTAATGGAATCTTGAAAACTAAAGCAACAAAAAATTTAAAAAGACATATTTGAAGCAGTGATTTAATATGTTAGTGACTCTGCAAGTCTCAGATGCTCATAGTTTCAAATCAAAACTCCAGAAGAAGAGAAAGTGACATGTAGGACCACGTCATCTGCAAAAAGCAGGAGGCAGTCCTGAGGTCACCCAGCTGGATGACATGTCTGCACAAGAACAACAGCAAAAATATCTTGTTCTAACATGAATAGGATCATGTCACAAGAAACTTTTCACATCAGAGATAAAGTCAGAAAAATTGTGGACTTTGAGTTAAGTTTTTTTATTTTATTATTTTCTCTTTTGTGTCACATTTTCTTTGTGTTACTTCTGGAATAATTAGCTTTTGTTGTTTTCACCAAGTCTGTCAAACTCAGATTTGATCTGAGTGGGCTTTGTATGAATTATTGCATTTTATCATATTAGCAGCAATTGCAAGTAAAATGGTTCCCACTTAGAGCAAAGTAAGCAAAAAAGAAAACCAAGTCTCTCCACATTTGCCAGTAAGCATCAATGTCTGGACTGATGTATCCAGTGATTTTCCCTAAGTGTGAACCAGTTTACTCAGATCAAATTGCAGGTTTTACTGGTTTCAGGGGACCAGATAACCAAGAATGAGAATGTGAGCTTCTACAATAACATTAGCTACAATGTTCTGCTAAAAATCTGTGCGGTGAAGAGGTTGTCATCATGCTGGGAGTCAGTAACCTGTTGCTCAGTTATTGGTTTGTGAAATAGATTATAACAGACTGATCTCGGGTCCTGGCAGCTTCAATCAAACTTCAATCTTAGTGCTGAGTTTGAGTAAACTTGGCCGAGACACAGAACTGGAGAGACACTGGAATTACTGGACCTGACACGCTGAGCCAGACTGCTTGGAGTTGGGTTGCCTGAAGACCTCGCAAAGGAACAAGAGTGTACAGACTTCTAATCCAGTGGAAAAACTATCTCAGATATGGATTTCACAGACTAGTTCCTTTTCAACCCTCGAAGATGAGCTCATCAGTGAAATTAATGGGATCCAGGGTTTGTGTTGATCCCAAAGCTCCAAAACTTGTGTGGAATTTACCATTTCCTCCACAACCTCTTTTTTCCATGACTCCAGCACTGAATTCACTGCTTGTCCCACCACCCTGAAGACTGTTTTTATGCTGGAAAATCAAATAAGCTCCTTCATTACTTCCTAATAGCAACTTTAATAGTGGTATTGTGTGATCACAGACTCATGGGGGGTCTTAATGAGGGCCAGAGATGACGTTGCCTTTGAAAAACGTTGCTTAATGAGAGGAAGTACTATACCATATGGTCTTTACTGCCCTTTATTCTATACCTCTCTTTGTCTCTTTAAAGTTATCTCTAGGTACGAGAAGCACAGTCTGTAAACATGCAGCAATAGAAATCTTAATGTTAGCCAACACAAACGTATTTAGGACAGACTGAGCAGTGTGCATCAACTACTGTATATGAACCACATGCATGCAGGCTTTTTTTTTTTACAGCCAGTCAGCAGAGCAGTTGATATTCCAGATCAGTGGAGTTAGCAGTGGTTAGTCATTTGTTGGGTCCCTAATCTATATCTTCCTCACAGGCAGGAACAGGTATGTACAACATCAAACTCCTCACAACATTAAAAAAAAGCTACTCTTGAACAATGACAGCAGAGCAAATTTGTTCATTTGCAGCTCAGAAACACAGATGTGCTGTTATGTACACTACCGTTTAAAAGTTGGGGTCACCCAGACAATTTCATGTTTTCCATGAAAACTCACACTTTTATCCATGTGCTAACATAACTGCACAAGGGTTTTCTAATCATAAATGAGCCTTTTAGCACCATTAGCTAACACAATGTAGCATTAGAACACAGGAGTGATGGTTGCTGGAAATGTTCCTCTGTACCCCTATGGAGATATTCCATATAAAATCAGCCGTTTCCAGCTACAATAGTCATTTACCACATTAACAATGCCTACACTGGATTTATCATTCATTTAATGTTATCTTCATTGAAAAAAAAAACTGCTTTTCTTTAAAAAATAAGGACATTTCTAAGTGACACCAAGCTTTTGAACGGTAGTGTGCATCATATAATACTTTCATTTAAACCACTGCAGATATTTTCAGTATACAGTTCTTCAAAGGCAAAATACAGTAGCCAGATATTTGTTTTTGACCCATTAGAAATATGTCATTTCAGAGAAAACAGCTTTTGAAATGTGGAGTAACTGAAAAACAAATCAAAAACGAATGCAGCATGTGTACAATGCACACTTAATCTCTGCATTCTCTGCTGTGGAAAGTCACAGTTGAAGTTAAAGTCTAGATAACTAACTTTTTATAGGAAGACAGCTGACTTCACGACTAAAGTCAGAGTGCTGTGGAAATGGCCACTTAAAGCCATGTTTTGACTCGTGAATTTGAAGTGATTTGGTGGTTAATGGTGGCATATTGAACTGCACTGAGTTGTCAGTTAATGCGTTGATTTTAAAATAATTATTCAGACAGAAACTTAGTAGACTGTAAGTCATAATTAAAGTAAGGAGAATTTTCCTAAACAGAATTGTTCAAATGGACCGCGTGCTGAGAGAACACAGCTGGTTGGTAGATGCTGCAGAATGCCACCTGCTGTGAGCTATGAGATGAAGTGAAGACTCCAGTGCTGTACGACTGTTTCTCTGCTGACTTTTTTCCTGTGCCCTGCAAGTTATATTACGGTACACAGGACTATTATTTTGTAGAATCTTGTATTTGATTCATTTAAAAGACACAACAGAGCTGCACCAATTAGAGAACAATTTTAAAAAATAGTCCTTTTAATAATTTTTCAAACAAAATTGATGCTGACATTTCAAATTTGCTGCATTTTTTTTTGTTTTGTATGAAAACAAACTCGATATTTTGTAGTTTGACTTTTTGTAAGACTTTTTTTTACATCTCACACATTAATACAGAAATAAAATTCAAGTCTCTGGAATGAAAAGAAAGCAGACTTCTGATCCTCCCACCTTTATAGTCTTGTAATTTCCATGCAGTCCCTTTAAGGAGCGTTAGGATCCCTTGAGATGAATGTTTGACCTTTTGCTGCAGACTGAAAGTTGTTTTATGAAATGCCATTGCCTTCCCCTGTTTTTTGAATGTATTTAAACTTTTGCCATTATCTGGGTGGGATGACAGTGAGGTATCTGTGCGGGTCACTGGAGAAGAGATGGAATCAACTTTGGAGTTTTGGAATCCACCCCAGGACACTTAGGACTACTCCTTAATCACAACCTACACCTGACAGCCACCCAGAGATTAGCTGAGTCATGTAATGCACAGTTCGTCCACACGGTGGCGCTGTGGCTCCATGGAGCTCCTCTCTGCAGCGTGTGGAGGTGGGACCGGTGTGGACTCTTTCTGATCACTGTCTCTGTTTTGTAGCAATAGTGTGAACATGTGGCTGGTTGATGGATGTCTAACAGGGCTCATGCTGTACCTTCACTCTAATCTGACTCATGCAATCCATTATTACCGATCAGCTTTTTTTTTCATAACTTGATTACACAGCTGATTTCTGTGAGCAGGTTTGACACTGACTGTCTTTTTATTTTCTTCCTGTGAATTTAAGAGCAAAAGTGCAACAGATCTGGCCTTAATAGATATGACAATGACATTTCACTGGTTTGTTCTTGTGGTTTGTTATCCTTCCAAACAGGGACTGATTCACGTAGCGCACAGAAACCTTTGTTATGAGATGAAAGGGAAAACTTTCACAGGAAAAGGCTTTGTTGAATTAACTACATAGACAGAAGTTTAGCAAAGCTTATATTCTTCAAAGTTGCTACTAAATACTAAAATATGCCGTGTAAATTTGGCTTTGCTGGCAAATTACTCTTTTCAAACCTTTCTGTCACATTCCCAAGTGGATATAATTTCTCAGTTCTTGGTGATGGCTGTTATCTATTGATGTTAATACGGTACTTGGGTCATGTGGTAGCAAGGGGTCAAATATGGCCTATGATCCCTTGGATAGCATTTTTTGAACCATTTCTAAACCAACAAGAAAAGAGAGAACCCAGTACTCCGCCAAAGCTGTTCAGTCGTTGTATCACTTCTGACGGATGAAATCTTGAAAAAATTTGTGGCAGAAATCACAGCAACATAGAATTTGTCCATTTATTATAGATGTACCCACAAACAAAATGACCGTGCTGTGAGCACAGGCGTGTTATGCATGTTTACAGTATGTACAGATACCAAATCATGTGACCTAAATACGTAGAGGGTGACGGGAATTGATGGGACTCAGAAACACCCCCATAATTTATTCATTGTTCCTTGTATCATTTCTGACGGATATGTCCCTAGAAGTCAGCATTGGTGCATTTGTGGTAGGATCACAATCGTGATCGTCTGACATAGTGTTCACTTGTCATGGTTACAGTGACGCCATGCCGCTATTGCAATGATACAGAAATCTTAAACAAATCCATGGATCCAGACTATAAGCTGCATCACTTCCAAAATCTAACCACTAGGTCCTTGTGTCATTTCTGACCTTCCCTGAAAATTTCATCCAAATCAATTTTTGAGTATTGCTGCTAACAGACAGACAGATTAACAGAAGGACAAACGTATACCGGCCGTCACATAACGCCGCCATGTTTCTTGGTTGAGTAGCAGCAGCTACAGTGAACAACTGTCCACCACAGAAGGTCTGAGTCTTCTCCATTGAGCTAGGGTGATATTAGGTTGCTTGCTGTACATGCTGATCAGATCTCTCTATCATGGAGAGTATTTACAGTAAACTCTTTCACTTTAAAGCCTCAGATCTTTCTCGTCAACTGGGTGTTGACATAAATGTGGTATTGTTGTGCAACTGTCACAGCTTTCGGTCAGGGCTTCCCCTATTTGAAAAATGAAAAATCCCCTGTACACATGGTTATTCCCCGTTTCTGAATTATTAAGACATTTTTTTTTGGAAACTTTTATCATGATCAGACTTGTTGAAGAATGCTATAATAATAACTGTTGCTACATGGCTTTATTGACATATTTTGTCAGAACTTCCCAGCTTCATAATTAATCAGTGGAGGAAGTGATTCAAACCATACATTTTTTTCTCCAAATTCAGAGAATATCTTCTCATGATTCGTTAGTTGTTTACTGTGAATTACTGAGAAATGAATTTTCGACATCGCTCCAGTATTTAGCCAGGCAGGCAGCTTCGCAGCTCAGCTTGCGAAAAGTATGGGGCAACTTGCCCCCTGCGTCAAAGTCCGCCCCAACGTGCTTTTTTTCCCACACTGACTGGCTCGGATAGTCTCAATGAGTGTCCCACAACATATGAGAGATGAGAAGTGAACGAAAACATCGGTTTTGGCGCGAGCTATCGCGCGATTTCGGAACGAGATTTGCTTTCTAGCGTCCTGAGATTTGGATACAGACCACAACAAATAGCGATCGCCAAGTAATGTGGAGGTTTTCGTTCACTTCTCATCTCTAGTATGTTGTGGGACACTCGTTGAGACTATCCGAGCCGGTCAGTGTGGGAAAAAAAGCACGTTGGGGCGGACTTTGACGCGGGGGGGCAAGTTGCCCCATACTTTTCGCTAGCTGAGCTGCTAGCTGAGCTGCTAAGCTGCCTGCCTGGCTAAATACTGGAGCTATGTCAAAAATTCATTTCTCCATCACTTACATGTATAAAATGACATATGAAAACAGACCCCAGGTTGAAAAAAAACGAAGTTCCCCTTTAAGGGGCATGGAGGGACACTGGGACAGAAAGGGATGGGAAATCTGGCACCTGTTAAATATGCTAACTAGTTAAATATCTCCAATCTTCCTCCAGAGTCATGCACGCTACCTTTAACAAATAATGGAGCCAGTGTAAGGACATTTTAACAGGCCCTGGGACAGAACCTCTGGATAAAGTGACAGTTAATGGTACTTGTTTGAAAATCACTGAGCTCCCATAAACAGCTGCAAAGGTTAAAAAAAAAAAACGATATAAGGCATTAAACACTGTATATTGGTCCTGTATAGTAAAAGTGGAGGACACTGTCTCATAATTCATAATTCATCCATACCTGGACACAGGTAAGTTTCAGAAAATAGACAGATTGAGGAATTAAGTATAAAGTGATTTATTTAAAGGGAATCCAAGACCTTTGTAAATAAAACTGAAGCATTTTAATACATTTTAAGGCCTTTTTTTCAAGCAAACTGAAGTCAGTGACTTTAAGACTTTCCAAGACCTGCAGATACCCACGTTATTAATGTTTAGCGAGATGTCTTGAAAGAAATACCGTGGTGTGCCTTAAGCTTGTATGTCGGTGTACTGTGGGCACTGAACCAACAGGGACTAGAGTCCTTAAGTAAACCTTGTAAGATCCACTGTAAAGTCAGTCAAGCATTTTATAGCATCTTTAGTTTATTTCCTGGTAGTTGGAAGTGCTGGCTAGCAAATGCCACAGAGAAAGAGTGCCGTTCAGTGTAACAATGACTTTTCCCCCACAAAACAAATATGTGACACAGAGCTTGGTGAACAGCCCATAAGGAAGTTTTTCTTTTGTACACATGCATATTTTCTAACAGTCAAGAAAGACTAGTTGGTTCATTTAGACTCCATCTGAGATGGACTAGTTACCCTAACCAGCTGAAAGAGATGATTTTACACATATTAATACATTATTCATGCTCAGCCTGTGAAAACATGCATTGTGGGAAGTGTAGGATCCAAGGTTTTTGTAGCTTGACCCATGCTACACAACAGCTCAGCCTCAGCCAACTCTTTCTTTCTCTGACAAATCCCCAAACTTTGCTTCTGCATGAGAGGAGTAGTAGCTTTGAAAGACATAAACCAGAATGGAACCGCATCATATGTTATCTGTCAATGTACAAATACAGGCTTTTTTCACAGCAGGCATTTCAAATATGAGAAAAAAAAGACAGGTACCATTTACAACATGAATTACAACTGCCTTCCATTGCGGTGACATTGCTAATTTCAGTGCCGAGTCACTGAGCACTTCAAAGGAACAAGTCATAGTTAAATTTACCTGCTAAGATAAGCCAAACTGTCTGGGATGAAGAAGATCCCTGGAGGGAAAAAGGACAAAAGAGCAATGAATGCAAAGAATACTAGTCTCCCTGACTGAACTGAGCTCCATGTTTTGTTCATACTGTATACAGACTTTTCAGCACCTGCAGCGTCTACAATCACTCAATTCATCTGCTGACAACATGAGGAAGGATACCTTTTATCCATCTGTAAACATCACCAAAACAGTTAACAGACATATGCTGCCTTCCTTTGTTTCCCCTATTCCAGCTGACGTGAACCAGAAACATTCCATGAATAGTATACAGCTGATGTGAGAACCAGCTCCTGTGAAAAGTCACTTAAATGTGAAATGGTTCTCAATAAATGCATTATCTCTAAGCTGACAAGTATTTTGTCATATAAATATTCAAACACTTGCTTTCTAAAAACCATACTGAAACTATTGAGCCCAAACTATAAACTCAATGAAATAAAAGTGACTAACTGTGATCACTGAAATAAAATGGTGTGAATTTGTGATTTCCAGTCAGCCTGACTGCTTGCTCATTGTTAAATCATGATCTGTGAACACGAGGTTTGGGTCTATTGCCTGTGTCCATCTGCATAGCTGAATCATGGCTCAACATGGAAAAGAAATGCCAGAGGAATTTAAAAATATCCGACTTGTGGCTTCACAAAGATAGAAAAGATTACAGGAAGGTTGGTGGACAGTTCAAAATCAATCAAACCACAGTTGCAGCAGTAATGAGAAGCTCTGGAATATGGCATAGTGATTAAAAAAGTGACGATCCTCCAAAAATAAAGACACTGCTTTCACAATCTACCTCTGATATTGGATAACATGAAGCTCTAAAGATGTCATCCCAACAAAACAGCATTTGCTCTTTGCTCAAGTCTGATGAATATTGAGAGCACATTCTTTGGCCAGATGATGGTGAAGATAAATTGGTTGAAAAAAATGCAGTAAAGAAAACAATAGAGTTCTGCTGAATTTTGTTGGAACTATTTTTCTGCGGGTCCTGCACTTTCAGTGTAGTAAATATAAACTGTTAGTTTTGAAAAAAATACCCTACTGCTTAACTAATGCAAATATTGACATGGTGATAGAATTTTAAATCATTTGAAATTTAAGTGATATTGCACGGATGAGCGATTACTTTTATCGTATACTGTATGTGGGAAACTGACAGCATCTTGGGTAACAGTCTAATAATAAATAGTTCCGTACAGTACATATTGTTTGTATGTAATAATATAAAACAAAATATGCATGGAAGGAAGTCAGCACAGTCATTACCATTTTCACTTCCTTTTTTCATCTGTGACAATATTACAAAATTTCAAAGTAAACTTCCCCGACATGAAACAGGAAATACATTCGGTACAGAGCAAAAAATCAGAAAGGGTTAACAAGGGTTAACAAGTGCACAATCGACAGAATTACACACCCACAGTATTAGGTAAAAGCAGAAAGTGTAACATCAGAGGAAATCAGTGTGCTACTGCTAACACTTTGCATACACACAGTAAACACACACTCCATGTTTTCTAAGATACAGATATGACAGCACGTGCATGTCCGACTCGCATGCCCAGTCAGTGGAACCGCAGACGTTTCTCCGATTGAAATTCTTTCTCTTCCTCTTCAGAGAGCTGGTTTCCTTTCGCGCTGTGGGAACATGATCAGACACCATAAGGCATTTGTTCAAAACACATCCCTACACACCCTGCAATAACCATCAAGATTCTGTAGACATATCCAATACCCATATACTGATTGGATGCTAATTCAGCTGACTGCTAAAGCCAAAAAAAAAAGGAAAGAAAAAATCAGACTGTGCTGTGTTTTTATCTTTAAACAAAACCTAGTAAGTTTTTACTACTTCTTTACAACTACTTATTTCTGTGTATAAGAAGCTAATCAGTGACAAATCAGGGCAGTTCTGAAGTCAACAAGCTTCCCTGCTACAGGTGGAACAAAACACAACAATCCACACCCAATCCAAAAAGGAATTCTTCTACACAGCAGACTTGTCAGTTTTTTCAGTACTGCATAGTCTTAAGCATTTTCGCACCGTTCGTCCTACCTGTATCAGAATTTTAAGCTAGGTTCAGGGTGTTTCTTACTGAAAGACACTGTATGTCCATACACCTTTCACTAGCGGACTCAATACTTTCCATCACTGCTTGTCCTGTGCTGATAATCATCAAGGAGAGCTTTGTGCACATCCAGGCTGCTTCAGGTGTATGTCACGTGATATTATCTATGCAAAAAATTAATACAAATTAAACTAATAGAGACATAGATCCTGAAATAAGTCTGCCCACTTTGTTCCAAATGGGCCAAATTAGCTTAGTGCTTTCAGGTGTTAGTCATCTGAGAGCTGAACAGCATTTCTACTAAAGGAATGTATTACTCTGCATCCCTGATAAAAGACTATGGTAGATTTATGAATAGTAATAATTTTGTCTGTCAAAAACTTTACCTGGGAGCACTGGGATTTTTTTTCTCCTTCGCCCAGCCCCTGCAAAGTTACTCCCATCCAAATGACCTCTGGTATGACCAGTAGCTTAGGTGAAAAGAAAATGTCACTGAATTCTAACTGATCCTCACCATATCTCTTTGAGTTCCGTGTTGTGAGTCAGTGCCTCAGCGAGGTGTCTCATTCCATCCACAGTGAACTGGTTGCCGATTAACCTGCAGACAAATATACACAGCAGGTGACTTTTTTAACAATCAATGAGGGACCACGATATTCAGCAGCATCACGGATCTCACCAATGCAGACGTGTAGTCAGTAAATACAGTGTAAATGTGGTCATGCCTGTGTGTTTTCCGTACCAGAGGTGGCTTAAACCAGTGTTTGCTTTGATCAGTTCTGCAAAGTGTGGAGCTGAAACGTCAGTCAACTCATTCTGCACCAACCTACAACAGCACAGACAGATACTGCTCTAGAGAGAGTCATTCTGCACAGCGCAAACAGTTTTTCTATCATAAATCCCATACATCCTTATTTTAATCTATACAGGAAGCATTAATGGCGATCTTTACCATATGTTTTAAACCCATAAAGACATAATACATTTCCATTTGCACCGCTGGTATTGCAGCTAGTAGATCTGAAAGTTGAGGAGTCTATTGATATTTAATACAAACAATTAATCACAGATAATGAATGAAATTAAATTCACTTTGATTAGGCAAAACAATGATGTGATTTCCACATATGTTTCATTATTGGACAGTATTAGAAATAACATTTAAATGTATTAAAATTTAAGAGTTTTAATGTGCACCTGTCACGTTAGATATAAGCAGCTGAATTGTGAATGCACTGAGGTGATAAAAAAATACAATTAACTATCAGCATTGCTCTTTTGTTTGCGGTAACAAAAACCATTTTGTTTTTTCAAAGCTCTTCATTGTGCAACCTGCTCCTCTTGATACAATTAGGTGGCACGCGATCGATTTATTTTAGGAAGCGTGCACACACAGCATGATGCCAATTATCTGTCAGCTAACATAAAGGCAGCTGGGCCGGGTCTAGCTTGTTTTGTAGCACACCCTTCTCCTGCTCTGCTAATGATTGCTAAAGCTACATCTTAAGGCTATAATATGGACACCAACATGGCACACACTCTGGAGGGAAAAGTGCTTACCTGGCAAAGTAGTTTTTTGTTTTTTAAAGGCGATAATAAATCTAATAAATTCCATATGGTAGTAAAAAAACTGGAAACATGACCTAGTGACAGCATTGAGTTTAGCTCCTTTACTGCATTTCTGATGTAGACACAGCTTTAGCTCAAACTTTCTATGTCACTGTGCTTACCAGAATATCCGGAGGACCTTGTTTTCTTTCAGCGCTTCTGCCAGACACTTCCCGCCTTTAGATGTGATACCATTGGCTGACAAACTGGAACACAGACAGAAAAAGGAATGATTGGAGTCACTAAGTTTGACTCAGCTTTTTATTGACTATTTTTTACACATTGCCTTGCCTTGCTACCTGAGGTTGGTAAGGCTTGGGTGGTTCCTCAAAGCCTGAGCAAAATCTTCGGCTCCCTCATCACCGATACTGTTCCCCCACATCCTGGAAGCAAAAATGTCAAAGCCCCAGATGAGAGACTGATATTCTATTTTAAGACCTAAACAACCTTCTTCATATCACCAGTATTTATTTCCTAGATGTTTTCAGGTGGGCTGGATGGCCTGACAAGACAGCTGAAGCATCCTGGTGATGTTGTGTTCTTTGGATTCTATTGTTGCCGTGTGTATCAGTATTTCATTATATTCTGGTGCTTAAATAATGAGGATGAAGCAATTTTTCACTGCCAGAAACTTGTCTGGAAAAAAAAAAGCTGTACTTTACTATATATTGCTCATCATCTGCAGCTATCCTGTGTCATTTCTTTTCACACCTCACTACTAACTAGAAATATCCGAGATTCATTTGAACTGCATCAGCAAAGACACCTCAAAGCAATGACATCTTACCCCACATCAAATATCGAAGTGCTCTTCTGGATTGCATTGGCCAGATACCTCCCACCAACACTAGTGATCTTGTTATTGCCAATCCTACGGAAAAAGTAATGAATGCATCAATTTAAGAGACATAAAGCCACAGCATATTTCAATCACTTATTCTTGATACAAGTCTGAACATACTTGACATTACGCAGCTTTGGGCATTCCTCAATTATCTGAGCAACCAGCTTGGCTCCAGCATCTGTGATGTGATTATTGTAAAGCCTGAGGACAGGTACATAAATCATATAAATTCATCAGAGAATTACTTCCTAAACAATCAGTTGCTCACTTAGTTCAATAAATGCTTTAAAATAAGACAATTTCCCACAGTCCAAGGTAAAATCTTCTGATGCCTTCTTATTTGATTAATGGTCTAAAACCTAACAATATTTAGTATATTGCAATGAAGATGAAAAACCAGAGAGGAGACCATATTTGTTTAAAAATGTGTTTAAGAAAAATAAATGTCATTGTTTATTTTGGGTGCAAATTGAGTTTCTGTCAACTGACTCATTGATAAATTGACTAGTCATTTCTGTAGTAAAATTTATTTGCGAGTTTATTTATTGCTTTGCCCTTCTTGGAATCTGAAACAGAACACTTCTCCATTGGCATACAAGGCTACAGTCTGGTCTTTGCCTCTGACAGAAGTGAAATTAGTTTGGCCCTGTTTGTTAATATACATG
This sequence comes from Acanthochromis polyacanthus, assembly GCF_021347895.1. Lineage (NCBI taxonomy): Eukaryota > Metazoa > Chordata > Actinopteri > Pomacentridae > Acanthochromis > Acanthochromis polyacanthus. The sequence goes on along the minus strand of NC_067124.1, from coordinate 5,223,377 downwards.
CACATTAAAGCAGAGCCAACTGGCCTAAACAAAAATCACTCCTCTGTCATTAACATTTTACTGGTTTCTTGGAAATGCTCTGGCCTAGTTTTCTGGGAAAAATTATTTGGCCTTGTGTAAGTCTTTACTACTGTCCATTTCAACTATATCCAACATGTTGACTCAAAGAACTGACTGTTCACATCTAATATATCCCATACCTTGACACACACTGTTAACAGTACTAAGGGCAGGTTACTCAGTTTTGGTACAACTGATGTTGGACGATGTTTACTCACCCCAAAGTTTTCACAACTTTGTGTTTGCACAGCTCCTCTGCAAGGATCTCAATGCTGCTGTCTGACAGGTGATTGACGCACAATCTAAAGGCCAGAAGTTTGATTTGTGCATCATTTAATCAATCAGATCATCTATTAGTGGAAATTAAAAGGTAGTTATGAACATGTCTGTACTTCTTACCTCACTACTGTCATCTTGCAAAAGGACGGCTTGAGTTGCATCACTCCATAGTCACTGATGTTGTTGTTGTCCATGTCGACCCCCAGGAGTTTCTTACGATGCTGTAGTACAAAGTTCAGGGCAGTGCAGTCACCTGAGTAGATGTTACAGTAACCCAGCTTGATAAATTCAGCTGTGATGCCCTTCGCTGTCATCTGAGCAATGTCTTTGCTCCCCGTCTCAAAGATGCACCTCAGCATCCAAAGGAAGTTGCTCAAAACATGAACTACCTTGCCATCACTAGCACTGTGGTGGGGTAAACCCTGCAGGTGGGACCTGACACTGGTAGACAGGTAAGACTTCAGCAAGGCCTGTTTTTTCCTTAATAAAACAGGAGATAGCAGATGTCCCATCAGGCCTGTGTTAATCTTGGACAGCAACCCGCACAAAAACAGATTTGTGAACTGAAGGTGCTCATTAGGTGCAAACGGCTTCTTTTCACTGGACCTTGAGGAGCTACTGATACAGAAATCAACAGGCAGACAGAACTGTTGCCTTTTCCTGCTGCACTCGGTGAAGAACTTAAGGATAGAGCTGGGAGCAGCCTGCTCATCCAACACAAGAGCAAATGCTGCCAAGAAAGACTGGAGGGTGACGTGGAGGAATTCAAACGTAGCAGGGCTTCCATTGGCATCAATCTCACTAACAGGTCTAAGAAAGCCCAGGGGCAGGTCCTCTTCTGTCAGACCACAAGCACTGATCTCCTCTTGGTTGCAAATGAAGCTACCTCTCTCCATACTCTGTAGTGCTAGCTTGGCAAACGCAGCAAGGGGCCTGAGCCCTGCTGTGAATGTCTCTGAGGTGCAGCGAGTGCTTTTCTTCAGCAAAGATGGTGCAGGTGAGGCTAAGCGACTGAGGAACACCTCAGACAGCAGGAGAAAGATATTAGTGAGTGTGACGCAGGTGTCAGGCAGATGAAAACTATCATGCATTGTATGTAGGTGCCTAAAGCTCTTGAATACAATCCAACAGAACAGCGGGGTGGAGCACAGGCCACAGAGGTAGGGACTAGCATTCAGCTGAACTGACACCAGGTCTCTATGCTCCTGCTCCTTAAAGTGCAGATCTATGTAAACCTTTAGGTGAGCTGGAGAGAAGCCACGCAGCATGACCTTCTTTCGGATCACTGTACTTTGGATCTCAATCCCTGTTCGGGCTGTCAGCACCTTCTTTGAGCCCTTGAGTAGTTTTCCACAGAGCAAGCTGATGAGCAGCTGGAGGGGGCTTGCCTTGTCTTCTGGTGACACCACCTCAGGAACATTCATCAAGTCGACATGCTCCTGAATCTCATCATAGCCATCAAAGGTAAATACAACCTTTTCAGGGAAGCGCAGGATGTAATCAAAGATTTCATTGTCTGGATCATGGTCTGGGTAGCAGCTGTGCTTGAACAACAGATCTCTGAGGGAGATCTGGTCTGTATCCTTGAAGAGGCTGAACATCCTACAGCGAAACTTGAAGAAAAAGATTGTATCTGTCTGCAGCTCCTTCTGGGACCAGAGGTTCTGAAGCTTCTGCAGAAGGATGGATTTTCCCACACCAGCATCCCCCATTACATAGATGATTTCACCTTGGGGATTGAAAACTGAGTTGTCTCCCAGGAGCTGGTCCAGGCTCTCTAAGAAACCCAGACTTTCATTGCAGTTGTTCAACACTTCCATCACAGTGTCAGTGTAAAGGTCTTCCAGCCGGGTCTCCTCTTTCTGGCCATACGACATGATGAAGCTGGTGTCCCGGTTCATGTCATGTCTCAACTTCGCACAGTACCTGCTGACTGAGAGGACATAGATGGTGAATTAGCTGCTGTTTTCTGTCTATGATCAGAGTTATTTAATCTATTCAAAACGTGAATATCTGTGTGAAATGTCTCATGTAAGTCAAGTTAAAGTTAACTCCTAAATGCTGAAATACTGTATTTCATCGCGTAGAATAATCTTTGAGGATTATAACCTCAGCCAGACCCACCAAACTTCTTGTGTGGCCAGAAAACTTGCTTGCTTACACACAGTTGCACCAAGTGTTGAACAAACCTCACTAGCTTTAGCATCCGATAGACCAGAAATTTAGAAGTTGTAAAAGGACTCAAATTTTTTGTTTGCTACAGACACATTTAGTGTGTATTTTTTCTCAGTCTGCATATTTAAAACATGATGAACTCAATGTTTAATTTACAATTATTCGGACTGTGCACAAACATGCCAGGGGAGAGGACAAGAAAGAGGAAACTACACAAAGGTCTGGAGCAGAGTATGGTGAGAATGCAAGGAAGCATTCACAACATGCTGAGACCACAGCTCAGCCGTTTCACAATTGACCATAGCTGACCCAAAAAGGAAAAAGAAAAATGTATTTCATGTGTTCATTAACTTGTCCCATCGTATGGATTATGGAACCTCCAAATGTCAAAACATGAGATGATTCAAAGAGTTTTGGACATAAGGTGAAGATTCTTGCTTGTAATGTAGTGTGAGAACTTTTGCTCTTGTTTAAATTTGACAAATGCCAGCAAAGTAGTATTCTGGTGTCTGCCCAAGCACTTGATGACACATTTTGATACTGAATATTGTGTGTTTGGAGTAATAAATAAACATGTAGATTGGGTTTTAAATTTATACTATAACTTACTAATATGTAATGTCATTGTGCAGACTTAAGGTGCTTGATTTTTTTTGAAATAGTAAAATAAAAAAATTTAATAATTCTGTAAAAATGCATTCCTAAATGACAGTGTGATACATCTGCAGTCCAACAGTAAAAAGTATATCTACAATCCTATCTCATTTTCAGGTACTTGAACTCAGATGTACTCAGAAGTAACCACTGTATTTTTTATTGCACCACATTTACCTGACAGCTATTGTTACTAGTTACTACCCAACAATATGTTAAACATTTTTTAAAAACTTCACTCCCACCAGTTTCAGCATTGAAATGCTTCGTGCACAAAGAGTAATGTGGTAGCAAATATAATGCAATAGAAAGTATTTTGCATAACGAGGGCTTGGCTTCTCCTTAAAGAGAAGAATTTAAGAAAAACGTCGTGAAACAAACATTCCCACATTAAATTCATTAAGTAGATAAAAAGAAATTCATAGAGCAGTACAGTTTCCTGTAATACTTACTGGGATCAGTGTTAACCACTTTCATCACTGTAACTTCTTTGCTTGGTTGGTAATTGATCTCTTTCAGCCATGGCTGGAGGTCTATGTACGCATCGTGGACATTATATATGATGAAAATGAAGTATTCACAGGCCTCCTCCCCCTTGCATTGCACTAGCTCCAAGATTTTGCGCACCTAAAAAATAATGAGAGGAAATAAAGTTACTGAAAATTGTATAAACACTATATTTTTTGTACTATTGTTGTTTTTTTAATTTAAAAAATGGTCTCTTTTTTAAAAAGGAAATGCCCTGTTCAGGTTTTCCTACCTGATCTGTCTTAGTGACAGTTCGCTGAACAATCTCAACATCCTCTTCACAGAGGAAGCCACCTGCCAACAGGTTGTCGAGGATGCACTGAATGCTCCTCAGCCTGGACACCAGCAGCTCTCTGTGGTAGGTGAGAAGGCTAAGGCACGACACTTTGGCTTCTTCCATCTGAACCATATTTATCACACAACAGTCACATCTGTGGGACAACAGAAGACAAGACAAGAATGCCATATTGTGAGTCATTTAAGCATGACACGATTTTGCCAAACTCTCTGCAATTCCAGTGTAGACGTGTTCAAATGCTGTTTCTGAGTTAGTCACAAGACTGGTTAATCAAGTGAGCAAGGCTAGCAACCCCTCCAAGGGAACAAAGACCACAGATTACAACACATCATCTGGGTCTACTGTACATAACCAGTTGCACATTTCTTAGACAGTTGTACTGTTAAACTACTACATTAGCTGTAGCAGATCCTCTATATTTTGACCCAGTCTTGAAAATTCACCTTTGTGTGAAACTGTGTGAAAGTATAAACTTCCTCCCTTAGTTTGTTTCTATATGAACACACCCCACAAACACACACTGCCACGCTATCCAGCTAACGGATGGTTGGAAGACTCAGACAGGGTTCCATCACAGAGTGTTGTAGTGCTACAAGTAGCATTTATTGTTGATGCTGTAAGACTTGCCACAATAACACTTCTGATAACCTATCATCTTTGGTCATTACACTCCTGTAACTGATGTTGTAACGTACTACTTACTTGACCTGATGTTAATTGCAGAAATATACTTATTTTTCTATGTTTGACTGTGAAATAGCTCAGTCGTTGACCTGACTCTGAAGCAGGAATGCATACTGTCAATAAAAGTAATACTGTAATAAAAGTGGTTCCACTGTACTGGCAGTCGCACTTCTGCTAAGAGTCATGCACAAATACAATAAATGCACACATGAAATAAAACATATTTTGAGTGACAGCTGTCCATAAGTTGTGTAGTGATTTGTAACTCTTATAAACTACAATATCCTGAGCTGGTTTAGTTGTAAAGTCATTACCAGAGAGCTTTTCCTCTGTTGTGTTACAGCTTTGTTCCTAATCTTTTAATGCTTCTGTTTTGTACCGACTGTCACACCTGAGAGAAGAAGAACCGGTTTGAATGATAGTAAATCACAACTCTGACATTTGTTCCAAAAACCTATTTCCTCGTAAAGCTGAAAATCCCCAAGTTTAGCCCGAGAGACTTGAACTTAATTACGAGAGACTTGAACTGAATTAAAATGCAGACTTTTAGAAATAACTACTGCTCTGTTGTGTCATTAGCATCGGCTACAACCGCTGTGTTTGTTTTTGTAAGTCACGTAGGTCACATAAAATCTAACTGTGCAATACTTTATAACGTTAACTCCACTATAAAACCACAAATAAGTCCTACCGTAGTACTGCTTCCACGCCAAAATGCTGTAAACAGTTTACTTTCAGAAGGAACCAGCTCCAGGCACTAGTCACGGGTACCACTAGAGTGCTGTTTGTAACTACATCTGTGCTGCAGCTGGAGGAAGTGAAAGTAGAGTTCTTATGGCTTGCCATAATGGGCGTCATTTCTCCACGAGCTTTCACAACAGACACGAGCTGCATTCAGGGTCCACAGAAGTGTGGTATTTCTTGGGAATCAGATTGGGGTTTTGCGTATTTTCCACAAAAATACACAAACAAACACATACACTGCTTATCAAATTTATTAGACCACCCGTCTTAAAAAAAAAAACGCAATTATTTTTGAAATCTGTTTCAAATTAAAAATTTAGTTGTTATTTATTAGGCAAATAAGAAACTGGAACAACTAAATAGTGTTATTCACAAATTTTAACCAAAAACCCGAATATTTTGTTTGACCTCCTTTGGCCCTGATGCTGTCATTTTTCACTTGTCACTGCTGTCAATCACTTTTGGGTCGTTCCAGAATTAGAGGACATTTGGGCTTAAAAAAAACTTTTGAAAAATAAACCTTCTCTTTTACAACTTTCTGCCCCATATTCCTCAATAATAGGTAATAAAGTATCAAAGGTTTGATTGGTTCAGCTTACACATCAATGATGCCATTTTTATTCCATGTTTTCTGTGTTGTTTGCTAATCCTACTCTAATCACAGTAACAGGGTTGCTAATCCATGCTAATGTGATCTTTTTCTCAGCAGTAGAAGCTAGATATTTAGCTAGCTGTTACTGCTGACCAAGAGGACAAACTGACTGATGGAAAACAGTCAAGAAAAAAGTTAAAAGAATCTTATTCTGATAATATGCATAACAGGATTGCATGAAGTAGAGTGAGATATTCAGTCAAGGCTGATAATGTTATGAAAATACATAAAATAGAAAAGAGGGCATAGCTTTGCTCTGCCCATTCTTTAGGAAAACTGTTGGATGATGTTAATTCCAGTGTTTCATGTGATTCACTGTTTTCTTCTTTTACCAGCTAGAAGCTTATGGTAACAGGGTTGTTGTGGGACACAGGTTCCATTCATGACAATTATTATTTAAAATACCATGTTGATTAAAAAGATGTTCCCATAATTGCAAGAGACATCAATAAAAAAAAACAAAAAAGGAGATTTCAATTTCATTTTGACAGTTTTATTTGAGATTCAGTTTGGTCATCAGGGGGGCGGGACAAGAGAAAAATGGCATTTAGGGGGAGCTCCAGACTTATTTGATATTTTAAAAAAAATTCAAATATTCTTCTGTCCAAGTTATTTTTTTCTTTTTGATTTGGCCTCAGAAAAAGTAAACATACACAATAACTGCATGTTTTAGTATTTTCTGTCCAGAGCACCTTTTTCCAGTCATCTATAGTCCAGTGTTTGTGCTCCCTGACAAACTTTAGGTGTTTCTGGATGCAGCTATTCTCCCCTTTAAGCCTTGTCGTCTTTGGCGCATTTTCCAAATAACAGTCTCTGCTGTCAAAAAAGAAAGAAAGAAAGAAAGAAAGAAAGAAAGAAACATGTTAATAAGTCGAAAAAAATATTGAAATTAATATCTAGAAGAATTCAGACATTAATTTAATTGATTTAATTTATTAATGGCTTTTTAAGTTACCAAAAAGTAGTAATTTTTCATTAATTTGTGTTAAATTACTTATTTCTGCATTTATTTTTAGGTTTCTGAGTCTTTTTTCCATCTTCTGCATATATTATTGTCTTCTCTGACAGTCCGCATAATAGGCTCTTATTGTTTACATGTATAGAATAGAATAGAATAGAATAGAATAGAATTTTTTTTTAAAAAAAAAAAACAGCAGCTTTCCCCTTAACATGACAATTGGTGTTACATATGCACATGGAGTATCCAGTACAGTCTATGGTTCAGACAGTATTACCACTGTAATATAAAAAAAAAAATACCCCACTGCAAGTGAAATCTGTCCATTAAAAAGTCTGAAAAATTATCTCACATACTATATCTCTTCTTGCAGAATATGTCACCTCTGAGTGCAGAACTATACTATCACTGTTGCGTTAATGTAGATGTGTGTGTGCATATCCATGTCGCGGCATTTTTAAAAATGTATATATTTGCTCAGTGTTTGTATGTTTGAAATTATGCCACTTTATTTTGATTAGAGGACGTCATCGACTGGAAGGAACCACATATCGTCGTGGTGAAAAAAAAAACTACTGTGACAAGTTTTGGTTACGATCGTGCAATTAAAAATCTACTTCAAAACAATGATTAAAACTCATATATATAATGATATAGCTGAGAAAGAGAGATTTAGTTCTTTTTTTTTTTTTTTTAATTAACTTAACATGGTCGTGTCCGACCGGTGACGAAAAGTATGCGACTCGACTAACGTACGTCATCATCCTGCGTCTGGTACGGTATGCGAAACACATGAGAAAGTGTTGATGTTTGTAGTCCAGTAAAAGTACAGTGCTTTGGTACTTTAATGAAACTAAACAAATTAAGAATTTGGACTGCGCTATTTTGTATTAAGTGTTATTTTTCTCTGCTGCGGGAAAGTTGAAAAAATTACAAATCTTTATCGGGAGGTTTCGTGTTCCTGTTGGAATGTCCCTGTTTCTGGTCAACAGGTAGGCTGTGTGCTAGCTTCTATTTCTGGTTTCTTCTTCAGTCGGACAACGATTCAATATCATGTTTTAAGATATTGAGAGCGTTTGACTTAAACATCATACTCACGATATGATTTTTAAAGGAATCAAGTTAATGCTGAAAAATAATAATAGCTATAGTTTTACTATACCTGTGTTTCTCTTTTTGTGCTACCTTATTTTTTTTAAGTTTGTTTACTCATTGTCATTGTCCTTCGTTCACCAGATTTTCTCACAACTTCACTTATCCCTGTCAGTTTTTGAGATCTGAATGTGTCAGCTGTGATAGACAAGTTCTAATCAGAAAAAGACCCATTCAGAAGGATGGTCGCTACAGACCTGAGTTTTTAATCAGATATATTCAGAAACTGAAGGACTGATATTTCTAAAGCAGTCGCAGTCTTGCAGCACATCTAATGATAACATATTTAAGCATGTTAGCTCATGGTAAATTTAAATTTTTAGCAGGTTTCAAAACGATGATGCAGAGGTCAAATTATATATTTTCCAGATTATTTTTGGCATTTTTACATAAACAAAACAAAATGTCAAAGGACAGTGTGTTGTTATGCCAATTAATCTAATCTCTACTTTTGTATGACAAGGTTGCACTTTAATAAACTGACTGAAAGTTGCTGTGCTGCGATTGTAAAGTGGTAGATGGAGGAATCTGTAATGTGTGTTATGATTTTTTTCGGTGCTCGCAGGTATCTAGGAGAGGAAGAAGATGGAGGCACTTCAAAGGAGTCTCGGTCTCAGGTGTTACTGGCTAAACTGCAGCAGAAGGCAAAAGAAAGGCAGAAGCAGAGTCTGATAGAACAGACAGAACACCAGCATGAAGAACAGACAGAAATACAGGATGTTAAAAAGAAAAGAAAAGCTGACAAAGACAGCGTTCAAGAGCCTCACCGCCACAAAAAGAGGAAATCCGATGTTGTAGCTTTGCACAGTTCAGACTCTGATAACCATGATGAGCCTGTTGAAGAGAAAAAGAAGAAAAAGAAAAGTGCAAATGAGAAACAAAAGAAGAAGAAGAAGGATACGTCAGGTGTGTTCTTGTACTTGTACTTACACACGTTTTGGATGATATTTCACATTATGTGTGATGACTTACTGTTATATTGTACCTTGTATCTTTTTTTGGCATAAGGTACAATAGTCTGAAGTTAGCACAGGTAGTTGATCCATGCAATGCAGTACATTCAGAAACTTTTCAGACCCATTCAAGTTTTCCACATTTTGTTTTGTTTCTGACTCATATGAAAATGGATTGTTTCATGAGGCTTTTTGTTTTATTAATCTTGTCATTTATAGTTGTTACTAATTTAGTTTCTGGTAAAACTTACAGAGTGTGCTGTAGTTTTCCAACTGTTGAATGTTTCACTCACAACATATTTTAGTCATAATTCATAAAAGCTGAGCTGCTTGACTGGTTTCCATCTCATATTTCCACCTTAGTAAGTTCTCATGTAAACATCACATGAATATGGTTAATATGCGAACACGAAGAAGACACATCCACCAGTAACTGTATAAATATAAATTACTTAATTTACTCATCTGCATTAAAATTTAGGACACTGAACACACACTTTTCCTCCCAAAACAGTTGTACATTTCTCTTTTATTTTACAGTTATCCTACAATTATAAGAATTTTGAAGCGGTTTTAATTTTACATTACCTGGTCCCCGCAATTCTTATCCACAAATGTTGTAAATCAGAGGTTGCTGTAAGAGTTTGCACCATGATTTTCTCAGTTGTAATAGAACGGTGTTGAAAGATACTTTAATTACAAAACAACAGTAGTGCCAGTAAATTAATAATATTGTTTTTTAGCTTTTAAATTGCCAATAATTTTGAGGCCTGTATTTGTGTACTACAGACCTTTGTTTACAAGGGAAACCTGCTTCTCATTAATCAAAAACAAATTGTGGACACCAGCATCCAGCTGACCGAGATCCTTCGTTGTCAAAGAGTTGTTAGTTCTGTGTTTATGTCAAAAAGATTAGCAGAGAGTTTTAAAGCTATGAAATGTTAATTGTTTTCATTAATACTTCCTACATCTGTCCATACAGGGCAGTTGTGTGCTGGAAACACCTCTTGGTATATGCAGATGAGGACAGAAAAGTCACAGCTACTTTATATCTATAATTTGCTCGATATTGTGATGATCAGGGTCACTGATCTCAATGAAAAGTCATGGGGGTAAAAAGCGAGTAATCCCTGCTCTTGTCATTGCAGATCTTTACAGTTACTGTTCCCTCTAAAATGCATTGCTACCAGTGTTTCTACATTTCAGAATCAGAAAAAACTTTATTTATCCCCGAGGGGCAATTAGGTCGGCAAAGAGCGGCACATTATAAAGAAAAAAGCCAGAAAAAAAACACTAAAAAGGAGACTATGTGCAGTGGCAGGCCTGCAGATAGTACCAGTAAGTATGAGTGTTACTGCAGAGGTAGTAAATCAGTATTGTCCATAGTGTCCATAGTGTCGGAGATGTAAAAGAGCAGTTTTTCTGCAGCAAAAAAAAGATGAAAAAACAGCAAATACTGTATATTAAAAGCAGCAGATTGAACAGCAGAATATACAGAATGGTAATATTGCACAGTATAAAAGTAAAAGCAAGATTGCGTCTGACAGTGACGTTTTAACATTGCAAGACAATGTAGAACGCTAGCTATGATGTCGCTTCCATAACAAGATATGTTTCAGAGGATTTACATTGTATTTCCTGGATTTTAGGCAGTTCAGCTGAAGGCGTTTCAGGCACTCTTGTGAGTGGAGGAGATGGACCAGAAGACACAGGAGGACAAGAGGAGGCAGAGAAGGACTCTTCAGAACAAAACTCACAGAAGACTTCTGCTCCAACTGGATTCACAGTTCTGGGGGGGTTTGACAGTAAGCCTGCCCAGAAGGTACAGCGATTACTTAATAACAAGGAACCAGGAGTCATCAATGTCATTACAGTTCTTTTCTTAGTAACTTTAGCTTGTGCGTTCTTCTGTTCTCAGGTCCACAGAGTACTACCTCAGTGGCTTGCAGAGCCTGATGTGATTCACAGAGACATTAAAAACAACCTGGTTCCCATCAGTAACATCTCAGGACTTTCAGCTCAGCTCCTGAAAAAACTACAGAATAATAGAATTCAACATTTTTTTCCAGGTAATGACTTGGGCCCTTTTTATCTGTGTAATCATCCTCAAGTTTCTCAGAGACTTACACCATATATGAGAATACTTCTGTTTAATTAGTTATTTTCAGGTTGCTTAATTCCTCCCCATATTTCGTCAGTGTTCATGTCAGGGGCCTCTCTAAAAGCTTCACTTTGCACTTTTTCAGTTTACATTTTTGAAGCATGGTGGATTTTGAAGAGTGTTTTGGATCATTGTCCTTATGTAGGAGCTAGTTTGTTTTCACTTTCAGCTCCTTGACTCACCGCACAATTAATTAATATCAGCTAAATCAATTTTCCCTCTATCAGTACAACATTTTCTGTCTTTGGATAACATGTTTTCCCAGAGCAGCTTAGTTCCAGTCCTAAACTGAACAGTTAGTGGGCTATTCTCATGAAATATTGATGCTTTTTCTCTTTAACCAGACCATAGTGAATAGAAGGTATTCACCATGCACCATCATTAAGAATGGAAAAAATATGGTGTAAATCTCAGTAGAGCAGGCTGTCTTCAAAAGCTGAGTGAAGAAAATTATGAGTGAGTGAGGCCACCATGACACCTATGACTTCTGTGCTGGAGTTGTGAAGGACATTTTGAAAATGCTTTGATGTCTTTTTGTAGCTTTCGCTGCTTTCCAGGCATCAGTTATGTGACCTCATGGTTTGAACTGTCAGAGAACTGTCAGCACCTGATTCCAACTGTTGACCAGCTTTACGAGTTAATTAACATCAAGCAAAATAATTTGGGAGTACAAAAGTGCTGACAGTTTTATGTCTCAGTTTAATGACTCAAGATGATGTTAAACAACTGAGCATCATACAGGGCTCCATGATGGTTGAGAAGCTCAGTATAGTGATGCAGCGTCTCTCTGAACTCTGGCACAGCGTTCAGTACATTATTCACCTTTACAGAGGTGTCATAGGTACAGAAAGAAGTCCACAGCTTACATTTACAACAATGTGTCACTTAATAGCTACAAGAAATGTGCATGCAGACAGGTCTTGTCTTCATTCCATTCCAGTTTCCTCATTCCACTGTTGCTGATTTGCCTTTTTAGTTTGTCAAAGTCCTTGTGCAGACTTTCATGGTGGTTTTTGCTGAAAATGGTGCATGTGTTGTGTGGGTGTGTGCATGTGAAGGAGGTGAAATAGTAAACGCTGGCACCTTGTTGTTCTTTGAAAAGGCTTGAGAGGGACGGCTTGAGTGAAATATTTGTGACATATTTGAACTTTTTACAGTGCAAGCGGAGGTCATCCCTGCCATCTTGGAGAGCGCGCAGCAGGGCCTGCTGATTGGACGAGGCGGCTACAAGCCCAGAGACATCTGTGTGTCTGCACCAACAGGAAGTGGCAAGACACTTTCATTTGTCATACCTGTCATAGAGGTGAGCTGCCACCATCTCTTTTGGTACCTGTGAGAGAACATTGCATGTACGCACTGCTGCATGTGTGAAGAGTAAAGTACGGATGTTGTCTTCCATTAGGTGCTGATGGAGCGGGTAGTGTGTGCAGTCCGGGCTTTAGCCGTGTTGCCGACCAAAGAGCTCGCCCAGCAGGTCAGAAATATTCAGAACCATCTGCACAAAGGTTTTATTCTAATCTAATTCTGTAGAGACTGAAAAAGCACAACATTCTGCTGTGCAGGTTTACAAAGTGTTCACATCATATGCTGAGGGAACCGCTGTCAAAGTGGTGATGCTGGCTGGTCAGAAGTCCTTTGCTGCAGAGGAGGCTTCACTCTCGGAGTACAGGTGAGAAATACAGTTGTGGCATGACTTCACAAATAATCACTGAGCTTTAGCAGCTTTTTGCCTTCAGTAGCATCACTGTGTAACATGCCCTGTAAAACCCACTGTAGCAAAAATACATCAGTTTTAGTATTTTATATTTATTATATTATTTTTGCTCATTTTTTTCTATAATTGGATTTTATACATTGTAGATTAATACTAAAGACATCAAAACTCTAAAAGAATACGTATGAAACGATGTAGTAGAAAGTGTTGATCTTTAGTATCGATCCACAATGTAGAAAAAATTACAAATAAATAAAAAACATTGAATGAGAAAGTGTGTCCAAACCTTTAACTGGTAGTGCATCTGCATTACTTTTGCTCATTTTTTTTTCTGTATTTGGGTTTTACAGGGTTAAAAGACTTAGGAAATACTGCACCAGATGACTGTCATTCATATCCTGCACAGAAGAGCTTTAAACTTGCAGTTGTAATTCGATCAGAACTTGGCACAATATCCAGTGAATGACTTAGATTGAGCAAGATAAATAAAACATCTACATATCCTCTCTAGTAATGCAAGCATTTCCTCCAGCATGACAAACTGGAAAAAGACTAATCTGTTGTCTTGTTGTAATGATTTTTCTTGCAGAGGGGGCATGAGACGCAGCCTGGCAGACATCGTTGTTGCCACTCCAGGTCGACTGGTAGATCACATCAACAAGAACTCAGGGTTTTGTCTGGAACAGCTCCGGTTTCTTGTGAGTTCTTAGAAGCCTTTAAACTGTTGTGATGTTTCATCAACCACAGATATAAAGCTCTGGAAATAATTAAGGGACCTCTGCAAAATGAGCTGTTTCTCTATTTTTACCATTTACAGGTATGTCAAGGAAAATAAAATCTCAAATTTGGACTCATCAGACCAAAGCACAGATCTCCTCTGGTCTAATGTCCATTCTTTGTATTTCTTGGTCCAAACTAATCTCTTCTGCTTGTTGCTTTTCCTTAGTAGTGGTTTCTTAACAGCTGTTTGACCATAAAGGTCTGATTGGTCAGTCTCCTCTGATCAGTTGATGTAGAGATGTGTCTGCTACTAGAACTCTGTGTGGCATTTATCTGGGCTCTAATCTGAGCTGCTGTTAGCTTGCCATTTCTGAGACTGGTGACTCAGATGAACTTATCCTCAGCAGCAGAGGTGACTCTTGGTCTTCCTTTCCTGGGGCAGTCCTCATGTGAGCCAGTTTTGTCGTAGCTCTTGATGGTTTTTGTGATTGCACTTAGGGATATATTCAAAGTTTTCACAATTTTCCAGACTGACTGACCTCCAGTTCTTAAAGTAATGATGGACTGTCGTTTCTCTTTACGTAGCTGATTAGTTCTACCCATAATATGGATTCTAACAGTTGTCAAATAGGGCTGTCAGCTGTGTACCAACCTGACTTCTGTACAACACAGCGGATGGTCCCAACCCCATTAAGAAGGGAAGAAATTCCACAAATGAACTTTGACAAGGCACAGGGGCTTTTATGACTTTTCTTTATAAATACAGTTAGATTCAGCTGAGTAGAATGCAGTGTAATTGTGTTGGTATTTGATTGAATTAAATGATTGCCATACATATAGGGATGCTAATTTAAGAAAAAAATTGGAATGGCCTCTTTCTTATTTACAGAGCTTTAAATGACACTGAAATTATTTGCCATTTATCAGCTGCACAGTTTTTAAAAATACTTCTATTCACTCATCTCTTAGATCATTGACGAAGCCGACAGGATGATTGACAGCATGCACCAGTCGTGGCTCAGTCAGGTGGTAAAGGCGGTGTACCGACCAGGAAGTGGATCAGAAACCACGTCCATCTTCAGGAGGACAGAGCCAGCTCATATCACAGCAGCCAGGTGAATCAGAGGGAATTCTGTGCAGTTTTACAGAAGTTTGAACAAACATCCTTACATGTACTGTATGTGTCAACATGTCATTCATTTTCATGACATTTTTAACTAAAGCAAACAAAGGTAGCAAGATAGCAAAAGACCTGAAGGCTTTCTCCACCACTGGCTGCTGCTGGGCAGACAGTGTACAGTGAGTGTTTGGAGATTTTTACTGCCATGCTAGAAAGTGCTGTCCCAGTGGGAGAGAGCATGGTGTAGACCAAACCAGTGAGCTAAAAGAGGCTCAAAAACTTAATATAAAATAATATAGTCTGTTTTCATTACAATGATGTCACTGTTGCTATGCAGTAATTCATGCTGGATCCTCATGAGCCACAAAACAGTTTTTTCTTGTGGGTTGTGTCTGACTGCCAGAAATTAGTCGCACAACTCTGAAGAAATTTCAAGGATTAAATTGAAATGTTTGAAGTAAAAAACTATAACAGTGCTAAAAATCTGTAATATTTTGAGAATTATATAAATTTTAGGTCAACTTTTGAAAAACTTGGCCATGTTGAAGTTCAGACTTTGAAGAAAAAGTCTTATTTGCTATTTTAAGAAACAGTTGGAAAGAGTTTCAGTTTCTGTACTTTACTGTGGTAAACAGATGACAGCAAGGAACCTTTTTATGAGTCAAATAAGGGATGCTGATGACCTGAAGTCTTGGTTTCTTTAACAACCACCATGTTATCAAAGGTCTGTGAATACTGAAATATCAAACTACATATATCATGAAAGTCCAAAACAAATTGATGACGTCTTTGGATTTTTGTCGGCTTGACGGCTGAAAACTGTAGACTCTGGTCTGAGGACTACTTCAGTAACTGGTTTCTCTTCTTAGTCTTTCTCCACCTCAGATGCCGCTGCAGAAGCTCCTGTTTTCTGCAACACTCACACAGAACCCTGAGAAGCTGCAGCAGCTCAGCCTCCACCAGCCCCGACTCTTTAGCTCCATCCACAGTCAGTCCAACACCACAGCAGCAGCCCCCACCCCGAAGCAAGACCGCTTCGACTTCCCCCAAGGCCTCACGGTAAGAGATGACCTTCAGCTCTAAGAAGGAGGGCAGACAAACATTCAAGTAGACAGGAGACAGCAAATGATGTTCAAAATTTTGAAAAGGCGTGGGCCAAATTAGAACTGACTGCCTTTTTCCGTTTTTAGGAATATTATGTGCCCTGCACGTTAAGCAATAAGCCCCTCCTCATCCTCCACTTCATCCTGCGTATGAAGCTCAGCCCCGTCCTCTGCTTCACCAACTCCAGAGAGAATGCTCACAGGTTAGAGAGCTGTTAAAACCTAATATTATTTCCATCTGTCTCTGTCTGTGTTGGGCTCTGTCTGGACTCCACATCTGTACACTTGTTCTCTACTCAGACTTTACCTGCTGCTGGAGCTCTTTGGTGGAATTCAGGTTGCTGAGTTCTCTTCCCGACTTTCTCCCGGTGAGAGGAAGAAGACGCTGAAGGGCTTCGAACAGGGAAAGATCCAACTGTAAGTCTCTGTGTGTGTGTGTGCATTCAAAGAAAGAGTATATCGACACACATTTCAGCCTCTCTTTGTTGATAGAGCTGCACTGAGGTGTCCACATGAAAAGTGTAACAAATAGTTATGTAATCCTTGGTTCTTTACTCATCCACTTGTCGTTCGCAAATCTAAAATCGAAGTCTAAGGTGGGTGTGACGAATAACGATAATAGTAAAAATAATACCTTTATTTATGTTGCACTTTTCTAAAGAAATTACACCGTGTTTTACATAAAGTTAGAAAAAAACCTGTAAAAGAACACAGTGATGAAAAAAAATTCAACAAATATGATGAGAAATCTTCATCGCCTTCCATGAGAAGATGTCTAAAAACGTTTTAGCTGCAGTCTGAAATATCCTCTAAAACACCAGCAGCAGACAGTATAAACAGACTCCATGCTGGATACTGGACTGAAAAATAAAATATCCAGTACAATTAAAGAATATGCAGCTGCTTTTGAAGAATTGTGTAAATTTATTGTGAGTATTCCCTACATCATTACATTCTTCACTCATGTCAGCTCATTTTAGTTTTAATTAGCTCTAGTGCTAGTTCTAAGTAAATAATCTGCATTTATGTACACCCATCAGCCACAGCATTATGACCGCTGACAGGTGAAGTGAATAACATCCATCATCTTGTTATAATGCAACGTTCTACTGGAAAACCTTGAGTCCTGACATTCATGTGGATGTTCGACATGTACCACCCACCTAAACATTGCAGCGTAAGCCACCCTCCAACCTCCATAGTAGTAACAGCAGTCCTTGATGCCAGTCTCCACAGCAGGACAGTGCATTCAGACACGCCACAAAAACTGCTCAGGAGTGGCCTGGGGAACATGGCAGAGCTCAGGGTTCAGCCAGGTTCCACACTAACCAGATCCAGATCTTATTGAGCATATGTTTGATGTTCCAGGATCAGCCTGATCTAGGTAGGTCCCACCCTGCAACCCACAGGACCCACAGAATTCACTGAAACCACCCCAGTGTCACAGGACATCCCCAGAGGTCCTGTGTCCATGAACCACTGGCTCAGAGGAGTTTTAGCAGCATAAAGGAGACCAACACAACATTAAGCAGGTGGTCAGAATGTTTGCCTGATCAGTGTAGCACTTTTCTGCTACTCAAAGTTCACTTTCACATCCACACCACTGGCAGCAGATCGTCCATGCAAGGTGCCTGCCAGCCATTTGGAGCAGCTTTGGTGTCAGCGTTTTACGCAAGGACATGCAGGAAAATACAGGTGCCTAGAAAGCCCTACTCCAGCTCCCTAGTGTAAACTCTCAGTTAGTCTTTTCTGATTTGCTGTAAGGATTGATGATTTGAATGAATGTGTCACTGCAGGTTGATCAGCACAGACGCAGCTGCCCGCGGAATCGACATCAACGGGGTCAAATGTGTTATCAATTATGATGCACCACAGTACATCAGGACCTACATTCACAGGTGAGGTGTCCATCAGACCTGTACAACTGCTGCCTGATGTTTTAAAGCAGTGGCCGATTTGTAAAAGATATATCTTCTGTTGTCTTCATTGAGGGTTGGAAGAACAGCAAGAGCAGGAAAAGCAGGCCTGGCCTTCACCTTCCTGCTGAGAGTACAGGTGCACCACATAACTCACTACATATGAGAGTCATATGAAGAGTGTAGATAGCCCATAAAGACAGTTTGGTTTCTGTAATTTGATTTCTGTCACCCCACCCAGGAGAAAAACTTTCTTCAGATGGTGGTGGATGCAGGAAGCCCCGGGATTCAAAAGCAGATGGTTAAACCAGAGAACCTGAAGAGTTTGGAAGTCCGGTATGAACAAACCCTGCAGGAGCTGGCTGATGTGATCAAGGTACCATCTCAAACCTTCCAGTTAGCCCAGTTTGTGGTCCACATGACCACTAGAATATGCTTGTTGTGACTTTCATATCAACCATTAATTAGCTTTTAAATACTGAAATAGATTGCCCGGCCAAAAAAAAAAGTTGCACACTCTAATATTTCAGAATACTGCCATTAGCTTTGAGTATGGCACTCATTCACTGTGGCATCGTTTCGATAAGCTTCTGCAATGTCAATTTTTCATCAATATGATGGGAGAGTCAGACCAAAGTCTTCTCCAGAACATTCTAAAGATTCTCAATGGGGCTGAGGTCTGAACTCTGTGGAGGACAATCCAAGTGTGAAAATGACATCTCATGCTTCCTGAACCACTCATTCTCAATGTGAGCTCCATGAATCCTCACATCGTCATCTTGGAACATGCCCATGAACATCAGGGAAGAAAAACTCCACTGATGGGAAGACCTGCTCATTCAGTACATTCAGGTAGTCAGCTGATCTCATAGCCTAGCCGCGCTAGACAACCCACGGCAACGAATTTAATTCTCTGCCAGGGTGGGTCTAGTTACCCTCCATAAGGCTCGAGGCTGGATTCTCCTAAAACTGGCCGGACCAATCACCATGAAGTGTAGAGTCAGAAGGCGGGCGTAACGAAGTGACGACAGAGGCGTGACGATTCTGACAGAAACAACCAGCGCACAATAAACAGTTATCTTTCAACTCGGCTTTGGCCACAGCCCTTAAAGATTTGAAGCTAAAATTCAACTTGAAAGATAAACAAAGGACGGCACTTAAGTGTTTCATTGAGAAGAAAGACGTATTTGGACTTATGCCGACGGGATATTGCAAATCCTTAATATACCAGTTGGCTCCGCGGCTTGGCTGGTTGGGAAGCTAATGGGACTTAGCCACAATCCGCCGGTGCTCTCGGAACTATGTCAGCCTATTCGTTGCGTTGATTGGTTGTATATCTACCCAATTGCTGCAGAGGGATTTGAAAGACAACCTTTTAGCCCGCCTCCCTCCCTGTCGAGCTTCCCTAGACCCTTGTGCCGTCAGAAACATGGGTATAGCGTGGCTAGGCTACTGATCTCATTCTTTGGGAACATAACATTGCTGAACCTGACCAACCCCAGATCATAACCCTAACCCCCACAGGCTGGTAGGCTCTAGTCATGATGAGTGCATCACTTCATCTGCCTCTCTTCTTACCCTGATGCCCCCGTCACTTTGGAACAGGGTAAATCTGGACTCATCAGACCACATGACCGACTACATTAGTTCCTTAAAGTTGATGGTTCTCCACTATCCTTCAGGTTTTAATAATGTGTTGGACGGTTCTTAACTTGATTTTAGTAATTTCAGAAATCTGCTTAGTTGTTTTCTTTGATTGATGCAGGACAATGATTTGACCCTTCTGAGACAGACTAACATCCTTTCTATGACCACAGGATGTGTCTTCCAGCATGGTGGTATAAGAAATGAGAAGTTCCTCGCTGCATCAGCTACAGGGATGTGATTTTTCCGCGAATTCACGGAATTCCGCTTTTTTTACGTTTCAAAAAAAAAAATCCAATTTTTTCACCCCAAAAAATCCGATTTCGTTTCCCCCAAGGTACGACTTTTAGATATTCCGAGACCGTATCAGGCATGTTATGTGGTGTATCAATTTTGAGACCCAACGTGAATCGCCCAAATTCGATGAGAAAAAAATATAGGGTGTAAGGGGTATAGGGTTAGTTGTCAACAGTGCGCTGGCAAAAGCACGAGTTGGAAACATTGATTGGAGAGCATTATCGAAAGTTAGATGTAGCTGGGAAAGCGAGGTGCATGGTGTGCGACGATGAGACAAAATGCAGCGACAGAGGATGCCAAGCGCTGACAGACCACATGAAAATGAAAAATCATGCCAGGAAATTGTACGAAAAGCGCTCTAACCACCAAATGCCCAGCAATTTTTTCACCCGGCGGAGGGAAGAGACGCGACAACAGGACCAAACATGCGGGATCAGTAGTGTGTACTTGCAACCATAGACATAATAAAGAGTAGACGCCGCTCGGACTGCTGCGCAGCGAGAAATACGGCCGCCCTCTTGGTCCGGTCACCCGCTCCACTCAGCGCTGTTTGACAGCGCATTTAATCCATCTTAACTCTGAATATTAAACTGATTTTCACGCGTTTTTATTTTTATTTTTTGCTGCAAATGTCATACATGTAGCTATGATACAGTACAAATGGTTCGGCGTATTTTAATATATCGGGATTAACAGTAATAGAATATTCTGATATTAAGCTCGACTGTAGACAGGTATTTTGCAAACACTGTAAACACACACACACTAATATATGTTAGAGAAGCAGATAATGGCAGTAAAGTCAATTATTTTAATAATTTGAAGAGACAGTATATGATTACGCCATATATAAATATATAAACAAAATACTGACTAATGAACACATATTTGTATATAAAACAAAAAATAGAAGTTATATATCAGAGAAAATGAATATATATAAATGATAGATGGAGTATTAATATAATCAATATATCAGAGAAAATTATTATACAAATCATATATACACACGTGGACAAAATTGTTGGTACCCCTCAGTTAAAGAAGGAAAAACCCACAATTCTCACTGAAATCACTTGAAACTCACAAAAGTAACAATAAATAAAAATTTATTGAAAATTAAATAATCAAAATCAGCCATCACTTTTGAATTGTTGATTAACATAATTATTTTAAAAAACAAACTAATGAAATAGGGCTGGACAAAAATGATGGTACCCATAACTTAATATTTTGTTGCACAACCTTTTGAGGCAATCACTGCAATTAAACGATTTCTGTATTTGTCAATGAGCGTTCTGCAGCTGTCAACAGGTATTTCGGCCCACTCCTCATGAGCAAACAGCTCCAGTTGTCTCAGGTTTGATGGGTGTCTTCTCCAAATGGCATGTTTCAGCTCCTTCCACATATGTTCAATGGGATTCAGATCTGGGCTCATAGAAGGCCACTTTAGAATAGTCCAACGCTTTTCTCTCAGCCATTCTTGGGTGTTTTTGGCTGTGTGTTTTGGATTGTTGTCCTGTTGGAAGATCCATGACCTGCGACTGAGACCAAGCTTTCTGACACTAGGCAGCACATTTCTCTCCAGAATGCCTTGATAGTCTTCAGATTTCATCGTACCTTGCACACTTTCAAGACACCCTGTGCCAGATGCAGCAAAGCAGCCCCAAAACATTACTGAGCCTCCTCCATGTTTCACCGTAGGGACAGTGTTCTTTTCTTCGTATGCTTGGTTTTTGAGTCTACGAACATAGAGTTGATGTGCCTTACCAAAAAGCTCCAGTTTGGTCTCATCTGTCCAAAGGACATTCTCCCAGAAGCTTTGTGGCTTGTCAACATGCATTTTTGCAAATTCCAGTCTCGCTTTTTTATTAGTTTTTTTCAGCAGTGGTGTCCTCCTTGGTCGTCTCCCATGAAGTCCACTTTGGCTCAAACAACGACGAATGGTGCGATCTGACACTGATGTACCTTGGCCTTGGAGTTCACCTTTAATTTCTTTGGCGGTTGCTCTGGGCTCTTTGGATACAATTCGAACGATCCGTCTCTTCAATTTGTCATCAATTTTCCTCTTGCGGCCACGTCCAGGGAGGTTGGCTACTGTCCCGTGGGTCTTGAACTTCTGAATAATATGAGCCACTGTTGTCACAGGAACTTCAAGCTGTTTAGAGATGGTCTTATAGCCTTTACCTTTAAGATGTTTGTCTATCATTTTTTTTCGGATGTCCTGGGACAGTTCTCTCCTTCGCTTTCTGTTGTCCATGTTCAGTGTGGTACACACCTTTTCACCAAACAGCAGGGTGACTACTTGTCTCCCTTTAAATAGGCAGACTGACTGATTATGAGTTTGGAAACACCTGTGATGTCAATTAAATGACACACCTGAGTTAATCATGTCACTCTGGTCAAATAGTTTTCAATCTTTTATAGAGGTACCATCATTTTTGTCCAGGCCTGTTTCATTAGTTTGTTTTTTTAAATAATTATGTTAATCAACAATTCAAAAGTGATGGCTGATTTTGATTATTTAATTTTCAATAAATTTTTATTTATTGTTACTTTTGTGAGTTTCAAGTGATTTCAGTGAGAATTGTGGGTTTTTCCTTCTTTAACTGAGGGGTACCAACAATTTTGTCCACGTGTGTAGACTATCAATATAATTCATACATATATATTAAAAAAAGATATATCAGAAAATGATAATATAGATATAAATATTGTTTTATATAGAAATGTGTTCATAAGTCAGTATTTTGTTTATATATGTATATATGGCTAGAGCCAACAATGTACTCAGTAAGTTCTTAAATCTTTTTTTTTGAGTCATGATGAATGGTATCTTCTGCTCCTTGTTAGTTTATCATATTACATATTAACTTGAATACATGTGTATATGATGAATATAATGACTTGTTTCTTTTATGTTTACTTGCTATTTTAGTCCACTTTTGACACTTAAATAACACTAAAACCCAGGCGCTTTGGGGGGCTTTGCCCCCCTTGTCCCCCCACCGGGCGCTGCCCTGGACCCGCTGACCCCCAGACCCCCGGCTGAATTTTTCAGATAATTTCACTTTCCTCAAATCACATCCCTGCAGCTACTGTAGGGTTAAAGAAGGTGTTGCAGCTGAAACGCATTCATCACTGCAGTAATTATCCAATGGAAGGCTCTTACCTATTTGCTTATTTAAATCCAGGTGGTGACTTATTTTGGCCAGGCAGTGTCTGTGGACACAGGACTAAATGAGACCAGCATTTTTTTTGTCTTTCAATATATAGAACACTTTTTACTGTTTATCTACGCTCATTGACTTTTGTTTGTCTCTACAGGAAGAAAAAAACAAAAAATGAAGCAGCGCTGAGATTCTCATCTGATCCAACAAACACCATATTGCTCTTTTTCAGCTGTATTTGGAATAGAAATTTTGAATTGTTTAATAAAACACAAAAAGTCTGCGTGCACATGTTATTTGGCTGCTCTTCCTATCAGTCTGACTAGACAAGATGTGTGTAAATTACAGAAGCTCTTTGCCATCATGAAAGAAAACAGTATTGTAATTACTGCCTGTTTCATTTAGATCAATTTTTATCATTGATAATAAATGATTTTTATGAGATCAGTTTTGTCACTCTACTGTGTATATCTGAGAGCCCAGGGGCAGTAATGCTGAATGGTTTAATGTGAAACAGATTTATTACACCCGTTGACACATTTTACATTTCCTTTAAACATTACCATCTCTTGAAAACATGTAAACTTTGAACAGAAAAAAATGTGATCATCCAGAGGGTTGGGCATGGTTAGTAATTAAAAATTCTGATTCTGATTCTGCTTATTGATTCCAGTTTTTAATGATTCCTGATTGTAGTTTTTCATGTTGCAGGTGGTTCGTTTCTACAACTGTGACAGCTGTAGAAACATGTGAACAGCATTCTGTGTTTACATGAATGCTGCATTAGTAAAAAAATAATAATCTAATAATATTCTAAACTGTATCATAGCACAGACACTGTTGAAGACATTTTTCTGCAGTATTTTTACTACCATAATATATTTTCCTGATTGTACTGACATACTTTTACTTGAACTATCTACACGGAAAAACAGCAGAGGACCAGGATTTACTTGTAGCTGAAGTCCATAAATATGGGCACTTATACCATTGGTTGTTGCTAGAGGTACGGACCCGTACCCGTAGCCTGTGGACTACGGATACGGCACTTGCCATTTGCCAATCAGATACGCGAGATCTGGTCACGTGACTCCCGGTAGACGCTCGCTGTACGGACCCGTAGCATCGGTACGACAGGTACGGACCCTAAACCTGACCCTAACACTAACCCTAACCTTAACCTTTGCTTACCTTTCAACAGTTTGCAGTGGTTAGCAGCTTCTTGACTCGCGAGACTCGCGTACGGGTCCGTATCTGTCTGGCAAATGGAAAGTGCCGTACCCGTAGCCTGTGGGCTACGGATACGGGTCCGTATCCGTAGACACTAATCACACAGAGGTCACCGTGACAACCTGGTGATCAACAATTATGGTGTGAAATTCAGGGATGACAATTTTCCGCGGATCCGCGGATTTCCGCCGATTTAATTTAAAATTTGAACACTTTATTGTCGCTGATGTATCTTCACTGAAGCTATCGTTCGATTGTAAACGGCCCAGCCATAGACATATATACGTAGACGCCTCATAGGCTGTCGAGAGACGCGCTTACAGCGCCGCCATCTTGAAACGGGGCCAGCGGAGGCAGCGGTGCATATGTACGAGGCAAGAGGTACTGTTGAATCTCAAAGTGGAATTATTCGCTGAATTTTGAACCGATTGCCAAACTGTTTGACTTTTTTAGAAACGTCACACGTGTAGCTACTATACAAGGTGCTCGGATAATTTTTACAATGCTGGTTTTGCCACGAGTTTGCATGTTCTCTCTGTGCATGCGTGGGTTTTCTCCGGGCACTCCGGCTTCCTCCCACAGTCCAAAAACATGCTGAGGTTAATTGGTTACTCTAAATTGCCCGTAGGTGTGAATGCGAGTGTGATTGTGTGTCTGTATATGTAGCCCTGTGACAGACTGGTGACCTGTCCAGGGTGTCCCCTGCCTTCGCCCGAGTCAGCTGGGATAGACTCCAGCACCCCCCGCGACCCTAGTGAGGATAAAGCGGTATATAGAGAATGGATGGATGGATGGTTTTGCCACTCAACACTTAAGCTACACATCATCTCCCTCTGACTCCAGCATAGTTATTTAAAGATGCCGAACTTCTGTTCAGCCTATGGATGCTCTAATGAGCGCTGTAAGGAAGCAACAGCTCGTGGGATTACTTTTCACATGTAAGATGTATGTAAGGAATAATATATTGTTAGCAGGTTGTCATAGCTAGAGTGAAATAAACGCCGACAAGACGGATAGAACCCCATCAGGTCCGTGTCTGGCTTCTACCCATGATCTAACCAGCTCTCTACATCATCCTGTGTATTACACAGCTGATTACCGGTGAAATAACTAATCTGAGACAATTTTTTGTTTAAAATTCGATGTTATGAAACTAGCGTTCCTGTAGCCCTGACTTAAACAACTCTAGTATTATGTTTTTAGCTCATTTTTCAGGCAGAAACCTTTTATCTGGATTAAAGATCTTTCATCAGAAGTTAAATTTACAGGTTCACAACGCCTTCCAGTACCCATCCCCTCCCCCACACAGACGTACACTACCGTTCTAAAGTGTGGGGTCACTTTGAAATGTCCTTATTTTTTACAATGAAGGCATTTTTTCAGTGAAGATATCATTATATGAATGATAAATCCAGCCTTGACATAGTTAGTGCTAAATGACTATTCTAGCTGGAAACAGCTTATTTTTAATGGAATATCTCCATAGAGGTACAGAGGAACATTTCCAGCAACCATCACTCCTGTGTTCTAATGCTACATTGTGTTAGCTAATGGTGTTGAAAGGCTCATTGATGATCAGAAAACCCTTGTGCAGTTATGTTAGCACATGAACAAAAGTGTGTTTTCATGGAAAACATGACATTTTCTGGGTGCCCTAAACTTCTGAACAGTAGTGTACATACTCAGCCTCACAGATACATAAGTACTCTTTATTCTAATGGTTATCATACATATTTTTGTTGTTCATATACAACTGAGACCACATGTTTGCAGACATTTCAAGACTTTTCCTCCTTAGCCTCTGCGCACTGGACCATAAAAGTTGAAGTGAAAGAGTGAGAATCCAGATCTCCTGCGGACACAAAGGTCGACTAAAAGCACTTGTATTAGCTCAATGTGCACAACAGTTTATTTAGTAAAAACACTTGTTTATTGTGAAGAAATGTACATAAAGCATAAATAGATCGGCCTCACAGGTGGTAAATGTTTTTAGGGAAAACATCATTAACATTGTTTTTGTGCACAAGTTCAAATCACCACATACACACTCGACAGTCAGACATACACAGAAAAAGTATTCAGTTTTGCAAAAACTCTACACACGCACACACACTTTGCATTTTTATTCCACATAAAGAAACTAAAGGTAATTTCTTTTTCATCACTGAACATAGGGAGAAAGTGTTAAATGCAAACATGGAGTCAGGAGTAAATTTAAAGCCAGCCAGAGCAGGTCCATGTTCTACAGGAAGCTGCTCCACTTTTCCAGTCCTGTTCTGCTGCTCTCAGGGATGGTTTGTCTGGGACTTTGTTGACAGCTTTGCAGTGCAATTTACTGTGTTTTTAAACATCTTTAAAACACATAGCATCTTTACTACATATGAAACATAGTTTACTTGAAAATAATTTGAATTTTTATGTATTATATATAGATAGATTTTAAAAGAAATCAACTTGAAAATAGTACATCTATTTCAAATATGTGTATGTGGCAGAGGGGTGATGAACATTAAAATACCTGCAGCTTGTGTGTATGAAACACTTTTTGATGAAGTTCAAATTTATGTGGAATTGGCACTCCTCTCCAAATGATTTAATTTATGTTGTTTAGCTTCCTAAATGAAGCCGTGTTCAATCAAACGGCTTTACATGACCTGACTAATAGTAATCCTGTTGGTGATAATCTAATCCTTTTCATTTTTAGGTTTCAGTACAATTAGTCTAACGGCTGCATGTATTGCATCGGGTGAGAACTTACACAGGAACAGAGTATTTACACAATGCAGACTGTTGCCTATATGAGTGAAATCATAACATCAGGCAGTGGAACCGTTTTACTTTCCTGCTGCTCGTCCCATTCACAGAAAAACTGCCAGAAAAAGTAACAGCACATCAAATTTAAAAAAAAAAGAAACAGAAAAGAAGCAGAACCACAAATTAGAACCTCTTTTACAAAAAGCAAGAGGTTCTAAAGAAGCAAAAAGAGTACGTATACGTCTTGTGTAAACCTCACAGCAGCACAATTCAGAGACTGTGTGATTCTAGAGACATAAATAAGTTGTCAGAAGAACATTTAGGATGAGAGAGGATCTGTCTGATTGGTCAGGTGCCACACTACCTGCACGATGAGCACAATAATGACTTTATTTACCAAATGTCAAATGTGTAGTGCTACCTACCCCGTTGTCTTTGTGATAACCTGCCTAATGTCAAAAGAATCAAATTATCTGTAAGTCACGCTGCTGAAGCTCCTTTAACTGAAATGTTCACTTTTATTTACATTTTTTCACCGTGTCTCTTTGTACACAAAAGTAAAACTCTTTTTTGCCATGTTTTGAGTCTGGTTTGCCTCTCAGCCACGGTCAGCTGGGATCGGCTCCAGCGCCACCAAAGCCGTCCTAAAGATAACTGGAATGGATGAATTTACTTTATTGTAAGTCTGTTTGCAGTCTTTCTGTGAATGAATCGGTTCGTTTTGGCCACACGCCTCTCCTGACCTTCTGAAAAGTCTGAATTCAAGAGTAGAGCCCTTGTAACGATTCTTTCTTTGGGTTAAGCAAACAAACTCAAGTTATTGGCTGGTTATTGGGTTTTCCTTCTGTCTGCGCTTTAACACCACTTAGCTACCCGAATCTGAACAAAGCAATGAAATGAATGAGATGAACGGAAATGCTTAGTGACAGGGCCACAGAATGGATGCTGCAGAGCAGTCAGTGTAGAACAGAGATGACACTAATCGGGTACCACATGCTGTGCATCCACCACAGTTGAAGAAAATGTCAGTAACATTATTGCACACAGATCCAGCAGAGATCAGATCTCGCTCTCGTAGGTGTGCATGTAGGTCTTGAGTGAAAGAATTTCAGCATAGCTCCTGGTGGTTCTGCGGTACAAGTCCAGGCCTGTCAGGATCTCCACATCCCTGACACGAGCCGTGTGCATCTTCATCAGATCCTCCACCCAGCGAGACTCCTCCTCAGAGCTCTGTGGGAGGCAGTCAGGGCGACAAGCAGCATGTAAGTCAAGGTTTTTGGTCCGTCGTCCATTTTTACTGGGAATATGTTGAGCTTACGTTAAGTACAGTTTTGAAGTACTTGTGTTTCATTTGAGTATTTCCACTGTATGTATTTGTGTTCCACTACATTTGAAAGGAACATATTGTAGTAAAGTTTTCTGCACTCCATCAGTCTGACAGCTGTTAATACAGGTTAAGTTACAGATTACAACTTTACACACACACCAATTATATATTATTACATAATAAACTACTAAATGCAATGTGAAGTAGTGAAAACTAGCTCTGTCTGACCAATGACAACATTAAAACACTGTTTACACATCAAGACATCACTTCTACAATTCTGTAAAACCAATCAGAACCATTCATTTGATTTTTGCAGCTCTCCAACAGTTTTAGGATGACTGTGATATGCAGCCATCCTTATGGATTGATTGTTGTTGAAATGTTGATTTCTAATTGCATTTTGCAGGATTCTTTTAAAGCCAAAAATCGTATTTAAAGATGTGATTGTTCTTACGTTGCAGGTTTCATCGTTGCTGGGTCTGTGTGGCAGGATAAAAGCAGCGCTGCTCAGCGGACCGCTGCACGAGTCTGCAGCCTGTGTGAAGTCCAAGCAGCTGGTCAGGACCACAAAGTAGTGTGTGGGGATGGGTATCGTCCCACTTACATACCTGCAACAAATCTCAAAAAGAAGGTTTGAACTTTAGTGAACAGTCGAGTTGGGACTGATGTTATTTTTTACAAGCTTTAGTTACAAGCTTTTCTTTCAGTATACAACTCAATATACAACAATTTACCAAGAAACTGCATCTGTTTCAGAGACAAAATACAAGCAGTTACTCTCTGGACTGTTCCCCGGGTACGGCTGATGATATGCAACTAATTCCATTATACTAAATAAAAGACTACAAACTGCGTCTAGAAAACTGGAGTAGTATCTTGATCAATGGTGTTAATAATGTAAAAATAAAATGAAAGTAAAAACGGGATGTTTTATTACAAACAACTATACAGATATCAGAGTTCAGGTGAAAGAAATCCATAAACATCAATCTCTGGATAAATAAATGCCATCATCACAGGGAAGACTGGAAAGCAATAAACTACTTTGCCAAAGAGAAACTATATCTTTAATGCCATAAGTAAGTTTTGAGGACAAAACTGTGAATAAGCCACTAAAGGCTGATGATTATGACATGAAAGCAGGTCCAGTAATTCCAGGTTTGACTTTGTGATCTACGTTTGCAGGTGAAATCATTCTATTATAGGAGAACACTTTTTCTCAGTGAATGATGTGAAATTTGATGACTATGTTTTGTTAGTTAACCCTGGGACTGACAGGTACCAAGGTCCAAATTAAGATTTTTTATGTTAACAAACAGAAATATGTGCAGATGTAGAGATGGTGAATGTTCCTACTCTCTTATCCGCTCAGCTGAGTCCCGAACACCATCGTAGTCATAGTCAAATATGGGTCCAATGAGGACGTTCACTCCATTCCTCTCAGTGGCATATTTCTTCACCAGTGCTCTCTGGAAGTAAGCCCATATCCCTGAGGGAGAGAGAGAGCGCTGAGGGAGAGTAGGATGTGGGTGGATGGGAAGGAAGGCATGAGAGATGAGGACTCCAGTCGTGAAACACTGGAGTAAAGACTTACTCTTGAATGCAGGATACATGGGGACGGTGTTGGTGATGAGGACGGCATCGTATTTTTTGTCCACGTTTGAGGACAGTTCTGTCAACACAGAAAAGAGGAGAGTAGTGCGTATTATTAAAATATACTTTGAGTGCATCAAAACCAGTTGGCAGTTAAAATGACAGTAAAGAAAGGAATTTTCCTCTAAAATACCAAGCAAACAAATCCAAAACAGAATGTGTGTTGTGAGTGTCCAGTTATGTCTGTTTGAAGCTGTGTGTGCAGGTACACCTACGTGGCGGGTACAGGAAGGCGTATGAGATTTGTTTGTCTGCTCTGTAGTTGGTACAAGACTGGCTGTAGGCTGGAGGGACTCTGGCATCTGGCCTCACACAGTTGGACAGAGCTTCAGGCAGAGGAGACACTTCTACCTGGAGAGCAACATATGCACACACAAACACACAGAGGACACAGGTCTACTGACATCTGGTTTGAAGCGTTGGCTGTTTTCAGCAGCTGTATATCTCAACAAGCCAGAGCAACGGAAGAAGTGTGAGAATGATGCAGCAGGTATGAACGACTGCTCTGAACTGCTGCTTGTGTCATTACCAAAAGGAAACAGGAGTGTCAGGCAACTTGAAAGATGTTTTGTGATTTTGAAGAGATCTCTGAGTGTGACCTCTGACAACTAAAGCCGCTGAGTCTCTTGCCTCTCTATAATGTTAATGGACCAATAGTGGTGCTGAGATGTCTCAAAAGCCTTTTTCCCCCCTTTATTTTCAGTTTGTTCTGTGTAGAGAGAAAGTCTGTTTAAATGATGTAACTATTCTCTCACAGGTTTTGAGGTTTCTCCTTATTTGGGCGTCTCATGCCAAAACTGTAAGAGCAACACTGCACACAGGATTGCTTGTGGTTACCTTCAAATCAAACAGCTACAAGAACTCCAAGTAGTTTTGGACGTTTTTCTTGCTCCTGTCACATTTTTACGAGCTTATTTTTCACTCCAACATTGAATCCAGCACCTATATAGAAACAACAGAAAATGCCCACAGGTAGAGCAATCCTGTCTTTTTTCTTTTTTATGTGATAAAGTTATAATTCCATGAATCATGAGAAAGAAAAAAAAATGACAGAACTTCTGTGCTTGTTTTATTTTCCAAAAAAAAGGAATTAAAATATAAAATGGCAAATGTATACACCACATATGCCAGCCAGATAGATAGATAGATAGATAGAGAGAGAGACCTTCTCATTCAGTGTTATTTTATTTAATCATTATACATTGTAGATTAATACTGAAGCTATCAAAACTATAAAAGAAAGCATATGGAATTATGCTATAAACAAACAGTATTAATCCACAATGTAGAAAATAACACAAGCAAATATAAAGCATTGAATGAGAATGTGTATTTTTGTTTCCATACTTGTCGTCTTTTTGTAGACACAAAACTTTTGCAAGTTTTGTCGTGCAACTGGCTGCAGCTGAGGCTTCTCTCTGTGTGCAGTGGAGCATGGAACTGATTTCTTTTTTTTACAGCATCTGGATAAATTAAATGGTCTAGCTTTGGTAAATTTTTAAATGAGATAAACACACCAATCAGCCACTACATTCTGATCATCGATCATCCTGTTATAATACAATGTTCTGCAGGGAAACCTCGAGTCCTGACATTCATGTGGATGTTTGACATGTACCACAACGCCAAAAAAGTTAACCTATAAATCAGTGACACAGTTTGACTAAGCATTTTCAGACTACAAAGGTTCAAGCTGTTTCTGCAGTTCCTTCTCTATGTAGGGCACAAATGTTCTCTGACAGTTCAAAGGCAAAGAGTGCAGGCTGAGCAGTACCTGTCTGCTAACAGTGTATGATGTCCAGAGGGGCATGGAGAGAGTTTCACTGTAGCCGCTGATGTAGTCACTGTGGTGAAGGATGGAATATTTGGTACGGAAGAGGACAGCAGGTCGGCCGTATGGCAGGTTCCTGCTGTCTGAGAGAGGAAGAGCACAGAGGGACACAACACAGAGGCAGGAATGTAACAAGACACATGTACACAAATAACAAATAAATCAACAGCAACACATGAAAACTAAAATCCACATGATTCATCACGATGCAGTTTCAGTTCCAGAAAGAAAATAAAAAAGATACTGAGAGCAAGTTTACATCGTTTCACTTTTTAAAGTCTGATTAGTTTTATCATCCAAGGCTGGTAGAGCTGTATAAAGAACAGGTCACCTAATAATGACATTTTTAGTGGCTTCATGAAAGACTGACCATCAATAGCTTGCCTCAGTCGGTGGTTTAGCTCCTCCACTTTGTTCTGTAAGAGACAGAGCCAGAGTGACTCCAGGTTATAGCCTCGTACAAGGGTCACTTTCAAACCTCTCTGGCCCCTACTTTTTACACGCAACTGCAAAAAGATCGGAGATTGAAACAATCTCATGCCAGAGATCTACATGGGAATCACAAACACAGTATAGATGAAGTGAGACAGTGCAGGGCAGAGCTGGGTCTAATTCACCTCAATCCAATACTGACATGGTCGAGATTAAGGAGTCTGTAAAATGTGAATGTGAAAAGACAGAAGTGCCAATTTGTCAGCAATTGAACTACAGATTTTAAATGAATGATTTGACTGAAGTGAAAGTGAACTGACTCAGCTCTGCAACAGAAAGCAAAGAGGCAACAAGGTTATTTCAGCTCTGTGTCTTCCTTGAGAATCTTAGCTCTCAAGGAAGACACAGCAAAGACATCAGGTATTGATACATTTTTACAGGTTAAGCAGGCACAAATGATCAAATACTCATGGATGATAGGCCCATGCAGATGACTCTTTTTACATGTTGGTTGTGTAAAAGACGTGTAGCTGTACTGCAATACCAAGAATTCTACAAAACCAAAACCAAAACTCCTTCAGTAGCCTGCTGTGCTGTGTTAGCTGCTAAAATCAATCTCACAGAGCAACACACACAACAAGGCACTAAAACCTAGTCTACTACAAAACTAGGCTATACCAGCTAACCCCAGTATCAGTTTGTTTTACTAATAGTTACGTATTGGTGCTGGGAACAGAGGGAGGGCAGTGGCTTCTTTATGGTGGTCTGACCAAATTTTAGTCAACAAGTAACACAACTGATCTCTGTCTTCTTTTTTTACACAATGTATTCCAATTTAAGTGCACTGCTCACTGATACAGAAATAAAAAAATCTCTTATTTTGTGGTGAGATGACCTGGACTGACACCTCAGCGGGGCAAAATGTTTGGTTAGTATTTTTGGGGTTCCTTGTCTGTATTCTTTATAATAACTGTGCCTGTAACCCTCTAAGGTTGTATTGGAGACATAGTCCAGACAATCTCACCATAGGACATTTTTTCCACTAAGTACTACTGAACAAACTGAATATCAGGACAGTTTCAGCTATCTTGACTGCATTAAGAGAATTTTAATTAAGAGTTCAGCTGAACTCTAAACTTGTTTCTCTTCAAAACCAGGTGTGTACTCAAACTCTAGTGGCAGTCAAAATAGTCAAGTGTTCATATCAGCAAAAAGATCAAATAAATGACCCTTATATTTCACGTTTCTCATCTCAGTCCAAGTACTGACTCCATTCTGAGTCTTTGGATTGGAGATGGTCTTCTTGTTAAGGTGGGAAGTTCCCTATAGTCTCTTCATATCTGTAACATAATGATTAAAAATACTTCTCAAACTGTACAAATATTTTAGGCACTGAAAGTCAGGCAAGCTTCCAAAAGTAATGCCATGGTGCCTTTAAAACAGCACCACCTCTACTTGATGTTGGTGACATCTTAAAGCCAAGCTAAAGGTCTTTTGTGAAAGTAGGCTGTGTCAGTGTCTTCAGTCTCTTCTTTTAGTCCCAGACTGATTCCATGCTGCTGAAATCAAAGCTCTGTGGGGGTCATGCCATCTGATGCAGGACTGCTTGTGCTTCTTGTGGCTGAAGGTAGATGATTCTGGTTCAAAGTCTGATGTCATGCTGCAGAATGAATTTTTGGCCAATCTGGCGCCTTCCTGCTGTTGTTGTGTGATGGATAAGAATTTAAAGTGCCTAAAACGTTTGCACAGTACCCTGCATAAATATGCTTTTGTTGATACTGTACAAAGAGAGTGAGCAGTGCTTCTTTCCATAAGAATCTGATAGTGAAACCTAGGCAAGGGAACAGGACTGTTTGGTCTCTGGCCAGCAACACAATTGGGTTAGTCATACTTTGTAAGGGTCTAATCTGGCCTGGGGGAACCATTTAAGTATGTCAGAATTCTTACTAGACTGTTGTTACACAAGAGGGAGCTGTAACACAAAGAACAACCCTATGGGTCATGATAGACAGGAAACTGTTTGAGAACATGCTGACTTACCAACATTTACAGTTACAGTATTAATATACACTACCCGTCAAAAGTTTGGACACACTTTTTCATTCAGTGCTTCTTATTTAATTATATTATTTTCTACATTGTAGATTAAAACTGAGATTAACACTTTTTTTGTTTGCAACATAATTTCATATGGATTCTTTTATAGTTTTGATGTCTTCAGCATTAATGTACAACATATAAAGTAATTAAATAAAAACCACTGAATGAGAAGTTGTGTCCAAACTTTGACTGGTAGTGTACATCAGCTATAAGCTCAACCAAACGTCATTGTAAAGATGTCTTGCTGCATTGAATCAAAAAGTTGTTTGTGTAATATCATCACCAATTTTATGGAACACAGCATCACTTCTGGAGACTGATTTGTTGATCAGCTTACAGAAGATGCAGCCATCGATACATGAAACAGTACCACATTATACCCATTATTTGTACTCACAAAATAGAGTTTTAGTGAGTTAAACTGGGTCCATTCTTCAACCTACAGATTTATACTGCTATAACAATATAAATTCATTTTGGAGATATGCAGTATTTTTGTAATTTTACTGTACATGCATGGCACACTTCTCCTGTGGAACCAAGGAAACTTTTCTCTGGCAGTTAAAAATAGCCCTAGGGGGTGATCTGGGCAAATTGTTCTACAGTTTTCAGTCTTAACTGAATATATTTACCTGTTTGTTTAAAAGAGCATTCCTGGCACTCAGCAATGAATTTGATGACTGTCTGATCAAAAGCAATTGAACAAGTAGACAAATATTTAGGAAAATCAGATACATGTTGCACTGAACTGAAATAATCGTTAAAGCACACAACATTTTCATGTATCAGTTCACATCTGCAATTTTGACTACTAAATTATCTCTTAATTACACATTTTAAATTATTTACCTACTCTCATCTAGTTACAGTTAACAGGGAGTGTCATGACAGTTAAAAAAGACCAAGATGATTCTGGTTTCACTGTTGTTATTACTCATGTAAGTAAGCTGACAAAACACGGTGTTATAATAATATAATGATGTTAGGACTAAATGCTCTTCATGATTTCAAATTACTGCATAACTGTGACTGAACTCATATAACCCAGTAAATTTAGCTGATTTAACTTTGACCATGAAAATATAACAAGTTGATCCACTAAGCAGCCGGTTCAAAGTGGCTGCTCAGAAACTGATAATACCAAAGTAACTTGTTTATGTGCCTGCTTATAAACTAAACTGCTTCCACCTATTGTCAGTCACTCGTTCAGACCCTGCTCTGTTCAAATGATTCCTTGTGCAAGGAAAACTTTGCTTTGACTTGAGAGACGACTCTGAGTATTAATTTGGAGAAGTCAGGACTCCACTGAAGAATTTTCCTGACACAAGGCAATCTCCTAAAATATGTTTTCCGTTCAGTAAGCCGGGCCCAGGTCTGCCACTGAGTCATCACGGCTGACCTTTTCATCACAGTTGCAGCCCAAGTCATCTGTCAATGAAGGAACGAGACTGACGGCTGTTGGCCTGGAAACCTCCTCTGGCATAGTGGGTTTGTATGGGGGGCTTCTGAGCAGGTGGTTCAGGCTGCCATGAGTTCCATTATTGGGAGCTGGTTTCAGACCCAACAGATCTGAGAGTGAGACAAATCAGTCAGCTAAAACACTAAATGGTAGTAATCACTCATAAACAGCACTTATGTTGTAATTAGCCAATGAACAATCCATGAAAAAATATTTTAACCTCCAAGCATTTAAGAAATTGGAAGATAAATTTGTTTAAAATCAAACACTGGCACTCCCACTCTGACACATTCATTCCAGGTCACAGAAGTATATCGAAACATTCCTTACCACACATGACATTGTAAAGCTCAATGTTTTCAAAGGCTGGAACTTTAGTCTTGAATTTAAATGTAGGTCCATACCCCAAGAAAATAGTCTGAAAATGAAAGTTGATGACACAGATTACATGATTTGTTACAGGAAAATAAAAAAAAGATCTATTTTCTTAATATTCCAGCATCATTTCGTCAACCGTTGAAAATTATATATTAGATTTATGACAATTAGAATGTGCTTTTAATCACTTTGAAATGATTTTTATCTGTATGTGTTTTGTACACACCGTCTATTTGCTTGATACAATGTTATCACTGTGTTAGTTTTACGTCCTAATATTACAGTACCTGTATAAATGATACTACTAATGGATAGTCACTCTTGAAAACTGAACTGTGTAATAGTGAATACGAGTCTTGTCAGTACCTGCATGCTATTGATCTTATTGTCATAGCCATGGTCCCCAGCGAAGCCACAGTGCCTCCTCCCTTCAGGGACTTTCCTGTAATGAAGCATAGATCAGAATATCACTGACATCTCCATGGACTTGTTACAGACTCGGTGTTTAGTGTCATTTCCTTGCTTGCACCATATTTTTGACAGACAGCTTGTATTAATATGGCATAATGAGCAAAATGTCAGGAAATCCATGAGAATTTATTATTAACTGTAAAATGTATGTCTGATTATGTCGAGCTTATCATTATTATTATCAGAATGTATTGCCTGAATACTGGCAATTGGGAAAAGTTTCAGTTGTTTTGAGTAAGGCCGTATGGACAAAAGATAACAACAAATGAAGAAGCACTGCAAAAGTCATAGGTGTTTCTCAAAAAATTCTCAGCAATTTCCAAGCAAGTTCTTGACAAATGCACTGCAAAAACATGTTAGTAACACCGGTACTGCAAAGGTCAAAAATAAACAACCAAGGATTTCATGCACTGCCACTGAGTCGTAGCCCTCAAGTTTGGAATTAACTTGGTATCCTGTTACCATTCATTACTTATACCAAGTCAATGGTTTTACCCACTTTATCCTAGAGAGGGTTGCATTGGGCTGGAACCTGTCCCAGCTGGCATTGGGTGAGAAGCCGGGTATAATCTGGACATGATGACTTTTTTATCACAGCCAGGGTTTTGACCCCTCCTTTACTGCCGCTCTGCTGCAGGTGTGTGTCTCTACTTGCTGCATCGGTGCTGCTGGAGTTCAGCGTGGATGCAGAAGATGCATACCTGCAGCTCATCCACCAGCGGCAATAAAGACCGGCTCCCCACTGCACTCAGTGTCGGAGTCTACTAACTTACTGCCTTGATCAGAGACCACGGTCTGACACTGAAGATGCCAGAGCAGCCTGCCTCCCCTCTCCCCGCAGATGATCCTCTGGATCAAGGACCTGGGAACCCCAAGAAGGCCTCTTGAGAGAGGTCTAGAAGCTGTCTAGATAGGGGACATGGACCCCTGACTGCTCCTGCTGACCAGGCCCCGTTCCCCGAGGAGCATCTGGCGTCTCCCCTGGCCACCGCTGCGCTCTCTGTTGGATACTGTGAGCACCGGCGTGAGGCCCCAGACTGCTGCTCCTCTGAAGCCTGACTACCGTCTGCTCAGTTTGCTCTCACTCTTGGGTTCAAATTCCCCTGTACCGTAAAAATTTATATTTTAGGGTTATCACAAAGAGACAGACACTCACACTTGACCAACAGGTCCGAACCCAGAACCCACTTGTTGTGATGTGGCAGTGCTAACCACTGCATCACTGTGCCTCCCCATGGTATATTATGTCATCATATTTCTGAATTGTGTGGGTAGGTTTATAAAGCAAAGGTTTACAAAAGCGCATTTGTCAAATATTAGTTACCTTTATTTTAACTACTGATAAGTAGCTTTAATTTGTATCTATTTGTGATGTTAGATGTTAATTTAACACAACACTGTGGATATAAAGGTTAGAGATACAAAATGCCTGATTGACGCACTTTCCTTGAACACCAGTTCAACCGAGGATGGCCACACTTTTAGACAACTCAGTTGTCTCCCACAGTTCTCTAATTGCAAAAAAAAAAGTAAATTAATAAAACAAAATTTTATTAAGTGTCCTTTAAAACACTACTTTCACTTATACACCTTTTAGTGTGTGTCTCTGCATGGGTATGTGTGTGTCAAGGGGGTAAAGCCACAAGCATGCTGAAAATGTAAATGACTAGCTGACGGGAGAAATGAGACAAACTCTGTTTCATTTGGTGCGAACAGTTAGTTGGTTTGGGATTTATACCGACATTGACTAATGTATATGTGCCTGTGTGTATGAGAGGGAGAGAGAGTGTGTAAATGATCCAGCACTCTACTCACAGCTCCAGTGCCAACGCTTAGCCCGTCTGTCTACCTGAGCTGCACAAAAACCTCAAAGATCTCTTTCATTTAGCAGCCCTGTATGTGTGTGTGTGTGTGAACTTGACAGACTGTAGCTCTCCCACGGTTCACCAACCAAAACAGCATGCCAGCTATATGCTAGCTGGCTCTTACTAAAAAGAACAGGTACAATACACACACACCATGTTTAGCTGCAGTGGTTTGTTTTCACTCTCAGTCATGATGACATCACAGTTTACTTTGTCACTGAATCACTGCAGTAAGACTTTTCACTGTTCTACATTAGACACCTGTCAGAGGTCATTTTAGCAAGCCATTAACACTTCAGCAGCTGCTCTGAAAATTATGTTCTTTTTTATTACGTGTGTGACTTGGGACAGCACATCGTACAGCTTTTCAGCACTGCATGTGTTAATGATGCATTGATAGCAGTCCGTGTTGGCAAAAGGGGGCTTTTAAGTAATGCAAGATGTGCAGCAAAAAGCTTCACTGATGTGTGGGCTGAGAATCCCACATTCACACTGACTATACACAAAGCAGTTTCTTGGTATATTAAATTGGAACTACGGTACAATTCCATCTCAATCAGCAGACTGACTGCTTCAGATATAACCTGCTGAACTGATGGCTGTTTCAGCACATTATAAGCTGGCACATTGTTTGTACGACCTGTCCAGGGTGTCCTCTGCCTTCACTCTTGCCTTCAAGTCAGTTGGGATAGACTCCAGTCCCTCTGCAACTGAATTGGGACTAAGTGGTGTATAGAGAATGGATAATGGAAGGATGGATGGATGGATGGATGGAGGGATGGATGGATGGATGAATGGATGGACGGAGGGATGGATGGATGGATGGATGGACGGAGGGATGGATGGATGGATGGACGGAGGGATGGATGGATGGATGGACGGAGGGATGGATGGATGGATGGACGGAGGGATGGATGGATGGATGCATGCATGGATGGATGGATGGATGGATCAGTCCATCCATCCATCCATGTGGATGGATGGATGGATGGACTTATGTCAATATATTCAAGCTGTGTGTCATATCCTTTTAGGTCTGTCTGTCTGTCTGTCTATATGTGCTTTATAAATGAGATGGACTTTGACACTGATCATATTTTGTAAATTGTTTGCTGAAGTTTTTTGTCACTCCCTGATAACATTTTTATGAATGAAACTTGCCTACAACAAAACTTAATAGGCAGCCTTGTATAGAAATGCCACTTTCTCTTGAACATCACACAGAAACAATGAATGGTTTGCCCAGTTATGAGGATTTGTTGAATCCGTCTTGGAATATTTGTACAAACAGACCTCACAGGAAAAAAATCAGACAGCTCTAGAATATGAATTGGGGTGTTTCTGTGCATACTGAAGCAGTCTAGTCTATTTCCATGTATCTCTACAAATGTCCTGCTTAACTTCTAAACACAGATTTCATCTACACTACCAGTCAAAAGGTTGGACACACGTTCTCATTCAGTGCTTTTTATTTATTTGTATTGTTTTCTACATTGTAGATCTACATTGTAGGTGTGCATTAGTATACATGTG
Organism: Acanthochromis polyacanthus; assembly: GCF_021347895.1. NCBI lineage: Eukaryota > Metazoa > Chordata > Actinopteri > Pomacentridae > Acanthochromis > Acanthochromis polyacanthus. The sequence goes on along the minus strand of NC_067124.1, from coordinate 5,183,359 downwards.
CAGCAGTGCTGGTACTGTACCTGGCAATGTGCCACTTCCTCTCAACCAGCAGGTGAATCTCTTCAATGCGTCGATTGTTGGCATAATGCAGTCTCTTAGGTAGATGCTGTTTCAAGTAGGGCTTAAAGTGCTGGTCTGTTTTCTTACACTGGAAAAAAAAATACAATCATTGGTATGCTGATTTTAGAAGGGCCAATACCAGAGGTTGCCATACACATCACCATTCAGTATTTCAAGTTCCACCTTACTTGAGCTACAATAGCATAATTGGATTCTTCTTAAAATGTACAACATTATACATTTTATTATTCACACAGTTTACATTTCCCTCAAACTCTTTCAGGAACCTCAGTACTCACTGTTAAATTTGCAACAACAGTCTTAGGGTCATCTGAAAACAACAACAACAACAACAATGGATTAGAGCAGTGAAACCGGCCCCAAAATATTTATTATTCCTTGCAAGTTACATCAGGCCTGATCAAAATAAAATAAGATGCTGTATTGTGTATTTTAACTGTTCACTTTCAGTGCTAATGTGTTATGAAATGTGACATCTACTGTATCAGTTAATTGAACAAATGAAACAACAAATACCACTGATTTCCATCTATCTGCTATACTCATGTTTTCCTGTAGAGGGCTAACACAGAGTCAAACTCAGGACCGACTAGCTGAGGCAACAGTGCCAACCACTGCTCTACTGCTCCTACCTTTAATCTGACAAAACAATGTTTCTGGTCACAGCCACAGTACTGGATGGACTGTGCACAGTACAGAGATCAGGTCAGGGACTTTTCAGGCTTTAAATTATTGTATCATGTTTGTAGGTTAAGGTGTAACAAACCAGAGGCTGACACTACACTGAGGTCTGTGTGAATAAGTGAGGACAGCATTCCTGTATAATGTCTCTCAACTGAAACTGAGAGAAACACAATAAAGAAACCAAACAAGCAAAAAAATAAAAGATTTAAAAAAATCTCTTGGTTTCTCACATTTAGGGTTGTTGGGGTATCTGGAACGTATTCTGCCAAGGGACCCAGGGATGAGGATGATGTCATCAACACTGGTCATATAGTTACTGAGGAACTCGGTGCGATCACAGTGGGCCTCTTCCATACCTGAGAACACAGCAAAATGAGTTGGACTGTGTGCAAGTGACTGGTGAAACCTAAAATTAGTGTCGGGTTCCAATAGCTGGTTCTATTTTGGATCTGGTTCCAAATAAGCAAAATACCCAGAATTGTTAAACTCTAACCAGTCTCCTGTGGAACCTTTTATTTCCCTGGTTCTTTTGCAGTCGAAAAGGTGTTTTTGACACACACATATAGCTGATAACAGCTGTTTGAGGGTGAAGACACATCACTCGGAAATATCACTTTACAACTGCCAGTGAACTTAGTTTTTGTATTTTAACCAACTGGGACTCTGCAGAGTCAGTCAACTGATTGCATCACTTTAAAAACAACAGTCACTACAGCTACTGTTTGCCACCATTGGTTAGGCTCACTTTGTAGTTGCTAATATTAAGTAATTCAATAGCTATCCGTAAAAATTGCAGTATTTATGACTTTAAGTTATTTTAAACTTGAATAAATCACATACACCACTGACAGGTGAAGTGAATAACATTGATCATCTTGTTATGATGTTGTGCTTGGAAACCTTGAGTCCTGACATTCATGTGGATGTTTGACATGTACCACCCACCTAAACATTGCCACTTAGAACCACAAGACGAAGAAACAGCTTCTTCCCCAAAGCTGTCAGGTTGTTGAACTGTAGCAGGTCTCTGTAGACTCTGTTTTCGATCATCACCACCTCTCCCAGCAAACACACATGCATGGACACATCCCCACATGCACACACAAGCATACACACACACGCACACATACATGCACACACGCAAACAGGCACACACATTCACACACACACTGCACTACTGCTCTTTATTTACTTACCTACTAAGAAACGGTCAATCGCTACCTCGGAGCCAACTGATGGTCTCATTGCACATCTATTTATTTTGTAGGTTGTATATATTAGTAGTGTCTTTTTATACTTATATTTTCTTTTTATGGAAGTGTTTTATATTGTCTTTATGGCTGAAACCGGCACCAGGGTCCAATTTCGTATTGTTGCATGTGCAAATGTGGAATGATATGACAATAAAGAACCTTTGACCTTTGACCTTGACTTAATCAACTCCCAACCTCCATGGCAATATCAGTTCTTGATGCCAGTTTCTACCTTCAGCAGTACAATGCACCCCAACACACCACAAAAACTGCTCAGGAGTGGCCCAGGGAACATGACAGAGTTAAGCTGTTCACCTGGGTTACACACTTCTCAGATCCAAATCTTATCGAGCATCTGTGGGATGTTCTAGGAAAAGCCTGATCTAGGTAGGTCCCACCCTACAACCTACAGGACCCACAGAATTCACTGCCACCATCCCAGTGCCACAGGAAATCCCCAGAGGTCCTGTGTCCACAAAGCACTGGGTCAGAGGAGCTTTAGCATCATAAAGGAGACCAACACAATATTAGCAAGGTAGTCATAATATTTTGCCTGATCGGTGTATGCTACAAGTAAAAAAAGAAGCTGGAAATAATTTTAAATGGTATTGAAGGGGATTAGGATGTGGTAAAATGCCATTCAACCACGACATTAATGAAGTAATGTTCTTCTGTGCAAGCCCTTTTGCTTAGTTTGCTTCACTGAAGCTGCTACATGGACTGAGCACATGTGATTCTCCAGCATGATAATTTAATACCAGTGCATGTGTTTGTACTGGCGTATGTTTCTGTACCATGATCCCCCACCAGGATGATGTTGACACAGCGGTGCAGCTTCATCTGCTTAAGCCCATCCATGAGCTGGCCAACGATTCTGTCAATCATCCTCAGAGGGTTGTTCAGCTGGAACACAAAGGCAGTCGTGAGCTTCAAAATACACCTTGAGTCTTTGCATTTGATTTGAGTGATTTGCTAAGTGCTTTCCACACACATGCCACATTATACACATATGAGCACATGCAGATACACAGTACTCACTTCTATGCTTAGGGGCCCCACTCTGTGTCCATATGTGTCTGGTTGTTCAGAGTGCATGGCGTAGACATAGGGCCTGGAACAAGAGGCAAGTCAAACTAGAGATGTGTTCATTGTACCCTTTGCCATAGCAAGTGAAATAGCTTTAGCAAAAGATTGTTTGTTTTTGAACCAATGGCAATAGCCTGGCAGAGTTTTGGTACACATAGCAACACATTATTCTTTTAAACATTTTACTTGGTAAAAAAGATGCTTTCTATTGTTCTTTTGTACCAAGTGGAAATTTTAATAAAGGAATTCTGATTTAAATACATAAAAAAGTGTTAAAGTTAAGGGTAGCTACCTTTTATGCTACGGCATTATTTAAGATTCAATTTTGTCAGTTTTGTCTAATTTATGTGGTAGGTTAGTAGTTAATAATAATCCATTGAAATACTACAATTTCAATGGAAGGGTTGGGTGGTAGTCTATTTTAATATAAAGTAATGATAGAAAAATACCTTGTGGTATTACCACCTACACTCCAAAAAAGCAGTAATAATGATACATCACAGGAGAACAGCATAACTTAAAAGTAGTAGGATGACTGTAAAAGTTGTAGTGGTACTCATGGCGTTAAAGTAACAGCAGGTGATAAAAGTAGTAGTAACAATATCTACAGAAAATAAGAATGAAGAACAAGACAGAAGGTAAATGTGAAACAGACAAAAACAAAAAGTAAAACTGAATTCACCTCTCTCCTTCAGGGAGGTGGAGCCACTGCAGCATAGTAAGTATCCTCCTCTCCAAAGGGATGGTACTGCAACACATACACACAATGAAAGACCGTGCTGTATAATACTTGAAGAAAACCATGTGTGCACCAGCAATCATTAAATGTATCCTAGAGTAAACTGAAAGACATGAAGCAAAGGATAAACCAGGTCATCCAAGGATTTTTTTTTTTGGCATTTTTGTATTTTTGACTTTATAGACCAAAACTGAATATATTCAAACTATGAAACAACACACATGGAATTATGAAGTAAACAAACATCTAAACAAATACTTTTCATCTTGTTTATGATTCTTCAAAATAACCACCTTTGGACAGCAGCTCTGCATACTCTTTATTCTCCAAACATGTTCAGGAGGTGTCTTGAAGGACTTCCCACTTATGCTGACTTGTCAGCTGGTTTTCCTTCTTTCTGTGCTCTAGCTCATTTCAAGCCATCTCATTTGGATCTAGGTTAGTGATTGCATGGACCAGATCATCTGAAGCACCACTTCATCACTCTGCTTCCTGCCCTATGGTCCCACTAACCTCAAACTAGATGGTGTGTCGCTGCAGAATGTTGTGGTGGTCATATTGGTTAAGCGCTGCCTTTGAAGAACTGTTCAGCTGTTTCACCAACAAAGCAGTAACACAGTCTCCTCCCAGCAGCTGATGCTAAGATTTTAAAATTTTATTTGCTGCTTCAACTCTTGCATGCACTGATGTGAGCTCTAATCTAAGGTGCTGTTAATTGTTGATTTCTAAGGTTAAGACTCTAATGAACCTTTCTTTTACACCAGATAGAACTTGTGGACGGTCCTCATGAGAGCTAGTTTCATCAGTGTTTGATGGTTTTTGTAATTGCACTTGCCATATCATAGATTACTACAGCAGTCTACTAGCGCTATTTGCTGTATACAACTGATGGTGTAAAATGATGAAAGGCTTACTGTTAACTGAAAACTAAAGACCTCATGAAGCAATCATCAAGACAAACAGGGAGGAAAGTTATGTCTTAAGGTTTTATCTGCACTGTGAAAAATAGTAAAAAATAAAGAAAAATCCATGAATGAGTAGATGAGTTCAAACTTTTGACTAACACCAACAGACTCAAACTCTGGTACCCTGCTGGCCTTCTGAATCATTAAACCGCTAAACTTCAAATTGTTCCTTTAACTCTCAGAGAGTCTCATTAAATTGAGGGTTGTACAGTAAAACAAATTTAAAGCCCTCTTGCTGTTTAAAGTGCCTCAGATTAGAGGCTGCCTGTGTGCTTTCTGTGTAGTGATGAGGCCACCAACCAAGCTGCTGGCTGTCATACAGTCCACAGCTGTCAACCATCAAGCCCAGTGAATGGGGCTTGATGTATGAGGCATGGTGGTAGGGGGCCGTAGGGGAACACGAAGGTGTGGTCACACTGCTTAAACACTTGACAGCAGGCGTATCTCACCATGTCTGCTCTTTTTTGTGCTTTTGTCTATGTTCACACTTTCAACTCCATTTTCCCTCCTCCTGTGCGTTTTATATACTCACCCTCTCTTTTTCTCTCTTTTTTTCTGTACCTCCCTTTTCTCTGCCTACGGGCAGCTTCCCAAAAAGCTGAACCCAACACAGACCTTCAACCAGTCAGCCAGTCATTTAGCAACAATCCCTGGTCCCCACTACCATGCCAATGCCCATAGTGGTCCTATATGACCAAACGATGTAATGTGTTGTTTAAAACGTCTTTTTCTGACACACAGAAATGTCAGCAGAGACTTCCACTCTCTGTCATATGTACACTCATGTCTCTTTGTCAGACACCTCTGTCAGTGCCAAGTGTAAGAAAAGCAATGTAAACCACACTTTGACCCCCACGGTTCTATGGAGTGGCACGTCTGCGACCCTGGTTCACAGAGGAATCCAGCACAGTGTAAACAGGCCCATTTGCACAAATTGCTGTAAAAACAGCCCAGCACCATCCCACTGCCGAGATGTACCTCCCACTCCATAAAAGCCGTCTCTGTGCTGATAAATGTGGGCTCCTTTGTGTCCCACATAGGCTATAAGTCTAGCAGTCCAAATGCTCAGCAGGGACATGAACAGACATGTTCTAATGACTTGGACAACTTTCGAAACCAAATAATTTACGACACATTAACACCAAACATGTTTATTTTAAACTCTGGAAGGTTTTCGCTTTGATTGGGCAGGTGAGAAATAATGCCAAACGATCATTAGGGCTCGAAGTAATATAAGTGGTATGCAGCTCAGTTGATTATCACTATAAGTGTGGACATACAGTGCCTTGTGAAAGTATTCGGCCCCCTTGAACTTTTCAACCTTTCGCCACATTTCAGGCTTCAAACATAAAGATATGAAATTTTTTGTCAAGAATCAACAACAATTGGGACACAATCGTGAAGTGGAACGAAATTTATTGGATATTTTAAACTTTTTTAACAAATAAAAACCTGAAAAGTGGGGCGTGCAATATTATTCGGCCCCCTTGCATTAATACTTTGTAGCGCCACCTTTTGCTGCAATTACAGTTGCAAGTCGCTTGGGGTATGTCTCTATCAGTTTTGCACATCGAGAGACTGAAATTCTTGCCCATTCTTCCTTGCAAAACAGCTCGAGCTCAGTGAGGTTGGATGGAGAGCGTTTGTGAACAGCAGTCTTCAGCTCTGCCCACAGATTCTCCATTGGATTCAGGTCTGGACTTTGACTTGGCCATTCTAACACCTGGATACGTTTATTTGTGAACCATTCCATTGTAGATTTGGCTTTATGTTTTGGATCATTGTCCTGTTGGAAGATAAATCTCCGTCCCAGTCTCAGGTCTTTTGCAGACTCCAACAGGTTTTCTTCCAGAATGCTCCTGTATTTGGCTCCATTCATCTTCCATCAATTTTAACCATCTAAAACCATATAAAATATAAAATATCCAAAATATAAAATATCCAAACCATGAGGCTGCCGCCACCATGTTTGACAGTGGGGATGGTGTGTTCAGGGTGATGAGCTGTGCTGCTTTTACGCCAAACATATCGTTTTGCATTGTGGCCAAAAAGTTGGATTTTGGTTTCATCTGACCAGAGCACCTTCTTCCACATGTTTGGTGTGTCTCCCAGGTGGCTTGTGGCAAACTTTAAACGAGACTTTTTATGGATATCTTTGAGAAATGGCTTTCTTCTTGCCACTCTTCCATAAAGGCCAGATTTGTGCAGTGTACGACTGATTGTTGTCCTATGGACAGACTCTCCCACCTCAGCTGTAGATCTCTGCAGTTCATCCAGAGTGATCATGGGCCTCTTGGCTGCATCTCTGATCAGTCTTCTCCTTGTTCCAGGTGAAAGTTTAGAGGGACGGCCGGGTCTTGGTAGATTTGCAGTGGTCTGATACTCCTTCCATTTCAATATGATTGCTTGCACAGCGCTCCTTGAGATGTTTAAAGCCTGGGAAATCTTTTTGTATCCAAATCCGGCTTTAAACTTCTCCACAACAGTATCTCGGACCTGCCTGGTGTGTTCCTTGGTCTTCATGATGCTCTCTGCACTTTAAACAGAACCCTGAGACTATCACAGAGCAGGTGCATTTATACGGAGACTTGATTACACACAGGTGGATTCTATTTATCATCATCAGTCATTTAGGACAACATTGGATCATTCAGAGATCCTCACTGAACTTCTGGAGTGAGTTTGCTGCACTGAAAGTAAAGGGGCCGAATAATATTGCACACCCCACTTTTCACTTTTTTATTTGTTAAAAAAGTATAAAATATCCAATAAGTTTCGTTCCACTTGACGATTGTGTCCCAAATGTGGTTGATTCTTGACAAAAAATTAAAATTTTATATCTTTATGTTTGAAGCCTGAAATGTGGCGAAAGGTTGAAAAGTTCAAGGGGGCCGAATACTTTCACAAGGCACTGTACCAGTCAAAAACATCTACTCATTTAAGGGTTTTCCTTAATTTTTACTACTTCATAAAATGTAGAAAAAATTGAAGACATCCAAATATCACCACATTACTCCATCTGTTAACTCCATCCATCATGGCACAAATGGAATAGTGCAAGAAACAAAAAAATGTTTAACAAACCAACATATGTTTCTTATTTTAGATTCCTCAAAGTATCCACTGTTTGTCTTAGTGACAGCTTCACATAATGTTGGTAATATGTTAACCAGCTTTCACCTGGAATGGCCTTCTATAAACAGGTGTAGAAGAAAAGCACCCAACAAGTGCTCAGCATACGTGGAAACTATTTCAAGACCCCTGGAGAAGGTCCAGGTGATGACCTCATGAGCCTGGTTGAGAGAATGAGTGAGCAAAGCGGGTATTGAAGCAAAAGGTGGTTACTTTGAAATTAAAATTTAAAACATATTTTGTGTTGTTCACCAGATTATTCCATATGTGGTATTTAATAGTTTTGATCCCTTTACTTTGGCTCTACACTGTAGGCAACAGTAAAAATAAAGTGAAACTCTTGGCTTTATTGGTACAAAGAGATCTGGTCAGCAGCAAGAGTTATCAAATGTGGCTATTTGAGCTAGCAAAATATACCAAAGGATTCACATTCAAACTACAGTAGTTAGTTCAAATGTAGCAAGAGACAAAGGTAAGGTAGAAAATCCACATATTGCTTCAAGTAAAGATGGAAACACAACAGATCTGGTTCACTAAAAATTATTTGAAGTGGGGATGGTATATTAATACAGAAGTTTAGATAGTCATGCTTTTGGACTTTTAACGTGAATCAATAAATACAGATTGAATAGCACTGGGAATTATTTTTCTATGGAAAGCCTTGACTGTCCTAAACTCTAGGGTTACTTCGCTGTAGACAGTATTTTATCAGCACACAGTTTCAAGGGTGTGTGTGTGTGTGTGTGTGTGTGTGTGTGTGTGTGTGTGTGTGTGTGTGTGTGTGTGTGTGTGTGTGTGTGTGTGTGTGTGTGTGTGTGTGTGTGTGTGTGTCTGCTGACTTACACGGGCCAGAAGAAGGTGGCAGCCTTCACTCCTTGCTTGAGTGCTGTGATCCAGATCTAGACAAACAGTGCAGTCTCATTATTTTATCAGGCTGACACAGTTTATTAGGATACTGCTGGAGCATTACCCTGGACACAAACAATAACATGAAAGTGAGGAAACCAAGGTCATGGTACGCTAGGGTACGCTGAGAAGAATATCTGTGTGTTGGTGGGAAGAAACTAAGTTCTGTTCCTGCAATAAATACAAAACCATAGTAGGTTGGTGGAACTCGTCAAGTATTTTGAAAGATATTGGTAGAGCCTTGTTATTTAGCAATGCATCCTGACTTAATATTCTGACCAAATTGTGTATTCTAGTCCGAGTTTGTTCTTTGAGTAAATCCATAAAAGCTGAGAATTCTGGAATTGGTCTTTTTAGAACAAAGACTGATCTCAGCCCAGCTTCCATTTATCACATATTAATATCTACTGTTAATGTGGATAGTAAAGCGGACTATATTGGTTTGTTGGACCTGAGTCCCACTGTAGGTGCTTCACATGGAAAGTCCCTCCTGTTTCCTCGTACTACTTACTGGTTGTCCTCCCCACCAGCGGTGATTGAGTTTTTCTCGGCTTCTCAGGGTGAAGGTTGCATCAAACACCGGGTCATACATAGAGTTTCCAACGATACCATGAGACTCTGGGTACAGACCCTGAGAAAGATTCAAAATTATTAGGCTGGTAATGTTGTACTCGATTATTTCTATATCCTGTGTCCCCCCCAAAATATGTGACTGACATTCATACTTTCAGTGTAATTAGTAGTCATTTTACAGCATGTTTGAGGTTCATGTACTTAACTCGATTAGATTATCATATCTGTAATTCTCCTGAACGACATTTCTCAGGGAGACTTTGTACAATGTATTCCACTACATATATTTAGCAGCAACAAGCATTATTTTTACTGGAAATTTGACATTCGAAACTAGTTAGGAAGACAAGTAAGCTAAGGTTCAATTGTATGTCATCAAACTTAGCTCAGGTTTCATCAGTCTAGGCTTCACTTAGAGCTTAAGTCTGATGTTAGAATGCTATACCTGTCGATAATACAGAGTTGCCAACTCTCACTTATTTGGCTTGAGCTATTCTTAGGCTGTCTCATGCTCTCACGCTGCCCAAACCAATCTGACTCCAAATTAGAGGAAAGCTCCTATTTTATGAAAAAAAAGTAAGGCTGAACCTCAAGCTCTGTTTCACATTTCAGCCACAATATTGGTCCAAAAACAATACAGCAAGTACAAAAAAAGACAGGCATGAGTGAGGCAAATACACTGACTTCTCCAAGACCCTAAAACACCTTCTATGTATGTCGTGTTTTGCATCTATGGCCAGTTGGAATGTACATGAAAATACAATGTCAGACTGAATCTGTAACAGTGACAAAGATACATGGAATGAATGCAATCTGGGTTTTGCCAAAACAAATGCTAACAGGACCTGAGGTTTTGCTTGATGTTTATAGTTGTTTGTAAGAGCGTCCCCAATATGAACATTTTCAAAAAGAGAGAATCAGGAGTACATCAGCGGTTTGTTCAGGAAATTATGAATAAAGTCATGAAAACATCTGCTAAAACATACAGCATAGGTAAGGTAATGTCTATTACTTGTCAGATTAATTATTGCCTTTTGGGAGTTTGTGCTTCACGAATATTAACTTTTTCCCACCGAAGTACAGTAAAATGTGAGGGGGACAAGCTTTTGTAATAAGTTGCTGACAGTGACAATAACACCATATGGTATAGTCTTAAATAGTGAAGAAAAAACAAGTGGCATGACCTACTGTAGCCAGTGAGTAAAGGTTGGGGAAGGTTTTGGAGGGGTAAACAGGCCTCATGTAGGGAGCATGGGTTCCACATGTTCCTGAACAGGGCAGAAAAAAAGTCATAGATTAGTGCAGAGTGATTCACTAGTGGTACAGAATCCACTAAACGTTGTCTGTTTTTGCCCACGGCTCCATAAATCACCACAAAGCACCACATCAACATCCTCTCCACTTCCTACCACTGACAGGGTGGCACTAACACTAAATCCTGCATCTAATTAATCCCTTCCATGCAGGTCTTACTGAGTTTCTCGATGTTGGGTATGACAGAGCTCCCTCTCTTCACATATGAAGCTCTAAATCCATCCACTGACAGCATGATGAGTGGTGGACGCACAAACCTGCACATGTACCATTAGAGAAAAAACATGCATGAAATCAAATGTGGTTAACCTTGTTCAGTCCTCTTGTCTTTAAGATTTAAACTTACCCAGCAGGACATTCTGCAGTCTTGATGTCCTCACATTCGTCCTGCAGCCACGAAGTGTCTCCTTAAGGAACATGATCAGAGAGGTTAAGAGATAAAGTGACCACAGTAAGCTATGTTTACACACATACTGTACTAAAGAACCATCCTGAGATAGTTGTACTTCACCTACCACTACTACTACTACTACTTCATACTTCTACTTCAATATATCTCAGAGAATGTAAATGTAGAAACAACACATTGTTAAAGATTAGACTAATTTCTCACAACTTTAACGGGTTGCGACCAAAAAAACAGCCATCTACTTGTGTCCTCAGAAGTTCCAGTTGTTATCAGTGTTACCAAAAAGAGACAATATTTCCTTCTAAACTTAAATGTTTAACTCACTTTAGGCCTGTGGAGGTAAAGCTACCCTAGAGATCAAAATTGAGAAAATGAATACCTAGCTATTGCTAACTATCAGTCATAGGGCTAGACCTTCTGTATAATAACTGCTTATACTGCAGATACTAAGTAAATTTAGCTGATAATACTTTCACACTATTACTTACTTTAAGTACCAATTTAACTCAGTATTTTTACAATGTGTTGTTGATACTTTTACTTGAGTAAGGGATCAGGATCCATTTGCATCAGCTGTTTGTGTTCACTAACAGAAGTTTTCAGCATAATTCAAATTTAAACAGGTTGCACCACAAAACTAAAAGCTTTGTGTGTGCTAATGTGGATATTTTGCAAAGCGAATGCCTTCCTCTATGCTTGCACCTCTCTATGTATCTGTGTATATGTGATGTGTACCTGTGTTGGGATGTGAAATGAAACAATAACAGCAAATACAAATAACAGTTTCTTTACATTTCATTAGCACTGGCATTTACACGTTTACAACTTAAACTGCTATCGCTGCAACAATTTACCGGCCCAGAAAACCATCTGACAGTTTAAAAGTTTAAAATCCACAGAATCAAATGACAGAAAGCGATTTTTTACATTCTTACGTGTATGGCAACATTAACATTTATGACCAAATACTAGTTCTTAGTAAATAGTTACACAGGTGTAACTGTTGTCCAGTTAACAAAACCAACTGACAAAGCTAACGAGTACACGGTGTTACATAAGCCATTCAGAGAAAACTAAATGCATTTATTTTTTGATTGACAAGTTGATTTTTTTAACATCGGTATTTCAAGAGGCTTTATCATCCACAGCATCAATACAATGTATTCATTTAGTAGAAACTTGCTTCTGCTTCTGTTACCTTTGTAATATGTAGACGAATATATACAGGACCTTATCTCATTGACTATCTGAATATCTTTGTGTAATGATGTACTTATTAAAGGTTATCTCAGGTCCCATAACATTCAAGATTTTTACAACATATACAGTATTTTACAATGCAAACCTTTGCACAGTTTCTTGTAGTTGGTACAACAGTCTCCTCGGGTCAGACAGTCATCAGAGCAGTGACAGGCGTGCTGTTCATTTCAAGTTTCCCCACACCGATCCTTACTGCACTCATAACCTCCTTCTGCATAGGAAGAGCACAGGAGAGACAACAGTTCAAAGGATTTAACATTTTCACGAGATAAAAAGTGGAATAAAAATCCTACAAACCCTCCAAAACCATGACACATGCACAGCTAATCTGATAGATTAATCTTGAAACCACAGGCACTGAGAAATGAAGGCTGGTAATTACTGTAACAGTGGTTTGGCTGCAGAGTGAGCAGGCAACAGCGTGGAACCAACAACGATGATGTAGTCTGTGTTTTGAACATTTCTCAAAATGGAACAAAGATCAAAGTAGGATTTGACCCTGTCAGGGTAAAGATCCTGGTACAACCACAAAAATAAGTATATCATCCTTTTGAGGCACAGAAAGCATTACAGTGTCAAGACAGTGGTGAATCCAAGACCACAGCCTTAAAGGAGTGAACATAAAATCCGACCACCAACAGTGGAAGTAACAGGGAAAATGTTGACACATGAACCAAAAAATATACAATATGTGAAGATAGAGAAATTACAAGAAGCACATAGAGCTTGCTCAAAAATTAAGAATTGTTCACAACTCATGAGTATGGAAATAAGTAACTGTAGCCTGCAGATGTAGAGCAGATGTATAGAGTTGCATAAAATGGAAATATTCAAAAAAGCAATCATAGGTTTTGAGAAAATTACCAGAAATCAAGCTGAATACTGAGCATATAGAAGAACTTAAACGTGCCCGTGTAGAGTGTCCTTGTAAAGAAACAAAAATGAAGCTAACCTCAGTGTTTCTCTCCAAGTTACTGTCAATGTCCCTGAGGTCTAACAAATCTGACAAATGCATTACCTTGTTCACAAAACTTGTAAAACTGCTTTTAAAGGTTCTTTAAATCCTGCATTGTTTACATTCATGTTTACAGGCCTAAATTTTTCTTCTTCTCTGAATTTACTGTTCTACTTCACAAAAGCAGTAACTACAGAAACTACAAAACACTTGAAAGCTCTTAGTTTAGTTGTGTAACAGATATTTGCATTATAAAATTTTCCTTATATACTATTTAAAGATGCACTATGTAGGATTTGCAGGCATCTATTGGCAGAAATGGAATAAAATTTCATATTTATTCTACTGTATATAAAGTGCTTAAAAATTTTATTAGACCACCACCCGGTGTAAGGTGTTTGCAACCCTAAATTAACAGTATTGCTGATTCCCAAAATATACATACAATATAATTATTGCTATCAATTAATTTTCTAAATTACTGTTCTACAAAAAGGCAGAAAAAAATGTTAAAGGCCGTTATTATTTTTTAATTAAGATACCAAATTTCAGTTATTTATTTAACAGAAAAAAATAATTTTAGTGGTTATATGTTATTCTTGATTAATTTCTGACTTCTCAGAGAATTCCAGTGTGCTGGCTCAAATTTGGGTATAAAAATGTGAATTCAGTTTGAGATTCCTCACTTCTGTTTAAAATGGTGAAATTTAGGGAACGCAGTGAGAAAAACAGAATCTGAATTAAAACATTTCATGATGCTGGATGGTCTTTGAGACAAATAGGGAAAGACATAAAGTGTCCTCAGTGTGGCCAAGTCTGCCTTGGACTCGAATGCAGACACCGGTACAAAACATGCTCACAAAATGCACCAAGGAAGAGGCTGAAAACCAAAGTTAAATGAAGCACATATCAGACACCTCAGGATTTAAAGTACTGGAGACAGAAGGAAGACCACTGCTGATCTTCAGACAGAGATTAATGCTTGTAGATCAGAACATTTTGAACGTCCATAAGCAGACGACTGAAGGCCTAAAGGGAAGAATAGCTGCTAAGAAGCCATTATTGAGACATGCAAACATCCAAAAACACCCAAAGTTTGCCACAGAACACAAACACTGGACTGTAGATGACTTGAAGAAGTTCTTCAAGTCTTCAGTCAGCATCGTCATGTTCATGTCTGCAGAAAAGCTGAAGAAGGTTTTGATGCTAGATTCATTGCACCCACAGTGAAACATGGTTGAGATTCCATTATGGTAAGGGGTTCCATTTGTAGAAACAGTATGGGCAAATTAGTTCAAATGGATGGTATCATGAACAAGAAGGTCGACCACAACATGTTGGTGCATCATGGAATCCCTTCTGGATTAAACCTGATTGGTTGTGGGTTCATATATCAAGAAGACAATGACCCCAGTCATACTTCAAAGCTGTGCAGAGACGACTGGACCAAGAAAAAGAATCTGGAGTACTGGAACTGATGACTGGACAAGTCAAAGTCCAGACTTGAATCCTACTGAACAGATCTGAGATTTATTGAATTAAAAAATAGAATGGCACAAAAGTTTCACCCAAACCAAGTCTCTGGGAACAGCTCGAAACTATCTGGAACTCAATAACAAAAGAGACTGTTGAAAAGTCCTCAAAAAACAATGGCAGCAAGAATGCAGCTGTTATCAGGACCAAAGGAGGTCAAACAAAATATTAAGATGTTTGGTTAATATATGTGAACAAAGACTATTTAGCTGTTCTCATTTGTTATTTGCCTAATAAACAATAATACAACAAGTTTTTGACAGATTTCTAAAATATTTTCCTTGTTTCTGTGACAGGTGGTGTAATAAATTTATTAGGCATTGTACATATATGCATACAGAAAGAGCAGGTCCTCTTCCTCTTTGTTACTATAGACCACCATGTTTCTATGGACAAACTAAACACTGGCTCTTGAGAGTGCCTTATGTTTTTAGCAATTGTAATGGCCACCTTAGACTTCCCTGTCCAGCTGTTGAACTGGTTGCAATTTGCAACCTCTCCACTAGATGCCACTAAATTTTACACACTGGACCTTTAAAGCGTCTTAATTACAGTCTGCAAAAAGCAAAAACTGTTATTTAAATACAATATTTTTGTTTTAGCTTGCGGGACATAAAGGAAATATAATGAAATAAAATCAAGCTTACGCTGAGTTAGCCTAGTTAGCTTTAAACAGCACTAGATTATCTGCTGTTACTTATGTTCTCCATTATCATGAGATTCAGTTGTTGTGAGACAAACAAAGCAGGCACCCACTTACAAGGCTTGAGTGCTCCATAGCACTATTACAGGAGCTTACAAATGGGGTGTTCCTGCATCCTGCTACAACTTTAGACAATTGTGCTGCCGTTCAAGTCCATGTTCTATGTAACAACTTTGTGCCAAACAATTTCTGCAAATGTGACATAGTACTGTAAAACCAAGCACAAGCTGTTCATTTCTCTTACACTCCCAAACAGAGAAAGGAGAGGCACAGAAACACATGAAAGATGCAACAAACGTTGGAGAAAATTCTGGACCACCTGATAAATATTATACATCGGATCACCAAGGATTTCCTCAAGCTCAGTGACAAAAAAAAATCTGAGACATCAAGAGCATGAGCCCCTTTTCCTCTGACATACAACACACTGCCAAGAATCTGGGAGTCATTTTAGTTTCAAATAACGACAAAATGTGCAGTCTGTTCTTTTCTGCCTTGGGAACATCTCAACGTTGAAATCAGTCAGTTTCATTATTTACATGAACAGAATACGTATTAAGAGCAAGACTATGTTAAGGGCACATAAAGCAAAGGACAAGCAGAGAGGGTGAGGGAATACCTGTCCTGAGGCAAAGCTGGTCAAAGTCAGAGCAGCAGCCATTGTAGGTTTTGCACAGGTTGTCACAGCGACAGTTTGGTGGCTCCAACTCAACCAGCTCAAAACATCTGTTTCTGCAGGAGCCGGAGGTCAGAACGTACTGCGACGCAGAGCGAGCTGGAAAAGATAAGAAACATTGACTGTTGTTGCTTATTTTACAATTTTTTTATGTCGTTTTCTCCTAAATGCAGGATGAAGTCTGCAATGAACAGACTTGAATGCCAAACACTGCTAGAGTGATGCACACGTTGTACAATAACCAGTTATAATAACCACAAGCATTTAGCTGGGATTAGTGACTACTGTCCTGAGTGAATATATTGGTAGAAGGATGCTGAGTTTCCCACTGCCAGGCAGGAGGCCTAGAGGAAAACCAAAGAGGAGGTTTATGGATGTGGTTAAAGAGGACATGAAGGTAGTTGGTGTGAGAGAAGAAGATGCAGAAGACAGGGTTAGATGGAGGCAATTGATTTGCTGTGGCGACCCCTGAAGGGAAAAGCCGAAAGGAAAAGAAGAAGAAGAAGTGACTACTGTCCTGATTCATTTCTTTCAAGCAG
Source organism: Acanthochromis polyacanthus (assembly GCF_021347895.1). Lineage (NCBI taxonomy): Eukaryota > Metazoa > Chordata > Actinopteri > Pomacentridae > Acanthochromis > Acanthochromis polyacanthus. The sequence continues at coordinate 5,166,551 of NC_067124.1, read as the reverse complement.
ACATGGTGGTAATACAAGTCTGAAATATCGATGTATTAATACCACTCTGATAAGACCCAAGGTATGCAATAGTATCAGAAATTTTAAAGTTAAAGAAGGCTACCTGGACACATATGAATGTGATTAGATAATAAAAGTACTGATAGTTATTTTGATATGTACACTACTAGTCAAAAGTTTGGACACACCTTCTCATTCAATGCTTTTTGTTTATTTGTATTATTTTCTACACTGCAGATTAATATTGAAGATTAACACTTTTTTTGTTTACATCGTAATTCCATATGTATTCTTTTATAGTGTTGACATCTTCTGTAGTAATCTACAATGACCAGAATGATTTAATTAAAGAAAACACTGAATGAAAAGGTGTGACTGGTAGTGTACATCCCTGTATTCCTTTCTTACGTTGTTTACCTGAAGCAGATTTGCAATTGGCTAAAACATTGTTCATGAAAATACAATCCCAGAATGTGATAGAGCTCCGAGTGGGGCCCACAAATGTCACAGCTAACTAACTCAATATTATTTATGTGTGAGTTTTAAAGCATTAATAGTGAACTGGGAGAACTTTTTAGCATTTTGTAGCTAGGTGCTAAAACAAAATCCAAGCATCATTGAATTTACTAAATATTGTCCGAATACTTAATGAAAAACTGCAGTGTTCACATACCTTTGGAAATAACCTATAAACTGTGACGAGAAGTCTGTACACACGTGGACAAAATTGTTGGTACCCCTCAGTTAAAGAAGGAAAAACCCACAATTCTCACTGAAATCACTTGAAACTCACAAAAGTAACAATAAATAAAAATTTATTGAAAATTAAATAATCAAAATCAGCCATCACTTTTGAATTGTTGATTAACATAATTATTTAAAAAAAACAAACTAATGAAATAGGGCTGGACAAAAATGATGGTACCCATAACTTAATATTTTGTTGCACAACCTTTTGAGGCAATCACTGCAATTAAACCATTTCTGTATTTGTCAATGAGCGTTCTGCAGCTGTCAACAGGTATTTTGGCCCACTCCTCATGAGCAAACAGCTCCAGTTGTCTCAGGTTTGATGGGTGTCTTCTCCAAATGGCATGTTTCAGCTCCTTCCACATATGTTCAATGGGATTCAGATCTGGGCTCATAGAAGGCCACTTTAGAATAGTCCAACGCTTTTCTCTCAGCCATTCTTGGGTGTTTTTGGCTGTGTGTTTTGGACCGTTGTCCTGTTGGAAGAACCATGACCTGCGACTGAGACCAAGCTTTCTGACACTAGGCAGCACATTTCTCTCCAGAATGCCTTGATAGTCTTCAGATTTCATCGTACCTTGCACACTTTCAAGACACCCTGTGCCAGATGCAGCAAAGCAGCCCCAAAACATTACTGAGCCTCCTCCATGTTTCACCGTAGGGACAGTGTTCTTTTCTTCGTATGCTTGGTTTTTGAGTCTATGAACATAGAGTTGATGTGCCTTACCAAAAAGCTCCAGTTTGGTCTCATCTGTCCAAAGGACATTCTCCCAGAAGCTTTGTGGCTTGTCAACATGCATTTTTGCAAATTCCAGTCTGGCTTTTTTTATGAGTTTTTTTCAGCAGTGGTGTCCTCCTTGGTCGTCTCCCATGAAGTCCACTTTGGCTCAAACAACGACGAATGGTGCGATCTGACACTGATGTACCTTGGCCTTGGAGTTCACCTTTAATTTCTTTGGAGGTTGCTCTGGGCTCTTTGGATACAATTCCAACGATCCGTCTCTTCAATTTGTCATCAATTTTCCTCTTGCGGCCACGTCCAGGGAGGTTGGCTACTGTCCCGTGGGTCTTGAACTTCTGAATAATATGAGCCACTGTTGTCACAGGAACTTCAAGCTGTTTAGAGATGGTCTTATAGCCTTTACCTTTAAGATGTTTGTCTATAATTTTTTTTCGGATGTCCTGGGACAATTCTCTCCTTCGCTTTCTGTTGTCCATGTTCAGTGTGGTACACACCTTTTCACCAAACAGCAGGGTGACTACTTGTCTCCCTTTAAATAGGCAGACTGACTGATTATGAGTTTGGAAACACCTGTGATGTCAATTAAATGACACACCTGAGTTAATCATGTCACTCTGGTCAAATAGTTTTCAATCTTTTATAGAGGTACCATCATTTTTGTCCAGGCCTGTTTCATTAGTTTGTTTTTTTAAATAATTATGTTAATCAACAATTCAAAAGTAATGGCTGTTTTTGATTATTTAATTTTCAATAAATTTTTATTTATTGTTACTTTTGTGAGTTTCAAGTGATTTCAGTGAGAATTGTGGGTTTTTCCTTCTTTAACTGAGGGGTACCAACAATTTTGTCCACGTGTGTATGTGCTACGTGCCAAACTCAACAGTTACTTAACTTTAACTTTTCACTTGGGACCAAAACTGTGCTAATGTTGTCTCACTATGGGGACACTTAGATTCCCTTGGACACAATAATACATTTATCCACCTAATATTCCAAAGAGCAAGGCCCATTTTGGCTCCGAACCTACAGTATGAGAACTCCCACTGGCCTAACTGAAGACATCCTGGAGATCTGAGGGTGAGACAGAGTGAACTTGCGGCTACTTTTCTAACAACATGCTCTTTGTGTGCTCGCTCATGAAAAAACAACCCTCCTCACAGAGAGAACCTGAGGATGCCAGGAGTTTTTCATCGTGCACTTATATGTTCCTGTGTGGATGTATATGCACATTTTTGCAAGTACATGTGACTGTGCATATACGTTGTGTAAAAGAAGTGAGGTGTTGCACTTTAAATTATTTATGCTGCCCAGCCAGTTGGCACAGCAAGAGTACAGTGTGTATCGAGTAACAGCAGTGCTTCAATACCCTCTTTCCTAAAGTCCATCTTCTGCTCAAACCATGAAATGTATCTTTTAAAGACAACAGCAGGATAAACACACTGTAATGGCAACACATGGTAGGTGAATAGAATTAAAAATAGGCAAAGGCAAAGTAAAATTTAAAAATACACAATATAAAAACACTCTATTAATTGTGAATTTCATCTAAAGTCTCGAGAGTTGTTTTTATTTGTGAATCTTTCTCAAGTCAAATATGGACGTTCGCAGTCAATGAGCATTTTCCTCAGCATACGTTTTGACTTATTGTAGAAAAAAAAAACAGCTGTTACTTAAAACATTAACATTGGCTTTGCTGTGTACAAGTACTTCCTGCACTTATCCGGTTCTTCTTATATACACTATGTAGACAGTTCATTGTTTACTCTATAGTGAGAAATAAACAGAGATTCATGGCAAATCAATATTTATATGCAGTTAGGCCATTTTCGTAAAAAGAGTGAGCAATTACTTTGTACATTTAACAACTATTTTATTATTTTAAACAAAAATTGTTTAGGATTTATTGAGTTTGTCTGTTGTAAATGGCAGTATAGTGACCTTTTTAGCTCTGGACTGCTGGTTAGACATGTTTAGCAAACATTATCCAGTATATTTACTGACAAAAAGGTCAATTGATTACGCGAGATAACATTGTTTAGTTGTAGCCTCGCTCCACTATTAACTTTGCATTGTGTGCCTGGAAGGACACTGTTGCACTATATTGTAAATATGTTTACACACTCTGTACGAATTATTTAGGAAAAAACAAAGGAGAAAACACTACAGTGGTCTACACCTCAAAAAGGAGTTATTTTGGAAAAACATAAAAATGGTGAAGGCCTTTTCCCTCACCGGAATGGGAGTGCTGCTGAGCAGTCAATCTTCTATGGTTTGTGGTTCTGTTAGCAGAAACAGCCCCATAAGTCAACCAGCAGGTTATCACAGCATTTGATTGTTAAGCAGTCACTGGCAGTCATGTGAAGCAGTATTAGTTGTTTCAGCAAATACCTCAAAAACAGCATATGCTGACTTTAAAGAAACAGAAAAATATGGAGGAGGTCAGGGTGATGGATGGGTCAACCAAACATACAACTAGAACTGGTGACTGTTTTTATTTTCCATTTCAAATGTCTTTTTTAACCATGGCCATTACATAACCTCAACTGTTTGTCATTGTAATTATGATGACAAAAGTTGTATTAACAAAGTCCTTATTTTAACCCAAACCATGATCTCTCTGTAAATCTAACCAAGTTCCTGTACTAGATTTCACAAGGCACTACATGGCTGAAATGTCCAGGTTCATAATGAGCACAAATGCCTTTTTAATTGCATCTACTGCACAAAAAAATTCAAAAAAAGGCTGCAGCCATCATCTGCTGCTGTGACAGTCTGCACAGTTACTGTACAGTGCAGAAAAACTCTATGCCGACAGGGATTAAGATTTGGGGGGAGAAATGAGCTCCAATGCTCTCTTAATATTGACTCAAGGTAGTGCAGCACAAACACTCTCTCTCCTGAAAAAAACACTTGGGCTGTCCAATCACGACCTCACAGGGTCACAGTGAACCGTTGTAACTCCCCCCATCAGCACCACCACATGGTCTGCTCGCTCATTTCATATGCACTGGCAGACACTTCCTCACCCAGCAAATAAACGGAGCCAGAGAAATTCCACCAAAGCTGCAGTTGCTGGTTCTCATCTAAATGCATGTTGTTCATGTTCAGAGCAGTGATGGTGGAGATTGCATTCTGCTTGACATCTAGGTGACTGATTGCATTTGAAGCTCACATTGAGTTCAACACTACTTGAAAAACAACCTCAAAAGCTGTTTCTTGCTTGCATCTACAACCTGGAGAGCAGCTCCAGGCATGTCCTACCTGCACTAGGCCAAGATACATTAATGTGTGTCCAAAATACACTTTCACATTGCCCGTGCTGAGCCACTTTGGCAACTAAATTAAAGTGCATGTCATTTTTTCTTGTGTTGGCATTGCTGAACACGTGTGTAAAACACTGTTCTGAAAAGATTTCAGCTAAGCTTCTGCTATGCTATGAAAGACCAGGTATGAATTATTCTATATCCACTGTACAAACAAACAACTACACAATATGTGTAGATTGTTACTGGATTATTCTTGTGCACAAAATGTTAGAAAAACATCGATCTATCACCAGCGGAAAATCCCTAAGAAAATTCATTCAAATAGCAGCAGCTGAAACAACAGAGTGCCTGGCATATTTGCTTGGCAAAAGACTTAACCCATAAGAACCCACGGTGACACCAGTGTCACAAGCACTTTGAGCGCCACAGTCTCTTCCTGTAAAGTTTCATGTCTGACCTTAACTCATTAAGTCCTTTAAGGAAAAATGGGTCTGGGTTCTTATGGGTTAAAAGGATTGATTTTCAAAATGATTGTTGGCTTATTTTGCATTGTTTGACATTTGACTGATTTATTGTGACAGCCCTGGTGTGATGCAGTGATTATTGATCAACCGCCATATATAAAGCTAGAATACAATGATAGGGTCATTAGAGACATTCTGTTCTCTACAACACACCATGAAACAGCTACAGTTCATACACTCTAATATTGTGAAACAATCCCAAAACAAGTTCTCTCTCAAGTTATGCTAAAAGATATAATCTAAAAGGACAGAAAAAAAAGCTCAACCTGACAGAGGGGCAGTAAAACCTTTAAGCATAAAAACTACTCACAGCAACGAGTCACTGAAAAAAACTATGATTTGTAGATTGTTTTTTAATGTTAAACTGAGTAAATGTAAAAAAAATATATATTGGCAGTGGTAGTTAGCATGCAGGAAGTATCAAGCATACTTCTAGGGAAAAGAGAAGAAGGAGAATGGAAATAAATGAATAAAATAAACAGATAATGAAAGCAAAATATTAAAGAAAGCAGAGGAGAAACAAAATTGGGAAATAATATTTTCATGGATCAAGCTGTAGTAGGAAATGGAGATGAAGCACTGTCCACAGATGTTGTGCTAAGGATATACTCTCTAATTAAACGAGCTCTCAGATCATTTTTCAATCAAACAATAATATTCCAGTCCACAATCAATAGAACTGAATCCCTTCTTCCAATTCTCAGTCCAGTTTCTAATTCATTAAAATACTGTCTCTTGACTCGCCTTTCACAATACATTTAGCAACATTGTACATATAAATTAGTTGCATGAATGTACGAGTGTGAGTTTAACTGCACGGTATACTTTAATGCTAAAGTCAGCTTCCCACTTTACGAACAAAAAGGGTCCTACTAAACCAGAAAATGACACTTCTGCACAAAAGGGCAACAAATGGAGAGTCAACATTATGCCTACAGTTTGATTCAAGCTGTCCTATATTTCTATGGAGATCAATGAATTTAATATTTAATGTGTGCACATTTAATGCTACAAACATATTGTTCAATTAAGCCACAAACCTTGGCTCTGGAATGTTTACATGAGACGTTTTAGAGATTAGAGAAAAGAAACATTTTAATTAAAAAGAAGATCTTTTCTCTCGTCATGCTTTTAGTGAACAGGAACACCCTTCTGGAGCCAATTAAATATTACAACTTGTTCCAGTCTGTTCCAGTCACATTCATAGACATATGCATATCTCATGGCGTAAGACGATGGCTAAAATTAAGGAAATACTGTTGTTGTTGAATTTGCATGAGGCTAAGGGAAACTTTTCTCCAACTTTAGGTCATGAGGACATCTAAGGTCCCGGTTCTTCGGTTACAGAGTAGCCAGCTTGACACTGAGAGAACTCTGGTGTCCTTTCCAAGGACCTCAGCTGTGCAAATGCTTGCCATCTCAAGGTCAAGCAGTTCAAAGATGTTCCCTATACTTCCTAGGAATAATGTACTCACACTCTGTCCTGGCTGAAGTCCCATCCTCTCCAGAGCGTCTGGGCCGGTCATAGACAAATCCCAAACACGTATGAGAGCCACACAGAAGTGACAGGAAGCACACAAACTGAGAAAACAACATCACACCTGACATTAGAAAAGGCATTCATTCAGTATAAATGTGGCATGTGCTCATAAAAGGTCATGGTGTTTATTCATAAGAGAACAAAGGCAATAGGTAGAGGAAGGACAGCTTTACTCCAAGACTCTTTTCATGACTTTCATGCACTGTGTTTGTTCTAACGCTGTGATTTTTGTGTTATTTTGGTCAATTCTGAGCTTGGTGTGATTACTACACAATGCCTCAAAATGCAATAATTTGGAGCTTTACTGTACTACAGAAAAAGTAAAAGAAAAAAGCTTCTGACACATTAAAATCCTGCCACCGAGCCGTGCACTGACTGGCAGAGTTGAACGGAGCTCATGAGGCTGCAGTACAGCAGCGGTGCTGAGGTCAAAGTGAATGAGGACCACCCGCATCCGCATAACAATCGCCTTTTATAGTTTGAAAGAGGAATCAGCAATTGTTCTGCAAATGCTTAACAGCAGGAAAGGGAGAAAGCGGTGAAAATTCTGAAAACAGCAAGACGACGTCCTTTCACGAAATACCAAAATGCACTGCCAAATGCGTAATTGCGCACGGATTTACGCACCGCAATATGTATTCTCTGCAGGGTCATACAGTTAAAATCTGTAGACATGGACTCTTACCGTACCAGTTTCTGTAGCAACATGTTCCTCTGTATGCCTGAGTGTAGTCTTGTGCTGTAGGTTGGAGAGTGACTGATGCTGACTCCGAAAACGAAGGACCACCGGAGAGGAGGGACGATGGGGGAGGTGACTGAAGGGAACGGACCGGATTGTTATTGGTGTCGGTTTGGAGGAGGACTTTCATCTGAGCTCGTATTTAGGTAATATGTGTAAAGGGAACCGCAGCATGCAGTCAGCAGTAGGAGTATACAAGCTCTAAAGATAAGACATAGTTATTATGTAGAACACTGGGACAGACAGTTTCACAGCAATCCGCTGTATTAACATTGATAAGAAGACTGGATTGATTCGTGGACAGTATGGTGTAAATAAATAACGTAAATATAATAGTACCGGCGTAGATAATAAAGCACTGTAACAGCCTATATATATGCATTAGTCTAGTACTTTGCAAGCGGTGGTTGAAAGTCAAAATGCTGTATAACACAAGCAAAAATACAACTATGTTAAAAGTGGTAAAAACAAAGGCGTGCTGTGCAGAAGAACAACGCTGGAGAAAGGATATTTGTCTTTTATGCAATCTGCAACTGGCAGATGCTTTTTTTTTGACACAGAAGAGAACTCACAACAAGGGAGACAAAGCAGGAAGACATTAAACAAGCTACCCTTCACACTCACGGTCCTGACAACATAACACTTAACTAAACCAACTAGACTGACTAAGTAACAAAAATGAAATCGCTACAGTATTTTTTTTTTTACTAAATATAAATAAGTCCATATTTTGGTGGGAGTTGATAAAAATAAGTGTAATTTCACAAATAACCAAAGCATAAAATAACGTAAAGCAGCATAAAATTGGTTGTTTGTCTCGTTTGTTGATTTTCTTTCCTTTGTTGGAGATTTTACTCATTTAGTAGCCCAAAATAGGCAAGTCACTCTCCTTACCTTATTCTTGCAACAGTTGTCCTTTTAGGAGAGGCCCTTTGTAAGTTGAAAAGCAACTTTTTCTTTTTTTGTCTCATCACTGTTGTGAAATTTAGCCTCATTTTAGTTCGTTTTTGGTCTTCGTTATTAGCATAAATGGGATTACCAGCTAGTTAACCACTGATTCTCACGGGCAATGCTTAGAAAAACAAAACACTTACCAAGACTGTCCTTCAACAGAATAATAATTATAAATATAATTAACATTTTTAGTTTTCTTTTTTCGAATCTTTTTCCAGATAATACTCGCTTCACAAACCGTCTCCTACCCAGGTCATGTATTAGTGCGCATGTGCAGTGGGTCGATCAAAGTTAAAAGAAGCCTTCCATCACTGCATGTTGAACTAGACCAGCCCGCAGTATGGCAGAACCATGCCCAGACCTACTGAGCAGGGGACCTTAGACCGATCTTCAGTGCAAAGTTTGATTATCCTGTCTTCAGCACTTGCAGAGATATCTGAACGGACATACACACATGCATACTTACCCAGCCAGCTATGAAGGTAGATTTGTTTCTTTATTCTTCAATCGAAAAAAAAGTTGCTCCAATCGCAAAACATGTTTTCAATCAGAAAAAACTTCTTTTCAATCAAAGAAAAAACTTGTTCAAACGCAAAAAAAAAATTGAGATCCAAAAAAAATTGCATATAAACACGTTATATTAATCCGTTGTACTTCAGTTGCGCTTCAGTGTCCCGCCCGCGGTTCACTTTGAGATCTGCATAAGCAATTTGCTAAATGTCTGAAACTGCAAACATGAATATACAAACACTATACGCCGATGGAAAGCTCAGATTCTCATGAATCCGCCGGTATAAACCATATAACGTGTTTAACAGTGTTTATATAGCCTATAATATGAAGTGTGCTGAGGGCATTGTACTCACAGTAAATTCAGTATCGTGGATACTACAATGCAGCTGCAGCTGGTGGTGGAATAAGTAGTGGCCTGCGCCTGCAACCACAGATGCAGTGTCAGCTGCACAAACATACGACTACAGAAAAGACTGACTTCCCCGCACACAAGTAGCTTCTTCTGGAGAGAGATTCGTCATTGGTGTGGACACCTGTCACTCAAACATGCCCGACCAATGGAGAAGCATCCGCCCACTGTGGGATGTTTGTGTCAAAATGATTCAATCGCAAAAACAGGCTTCAAAACTTTTTTCACTTCGATCGGAAAAAAAGGTGTTTGAATGCCAAAACAAAGTCGAAACACTCCGAACACTTTTTTTTTTGCTTTGATTGAAAATATTTTTTTTGATTGAAGTTATATCTTTTGTGATTGAGTAATAAAGAAACAAACGTCCTACTCATTTTATGGCTCAAATCCAAAAATATGACTTCAATCAGAAAATATATTTTCAGTCAAATAAAAACTGAATTCAATAATGAAAAAATTTCAATCAAAGAAAAAACGTGTTCGAATGCATTTGTTTTTTAGTCTCAAATATTTTTTTCTATTGGGTAAACGTTTTTTCTTTGATTGAATTTTTATTATTATTATTGAAGTGACCTTTTTTTTATTGAAAACATTTTTTGAGATTGGGGCTGCTTTTGTTTTCATTGAGTAATAAAGAAACAAATGTCCTACCCATAATATGGCTCAAATCCAAAAATATGACTTCAATCAAAAAATGAATTTTCAACAAAAAAAAAAAAATTCTATCAAAGAAAAAACGTGTTTATATGCAATTTTTTTGGATCTCAAATTTTTTTTTTTTTTGCGTTTGAACAAGTTTTTTCTTTGATTGAAAATGTTTTTTTTGATTGAAGTGAAGTTTTTTCTGATTGAAAACATGTTTTGCGATTGGAGCAACTTTTTTTTCGATTGAAGAATAAAGAAACAAATCTACCTTCATAGCCAGCCAAATACCGAAGCGAATGCAGTAACCCCGCTGACGTTATATCAGGCGTGTTTAATTATGCACAAGTATTTAAAAAAAAGAACATATTTACTTCTTTCAGAAACAACAAGAATTGCAACACAGAAAATATTATACCCAGGTTCCTAAGTTACATTGCATCAATATGAATTCTTCTTTCAATGAATATCTTCTACATTTCTGTCATGACTGGAGCATCTACTACAGTACAGTGATATCACCTCAGTTTTCAGTAGATGATGGTGTTCAATATAAGAAACAGGCTGGTAGAAATCCTATTTTTACCACTTAGTAAGCAGTTTGAAATCTCATTCATCTCCTACTATGCAGGAGAGAAGGGTTCCCTAAATAATTCACATGCACTTAGGAGGAATAAATGCAAACATTTACTAATTAAGAATCTTCATATAAATGTCAACACTTTGTCTTTTATTGTCTTTAGACAAGACAAGATGGCTCATTACATGAGGAAACCATTCTTGACCCTTGGATTCACAGTTTGTAGCTGGGGGTATTGAATTCTACATCTTCTTTTCATTGTTTAAAACCACCTAATCAAACCTAAGAAACATTGCCAGAGAAACCCAGCCACAAATGCCATTGTGGAGCTGGATTTGGTCTAGTTAAAACATTTGCAGATACAAAAGCATCTTTGATCAATGACAACAGTTGGAAAGCAAATATACTGGAGAAAAAAAACAAAACAAAATACTAGTATTACTTGAGTTTCAATCGACAATACAGTCAATTTCCCCTGTTTAACTTTGATTTGTGAGCAAACTGGGAAATGTGATTTGCAGGATGTTAAAGACACCAAAGGCTTAGTCCATACAGAATCCACAGCATGATCCATCATGTTTCCCCTCAGAAGCCGCTCTCTGAATGTTGGGATTGAGCTGTGGGGATGAGGCACACCAAAGTGGTGTCTCTGTTCAGGGGAAAAGTGTATGAGTTTGGTTAAGACTGTACTTGACTGTGGAGAGAGGTGAATGTGGTTGCATGCCTCACACGGCCTGGAAGCAGCGTTAAAAGTCCACAAACATGCGAGTGTGTGTGGTTTGATGACACAGATGCCTCTGGAGAATTTACCCTAATGACACAGGAGCCTCAGTTCAGTCCATTTTTCCCCTTTTAAGCAAACATGCACTTCTGTTTCTGGGGGAAAAAAATCACTGTTTATGTGAAGATTATGACTGAAGTGCAGTTTTGTCCAAATCCATCTTACTGCTTGTTAACCTACTTACTAATCAATACTGAGCTCAATTAAACATTGACACAAACTCTGAACAGGGATGCAAGCCTTCTACTGTAAGACAAATATATGCAGATGGCCCTGTTGGAGCCAACGGCAGCAGGAAACCGAACCACCCTCCAGAATGTTCAGTCAGACAGAGAGGGTGAGCGCAGGGATCTGCCGCTGGCCGGGCTGTTGCTGTAGGCGTGAGAGTTGTCCCTGTCTCTGTCCTTCTCCTTGTCTTTGCTTTCATGTTTGTGCTTGTGCTTGTGTTTATGCTTGTGCTTTTTCTTCTTTTTCTTGTGTTCGTGATGGTGGTGGTGGTGGTGGTGTCCATGGTCACCTCCGTGCTTTGAGGATGAGGAGGTGGTCTCCTTAGCGAAGGATGGCACCGGTGTGGCTGGCATGGAGAGCAGGGACTGTTCAACCGACGGTGGCTCTTTACCTGAAAAGAGAAATACGGCGAGTTTAAAAGGGGGTATTGATGTGTAATCCATGGGCATTTATCGTTAAGAAATAACATCAAATATTCTAACAAAAATGTGGTAAATACATTAAAAAAAATTTAAAAAATAGTTTTTGATTAACCAGTTAAAGGGCAGGTTAACCCTTTAAGCTTCAGTCAATTCCAGCCGTTTTCAGTACAAAAAAATCGCTAATATTCTATTTTTAAATAAAAAAAATTACGAAAAATACAGGGAATATTGGACGGGCATCGCGAGGTGCATTTCCTTGAAAACGACCGATTCGTGGATTTTATACCGACTTCAGGACATGTTTTGGATAAAATAGTTTACTGGCTTGTGTCATCTGGATGTAAAAGGTTGGATTATGGCCGTTTTTTGTGGAATCTTTTTTTTGTGTGTAATAATGAACCCGGAAATGTGAGTCGCGCTGTGTACGTTGAAGCCGTGTATAGAGAACGGATGGATGGATATTCGTTTTTGTCGGACAAATGTGTTTTTCTCACCCGCTGTGGTAATCGCATCTGAAAGTGGTTTATACCGGCGGATTCATGAGAATCTAAGCTTTCCATCGGCGTATAGTGTTTGTATAATCAGGTTTGCAGCCGTCGGACATTCTTGAAATTCCTATGCAAATTAGTAGGTGTACCGCCGGCGGTACACTGAAGCTTAAGGGGTTAAACAGTCTTTAGGTTCACTAGGACTATCTAGTTGACATTTAACAACTGTAATGGGTGTTATTCTAGACCTGATCCAATCTGGTCTGAATAGAGGAAAAAAGTGAACGAATCAAATCCAAGTTGGGTAATTATTAACGTAAGTGTTTAAAACCTGGAACCAGCTAAGTAAATATATTTTAGATTGGTCTGCAGCATTAAACCAGCAAGCTAACTATTGTCACAAAAAGAAGCACTGATATAACCAAATATTATAATTCTAATTATATTATAATCCGTCAAAGTTAGCAACAAGGGATGGGAACGAGGGAATTTAACTGACTACACACTTATTAACCGCTAAGGCGGAAGAGGAAAGACATGCAGGTCTAAAAATGAACTGCAGTTTAGCTGTAGTACCTGTTTAGACCACCAAGTGGAGTCTCTCACTGTTTAACACTAACAATGTGAGCGGTGAGAGGTGTTCAGCTAGTAAAGTGGCACCATGACTCCTGTGACATTTAATGCCTACTTGCTAGAGCGCTTGTCTCATCTTTGGAATAGTAGCGGATTGTCTACGTGATATAAGCCGCAGGAGCAGCTTCAAAGCAGCTTCACAGAATGATCACCGCTGAGATCCTTTTGTGGGAGTGAATAAACTATTATTGATTGATAACGCTGCCAAATATAAGTTAGGAAAATGGTTCAAAATTTAACACAGAACTAAAACCTTAATCAAATTATGATTTGAGATAATTATGTTTCATGTGCACCAGATTTTGATCATATTCTAAATATGGTGTTTGCATGGGGAACAGAGAAATCAGGCTATTTATATCCTTTTATACATGAAAAATTGTAGTATTCCAGTCGCTGATCAGTGTGTGCTGCGTGTGATTACGACACAAACTATCAATATAACCTGATATTCCTGTAATTGTTATCCTTACCCTCAGTTAATTGAAAATAAGGCTACCGTGGCTTCTAGCATGCTTAGCACTATTAAATGCCAACATGTTTGGCATGATGTGTAGAGGCCAAAAATACAAAAATGAGTCCCATCATCATTTGCATTCTTCAATCGTTTCCCAGTAAAATATTCTGTTAAAGAAGCTGTTAAACTAATAGAAGTGTTCAATGCAGTTTTCTGCTGGAGTGAAGGGAGTGAAGCCAGCGTCTGGTCTACTGCTGTCTGGACTGAAAAAATACAGTGAAACTGCCTTTTTTGCTTTTATAAATGAATGATTTACATATCTAAAAGTAGGTTTCAAATGGCAATTTCTATAATGTTTAAAGCCCCTTTGCAACAGTAAGCAGAGCAACAACAAAAAAATCTATCCAAGTCAGTGTTGCAACTTAAGTTTCCTTTACATTTCCCACTAATGGATTAATTGGAAACCAACTTCGGTGTTATGTCTGTACATAAATAAATCATATCTAAAAGTAGCCAGTATGCAATAAAAAATACAGTGGAAGAGTAGTTAGTGAACAAGGAATATAACAGAACAGCAAAATAAAAACAAAAACAACATAACTTTCTATGAGCAAGTTCTTGTCATTCTCATTTATTTTCATGCTAAGAAAGACCACGAAAACCCTGTATATGTAAATGTACCCAATCCAAGCATAGGATGTATGTTTGTAATGCAGATTTGTTCACTTAATCCTGTCCATGTCCTTTACTACAAATGCTACAGTGTATCCTGTTATATAAAAGATGATTTTTCCAAAACACAGATGAAGTGTATAAGTACAAATACAGCACAACTGTCTGTGGTTCAGAATTACAAAAGATGAACTCATCATCTATGTCAGCTACTTTTTAAAATGATTGTATTTTCCAATTGGCATAAACATAGCTGATACTGAAAACCACAGCGAGGGAAGCATGGCGTCGTCCACACTGTGCTCTTATTAGTGACAGTAATATGTTGTTGTTGTTCTAGTTGTTCCTTACATAATGCAAGCTCTAAAAAACAACATCTGCTGATAGATCTTTGAGTTTTGTTGGCAGTTCTGAATGCTGTGGTTTCATTCAATCAGAACATTCATGCTGCCAAACCTTTTTTAAAAATGTGTTATCAGATGACAGATATTTTATTTCTTTTTCTGAATGATGTAAGACATGCCATGTCAGCTGAAGTTATGGTCACACAAACGTGCATGTGTGAGTGTTTACCTGGTGTAGAAGGTCTTTCTAACAGATTGAGATGTTGGTGAATGAAGGCCTGACTGTCATGAACAGTCTCCATATCAATGTCTTCATCTTCCATAGTGTTGAACTGCAGCAAAGCAGAGAGAACTACACTGTAACATCCTACGAATAACATTGATTTGTTGTATTTTCAGTCAACACAGATTGATCTGATCATTTTCAGAGATTCTCTTGATAACGGAGATGCTTCTTAAGAAAACACTGCAGATGTCAGTAAAGAGTTAATTAATTTGCTGCCTAAATTAAACTCAGAGCAGCCCATGCAAAAGAAATGGAAGTAGTTAAGAAGGAAAAACCAAATATCTTACCCTGATCTTGAAGCGCCCTCCTCTTCCATCATCATCCTGTTGCTGCAGTACCTGTCCTGGCTCTGGAGGAGACCCCAGTGGGGTCTCAGCTTTCCTCTTCATGCCCTGAGGGGGCTGACCTACCCCACACACTCCCAGTGAAATAGGATCTGGCTCTTCATCCACCTGACAGAAAAAAATTAAAAATATTATGTTGCATTTTGCCTTTATTTTTGTTATAGTACTGTAATATGAGTAATGCATTTGCAGCAAATCCAGATGGTGTATAGAAATCCATTGAATATATTTAATTTTGAGTAAAATAACAATAATGTAGTCAACATGGGTATTGGCTAGGCTAACAGAGGATTAATCAACAGTCAGAGATTTTATCATGAAAAACCAGCCACAGGGCCACAGGGCTGCTCTCTCTGGTAATTCTGAGTGATGCAATGAGAATGAGATATAGCCAAATACTGTTGGCAGCACTAACCTGTTGTGCCCATAATTACATAGATCCAATCTAAGACAACCCAGTTTTCATGGAAGTAGTTTCTATGTGTACTATGCAGTACTACTAAATCAAAGGACCACCAAGCAGCTTGCTGCTTACATCACCACTGAGATATAAAAGCCAATGAAACCTGACACATTATACTGACACATGACTCATTATTATAGTAAATTGCTGCTTCTGGAGACTGGAAGGGTCCTCCAAGGCAAACCACTGCCATATATCCTGGTCTTGCTCAATATTAAGTTCAGAAGGTTCATAAAGTTTTACAAAAAGATCTCCAGGTTTAAATCAGTCCTCTTGCCTGTAAGGACAGATACTCATCTTGGATTAGTTGAAGCTAATTACTGACTAGACTGAGATGATTTCCATTTTTTAACATGGAAAGAACAACTTTCTCTTTTTTATCTTTAAAGTGATCAAAACATCATAATATTCAGGTTCTAGTGATCAGTGGACAACATAGCTAGCTCAAACCTAAATAATTTGCTATACTGATAATTAAATGGCTCCACTGCACTTACCGTTGTGTAGCTCATGCCCACACCATGGATGCCTATACTGGCAGGGGTGTCCATGACAGTGCTGACACCCAGCTCAGGCTTGATGGTGGGGTTGAGGACAGCTTTCTTCTCCTTCAGGTTGAGCACCAGGCCCAGTTCTGGCAGTGGCAAGCACGAGGGCCGAGTTAGACCAAACAATGTGTAGTAAAGATTCACAGCATCGCAGCGAAGCCGCCAGTCATTGGAGGTCCCTGGAAAAACAAGGGGCAATGTGGAACAACAGTCTGGGGTGACGAGTAAATTGTCATTGCATGCTACATTTTGCAATCTTATCACCACACAAAACAGAAAAGTATGAAGGAAGAGCTGTTTCAGGTAAACTAAATCCAGTGCTTTACAAGCTAATCAAGACTGTCAAAACCCTGTATAAGGCAGCACGCTTAAAAGAAGGGCTTGTCATAGTATTGGACCTAGCACCTGTCAATCAGAAGCCCTCCTGATGTAGGCGTCACTTCTGACACCCAGCTGGGGCTGACATAATGGTATCTGAGCTTCTGATTAGGTCACACAGGAGGCGTACCGTAGTAAGACACCAAATGAATGCTAAGAATGTTGTGCTTTGAAATTTCCATACATACACACACTACCAGTCAAAGGTTTGGACACACCTTCTCATTCAACGCTTTTCATTTATTTTTATTATTTGATACATTTTAGATCAATACTGAAGATGACCTTTTTTGGTTAACATAATTCCATATGTATTCTTTTATAGTTTTGATGTCTTCAGCACTAAGCTACGATGTGGGCGGCTGTGGCTCAGGTGGTAGAGCGGGTCGTTCATCAATGATCAAAGGGTCGGCGGTTCAAGACACTTTACCCACCTTGCCTCCAGTGCTGCTCTCACACTGGTGTGTGAATGTTGGTGGTGGTCGGAGGGGCCTTAGGTGCAGATTGGCAGCCACGTTTCCGTTAGTCTGTCCCAGGGCAGCTGTGGCTACAAATGTAGCTTACCACCACCAGAGTGAGAAATTGTTTGAGTGTATGTAAATATTGGATCCATTGTGAAGCGCTTTGAGTGGCCCGAAAAGCACTATATAAATGTAATCCATTATTACTATAGAAAATAATTAAATAAAAACCACTAAGTTTGTGTCCAAACTTTTGACTGGTAGTGTAAATATATAATGAGCATTATTGTCATGGAAACATTGTGCTTTTAATGATTTTGTCAAAGTGTTCTTATTTGGGATGCAATGAAACACAACAGTTGGGAAAATCATTGAAAGCACAATATAGTGTTTGTAAAGTTCAGACCATAACTGCAACTTTTAAATGTGCTCTGCTTGTACCACTTCTAGTGCGATCAACACTGAAAACCTTGGAGTAAAGGCTGCCAAAAAAGGGTGCTCCATATCATCACCTTTTGCCCTTCTCTGTAACAACAGGCTTTTCATCCTGTGTTTCTGTGCAGCCATTCAGAAAATCATCATCAGCACTGCAGTGACTGTGTTCCTTCTGACACAGTCATTGCATGCATTACTTTTTTAAGGAGTTAATCCTGAGCTGCACACGCTTCAACCACACATTTTATTTGACATTCCCGCAGAGACAATACCAGCACAACTAAACACAAGATAATAAGCTCTTAGTGACACGAGAGCTAAATGTACCATGATATGAGTCATTTGAGAAGCTGAAGGAATACATGAAGCACCAAATCTTCGTAAAGCTGACAATCCAAAAGCCAGGTGCCTCACATGGGGGGTGGACTGTGGCTTTCAGAGGTGGTTGAAATAAATGAATAACAGCAGCAGAAAGTCCTCTGAGTTTGTGTTCTTACAGCACTGACCTTCAGCCAGTGAAACATCATCCTGTGTGAATGTGTGTGTTTAACACATGGGGGGCTATTGGATATGGGGGAAGGGGAATAAAACAACCACCACATTTCCATAACATCGTATTTAAGGTAACCACACTGTTCACTATGTATTTAAACTGGCAGTGCTGTCCAGCAGCCACCCACGCTAACCTGACCAACAAATAGAAGTTCACTGGAAATAATGATCAATCCATATTTTTGTCCATTCTTCAAGCTTGTAAGTCAATAAACTAAATAACATGTTGCAACAAGATCCCAGTGGTCTACAGGAATATGGAACTGTGAACATATACTGGTATTTGGCTTTTGAGGTGGTGTGTATTTGGATTGGCAGACTAAACCTTTATGGCCTGGCTAGCAGGCTGAAAGACACACAGGACCCCCTGAAAGAGAAAGAAATAATGAAACCTGAGGACACAATAGAAGGCAGAACCTTGTGTGTATATAGAGGCAATGCACCAAGACGTAGGCCTGAAACTTTTTTTATAACTGCAAAAATATAATCAGGAAGTAATTAATGAAAGAGACAAGGAGCATATTTCATCTGAGACACGCTCTCAGCCAGTAAATAGACATCACTTCCATGGGAACAATATTCCTGGTCCTGACATTATTTAATTGGTTCTTATTGGACCTAACAAGAATATGTGTTGTCTAAAAATAACACAAACAATAATACATAAGGACAGCAGATTCAACAGCAGTTCCATTAAATGATCTTGATTTTACCATGGCATCACCCAAAGGACCTAGTATAGGTTCTACTATTATTGGAAAAATGTAATAACAATGAGGAGAATGTACCAAATCTGGAGTGGATTTTTACTACAGCCCCGATTTTAAGAGAACTGAATCACAAGAGAAAAAAATTATGTGGATACAAAAAAGCAGAGAAAAGCAGTTATATTATCCCGAGGATAAAGCAACAATGTTCCTATAAAAATGCAAAATAACTAAAGTGTTCTGAGAATTTTTTGAAACGTCTGTATTACATTGGCTTCAGTATAAATACTCACAGCAGCGGGACAGACAGAAACTCTTGATTTCTAACAGCTAAAGACCATAAATAAGAAACTAGTTCAGATGGCTGTGAGCTTTCAAAGAGATTTTTTTAGGTAAAATAATCAGCCTCAAAAGACAATAATTAACAACCTTTCCATATGTATTACAGTTTGCTGTCCTTACTTTCTTAACTTTACTGCCTCTGTTGTAACTGCTCTCTGCCTTTGCAGGGCAGACTACTTTCGAGAACAAAGAATTAATTAGCAACAACAAAAGTTCATTCCATTATGAAAATATTGCTTAGTTGCAGCCATGCTATGGAACCACAACAGTAGTTATCGGGCATAATCTGTCAACTACAGGACATGCGGCTATAAATTTACAGGGAATGAGTGTGCAGCCACGTGTCTGGAGGTAAGCAAGTGGAGGATAAGCCCAGACTACTTTATGTCTAAGAAGTCAACTTAAAAAGAAGAGAGAACACAAATATGAGGAAAGAGAGTTGAAAAGCAATCAAATCTTAGATAATGCAGCAAAAAACTGGCAAAAACCAAATGCTACTTCACTTCAGCATGTGGCAGTATAGCAAAGATTTGTGGTTATTCTTTTCTTTTTTTCAGAACAGCAAAAAGCAGAGTCTGGAAACCAGCTGACAGATACACACAAGTGTTGCATTACCAATCTAAAAACAATAATTTGAGGCAGAATCAAGTCTTTCCTTGAGATTCCTTTAAAGTTAAAGCCTAAGTATTTGAAATCTATTCTAGAGGATTATAGTGAATCGTTTAATAGTGTCAGAGAGTTGATGAACAGCAGATTGGTTTAGTCTGACAGAAGTCTGTCCTTTGATGCACATGTGGAAAAGGAATGTTTTTTTAAGCCTGACTGGCCTGAAAGACAAAATGAGATTATAGATAACAGGTTATCAAATATCAATAGGAATATATAACACGTGTGTTTTGGTTCTACTTTGTGCTCTTCTCTAGTTCTCTTCTCTGAACAACACAAGGAATGGCAAACATAGCTTTAAAATAAGCAGCATGAAATAAATAAGGTACAGAAATATGATTCACACAATGTTTTAACAATGTCTGTATGCTCGAATAAACTGCTGTTTCTTTCTCTGTTACTGGAAAACAAGAATCCTGCTGGATTCTTGTTCACTTCCCTGACCAAAGCCCTTCCTGCCTAGTTACTGATTGTGGGTTTAAGGCAGTTCAAAAAGAAGCCCTGGTGGCTCCAAACTTCCATGTCAGTGACAGAGCCAACTGTGTGGCTTGAAACTTTAAAATTAACTTTAAATCAAATCCATAACACAACAAAATCTGCAAAGTGTCTTACTGCTTTCTGAAGCCACTCTGGCATTTGTCTTACATTCAGAAAGTCCCACTATGTTTTGAAATATCTCCGAAGAAGTTTGCAGCTACAGTGTTTTGAGGCCAGAGGAGTACTAATAGAACAAAAGTAGCTGCTGCCGTGCAAGTTTTGAGAGTTTCAGTGATACAGAGAATAGACATTGCTGAATTTGATAGACCATAAACAGTCAAATATCAGAATGAAATCCTTTAACCCTTTAAGCTGCAGTCAATTCCAGCCGTTTTCAGTACAAAAAAATCGCTAATATTCTATTTTTAAATAAAAAAAATTACTAAAAATACGGGGAATATTGGATGCGCATCGCGAGGTGCATTTCCTTTAAAACGACCGATTCGTGGATTTTATACCGACTTCAGGACATGTTTTGGACAAAATAGTTTACTGGCTTGTGTCGTCTGGATGTAAAAGGTTGGATTATGGCCGTTTTTTGTGGAATCTTTTTTTCTGTGTGTAATAATGAACCCGGAAATGTGAGTCGCGCTGTGTACGTTGAAGCCGTGTATAGAGAACGGATGGATGAATATTCATTTTTGTTGGACAAATGTGTTTTTCTCACCCGCTGTGGTAATCACATCTGAAAGTGGTTTATACTGGCGAATTCATGAGAATCTAAGCTTTCCATCGGCGTATAGTGTTTGTATAATCGCATTTGCAGCCGTCGGACATTCTTGAAATTCCTATGCAAATTAGTAGGTGTACCGCCGGCGGTACGCTGAAGTTTAAGGGGTTAAATATAATCAGGGTTCTGCAAGTTCTCATCTACAAGGAGGAAGCTCTTCAGCTAAAATGGATTTACTGGAACTTTGTCCCACAGGAAACCAAAGACAACATGTTATGAGAAAAAAGTAATGTTTTTTTGGTTCTGCTGCATGCCGTGTGTGTTAGCTGTGACAGCAGTTCCTGCAAGGAAAACTGAGTATTCATTAACTGAATTCCCACCAGTGTAATGTGCCCTACTTGTGGTTGGATAAGCCCATTCGTGGTTAGATTCTATGTCATGAGAGGAAAAGAAAAAGCTACTCTGATTTGTTTTTGAGGAACAAAAGCCAGAAAGCAACAGTCCAAAATCCATTCATCATCAATCAGATACAGTATATTTCCAAACCTCCTCTGCAGTCTGAGAGTGAAGCAATACCATCATTTTAGCAAATGACCAATAGCAATACTGTCACCAGTGAGAAATGGGTCATAAAAAAAATCGCCTCAGTAGTCACAGGCACATGAGGTTCTGCAAAACTGTTGAGTGACTAATATGATTGAATTTGACATGTTTGTTCAAGAAAATGACAAGATGAAAACTGTAATTAAGTGCCACATTTGTTTTTGAAGCCACAGTCACACAGCTTTGCATCAGATCCCTAATACACTGTCAGCTGAATTTAATTAAAAGAGCACGCAGGACTTAGAAAAGGTTCAGTCATATCAAGTCACAGGCTTCATAAAAACAAAAAAAACTCCTGATACACAACACAGACAGTACTACAGTGAGAACCTGTTAAAGATTTAGCATCCTCTTTTAGGTAAAGATAGACTCTAATAGCGGGTTCTGTTTTGGATAAAAGTCCTAGCTGGCAAAATACTTGGATTCATTAAGCTGCAAGACTAATAAATCTCTCAGGAAATCTTATTAACAAAGACCAGGGATGGAAAAATGCTGCTCATGTTAGCAGTTCTCGTTTCTTGCCGTGGCTTCTCCAGTTAAAATCACCAGTGTCACCAATGGCAGACTGACATCAGCTGCAGTGGACTAACTTTAAAAAATAAATAAATAAAAAATAAACTTTAGTCGGTTGGTTGATGTTGGTTAATGCGCTCTATCCAAGCTGCTGACTGAACCGTCCCACAAATTGTAAGTGAAGCGAGACATCATCTGTATCGTCAATCCACAACCACCAGTAAACATGTGATCAGCCGGTCATAGCACATATTACACATTCAATCAGCATTTACAATCCATTAAGCTTCTAATAGTGAAATAGGGTCTCCATATAGGGAAAAAAAATCAGTGTGTTCATTAATATCAATGCTGACTCACTTAGTAGCAACAACCAAAAGCAACAGTATTTCTGGCTTCTCGCTCAACAACAGTTCATCAGATTTCTAAAGTGAGCCCACAGCTCGTATTTAGCTAAGTTACTTGCAAATGATGAAACATAAACTTGACAACCGAATAATGAGAATCCACAAAGGATTCAAAAGGATTAGGGTTTTATAGCTAGATTAAAATCAATAAAATGTTATCCCACCTCTCACCTTGTTTAAGCAATCCTTTTTGCACACTTTGTCAGTTTTAAAGGCATCAACAACATACACTCTTATCATTAAATTAAGAGTGCAGGTTTGTGTGTGCGTGCGTGCGTGTCTTACCTGAGTTCATAAGTTTCCAGAGCTGGTCCACCAGAGCTTCATTACACAGAGCCGAGTCTGTTGTCTTGGTAAAGGGTGGATTCTTACACAGCACACCCAGGATCTTATGTCTGATAGGACATAAAACAAAAAAGATGAACAATTAGAATCTGGATTTGGACTCTTGTGCAGTCAGGGAACACTCGCTGGAGACCAAGCAGCAACTTCTCGGGCTGAAGCAATTTAGGCTAACCCACTAGTGACAGAAACTGCAGTTCATTGAGTTGCATGTGGACCACTCCCCATTGATCCTCATGTTAAAATGCACAACTGCACAGCAGAAATGAATATGTTCACAGCAAACATGGTACATCCTCAAGAGTTAATGTATTTATTATAAGGTGTGAGCTGACCTGACATAGTGAGTTGGATCATTCTGGACCAGGTTGAGCAGCCACTGCAGTTCTGCTGAACTCCTTTCAACTGTAGAACAAAGAGAATGAACACAACAAACCTAAATACAAGGACACATCTCTATGGAAAACTATACATGCTGAAGATAGGTCTGAATAAAACAATGCTTTAGCAAAACAGCATTTCTTTTAAAAACATTCGAATAGGGTTGTATTTATACACGTATGGGCACATTAAGGAGAGATTTGATCCATGTTGTCAAGTGGGGCCTAGTTATTTGAGATCCCAGGAGCAACCACCACCTCAACAAAAGCTTTAAGCAAACCAATGAAAAGTTAAAATGAGAAACTATATAAGTTAACCACATGATTATGCTTATGCTTGATGCAAGAATGATTTTAATAGGCTGATATATATTCTGGAAATGATGATTGCTATAGAAGAGAATGACTTAAAATGAGTTATTTGATCATGCTAAGAAGAATGATTTAAAAAGTGATTCAGTGTAACTAAATGAGTTTTGAATGGAAGTAATCTGTGCTGTTCTGAGCTGTGTGCAGGGCAAAAAGCAGAAGTCACCATGACACTGCAGAAAGGAGGACATTGAGGAAGTTCTGTGGCCAAATATGGTCTTGGCAACATGTCTCAAGCAATGTGTGTGTGTGTGTTAACAACGGAAGGTGGATGCTGTGTACTTGCTGGAAAAACATGATTTCTGTGTAACTGATGTATGTGTAATAGGAAGAAGGTTGTGTCTTAAACCTATGAATTAATTAATTGGGCGTACCTACTAGTTAGAATTGTGTGTGAAAATGTGTATGTGCTAAGCTGAAGTCGAGCTACGGTATAAAACCCAGAGACACAGACAATGAGTTCGGAGTTCTCCCCCGGAGGGGAGAGATGCTGCTCGCCGGAGCTGCAAGAGATGCTGCTCGCTGGAGCTGCCGGAGAGCATTGCCAAAGTTCTGAAGAGTTGACACCGGACTCTTTTGCCCAAGAGACGTGAAGACAACGCGGGACTTAGGCTCCAGGGATCGCTGAGAACATCGTTGGAAGCAAAGTTGTTCTAACTTTGTTCAACAAGCGAGGACCACACTCTGCCAGACGGAGAGTCCTGAGAGGTCTGCAGTTATCCAAAGAGATGAAGAGAGGCAAGCACCTACGACATCCAGAGAGGCAAAGGAGGAAGCAGCAGAGGGCTGCTCCACTCCAGGGGCTGGAGGACCCAGTGACCCACCACAGCCTGATGAGACGGGGGCTTTCCACCACCACCATCCGACTGAGAAGACAGCTGAGACGCCCGCACTTGTGTTCCAGCTGCTACTAAAGATAACTGCCAGACCAACGATTGGCTATCGGGACCTTTCCACTCCCCCTGCCTAGGAAGAACACCCTCCATCCACAAAGAAGACTTTGTACCGAGTCTACTGGTCGATCGAGTGGCTCTCCCAGATGCAGGTCAAGACTGGGCGTGACAGCTTGGCCGCGCTGTCCGCTCTCTCTCCTAAATTTACTAATTAGAGAAGATTCTTAGGTACGCTCAGCTTAGTTTAATTTAGTTAAGTTAGAAATAATCAGAAATAATTAAATTGTTTAATCATGAATTAATGCTGTGCCCCTGCTAATAATTGCTTAATAAAACGCTATATTGCATTTAAAGAGAAGTCTAATGAAATGATTATGATTCACCTATTCTGCATAGTGGTAAAAAGTTAAGCTGATTGTGTGCATTAAATCTAATGGTTCTTAAAGGTTACTTTAATCCAACTAGTTATTTAAACATTACCCCTGAGGTTAGTTATCCAAACCTCTAAAACGAACCTAGGAATATCAACAAGTGCCACAGTTTTAAGAGGAAAGCTGTCGTTAACAAACGTGGTCAATAAATCAATTCTACTACTTAGGAGGGCTGCTTAGTGAGAGAGTATTTATTGGAGTAAGAGGGGTAAGACGTTTGGAAGAAGACAGTTAGGACCTAGGCGAGTATTCCTCGACACCAGCTTAATTATTCTGCTGAAACCTGTTAGGTGGAATACTAATAGGCAGATAGAATCTAACCCTTTAAACGGAGAGCTGGTCCTGATTTAACCTGAGGCAAGGGTTAAAGAAGGCTATACTGACCGACAATGTCAGCAAAGACACATCTCAATCTACCTAAAAAAATAAAGAAATAGTAAATAGGAAAACGTCCACTGAGTTCATCATACAATGACAAGTGGCTTGCCATAGTGTCTAAAATAAGTGCTGACTGAGATCCAGTAATGCTGGTCTCAAGTATCTGCGGGGTGGATTAACAACCTCTATGAGAATGCTAATGATGACAATAATAAGAATGCCTTACCTGTTGTGTAGTCCACCAGAGCTTCCAGTGCTGCAATGCGAACATCTACAAAGTGTCCGTACTCAGCGTAGGACTTAAAGAGTGACGGGTCACTGGGAATATGGCCATTCTTTTGAAGCTGACGAATTGCTCTCAAACAGCTGCGGAAAGGGAGGGTGGAAACAACATTTATTAGCTGTGTGAGATGAATTCAGAAAAATCACCAACAGAAAGGTTGGAAATGATTTTCTATTCAAAAAATGGCCGGAATTAGCATTTTAAATAGATCAATGCAAAAAATAAAAAATACAATCGTCTTTTCTTTCATTTGTTTGCTGCTCTCTAGATTTTCAAATATTTAGCAGGGGTTCACATGAGTCTATGCTACTCTGCATTGTACCTGTTACACACTCACTGATCGCTTTATTAGGTACGCTTGTTCAATTGCTTGTTCACACAAAAAGGATTAAATGACTTTGAACACGGCATAGTTGTTGGTGACAGACAGGCTGGTCTGAGTGTTTCACAAACTGCTGATCTACTGGGATTTTCATGCACGACCATCTCTAGGGTTTACAGAGAATGGTCTGAAAAACAGAAAATATCCAGTCAGTGGCAGTTATGTGGACCAAAGTGTCTTGTTGATGTGAGAGGTCATAGGAGAATGGGCAGACTGGTTCAAGATGATAGAACAGCAACAGTAGTT
This sequence comes from Acanthochromis polyacanthus, assembly GCF_021347895.1. NCBI lineage: Eukaryota > Metazoa > Chordata > Actinopteri > Pomacentridae > Acanthochromis > Acanthochromis polyacanthus. Next base: position 5,140,251 of record NC_067124.1, on the reverse strand, counting down.
CAAATAACCTCCTATTACAACCAAGGAATGCAGAATATCATCTCTGAACATACAACATGTCCAGCGTTGAAGATGTTCCATAACAGCAGAAGACCACACTGGGTGCCACTCCTGTCAGCTAAGAACAGGAAACTGATGCTACAATTCACACAGGGTCACCAAAAATGGATAATAGAAGATTGGTACAACATTGCCTGGTCTGATGAGTCTCCATTTCAGCTGCAACATTCAGATGGTCAGAATTTGGTGTAAACAAAATGAAAGCATGGATCCATCCTGTCTTGTATCAACGGTTCAGGCTGCTTGTTGTGTAACGGTGTGGTGGAAATTTTCTTGACACATTTTGGTCCCCTTAGTACCAACGGAGCATCACGTAAACACCACAGCCTACCTGAGTGTTGTTGCTAACCATGTCCATCCCTTTATGACCACACTGTACTCACCTTTTGATGCTACTTCCAGCAGGAAGATAGATCATGTCAAGGAGTTCACTGTACTCCAACAGCCTCTACAGTCACCAGATCTCAATCCAACAGAACTTTTGGGATGTGGTGGAACGGGAGATTCACATCATGGATGTGCAGATGACACATCTGCAGCAACTGTGTGATGCTATCATGCTAATACGCACCTAAATCTCTGAGGAATGTTTCCAACACCTTGTTGAAAGTATACTACAGAGAATGAAAGCAGTTTTGAAGTCAAAGAAGTTCCAACCTTTAACTGGCAAGGTGTATCTAATGGAGTGACCAGTGACTGTATTTAGCTTCCAATACTGAACATTTTATGCAAACAGAAGTCTTACACACCTACTTATGCTTTCTCGGATGTGTATTTTGCACGAGATACTGATCCAAATATTGCATTCTATACACTCAATTTGTTAAATGGTTACTGTGTCAGAATTCATCGCAAAAACACATTAGAAAAATTTCTGGAAAGAATTAATGACTGGTTGCGGTTGGAGCTGTGACATCCACTTTAGATACACAGGCCAACGCATTCCACTCCGTACCTGACAGTGATGGTGTTTCTAAAGCTCGGCAACAATTTCTCCATATTTAGGCATCTTGTGATCTCCTCCAAAATGAGACGGACATCAGCATTTAAATTATCCACTGTCCGGACCTCATTGTTGATGCTGAAGGCTGGAGTCAAGGAGTTAGTCAGTGCTTCAATCAGATCCGCACGGTAGTAGTTATCTGAAAACTAGAAATAGACAAGTGGAGGGAGGGGAGAGATTTTACTTATTGTACTAGACTGTGACTATGTTACATATCAAGTTTAACCCGGTGAATGTCTTTACTTTGTTTTTCCTGTTGTCGTTGTACTTGATGAGGTCCAGGATAAAGTTGAGGACATCTTTAGGACAGAGGTTTTGCACATCTCTGAGCAACGCCATGGCAACTGGCATGGTCTGACATGAGCGACAAAGACAAAACAGCCATCATAAGCTATGGCTACAAATTAGACAGAAAACAGAATTTGTCAGCTGATTCTCTGTTATATTATAATGATGTTATGCCTAAATGCACTTCATGATTTCAAACTACTGCATAACTATGACTGTGAACTCATATAACCCAATGCACACAGTATTTCCCTGATTTCACTTTGACCATGTAAATATAACAAGTTGATCTGTAAGCAGGTTCAAAGTGGCTGCTCAGAAACTGATAATACCAAAGTAACTTGTTTATGTGCCTGCTTATTATCTAAATTGTTTCAACCTATTGTCAGTCACTCGTTCAGACCCTGCTCTGTTCAAGCGATTCCTTGTGCAAGTAAAACCTTGCTTTGACTTGAAGACGACTCTGAGTATTAATTTGGAGAAGTCAGGACTCCATTTTCCTGACATGCTCCCAATGTATCTGAGTGTACTATGTGGACTTGTAAGTAGAACCTAAACGATGACGGGATTTTGAAGAAGATTTTTGGAACATGGCTAATGTTGCCTTATTTAGATAGTTTCAGTAACAAGCATATTCACATATAGTCATGGCACAGTCATATAAATGTATGCATGGCCCGCTAAAAGTCAGTGTAGGAAAGGAAGGAACACGTTGGTTTGCTCTTTTTGATGTACCTTTTGCAGGAAGTAGCTCTGGAAGTTGATGAAGTTATTGGTCTTGACGATGTTGGGGCAGCTTTTACAGCAGAACATTCTGGTGAACAGCGACTTCATAGCTGGTGGACCTTGCCATGTGCTCATCATGGAGTTGGCTATCTGCAAGGATAATGCGATCACAGAAAAACACAATTACACAGTCAGTCAGTTACTTTATTTCAGATCTGTTCAAGTTGTACCATTGTAGAGGACTATATCTGTTAGCTGTTCTCCATCTTCTGTCATCGCAGTCAATAATAACAGTGGAGAACATGAAACAGTCAACATTATTGCAAACCATAAGGAATGAAAAATGTAAGCAGAAGCATATGCTGCATTCATGAGTTATAGTAGGTATTTAAGGAACACTGCATGGCTAACAAATGACAAGTAAAGAATGCTGTAATTTTTATAACAATGCCCTTTCTGTCCATTATACTTTGTGGTGAGAACGGTGCTACAAAGTAAACAGCAAATGTACCCAAGAGCAGTACATGAGTTTCTATAGGTATGAAGATCAGTGGCTCCAGTGGTCTTTGAGCTCCAACAGGATATTGGGGAATTTATGTTAATGTGGTAATATGGGGCTAAGGGTCACTGACACAGGATGTTGTCATTTGGTTAGATAAATAAAGGGGGGCATGCACACCGGAATGTTTTTGTATGTGTGTATGCTCGTCCCTGAATTTTTCCAGTCAGTATTTTGAACATATGCATGTATTTGTCGGTTTCTGTGTGTGTCCAAGCCAAATCCTTCTTTCTTCCCACATTTTCTACTAATAACATGCAACTAAAATCCATACCAACCAATCTTAATGCAGCCAAGTCCATCAGAGGATTAAAGTGTACGATACTTCACTCTTTGTGGTCAGTCTGAGTGTGGAAGTCTGTGAGTGCATGTGTTTATGTGCACGTCACAGTGAGTGTTTGAGCTTGCATGTCAATCTGTCTTTGTGTGTGCGTGTGTAGTGTATACCAAAGGTGATTACGATGGAGTCTGTTGGGGGTTTTGTGGCCATACGCTGCAACTTAATGGAAGTGTAGTGCTGCCATTTCAACTTCCACTCAGTTTATCATGTTGTGAAAATATTGTTTCAGGTGGGACCTGAAAGATGGAAATCCAGTGGGGTGAAAGTTGGAAGAGACCAGATCCAGAGAATAGAGAATTTCCTGTAGCCACAGAATGGGATTATTCAGTCAACTGAGTTTATATGCAGCAAGGGTTAAACTGGTGGACGGCTGTGCTTGCAGGGAATTTATATGTTGTTCTCCAACTGTACCTTCTTTGACAGCATTGTTTAAACCAGACATTTGGTCAAAATTCTCACTTTTATTAACATACTAAATGAACAGAGGTAACACTGTGCAAGAATTCTGGTCTTCTTTCATCTGTTAATCTATTTAGCAGAAAGCAGTCTCTGTGTTCTGCTTTCAATCATTATAATTTAAAATTAATTCATTCCTGAATCATTTAAAACATCAATGGTAAAACTGAACTCTGCATTGTCTTTCCATAGAAGCATATTAAGCATATTATTGTGACCTCTGAAACATTCATTGAGTTGAGATAAACATACACAGCAAAACCAGATCTTTTGAATCTTAGACTACATGCTTAGAATGGCAATGGTTGAGGAACTTGTAGTGTTAATCCGTTAAACAGTTTTAGTGGAAATAAGGTTAATTTAAAGTGAAAAGTATCATGTAACCAGTACTTGGCTTCAGGTTCAGAGTCAGTACACTCATTTTCATTACAAGAGGAGCTGAGAGAAGTTTACTTTCCAAGACCAAAACAGCAGACCAAGTTGAAATGTTGGATATTTACATTGAAGGACTGCAGGAGAAGGTGTTTGGTATGATCACTTAACAGACCAAGAGGACGGTGGACAGATGAGGAAAAATGCATTTACCTTTTGATAGTCAGCTCAAAACCTTGACACTACTCTCAGGGATGTGATTTGAGGAAAGTGAAATTATCTGAAAAATTCAGCCGGGGGTCTGGGGGTCAGCGGGTCCAGGGCAGCGCCCGGTGGGGGGACAAGGGGGGCGAACCCCCCAAAGCGCCTGGGTTTTAGTGTTATTTAAGTGTCAAAAGTGGACTAAAATAGCAAGTAAACATAAAAGAAACAAGTCATTATATTCATCATATACACATGTATTCAAGTCAATATGTAATATGATAAACTAACAAGGAGCAGAAGATACCATTCATCATGACTCAAAAAAAAAGATTTAAGAACTTACTGAGTACATTGTTGGCTCTAGCCATATATACATATATAAACAAAATACTGACTAATGAACACATTTCTATACAAAACAATATTTATATATATCTATATTATCATTTTCTGATATATCTTTTTTAATATATATGTATGAATTATATTGATAGTCTATATATGATTTATATAATAATTTTCTCTGATATATTGATTCTATTAATACTCCATCTATCATTTATATATATTCATTTTCTCTGATATATAACTTCTATTTATTGTTTTATATAGAAATATGTGTTCATTAGTCAGTATTTTGTTTATATATTTATATATGGCGTAATCATATACTGTCTCTTCAAATTATTAAAATAATTGACTTTACTGCCATTATCTGCTTCTCTAACATATATTAGTGTGTGTGTGTTTACAGTGTTTGCAAAATACCTGTCTACAGTCGAGCTTAATACCAGAATATTCTATTACTGTTAATCCCGATATGAATATTAAAATACGCCGAACCATTTGTACTGTATCATAGCTACATGTATGACATTTGCAGCAAAAAATAAAAACGCGTGAAAATCAGTTTAATATTCAGAGTTAAGATGGATTAAATGCGCTGTCAAACAGCGCTGAGTGGAGCGGGTGACCGGACCAAGAGGGCGGCCGTATTTCTCGCTGCGCAGCAGTCCGAGCGGCGTCTACTCTTTATTATGTCTATGGTTGCAAGTACACACTACTGATCCCGTATGTTTGGTCCTGTTGTCGCGTCTCTTCCCTCCGCCTGGTGAAAAAATTGCTGGGCATTTGGTGGTTAGAGCGCTTTTCGTACAATTTCCTGGCATGATTTTTCGTTTTCATGTGGTCTATCAGCGCTTGGCATCCTCTGTCGCTGTATTTTGTCTCATAGTCGCACACCATGCACCTCGCTTTCCCAGCTACATCTAACTTTCGATAATGCTCTCTAATCGTTGTTTCCAACTCGTGCTTTTGCCAGCGCACTGTTGACAACTAACCCTATACCCCTTACACCCTATATTTTTTTTTCTCATCGAATTTGGGCGATTCACGTTGGGTCTCAAAATTGATACACCACATAACATGCCTGATACGGTCTCGGAATATCTAAAAGTCGTACCTTGGGGGAAACGAAATCGGATTTTTTGGGGTGAAAAAAATCGGAATTTTTTTTTTGAAACGTAAAAAAGCGGAATTCCGCGAATTCGCGGAAAATTCACATCCCGGGACAAGGTACGTTTTATCAGTTTGTTTCCTGGCTATAAAAGACACAAGCAGAAACAAAAAATCAAGCCGTTTTTTCATTTCCTGGCTATAAAAGACACGAGCAGAAACAAAAAATCAAGCCGTTTTTTCATTTCCTGGCTTTAAAAGACACGAGCAGAAACAAAAATCAAGCCGTTTCTTCGTTTTTTCAAAAGCAAAAAAAAAAAAAAACAGGAAACGGTTCGTTTTTTCGTTTTCACCCCCAAAATGAAAATACGACTCTATATTTCGTTTCATTGGTGGGCGAGGCTTCGGAGCCCGCTGGTGCGGTGCCCTTCACAATAAAGCTCCCGAAATAATAACTCTAATTTAGCATTTCCCAATGTGTTTTGCTCGCGCAACGTTGCTCGGGGTGCTGCGCAGCGAGAAATACGGCCGCCGTCTTGGTCCGGTCAGCCGCTCCACTCAGCGCTGTTTGACAGCGCATTTAATCCATCTTAACTCTGAATATTAAACTGATTTTCACGCGTTTTTTATTTTTATTTTTTGCTACAAACGTCATACATGTAGCTATGATCAGTGGTGTAGTCTACGTGATACGCAGGTATACACCCCACCACTAGAAAACTTTCCAAATTTCTGTATACCCACTTAAAAATGCGCAAAGATACGTATACCCAGGGGTGTAAACACGCAGGTATACGCCTTATACCCACTAGAAAAGGTCTCGAATTTCCATATAACCACTTAAAAATGCGCAAACACATGTATTAGTATGTTTTTTTTGACATAACGTTCACTTTTCTCTGTGTCAGGAAGCGGTGAAGCTGTATGGGACGGGGGAAGGTGTCTGGCTGAGAACAGGGCTCACTAAAGGCCGACCGTGGTCCGGATCCGGACCCAGACGCCGTCTATACGGGTGTAAATTTGACAGGTCGCTTCTATTTAACCGGTGCAGCTTTCCAGTGTTTATCTTTGACGCTGTTCAGCCAATGACGTCGCTGAATCGCATCGCAGCTCTGCCTTCAAAAAGCAGCTGAGAGATGAGGGACAGAGAGGACAGTAATGATGGGAGTTCGGCTCTTTTTTAGAGAGCTTTTGGCACTGCTCAAAGAATAGCCGGTTCTTTCGGCTCCCAAACGGCTCCTAATTTATTATTCTTTGTAGCCTCATGTTTTTGCCTAACCAGGCAAATATGAATCATTTGTGTTTTGACAAACACTTTCTCATTCAGTGTTTTTATGAGAAGCCTTATAATTGACTCATTTTGTACATTTGCTCTGTTACAAAAACAGGTATTCTTACTTTTGTTTAATATTTCAACCAAACTTTTTTGCGCAAAAAATAAATGAACAAAACTCTGCACATTAACCCACAGAACCAGAACAGAACCAGAACCAGACTCAGTATTCAAACAGTATAAATGTCCTCAGAGCAGGCTGACATTTAGAAAAATCAGATGGCTGAGCTTGGATGGGCTGATACATTTCTTCTTTCAGTGAATATCTGCCGTGCTTTTGAGAAGATTCTCTCAGATGGAAGAAGTTGTCTCTCCTCCATCACCTTCACCAGGTGGGGCAGACTGAGGCCTTGTCCTGCTCCAGCTCAGAGGGTCGTCTGCTGGTTGGATGAGGGGTTCCTCTAGATATCATCCTCCATTACCACATCAGCTGTAGGATTTCTCCTGAATCATCTCCTGTAGCTCTTCCATCAAAGAGCCTCCACACAGCAGAAGTTTGAGGTTCCTCCTCCACTTGGTCCTCTAATGGTGGAGGTGTCAGGCTGCTGCTCTTATTCTCTGAAGTGTCTCATCAACAGTTCTGTTGTCACTGAAGGCAAGCTTCTTTAATCTAGGATCCAGTAACATGTTTTCTGCTAGGACAGTGTTAAACTCCATACTCCATTAAATACGTTAGGAGTCGGCTCTTCAGATTCACTACAAAGCATCGGCTCTGAGAGTCGTATCTTTTGTGCCTTATACATCTCTAGAGGACAGACTGTGGTCACATGCTGACCATGTTTGGCTCAGCAAACAGCTGTAAGGCAGCTTTCTCAACTATGAACATAATCAAAATATGTTTTGAGAATGGCTCAAACAAGCAGCAGCTCAGTTCTCCCATTAAGCCGCAGAGATATTAGGGGAGTGATATGAGACAGACAAAAATGTAAAAGTGTTCAAATGTTTACATTTATGAAATAGGTATTGTTAAAGATGTATAGAAGTTGATTCAGGTTGTTCAGTCATGCTTTTTTAAGTTCTGCACTTTATTTTAAGATATACAGTTATATATAAGTTATTTATTTATTTATTTATTAATAAATGTCAAAATGTTTTTGAACCGTACTGAATTTGTTTGACGGTCAGTTTTTGATTACAGGCAGACTCTAATAAAACTACCAGGTTACATCAGCATATATCACAGTAACTCAAGTTAGACATTATGATGTTCTGGACCTTTGTTGACTGGACCTCTCTGAATTTTAGCTGAATACCCCTGGCTTAGAAGAAGAGGGACATGAGTCTAGAACAGGGGTGTCAAACTCAGTTCCTGGAGGGCCACTATCCTGCATGTTTTAGATGTTTCCCTCTTCCAACACACCTGATTCAAATGATCAGCTTATCATCAAGCTCAGCAGAAGCCTGATAATGAGCCTGATCATTTCAATCAGGTGTGTTGGAAGAGGGAAACATCTAAAACATGCAGGATAGTGGCCCTCCAGGAACGGATCTTGACACCCCTGGTCTAGAACTTCTAATGACCCAACATCAGTCAGTGGAGAAAAAATAAGAAAAAGAAAGCAAAGCTAAATGAAACTATTTCAGTGTTTTAATAAGCCTGTTGCTTGTCCTGTGAATACTGCCACTTTAGGGAACACTACAGCTGGAGCTAAGGTTAAAGTTTAGGAAAGGGAGCCTGATGAAGAGGAAACATCAGGTCTACCTGATGAAGAGGAAACATCAGGTCTACCTGATGAAGAGGAAACATCAGGTCTACCTGATGAAGAGGAAACATCAGGTCTACCTGATGAAGAGGAAACATCAGGTCTACCTGATGGAGAGGAAACATCAGCTCTACCTGATGGAGAGGAAACATCAGCTCTACCTGATGGAGAGGAAACATCAGCTCTACCTGATGAAGAGGAAACATCAGCTCTACCTGATGAAGAGGAAACATCAGTTCTACCTGATGAAGAGGAAACATCAGGTCTACCTGATGAAGAGGAAACATCAGGTCTACCTGATGGAGAGGAAACATCAGCTCTACCTGATGGAGAGGAAACATCAGCTCTACCTGATGAAGAGGAAACATCAGCTCTACCTGATGAAGAGGAAACATCAGTTCTACCTGATGAAGAGGAAACATCAGCTCTACCTGATGGAGAGGAAACATCAGGTCTACCTGATGGAGAGGAAACATCAGCTCTACCTGATGGAGAGGAAACATCAGCTCTACCTGATGAAGAGGAAACATCAGCTCTACCTGATGAAGAGGAAACATCAGGTCTACCTGATGAAGAGGAAACATCAGGTCTACCTGATGAAGAGGAAACATCAGGTCTACCTGATGGCAGGAGGAGGAGCTGCTGACGCTATAATGTCTATAAGTATCTAATTGGTAGTTTGAAATAAAGGAGCTGCTGCTGCTGCTGTGTGTGTGTGTGTGTGTGTGTGTGTGTGTGTGTGTGTGTGTGTGTGTGTGTGTGTGTGTGTGTGTGTGTGTGTGTGTGTGTGTGTGTGTGTGTGTGTGTGTACATGTGAGTGCACGCGCACATATATGAGAACCTGACTTGGCTTTGGTTTATGAGGTTGGAGTATACCCAGTAGAAAAAACTAGACTACACCACTGGTTATGACTGTCATTGCTGTGTACACGACTTGCTGTGATTTAGAGTTAGGGGAAGTGCAGTGGGGGCAGGCAATACAATGAAAGTCAGTCTGTCTATGAATGCCAGCGCAAGAGCTTTATTGTGATGGGCAGGAGCTTTATTGTGCACTGGCAGGCTCCGAAGCCCCGCCCACCAATGGAACGGAATATTGAGTCCTATTTTCATTTTGGGGGTGAAAACGAAAAAAGGACCCGTTTCCTGTTTTTTTTGTTTTTTTGTTCAAAACGAAAAAAGAAAAAACGAACCGTTTCCTGTTTTTTTGTTTTTTGCTCAAAACGAAAAAACGGCTTGATTTTTGTTTCTGCTTGTGTCTTTTATAGCCAGGAAACAAACTGATAAAACGTACCTTGTCCAGAAAGGCTTGCCAACCGCCATATTCCAGGCAGGTAGCTTAGTTGAAGAATCCCGTATCCAATAACAGTTTTGGCTCACATATCATGGAAAGACAGTGTGTGACACTTGTCCCTGGCATTAAAACTGTTAACAAGCCAAGCTAACGCAGGGATTAAAGCAAATATTTTTCATCTGACTGAAAATTTTCTTCTGGTCAAAATAATTGGCCACTATTAAAAATGATGCAATACAATACTACTATAGCGTACAAGTTTATATAGTCAAATTTGGCAATACTGTAAAACACACTGAATGGGAGAGTGTACAGGTGTAGAAGATTAGTAACATGGATAGATAAAATGTCATGAGTGGTAGTGGGGGGTCTAAGGGTCCTGCCCCAGAAAATGTATAAAGCTTCAGGTAAATTTTGGCGCTCTCTGGTTAATTTTAAAGGGTATGAACACCTTTGAAGCAAGTGAAAATAATAACTAGAAGAACCCCTTACTGCAAAAAAAATGAGTGAAAAACGTCCTCAAGCCTCTGTCCACAAACCCCACCCGCCAATATCATGTTCTCTTTTGATTGGAAGGAATTATGTCAACTGTACGCAGTACAAACAGAAATTATATTCCGTTACAGATACTCTCTAAGGATATTTAAAATACAGTGGCTTTGCAAATACCAAGGGTATTACTCATTAATTCAATGTTATCTTCGTACTGTACCACACAGATAGAAATAAGACGCTAAATGGGTCAAAAAAAGCACTTATGCAGTCGGGCGTGTAACCGCATAAGGCCGCGGCGCGCACAGCCGCATGCATGGGAAGGGTACACACACACACACACTAGTCATATACCGGAGAAAAGCTATTAACCCAAACATGAAGATACATGTAGATCAGTTCTGTCTTCTTAGCTTTTCGCTGTGGTTCTTTCATAATGAAAGCTACTTGTTAGCACTAAACTACAGTTAGCGTCTGGAGGCTGAACTTCGGTAAAGCTTGACTTGTCCATGTGTTTCTGAGGCACATAATGAGCAGCGTTTCCTTCCAAAGATAAACAGTCATCAATCTCTCCTCCCGACATAAAAATAAAGAAGTCATCTTATTATCATCACTGTTAAACCTATTAGCCCCCTGTGCCTGTGTTAAACACCTGCAGACCGGAGCGCTGCAGATTCAGGACAGCAGACCCAGGACAGGATCGCGGTGCCGACTGAACTCCGCGAAACACGGGGAAGTTACTTCAATATGACTCCCCCCCCCCTCCCCCTCAATTTTTCCATTTGACAGAAATCCGTCGTGGTGACGGAGAACTTTAATCTGAGCTAAGCCCAGATGATTTGTTGAATGAACCATTAAATTCCATCATCCATCCATCCATTCTCTATACACCGCTTTATCCTCACTAGGGTCGCGGGGGTGCTGGAGTCTATCCCAGCTGACTCGGGCGAAGGCAGGGGACACCCTGGACAGGTCGCCAGTCTGTCGCAGGGCCCATTAAATTCCAGTACTGCTGAATTAAACACAAACATTGTGACACATACCTTTGCCAAACAGAAACAGGCCTGCATGCGGACTTTGTAGAAACACTGTTCCTGCTCGAGGATGTCAGTCAGAGCCAGTCTGGAGGCAGGAGTTGGGAATTTCTCCAGCGCTGAGATGGCCTCCTCCTATTAGAGTTGAGCCACATAATTAAATTGATTTTTTTGTAATGTAAGCAAGTCCTAACAACCCATAACATCGTTTTTAGCCACTCTGTAGTAGTTAGGGCTACCATTTGTTGCAAAACACAATGGAAGTTATAGGAACACTAAATTTGCTTCAGCTGTGACACAGATATAAATCCTACCAACACCTGTGTTCAAGATGGGTAGAAAAAACACTAAACTCTAAAAGAGCGGCATCAGAAACTTGTGAGAAACTATCAGAAACATTTATTTATGGTCATGGAGGTCAAATGAAGCCTGAGGCTCAGGGATGAATAACTCGTCTTGTAGGATGTTTTGTAGAATAATATATTTTTGACGAACGCCTAGGTTGGATTAACTAACTTCAATATTAGTACTACTTCTAAGTTCAACATTGTAATGTCAAGAATCACTGATATATGCATTACTAAACTTTGTTTACCTGTTTACCAAGGCTCTAGTTCTACGTTTTCATTGCATTACATTCACATTGTCATAGAATGTCTTGCAGATACAGAAGGTTGAATGATTGCAACCGTATATGCTCATTAGAAACACATCAAGCTGGAGTGCTGAGATTTGTCATATCTGTGGTTTAAAAAAAACACAAATGTTCAAACACAAAGGCCTGTGTGGACACTTGCACTCTCAACATTAGCCCACCTGTGCAACCACGTCCCTCTCGTAGCGCAGCTGATACTGCCACATAAAGTCCGCCTGCTCAAACTCCACCTTCCTCAGAATGGACATGTCAGGGTCGATTCGGATCCAGAGAAGAGGAGAGTCAGCACTGCAGAGGAAAGGATCGACAGTGACATTTTGAACAAAAGAAATGTTAAGTTGCTTAAGTTAACTCAAATGAGTCCTTCTATGCAGCTGTGGAAACTGCCTTGAAGAAATCTATTAGCATTTTCACAGAATGAATGCTAACACGGCATCAATGATATGAGTAAAGTGGATTTGATGTTAAGCGCATAGAGGAGCTGTTCATTTCAGTGAGACTAGTCCAGTTTTAGATACAGCAGCTTAAATAGAATGCAGATGTAACAGAAACATTCATATAATGTACTATGGATTAAATAATGCTAGAGCAAAATCCACATTAGTTCATATATGTCAAGTCCTCTCATTGTGAAGCAGCAGCTGACAGCAAAAAATGACCAGAACATGGACTTACTCCATTGCAGATAAATCCATGTCAACCTCCTCTCCATTCATCAGGGGGATCTTCTTCTTCTTGTTTCTGGAAAAAGAAATCAATAGAACAATCTATAATTAGTCAGCCAAAGACTACAAGACGAACATGGGTAGAATTAGTTTTGTTGACATTTCTGTTTCACTGTGGAAAGAAATGACAAAGATGGAATACAGATTTTAAGCATTAACATATTAGCAGGAACCACAGTGACCAGCAAAAGCTAAAGTTCGACATTGACGAAATAGAGTGTCTGACAGTGAAATACTCCACTAGATGGCCAAACACTCCCTCTACACTGCTGCTGCTGCAACATCAGCAATTCCAGCACGGCAACAGCACCAAGACTGAGAAGTCTGCAAAAATACAGTCTTTACTGAACTTAACAGAAGGAACTAATGTGCTTTGCTGTACCTTCTGCTCTTTGAGTGGCAGGGAATATCATGTTTGAGGCTGTTCTCCTCTATCTGCAGTGTGTGGTTGAAGGACCCATCCAGCTCCTGGACTGTCACCTTGATGGGACCCTGCAGAGAAACATTCATGTGGCTGTTTCATAAAAGAAAGTCTTGATCTTCATCTGGAGGAGCATTAAGCAGGGTTTTGATATAGAATATATATGTTTTTTCAGTCTCTTTCACATGTGGAATCTGAAACATTACAAGCTTCATTAATTTAAGTCACACACATATTTTACATATTGTATGTTTTTTTGTTGTATCTTAAGGCTCACCACATATTTCTGAGTTCCAGATGATGTGTAGTCCTGACGGATCTCCAGCTCTAGTACATTCCTCTTCCTGTTGAAGGCAAAACTGCCAAAGAATTTCACCACGCTACTCTGGTCTCTGGATTTGAAAAGTTAAGCCTAGAACATGTGCAGATAACCACGAACAGTTGGAGAAATAAAATCCAGTGCAGAGATCATGGAGAAATATTTATCATGAATACTGCAGTGATATTTTATATTATGAATTAGGTTTCTTTTTAGTTCAAGAAAAAAAACCCTGCTGAGGAAATATATTTTGAAAGGCAATGTAAGGCCCGACATGACTCATGACTTGCCTTTGCAAGTTCCTGTGCTCTATTGTTCTCAGTGTAGTGAGGTCTATAGTGCAAGCAGTTTGTTTAGCTAAGTTGATCTGTAAACACGAATCCATAGTACAAAAGGGATACACCCATTGTTTAATGAGGGGGCCTATGTCTTTGCCAGACACATTGGAGATGGATTTGAGGAAGGCGTGAGTGGACAGAAGCATCTGGCTCCACATGTGACTCTGGTACTTCTGTGATGAGGCGGTACTGGCCAGACTCAGGAGCTTGTTGAAAACCTAGAGAGGGAGATGCAACAGAGACCAATACAAAAAACAGACTTTAGATCAAGAAGAGGAGCAAAGCAGTTTGAAGGTAACTCTAGCCTCTTTACCTACAACAATTACACAAGCCAAAAAATACAAGAAAACCCTGGTTGTGTCTTGACCTGTAACATGAACTCCATGCTGATCCTGTTTTCTATCAGCCTCATCACCAGGTGGGCCTTACACTGGAACATCTTGTAGTACTCCCAGGACAGAGTGTGGGGGTGTTTGATGGAGAAGTGAAGGTGGGGAGTGGGACTGAAGAGGACAAAGCGCAGTTAGATATGATCCAGCAAAGTTACCTGTTATTTATACTATAAACTTTTAAAGAGATTCACTATAAATGCATAGTGATTCAAATTGAATTTTAATGTATTACTTGTCTTTCTCTTTGCCTCCGCTGAAAGTTGGATGCAACAGAACCCCTCCCATTTTTAGTTCATAGTCCACAATCTTGTCCAGTTCCTGTCGAACAACAAAATAAAATATATTAACTTTTATACAAGAAGAAAGCTCTTCCTGGAGTTCTCTTTCTCCTCTCTGTCAAAAGCACTTCTACAAGCACACCCCTCAAGTACATTGAGACAGTCAAGCTCAATATTTATGGTGGCATCACTTGAGATTCTAACCTTACTCTCCTGACAAAAAGTCCTCCACCTCACTCATTGTGCCACCACATCCTACTCTCAACACAGAACGTGTTGTCGTTTATACTGGCTCACCTCCCACTGAAGTATTTGATATTTTTTCTAAAGACTGGGTAACTATTACTACCTCCATTACCCAGACCTCTGAAGGAAATGAAGAAACCGATTTGTCACAAGATAATTTAAACTAAAACAGTTACCTCCTTGATCCAGTGCCGGTACTCATTGACTCCAAAGGTCTTCTTCAGATAGAGGCCGTAGATATATCCCGAGATTCCCTTCAACACCCACTCATCAGCCCTTCAGAGGTAACAAAATGTCAGGCCACTGCTATCTCACAAAATACAAAACATTACAAAATATCAGTGAATTTATGCACAGTTATCAAGTGTGTTTAAGGTTTAGGGTATAAACTTTTCAGCCATACTCAGAAGGAATCATTGCACAATGGCAGTAAATTAACATCTATTTAACTCCACAACTTTTGAGTGATTTGCTGTTGGACTCTGGGATTCTGGGGAAAAATAGTTGCTATTTAGCCAGGCAGCACAGATCAGTCTGAAACACTTTCCTATTAACAGAGTCAAGGCTGTGTGCACTGCACATTGCTCATCAGCGCACCCACAGAATTGATAGTTAGCAGAGTGTGAAGACGTGTTTACTGAATTAGACAGGAAGTGCAGTGAATTGCAATTGATTAATCTAATTTTGAACTTCTTAGTAAGTGTTTTATGGCACTAGAGAAGGCTGTTGGTCATTCTTTCTGCACGTTCTCCTTGTGGAGTTGAGTCATGTGCAGGTAAATGTAGTTGTGAGAGTGAACATCTGCTGATTCTCTCCCTTTTAATTTGTCCTAATCAGCACACTGCTTTGAGCTCTTTCACGGTGCATAATGTCTTGAAATCCTCCCTGGCCAAACTTGAAATGCGTCATTATTTTGCAACAGTAAGCTTTACCTTGGGTTATTTCATAGAATAAAATTCAGCACGACACACATTCATAAACTTATCTGTCACAATTTATTAGCTTGTGAAAACGAGACTCAGTATGGTGATACAAGTTTGGTGGTTTCACCGCCTGAGCTGAATCCAGTCTGGCTTACGTGGTGACGATGACTTCATCTGTGTATCTGCTATGATCAACATTGTGGAGGGAAATATTTTCCTATAAAGACTTCATCCTCCTTGTCCTAAGACTCTGTATATGGATCATATTATAACTGATAATTTAGACCCGTGGAACTCTTAAGCTGTGATTTCCTTTCTTTCATGATTTCAGCCTCACAGCTGTAAGAGAGCTTTCAGGAAAAGAACCCCCAGCTTCAGGCTTGGAAAACTGAAAAATGCCCTAAAACACAGCATGACAGATAACAAAACCCTCTGTAACTGCAGGTCAGGTCTCTCTTCAGCAGACATTAACCAACAAGAAACCCATTATCTTCTATATACACAAAGTATAAAAACTGTCTTTTCCAAAGCTCATAACCAACTTCACCATTTGTCAGTTAAGTTATAGATTTAGAAAAGAGCAGTTTTTTGTTAATTTGTGCGTTCTCTTTAATACGTCTGACAGGCTACAGAGCTTGGCCTGTTTTCAATTACAGGCCCAAGTTAACCCCCACTCTGATTAATTGCTAGCAGCCAGTGCCGTGCTTTGTTAAAATCAAAGAGATCTGACTTTCCTGAGGTTTTTTTCTTACACAACACCAGGCAGCTCAACAACATAAGCAAACCAAGGCCCCACATCTGATATATGTTTAGAGGTCAGTGAGGAGAAAGGGAAGGAACTGAAGATAAATGGAAGATGAATACAGAGGTAAATGAAGGACACCGTGTCTTTTTCCACAGCATTAGGAGAACTATAGTGTCAAAGTCCCACTGATGGGCCTCTACACACAAGCAAACCTCTCTGAATCACTCAGTCTCTCACGGACACCGACCACGCTGGCCAAGCTGCAGAGCAGTAACACAGCAATCCATCATACTGGGGAATACAGAGATTCAGGCCAGGGCTGGCCCGACTTCTGACTCCGAGTTCTGACAAAATAGCTTACTTCTGTTGTAAATCTCTCATCACCAGCCTTATATGAAAAGGTCTCAGCACTAAATGTTACCACACTTGTCAAAAAGACCAGAACGCAATGGGGAGAACTGCTTGGCACTGTTGAAAATGGTTTGCATGTTCTATGAGTATGCTTCCAAACAATAATGTCAGTTCTTTTCCATTACTTAAAAATGGCTTTTGAGGCCAATCATGGTCCTTCTCAGAATACTTAATACAAATTATTTATTTATTTAAGTACAACTAATGTGATCACATCTAAATGCAAAAGTATGCATAGCTGTTCTACATCACCACCTCAAAGGTGGGATGCTGTTTTACGGGCAGAAAGAGGTGAGACATAGCAAACTGTTACAACATACACTTTAAGACAATCTCTCCTTGAAGGTGTTGACAGGGTTGCAATTAGCAGGTTGTATAGAGAGTGAAGAAGAGGACATGTCTGCATTATCAAACAACAGGCATGTTGAAAGAACATTATCTCTTCAGTTGATGCAAACTACATCAATAAAGCAAGTTTTCATGGTGGACGAGCTCTTGTAAATTTCACCATCTCAAATAAACCACTCAACTTGTAGCCCTCAATGCAATATTTATACTGCTGACAAGAGACCCATCTATGTTTGTTTCTTTGCTTTTGTTTTATCTTCGTTTCTTTCAGGTACAGAAAAGTGCGCCCACATTGTCCACGGACACTGCCAACATGCAAGAGTTACTGTTTAAAATTGTAGGTTTGAACAGTAAATCTGACTTTAGTCATGCTTCCATTAAAAGTACACAGAAGTTTTTGTCCTACAAACTTCAAGAAACCAAAGATTCATTTTGATCACTGGTTAACTGTTGTTCCAACGCAATCTAAAGACTCCTAAAGATTAGGCAAATGAGTTCACCCAACGACTAAGAAAACAATGTTTTTTTTACACGTCTTTGCAGCAGTTAACTATGCATCAAACTGCTCCACTGCAGTCTTGTAGACGGCAGTGAGGCTGATGTTGATCATAATTTACTTCTCTGCATATGTGGTTGAGTAAATGCTAAATAAAGGACAAACACCAATAGCAAGGCATTTTCAAAATATAGAAAGGCTAGACTAAAATTAAGCAAATGGAGTGATGGTAAGATGACTGAGACGTACTGAATGAAATAAAACGATGCGAGTACTCGACTAATCAGAAACGTTTAGTAGTGCAAGCACCAACCCCAAAGTTACAGAACTTTTAGAAAGTACTACCCTCTGAGTTCCTGCAGAGGTTCCAAGTCCACAGGGAAAGCTCCTGTGGTGAAAACGTGGCTTTTGTGGGCTAGACCTCACGTCTCCGGTTTTTGCGTTGCCACTATCAAAAGTTAAGTCTCACCATGACATCCTGGAGATGAAACAGCCAAAGAACTGCTGAGCCAAGGCCTGAGCCAGACAACGGCGAGTCTGTGGGGTCTGGTCTATGATCATAGCACTGTGGAGCATGTTGGTACTGCAAGACAGAGGCAACAGCTGAAGGTTCAGACTTCATGAGAGAAATCGTAATAATACTGCAGTATGACCATAACTTGCATTAGTGACAATGAATGGCAAATTATCCTTGTGAAACCCACTTCATGTTGTAGCTGCTCATTTCTTGTGCCAATCCCATCTTTACCTCAAAAACACAGGACTAGAGGCATACAAACAATCTCATGGCCTACCTGAAAATACTCATAGATGCATAGGAGGACACTTGAACATAGGCCTCATCCACAAACACAGTTTTGAAACAGGCGTAAGGATAGCGGCAGGTGAGGATCTCCTCGTAGAACTCAAAAATCTCATGTAGGTAGGACATGGAGTGTTTGAGCAGAGGGAGCAGCTGCGGCAGGCAGAAATGGGTGACCTGAGAGGAGACAGGACAAAGCACAATGGTTTTATAAAAGCTTGGTGAGTG
Organism: Acanthochromis polyacanthus; assembly: GCF_021347895.1. NCBI lineage: Eukaryota > Metazoa > Chordata > Actinopteri > Pomacentridae > Acanthochromis > Acanthochromis polyacanthus. Next base: position 5,121,608 of record NC_067124.1, on the reverse strand, counting down.
TAGAAATGATGTGAAATGATGGCAGCCCAATACATAATGAGTAATTCTGTCAGTGGTTAATCTTTTGCTTGCATATTTTAGTCCATAAATTGTAAAAAAAAAAATGTATGGTGAACAATGCACTAATAATTTCTTAGAGGCAAAATATAAATAAAACCTCAAAACAAAAAACAGAAATGACTCTTTTTAAGGTTTTATTTTGGACCTTTTTTGCCTTTACTAAAGAGGACAGTGGAGAGAGAAACAGGAAACTGTGGAGAAGACTGGGGGAAAGAGCAAATGGAGGTGGGTTGGACCTGAACCCATGGGCGCTGGGTCAAGACTATAGCCTGTTCATGGGTCGCCACCTCAACCTGTTGAGCTACCTAGGCACCCAGAAATTACTCATATTTGGTGAGCTTCCAAAACAGAAAACTAAGGACACCAAGGATCCTCAAGAACTACAGCTTTTAGTAAAAATACTTTTAGAATAGTCCAACCACACCTTACATAAATAGTTTGTCTTGTATCTCAATATGCTCTACTGCTACTCTTCCATGAAACTGTCTGACTGCCTGATAAAGACGATTTGACAAAAATTACTATTATTTTTAAAAATTCATAACACTGTCCTTTAGAAAAACACTTGGTAGAGGAGACCTTGATTTGTGTTTCACCTTGTGAGTAGTGACATCTAGTGGTCAGTAATAGAAAATACAACAGCGGAAAAACAACACAACCGTAAAATTACAACACGGGGTGTATGAAGCAAAATTAGCAGGGTTAGCATGGTATATTGATCCTAAAGCTAGAGTTTTTTTAATGTCATCAGGGTGGCTCTCTTTCAACCTGGCTAGATCCCCATGATAGATTATACTGCACAGCCAACCTGTTCATCAGGAGGTTATATTCAGAGTTACATATTTAAATTAGGTGTAAGAAGTATCTTCCTGTCAACAATTTGTTTCCTGGTATTTCTCTATGAGTGAAACAGATTGTTGGCTGACGAACATGTAGTATGTGCAAACCTGTTAAGCTGTGTGTTAGTAATCTTACTGAGGTCATGCAAATTAGTTTTGCACACCGTATGCACTGTGTTGGCGCAGACATAGATCAATTTAGTTGGTGAAAATAATTGTGTTAACAAAGACAGTACCCATTACCACCGATTGTGATTTTAGGTTTTTGTCTAGCCAGTGTACACAAAGTCTAAATATGGCAGACTTTCTTCACAGCTCCTACCTACAGTTTAAAAGACTTAATCTACAACTAGAAGTTTTATGCTTGTAAAGCATAGACGAGGGCAAATGCCATACAGCTGACACTTCCTAGGGCCAGATTCAAACTACATGCAGACGTAGGACTAAAACTGTGTGTACGCTAACAAACAGAAATACAGCATGTATCCTCAGTCTTTATAACAGATTTATAAGTTTAGTCCACTTCTATAAATCTCTATATCTCTATAGGGACAGAGTGCATGTGCACAAGCTTCATTTCCAATCCCATAATTGACCATACATAGATATAGAAATAACCTAAACATCAGTTTTCCATTGAGACTTGCATAAAATTCATTGCTCACTAGACCTGTTGGTGAGAAGAACAGCAAAGAAGCAGTGCAGCTGGAACTATTTAGAATGCTAGTACCAGTCGTTAGTCCTCTCATGCGTTTGCTGGGTCTCTCAGACGTCATTATTTTATGTCAGATCGATGATGAATTCACAATGGTCATGTTGAAACTGACTTTACTAATAATAAATGAGAAAGTTCATCACTCACATACAGACATTTTAAGTTAAGTTAATAAATGAGTCTTTCAGCAAAATGTTGACCAATTTTTGCTGTGTTAAAATAATCCTTGTACCTGGCTGCGACACGTTGCAGTGAAGAGTGAATCATAACAATCGTGTTTGTCATATACCATCTAATGCTGTCTCAGTGCTACAGAGTTACTTGATATGACACTTCATGCAACTGTCTTTGTGATTCGTGGAAATCACTGCACGTAAGCAATCAGCATATAGGCAGCAGGTAAAGTGTAGCATGCTTTGTCAGCTGAAACAAGTCACAAATAATATAATTAACAAACATATCATGACTAATCTGCATGATATGTTAGTTTATTAGTGTAGTAAGGGTAGTGTGAAACTTTGTCTTATGGTTCCTTTATAAAAGCAGTTTCAGTGTGTGTATTGTAAAAACAATTGTTTCAACTTAACGTTTTTGTTGGGAGTATTTTTGTAGTATGTTTTATGTTTCTCTTTTCATTTATCCTGTATTGACCATTTACTTGAAGGCTGAAATAAATGTCACTTTTATTTGTGTTGCATGTTATTTAAACTCACCTCGTGCATGTAGGGGTCTACAAGGATTTCAAAGGGCCCCACCGCGAGCGAGATGTTGGGGGCTGCAGTCGGGATGGGAAGGACATAGTGGAATGTCTTCTTCCTCATGTCATGTGTGTAGATGGTCTCCACCAGATCCCCACAAGACACTGCCACCATAGACGCATCCACAGTGAACTCTAACTTCCATGTGCATAGCTCTGAGTAGGAGTCCACACAGGGGAACCAGAACCTGGGGGAGGAGATGACTTGAATGAAGGCACTGAGGACTGTATAGTCAATGGTATGAAGACGGAGGAAATTAAGGACTTAAGTGTATTTTCATATTTTTTCATTTAACTTCTTACAGTAGTAGCATTTTGTCCAATTTCAACACAATGGCAACTTAAAAAGACAAGACAGCAAGAAGTAATTCAGTTTTACATATTTTAACTGCCATCATGGAGCTGAAGAATGTGTTGTTAATTATCCAACTAACTACTGGAAACCAAGATAATTGTTTCTAGACCTTGTAGAGTTCTGATATCCAAAAGAGAACACGTGGGCCCCTCTTTCAGCCATGCTGCCTTCCACATCAGGAACAACAAAGTGGAGACCCCCTTTTGGCTGGTCCAGGGAAAATTCTATGTATACCTTCAACACTTTTAGATCTGGAGAAATAAAACACAAAACAGCTGTCAGAGCAGTCTTTATCTTGCATAGAAATTTTCCACTTATTTTAATGAAAATTGTTATTGTGATCATATTATTTCAAGCTGAATTTTGATTATGGAGGTTAAATCTTATTTACCCATTTGACAACTACTGAATTTTAAAAGGACATGAGATTCTGAAAGTTAGACTGACAAAAAACAAGACAACATGGTCATCAATATCCCCCACCACATGTGATGTCTATGAGTCTATATCAAAAATAGTGATCAAGGGCCATAACTCTGTTAAATATTATCGCACAGGTCTCATTTTTGAACTTGATCAAGGTGTCCATGGTGTGAAGCTACACACTAAATTTCGTAATCCTAGCTGTAATAGTTTCCGAGAAAAGCTGTCCCCTTCATCTCGGACGGATGGACGGATGGACGGACGCACGGAGGCCAAACCTATATCCCCCTTTTCCACTTCGTGGAGGCGGGGGACAAAAAAAACCTTTCATATTCTGGCTTCTGCTTTTCACATCGTATATGATACCAAAGAACTATGTGTGCTTTGTAAATTTTCAGTAGTCAAACTCTTACCATCTCCTTGTTTCCAGAGCTCAGATGGAACTTTGATGACCAGCTCTCCATGTCCTGCATCTGGGTCCACAGCACTGACTGCAGCTGTGTAGGCGCTAGAGAAATAGTTGAGGTTCCTCCTACACATTAAAGATTCAGACAGAAAGGTCACATCATTACCACACAGTTCATCTTCAAGTAGACAGACAGTGAAGTTGATATTAATACACTCAGCCCATGGAAAATGCAAGACAGCGAGTGGAGTCTAAATGTGAGGAGATAAAAACATGCTCATTTTCTCTTCTTAATAAATGATATGGGTTTCTTACCCCCTGGTCAAATCTACTCAGCAAAATAGCAATACTGTTTAAAGCAGTAACCTACAATCAGATATTAAACAGAAGTACATATTAGGACAATAAGCTGGACATTCAATACAGAGATAGTCAACAGGTAAGAACAACTACCACAGCTACCATGGGAGTGAATTTAATGATTGATGTTGAACTCCTTTCAATCATGGACCGCCATAAAGAAATGCACTTTACTGTCCTCGGTTCAACCACAGGTATTAAAGGGAGACATTCCTACCATACAGACTTTTTTTTCTGACAGCATACATATGCACTGTATCAAATGGTAGACATCACCACTCAAAAGTCTGAACACACTCACTATTTTTTTGGTGCTATTTTCTACATTGTAGAACAAAAAACACGTATGTAACTATGTAGTAAACAAATCAAAATTTTGTCTATATTAAGGTTCTTCAAAGTGGCTTCCTTTTTCTTTAAAACCATCTTTGTGCATCATTTCTTGAGCATGTCTATCCAATATTGTGACTGCAGGCAGTTCAGTCATGTTGAAAGTGATACAGAAATCTTACTAGATAATTAATAAAAAGTAAAATTGAAAAAAAAAAATCTTACTAGGTAGATTGCTGTTGTGATTTATACAGAAAAATGACCAGGGTACACATTCTGCCATGAAACCGACACTGCCAACAGGAAGCAATGCATGTCTGATGGTGGCTTGTGTACTGATGTAATCATTCATATTTAAGAGCAGACAAATCAATTTGACATATTTAGAATGACAGCTAGCTACTCAACTCAGTGACTTGATGCCTTAGAGCTGATGAAGCAAAAATACCATGGCAGTCATTTTGTTATTTTAAAACTCCTAAAAACATGACTAGTCATCATCATTGTCACTCACTGCCATTTGGTGCATTAAGTAACCACTGAACTATGTTATGTTTGCTTAATTTAAAGTTCTGATTTCAGACAGCGGAGTATAGTTGGTGTGCTAAAAGCATTTCACCAGATTCTTTGAAATGTGCTTTGAAAGAAAGCAGTGGAGTGATATACTCACTGCTTGGACTCATGGTGACACACTTCCAGTGTGGGGTCATTGTAAATGAACGGGGCTTCAAGCTCATTGACTCGGACCCTGTAGATGCGGCACTGTTTGCTGTTCAGCTTGATCCTGTTCAAGTTGACCACTGTGGGGAAAATAGTCAGCTCAACATAGCCCTATGGGATGCAATAAAGAGAAGGAGGTTAGCAAAAACTAATGATTGTAAGGACAAAAAGCACAAAGTGAGATGCTACAGAGGATTTGTGCACAGAGAGTCATCTTTGTAACGTATGTTTGTTCCATAGAAACAATCACACATCAGCCTGCTTAACATTAACAAATGAAAATTATGAAACAAAGGACTATTTAATCAGGACACATCGTTAGTGGAATAAGTTCAGATTACAGAAAGTAATTCCCCTCGACTGGATGAATGTAAAGTGAAAACAGGCGGACAAAAGAGCAGGAAACACCTTTGTCAAGAATTTATGTCTTCCTCTTAAATTTCATTTTAAATTTTGTCTGTGTTGGATTAAGGAGATCTTTGGTACATGAATGCTTCTGCTCAATGTCTTCGAATGGTTGACACTGTTTACAATGCTTCTGTGATGTTTATTATGAATTGTGAGGTGTCAACACAATTCTTGGACTACTGCCCACCTACATTTGTTCCCTAACTACACAGAAAAGTACTGATCTTTACTGTCTCTGTTCACAAGATCATTTGTTGGTTTCTGTTCCATATGCTCATACTGAATTAGGTAGAAAGGCTCTTGTTTACTCTGCACCTTTTGCATAGAATATGTTGAAGAACGACTGGAAACTAATCAAGTTGATCTCCTTGAGTGCTTTTAAATCCAAACTGTGAGTTCTTAAGGCCAACTCCACAACATGTTTTTCATAACTTGCTTTCAAATACATTTTTTTAATTTTGCTTTTTACATGTGTTCAAATTACATTGTAACTGTGTAATTTCATAACTGTGTTTTGGATTTGCTGCTGTCTATCTTGGCCAGGGCTCCCTTGAAAAAGAAGTTGTTAATCTCAGTGGGATTTTTCCTGGTTAAATGAAAGCTAATAAATACATAAATAAATTTACAAAAGGTAAAATAACTGAAGAGTATGCAAACAAATGCACTATTGGTTGCTCTGCAAGAACTGTAGATTGACTGCAGAAAGGCTGATGTATATGTTTTGTTAAGGCTGTACTCACAATGACAGACTTCCTCTGGAAGTTGATGTTATTGATGCACACCACCTGGTGGGTCGTAAAAACAATAACAGAACCAAAAGAATGTTAATATGTGACGTCAACAATGCTACAAAGTAAACTAAACATCGCTTCTTCAGACTGTTTGTGAGCTCAGGGGACATTAAGTGAATTTCTGCCCTGCATGCAAGAGTTCCTCATTTCTAGCAACGTTAACTGTGATTCAGCTGCAGTCGAACCTGACAGTAACTGGTTTCATTCATTGCATGCTAATATGGATAAAATAATACAAAGATACTTATAATTTAAAGGGACGTGGGCTTTCAAATCCTTTATCCTTCTTCCTGTTCATCCTCGTCTATTGTTGTTGTGTCTTGACAGAGGTTTCAAAATGCCATAACTCCGCTCCGAGATGCTTCCTTTTCCACAGTCCTGAAGAGCTGCTTTGCTGTCTCAACGTTCAGCAACTACGGGCATTTGCTAGATAGAAAAGAGTAAAATATCTGCCGTAGCACAGTAATAATAACTTCATATGCAACACAGCCGATAATAGAGTCGAGTGTAGAAGCCTGTAGTGTACCAGCCGTTGTAAGCAGCTGTGTCTGCGGTTTGTATCCCCGGAGCCTGCAGTGTAGTATTTCACGGCAAAACCAGCGGACACATTGCTTCATTTAAGTCGACCATAAGTAACAAACGGTCCTTTAACGTTATAAAAAATAACTCCATTCAGTAGCAACTACACTCGAAGCGCACAAAAAAGTCCAACCATATCCTCTCCGTCCAGCTGCTCACAGCATTGTGACTGTAGCACCAGTGCGTTCGGCCATTTTGTTAGTAACCTTTGACCTCCCGCGTAAAAATAATATGACATTTTTTATCTATAAGACTAACATTTTCAAATATAACAGCAAATGTATTATAGACCACATATATCGGTTTATAAATCGAATTCAACATAATCAAAAACAGTTAAATAAAAAAAAAATATGGTATCCGTCTCTGCTGCGTCATAGAGGGGCGGAGACTGTCTTTCTAGCAGGAAGTTCACGAGCTCCACGGGAGCGCGCACAACAAGAGTAAAGCTTCAACCAGTTCACTTCACAAATGGAGTATGTAGGTGCTAGCAGTGAAACACTGTTACAAACACCTTTAGGTTGAGTTACTTGGCAGAGTTCAATTAATACACGGAACACTAGTGCTTTGTGAGAAGGATGAGTCCTCATGCAATAAATTTGGGCAGATATGAAGGATTGTGGGAGAGTTACCAGACCAGACTGCCAAGATATTATTTCATCATTAGTAAGCAGACCACATTAAAACTGTACAATAGCGCTGTTTATTAAAAAAAAAAAAAAGAAATATACTGCAGAATCCAAATGAAATAAAATCATATACAAATCAAAATAGCATAAATCGACCAGCAGACTGTGAGCCCTTAAAGGTTTATGCTTGGGAGGAATAAAAACCCAGTGGGAAAACCTTTCCTACCACCCCCCTGTAAGTTTGGAAATAGATCAAATGAACCAAATTTATGGAGTGGCGATCCTAGAGATCTGCACAACAGATAATTTGTCTGTTATCTAAGAGCTTCACCTTGCACAGCAAACAAGACTACTGTCACATTATTTATGTAACAGTATTATTTGGCATTATCACAAATAATTGTTACAACAACACATAATTGGTAATGATTATAAAATAGTAAAAAAAAAACATGCAAAATTCAGATCAAATTTGGATCAAAGGATTAAAAATTACACATAAACCTACAATTCATAATACTATCAATCATATTGTAAACATTTCAACAATATTATCACAGTACTATATCAAGTCATTGATTATTTGTTTCATTTAAAAATTGATTCAGAAATCCATATCCTCCAAACAACTGTCAACATTCTCTCCACACTTATCACAGACTGAATTAAATGGAGGAACCCACTGATCCAACTTAACTTCATCACTCACAAATCCAATATTAATCACTTGTTTGATCAACAATTGTGTTGCTGGTACATTTCATAGGACACTTCACCATGGTTATTACGCAGCACACTGTGAACAGAAATTCAAGCACAATATTAATATTGACGTTAGGAATCTCAACAAACTTGCACCCCAGGACCCAAACAGTCCTGAAAAATTACAAAAATCAAACCCATGTGTTTCATGTAGTTCTTTAAATCCCTGAACAGTATCATGTACCATATACTTTACCTTAACTGTAGCATCAGCGATATATCAGCAGGATCCATCACCTATCACCTTACAAATTCCTCCCTGAACTATGAGCAGGAGTGCCCTTAGATGACCCTATGTGAGATGTACAAACCATATGAAGGGAGAATAATACCCAGCACATGTTAACTGTGAGACACTTCTCTTCTACGCCTACAAAGTGGGTAATGTAATAATGCTATCTCTGCTGGCTGCACTTCTCTGCTCAATGGGACTAGGTAAGTTAGACAGCACAAACACCATCCAGCGATTGGTATGGCATGCAGCTATATGCTTTATCTCCACAAACCAAGTACAACCTTTCTGGGAGAGGAGATTGTTTTATCATTGCAGGTACCTCACAAATACATGTGCTGATCCCTAAGTGTTCATGGTTGTCAAAATGGGGTTCGAGAGGAGACATACGTTAAAAACACAAGGACACATTTTAGAGTTCCTGTGCCTGGATAGGTGGCAAGTATTGAGTGCAGTCTCTAAGGGGAGTTTTGTCGCTTGATATGACAGCGGAACAATTATGCACAATCATACTAATTCTTTTCACCTCTTTTGTTCTGAACAAATGTTGTACCTCAAGTAATACATCTACTAATACAGAGGGAGTGAATGGTTGCAGCACACATTTTGAGTTCAGATGGGGCTTATCACAATTAATGTGAAGTAGGGTTAAAGACATTCTGTACTTCAGTAACAGAGGCACACTGGACACTCAGATGACTTAGGTTGAGAGTAAAGTTTACTGATATATCAGGAGAAATGAAACAAGAAAGCAGCACATTCATGTGAGCATTGCCTGCGTCAATTCTCAGGATTCTCTTCGACCTTCGGGTAAACATTGGGTTGGGAGGAATGCTAGATTTAAACTCCAACTTAACATGGGGACAACTTATCTGCTCAGGCATGTCAGACTAGACAATATCAGTGCTTGACAAGGTCAGGGAGTCCTGACAAATCTTCCTCCTACAAGAGTTGTCTCTGTTATGGTCATATTAGCAGGAGAGAAGGCCTGAACGTACTTACAGGAGAAGTAAATAGGAACAGAGTTCAGAGATGATAACCTGCAGGATAATCTCAGGTGACCTATAGGAGCTACAGGATGATTTAAAGTGGCGACAGTTGACAGATGCAACCTGTATGAGGGGTGGACAGAACAAGTTCTGTCTGGTAGCTGACGTCTTTGGCTACCAGCTGCAAAGAAATACCTAAGTAAGGGGAAAGAGAGTGATTTGTGCTTCACAAGTCCCTCTTTTTTGATTGTAATATTAAGCCTAAACACCAAATCAAAAGGGAAAATTACAAATGGGGAACCCTTATCAGAGAATCATAGAACTGATCCCGTAACATTCAAAACAACACTTGTATCAATGCTCAGGAGTCTCTCTCTGACCTTGGGTATATATGGAGTTGGGAGGAATGCCATGTTTAGATTACAGCCCAAATATGGTGAAAGCTTTGTCTGTTCAGGAACACAAACTGGACAATAATCTAATCATGTTTTCTTTACAACAGTTGTCTCTTACTTATATATCTTCTTTGGCAGGCGTCTGTCTCAGGGCCACATTAGGAACAGAGAGGGCATAAACATGTTTACAGTCTCAATTTGAGAGAAACAGGTGTGAACAGGGGTCAAAAGTGACAGCCTGTAGGATAATCTGAGGTGACTTGTAGGATCTACAACTTGATTTAAGGTGACTGCAGTTGGCAGATGCAATGACATCTGGGATTTTGGAAACTAACAGCTGCGAGAAATTACCTTAATCAGGAGAAACCTTAACTTTAATCAAAAGGGAAAATTACCATAGAGAACTCCAGAAAACCAATGCTGTAACATTTAAAAACATTTCAAATCAAAATATTAATCAAAATACAATTGATCACATTCTCCAGTACATTTTGAAATACAAATATTACTGCAATCAATCACAAAGCAGATGGTATAATTGAAATAACAGACTGTGAGCCACAAAGGTTTAGATAGGCAGGAACCAAATGCCAGTGGGACAAAACTTTCCTACCATCCTGCTATAAGCTTGGTAATAGATTGACTACATCAAATTCATGGAGCAGTGATCCTGGAGATCTGCATAAAAGCTCTATAGCCTCTCTCCCTATGAGCTTCACTTTAAACAGGCAATACTGTTACTGTCTTAGTACTTAAATGGTTATTATCACAAATCAATCATATAATAAAGCAGACTTGATGATGAATCTCCATCAGATTACTGCTTTATCCAAATCTATGTGGTCCACTTAATGATTATGAACAGCAAAAACTCATACACGTGTGATAAGATGTGCATGAGTGTGGGTGTCGCAGGGCATTCCCATGACTGTGTATGATGTGTGTGTTGTGTGTATGTAAGCAGCTGCATTCCTTCTATCTGATCTGGTCCAATCCATCATGTATTCATTCCCTCAGAGCCTGGGAATGATGCTTTAACCCATCTTATTTATCTCAGGCAGTACAACCAAAATTGGCACAGCAATGTAATGTGTACATCAGTATAAAGCTAGCAACACACTGAATAAAATTAACAAACCCCAATACTAACTCTTTAATGATAATCATTGATCAATCATGTTGTAAATACTTAAATCACATTATTATATCCAGTCATTGTTCTTGATTATTCATTTCATTATCAAAATGCAGTAATCTTTCATCCAACGATCACTGTTCTCTACCCCTTTTCACAGTCTGAATTATATTGGAGAGCCATTGATCCATTTCAACTTTTCACTTACAGAGTCATAATTTGTCCTTTTAGATGCTTGATGAACAATTGTGTTGTCGGTACATTTCATAGGACATTTCACCATGGTTATTATGCAGCAGACTATGAACAGAAATGAAAGCACAAACACTAATATTCACATTGGGAATCTCACCAAACCTGTACCCCAAGACCCAAACAGCCCTGAAAAGTTTCCAAAATCAAACCATGTGTTTCATGTAGTTCTCTCAGTCCCTGAGCTGTGTCATGTACCATGTCCTTTATTTCTACTTCAGTATCAGAGATATATGTCCAGCACTCACCACCCATCACCTTTCAAGCAGGAGGTTGAGTGCCATTAGATTCTGCAGATCAATGGTTTTAACATCCTGTAATTCTTCCTGCTCTGCTCACAAAGCTCAACTAGATGCATCAAGATGACTTTCTAGCACCTTGGAGAGAATCATGATTTCCCTGTGTGAGATGTACAAACCATATGAAGGGAGAATACTACCCAGCACATGTTCACTCTGAGACACTTCTCTTCTATCCCTACTTAGTGGATTATGTAATAATGCTTTCTCTGCTGGCCGTCTGAATCATAACCAGGGTAAACAATATTACAGTCATCTCCTGTACACCTGGCATTTAAACAGTAAAAAATGACCTCAGTTGTAGGTATCTTTTCCATGAGATTACATACAGAGTCAGAGTTCACAGAGTCAATTTCTCTTTCCTTTTCTCCTTGGAAATCATCAGTGTCAGTGTACTAGGAGCAATTCAAACATTCCATTGTCTTTTCTTCCTGCTCCACTTCATGTATCAGTGCATGTATATGTTGCTGCAACTGCACAGGTGAATGCATTAGGTTTCAGAGTATCAAGGGAAACAGATGTCGCATGGCCAGGAGATGAGGGGCTCGTTCCTGTCGGGAATGCTCCACATACATCTCTCACCTCTCCGCCTTCTGTGGAGTGGTTGCTCACCTTCAGGAGTAATAGCAGCACCAACATCACACCTGTCCTGGCCCTTCCTTGCTGTCAGGTGCCAGCCGGCACCAAGTTGTTTGCACCCATTCTGCTCTGCTCTTCACAGCCATCCAGATCACCAACAGCACCTGCTAGGAACCTTTCCACCTGATGTATCTCAGTCAGACATTTCACATACTCAGTCATGTATTCATCAGTCCATAACAGAGCGACTTTGTGTGGAGTCAAATGTGGGCTAGCTCCTGTGGACATAGGTCAACCCATGAGAACCTCATAGGGACTCAGTCCTGCAGTCAAATTTGCAGCGCTGTGGATTGAATACAGTTCATTTGGGAGAGCATCAGGTCATTTTAATCTTGTTGTCAGCATTGTATTTTGTCAATTTTTCTTTGATGGTGGAGTTCATTCTTTCTACCTGTCCTGAGCTCTGTAGGTGATGAAACCCTAGTATTGCTGCTAGGCTGTATTCACCAACATTTATGAAACCTGTGTATTTCCCACTGCAACCACTGTGATCGAATGATTTCATTTATCCCTCCTTTTCCAACATGAGCTGGACAGTGTGCCAAAACAAGGAGGAGAGCACGGGGACGAACAGGACGATCATCGGGGTGGAGCCACAGCCTGTTGATGTCAACATTTCCTAACCCAAAAATTTCTCCTCATTGTCAGCACAGTTTTCTAACACTGCAGCATCATCAAGGAGTGTGTAGCTCTCTGTTAAACTGAACCTTCTTCTTCTTAAAAGTACTCCTAGTTTTCAACTGTAATGAAAATTTATGTAACTACAGCACTCTTAAAACAAACATAGACATCAAAGACAAAAGTAATCACATTCTACAGTAATTCATTAAGAAACCCATCAAATCAAATTCAATTCTATATTCTGCTGATTACGACAGAAAACTGATTCTCATCTTGAGTCACCTGTTCCTCACACAGCTTTAAACTCTGTGAAGCACTGTGAGGTCAGCGATCTAATGTTAATACATCGAATATCCTCTATCAATCAGTAACAAGTTATTTAGTGTAAAATACCAATAAGAAGTTTCTAGAGCCCAAAGGGACCCTTAAACTAATTCTCAGTTGTGATTATTAGTTTAAAACCAAAACACAAACCTAACAAATATAGCAAATCACCACCTCTGATAAAGTTTAAAGGAGATTTACATTCATAAATGAATTGAACTATCCAAAGTGGCTGATCAAAACTCTAAATGTCTGACAGTTCACACTTCTCTGTCTAATTTGGAACAAACAGTGTCATTACTGAAAGAAAAGCCACTAATACTCCAGCTACAACAAACTATATCATCCTACGACAGGGTCAGAAGGCTGCATTGAGGTACATTGTTGTACCACAGAAAGGAAAGAAACAGCTGGTTGTTTATACTTATTTAGGTGCTGCATCAACTTGTGCTTTTCCAAAAGAAACAGAGTCAGAACCAGAAATGTGTGCCTCACATTTTAAAATAGCCAGTTGTTTAGACAAGAAAATTGCATCAATCAAGTCATTGATCATTTGGTGATGTTTGGGTTAAATTTGAGCAAAATCATGAGTTGCTCCGAAAGCATAGCTTGAGTCTATGTAAATGATAGAGACTGTCCTTGGAGATAATGTAGGCTCTGAGAAGAGTGACCAGTTCAGCGTCCTGTGCACTTTCTTCTACAACTTCCCAGTCATTAACTACCGCATAACCTGCATGACGTGTAGATTGTCTGCTGGCTGAACCATGTCTGTACAGAGTCAAATCTTGATTTGTAATTGGTGTCTGCATCAGGTCAGCTCAAAGTGGTGTGCTGCTGTTTATTACCATCTCAGTCATAATTGTCATCTGATTCTGAAATAGGAAGAAATTTAGCAGGGCTTAAAACTGGCGCTCTTTTCACAACGATGTGTGGACTGGACAAAATGATTGATTCATAACCTGATCTACATGCAGCTGATATGTGTTGTGTGGCAGATACATTAAGTATGTGCAGCACTGAATGTGGAGCATACACAAAGCCGTCATGAGCTAACACCAGAGGCGCAGATTTCTCTATTAGCAACAGCAACCACAGACCTCAACCAGGCATGCCACAAACTACTGTACAGAGTCCTGATGAGTAATACACCACTGGGTGATAGTGTGATCCATGTTTCTGCACCAGCACACCTAAAGCAAACCCCTCTCTCTCACTGATGTACAGATTAAATGGTTGCATGTAGTCCGGCAGTCCCAGGACTGGAGCTGAAGCCAGAGCAGTCTTTAAATCTACAAAGGCCTTATGCATGCTTTCTGTCCATTGTACTACAGGTGGAGCCTCCTACAGTCTGGCAGCTCTCATCACAGAGTCCATAGCAGCAGAAACACAGATCCAGTGATGGCAGTGGTTCATCTTCCTCAAGAAAGAAAGCATTTCCTTCTTAGTCTTAGGAGGCTTCATGTTACACAGCAGTGTCAGTCTTTCAGGAGATAGCATCCACTGTCCTTCATTCAACACATGACCCAGACAGGGGACTTTTGGACTGCAGTACTGCAGTTTCACCAGAGAAGCGCAGTGTCCTCTTTCAGCCAGTCTCTTTAGCAGAAGCACAGAATCAATAAGACCAATAGATCATCAGCACAAAAAAGGAGAGTGCTACCACCAGCCAGATGCAGATCCACTAAATCACGTCTCACCACTGCAGCATACACTGTCGGACTCTCCACATAGCCTTGTGGCAGCCTGGTCCATGTTAACTGACGCCACTTACGTAAATGCAAATGCAAATGCAAACAGATACTGAGTTTCTGGATTCAAGGTAATAGAGAAAAGTGCTGAGCTCAGATCAACAACTGTGTGATATTTTGAATCTGGTGGCAAATAGATCAAAATAGTATTAGTATCTGGTGCAACTGGAGCAATTACTTGCAAATCTTGAACAAATCGCTGTTCATCAGAATGACTAGGCTTAGGAATTGGCAATATGGGAGCTTTAGAAGGACTATTTGTCTCCACTAGCACTCCTTGATCCAAGAGGGACTGAATTACACCCTCTTTGCCTGTAATTGCCCTTAGTGGTAAATTATACTGCCTAATCATAGGAAATTTAGTTTTTAGAGGTGTAACTTGAAAAACATGAGGTGGAGCAGTTGTCACACGTCCAACATGGTTCTTGTGTTTAGCCCTAAGCTCATTAGGGACCTCAAATACATCTAAAGGAGGCCCATAAAAAACAGGAAAGGGTGCTTTCTGTAAGACAAACATGCGTTCAGGAAGAGTGAAATTCACAGGAGTCTTTAATAAAAACATCTCATCTCCCAAGGCTGCTGTGGCAGCAGTCAGTGGACCAGAGACAGTCTCTTACAGATTGCTGTACCTTCTTATCAAATCACTCACTTGTTTTTCTTCTGCCCCAGTCAACACAGCAACCTTGGTAAGGGACAGGGTGTCTTGATCATTGTACAGAGTTTTCTGTGCATCTGTTAATTTTATTGGCAAAATGCACCCTTCAGGACCTACAATCGAGAAATCTTCACAGATTATCTCATCATGTTGTTCTTAGTAAAATGATGCCATATTTTGATACTCAGTGGATGGATTAGCAGCAGCAACACAACAATACAACACGGGTCTCATAGCAGACAACAAACATGGACAAATTGGAGAAGATTTTGCAATATTTTGAATGTTCTCCACAGTGAAAGTTTCTTTCCCTCCACTGTCCAACAATAACAAAAATCATTAGTTGAATGCAAACACTGTATTGCCTGTAAAACCTTATCATTAGGAAGAGTTAAAAACAATCAATCTGGAGTACAATGGACACTTGCATTCAATTTACAAAGATCTCTTCCCATCAGACTCAAAGGTGTCCCTGCAGAAATTAGAAACAAGTGTTGCACATCAGATTCTGTAACTGAAACATTAACTTGTTCAGAAATTAGTTGAATTATAGGGTTACCACCAGAGACTCTACTGTGGTGAGTAGTAGCAACGCACATATCATCAGTAGAGCGTGCAGCAGAAAGAGAAGCTCCACTATCAACTAATATTTCAATTTTTGTACCATCAATTTCAACTGGCATTACTGGATTTTCAGTGAGGAAATGACAAAGCGTGGTTCTGATTCTGTTTCTCTAAGGCCTCCCTATGGGTGAGCTCTGTCCTGGGTGCCAGCTGCTCTGTGCAGGAGGATTGGGAGGAGGAGGGGCAGAGCTGCCCACCTTCCAGGCTGCTGATCAGGCAAATAACACCTTGTTGCTCTGCAGTCTCTGGCCCAGTGACCCATCCTACCACAATTCCAGCATTTTCCACGTCTCTGCTCTGTGAAGGGAGCAGCCTTTTGAGAAAAAGGACGCTGTGGATAAACCATTTAATTAACTTTAGCAGATTGTTTATTGGAAAAACAACATTCCCTGTACCTGTCCATCAATATAGTCACTGAGTCTGTCCACTTAATAATACGCCATGACCGATTTGAGAATCTGTACATGCGAGCAATCTCAGGATGTACATTTTCCATAAATATGTGAAGGGCCATTGTGCTGTTGTCATCAATATCACTACCCATGGCTGACTCCCATGTGTCCTCAAACCGGCTTATAAATGTTGGCAGGGACTCATCATCTGATTGCACACAACAGAGAAGCTTGTGAGGTTTAGCTGTACAGTGTGCATGTTTATATACTGCATCCTTAGCTTTCTCTGTTAGCCATTGTTGAACATCCATGTGTCCTGGCCACTGGCCACTGTCAGTGTGAGGTAAATCAAAAGAAGCTTTAACCCTCAGCCCCTCTTGAGTGTAGGTATATTGCAACAATATCTCAATGTCTGGCACTAAAACGTTGTACAACGTGGCTGTAACCGTCAACCAACGAAGATATTTTGTGGGACTAGTGAAAGGATCTGGTGCATCAGAAACTATATCTCTGACCTCTGCAGGGGTCCAAGGCCGACACACAGCTGTGTTACAGAACATACATTTCCGGCAAGATTCATTAGCTTGGGAAGGTTCTGGCTTCTCTGCCTGACCTGCAGATCGCTCTCCCTGAAGTTTCACATTTCGAGCAGCAATATGTGAAACACGGCCAGACTTTTTTATCGTTTTCTTTCCTTTCTCTTGACTCATTCCGTCATCTGCATCACCGCCTCCTGAATCCAAACCTGATCCTGTGCTAGGTCCACGTTTCTGCTTTTCTTTCTTTATCTTTTTTGATTCTTCTAGAACGTTAGCACAGATCAAAAAGACTTTTTCTGTGCTCTTAACTCTGGCTAATGCCTCTTCTCTGTTTTGATGATGATTACTCATGATTCATTCACTCACTCATCAACATGCGCTCTTCAAACACACACACAAAAGAGACAAAAGAATCAAGGATATTTGCTGTCATTGCATTTGTACAATGAAAAAACACAGTTTAACAGTCAACAAATAGCTTTATAAAAACAAATATTTTAAAAAATGCAATGAGGTACAATGTCTGTTTATAATTTATAATAAAATATAGCAGCAGTAATTATAAGCAGCATATGCACATCCATTACTTTCAACTGCATTAAAGCTCTCATGTGTCAATCCTCTGTCAAAATCAGACAGACTGAATTTTACTCTTTAAATAAGGTCGGACAGATTCAACTCAAAACTGATGCAGTTATTGTGACAATTATCGTTTCAAGATGATTTTTTCAGCGCGCCAAAAAACTTCTCAGGAATTTATTTCTTCTGAGGCTTACAGCTGGTCTTGCAATTCCACAGATAAATATGTTTGAATTTACCTAAAACGTCTTCTCAGAGGTGGGAAGCTCACACACTGTCCCTTATGGTTCAGTCCGAATCCCCTTCTTAAAGGGTTGGACCCAGGATAAATACCTGATCACTGCCGACGCTGTAACTCACCTTTGAGTCAGTCAGCTGGCATTAACACTTAACAATACATGAATTCAAAATTTAACAGATTACTAGAATCTTATCAAACTCAGACATGGCAGTTTGCAAGAATTTCATTTGAACTTACCAGTCATCATTCTGTTGAGGTCCTGTTTGTTGTAGGATTACAGCGGTGTGCAGAGAGGATGAGGAGGGAGATGCAGAGAGACACTCTGGAGACTCAGATAGGCTGAAAGTAAAGTTTACTGACGCCAGGAGAAGTGACACACCAAAGCAGCAGTTCATGTGAGCTCTGTCAGTATCAGGTCTGAGGATTCTCTTTGACCTTCGGGTATATATTGTAGCTGGGAGGGAGACCGGATTTCATTTGCCCAACATGGAGACAACTAGTCTAGGCAAAATCTATTTACCTAACCTTGAAAACTCATATGTTCTTCCTACAACAACTGTCTTTCTCAAGTCATATAACATGGTGCCATAAAGTCTAAATCTGCTCGTGGCCTTAGGCATTCAGGGGTAGAAGGGAAAACAGAGTTTAAAGGATCAAAGGTGGTAACCTGCTCTAACCTATAGGATGATTTAGGATGACTTCAGCTAACAGATGCAAGGAGGTACCTTAGCAAAGGGAAAGAGTCATTATTCCCCTCAAACCTGTGAAATGCATCCGTGCTTTAAATACAGGATAAAATATATTGTTTTTATATCAAAAATATTTTTTCTGACTTGTTTTCACTTCATGTAGAATGAATATTTCATTCATCATTTCCCCACGTAAAACATCTAACTAAAGGTGGCTGATATATTAATATTTTGAGTAAAAACATCATTCGAACACATCATCTGTAAACCTGAAAAGACAATAAATGTTATAAAAAATGTGAGTTAAAAACAAAAATAAAGAGATACATGTATTAGATATTTAGTCCAGAAACGTCTGAGACTTCCTCGTCTCTGGGCTTCATTTAAACCAAACCAGGTCTCAGACAGGAAAACTACAAAGACTAAAATTATCCACTCAAGTTTTTTTTATTTTCTATTCCTTTTATTCTTTGTACAACTCCTTCCAGAGAACAAGCCAAACACTGACATTGACTCTTCAGCGGTTTTTATGGTCTCTGATGATGATATGGTTCGTCCTGCTGTCCAGTGAGTGTGAGGTGACAGCAGCGAGACAAAACTCCCTCTGAGAGGAAGATACCTTGGCAGAAAGTTTTTTTTATTAACAGAAGTACATCTCCCACTTTGAAATTCTCCTTGATCCCTTCCTTTTCATTTTGTTTGTGAACTCTTGTTCTTTTTTACTAGTGTCCTGTATATGCTTGTTTTTTTTTTAGTTGTTGTTTTTCAAAATCGTACATTGCACACCTCTTCCCGCAGCAGCAAATTCTTAAGACATTAATGGATTACCTCGATCTAAAATTTTTACAATTTTTTTTTCTTCTGTTGAGAATATTAAGACTGCTTGGTTTGTAATCCTTTGTCACCTCTGACAGATACCTGGCCTCCCTCCCAAACATCAGAAAATACAGACTATATCAAACAAATCTCATAGAATGTTCTGCAACTGGTTTATTTAGGGACCTTAACATTGAAAATTCAAGAGCAGGTAGGGTAAAATTTGACTTTTTATGTATATAAGACAGAACATATTCTGATTTTACTTTCCTTGTTCCAAGTTACAAAATCAATTAAAATGAGTTACCCTTTGAATTGTGCCATTTAACTAATCCTACAAGGTCATTTGTCTGGATGGTGTGGTGAGCAGAGGCTTCACTCCATACCCAAATAATTATCAAACAAGCCTTAATTCACCTTTAAAAGTTTTGTAGGACAAATAAAAAACAGGTCAGTGCAGTCAGAGTTATATGTTCAGGATTCATTCTGTATCAGTAGTGTGCCTTGAGTGCTGATCTGTTAACAGTTTTTAGGTGCGCCAGATCTGCAAAACCAATCAAGAATACAACTAATGATCTCACCTGCTGTTTCACTGTGCGTAGGCCTCTGCCCATCAGCCAGTAATTAACCATGGCACATATGTACTGGTTGTCACCATCTGCCAAAGTGAGTTTACCCACTAGGTCCATCCCTACCAGCTCTAGAGGCTCTATTACCTGGATGAGCAAAATGAAAAGGCAGGTGCATGACATCCCATCCCTGCAGGTCTGTTGGAACCTGACAGAGTATTCAGGTGTTTCCTTTCATATTGCAGTGTACACACGTGGACAAAATTGTTGGTACCCCTCAGTTAAAGAAGGAAAAACCCACAATTCTCACTGAAATCACTTGAAACTCACTAAAGTAACAATAAATACAAATTTAAATAATCAAAATCAGCCATCACTTTTGAATTGTTGATTAACATAATTATTTAAAAAAACAAACTAATGAAATAGGGCTGGACAAAAATGATGGTACCCATAACTTAATATTTTGTTGCACAACCTTTTGAGGCAATCACTGCAATTAAACGATTTCTGCATTTGTCAATGAGCGTTCTGCAGCTGTCAACAGGTATTTTGGCCCACTCCTCATGAGCAAACAGCTCCAGTTGTCTCAGGTTTGATGGGTGTCTTCTCCAAATGGCATGTTTCAGCTCCTTCCACATATGTTCAATGGGATTCAGATCTGGGCTCATAGAAGGCCACTTTAGAATAGTCCAACGCTTTTCTCTCAGCCATTCTTGGGTGTTTTTGGCTGTGTGTTTTGGATCGTTGTCCTGTTGGAAGACCCATGACCTGCGACTGAGACCAAGCTTTCTGACACTAGTCAGCACATTTCTCTCCAGAATGCCTTGATAGTCTTCAGATTTCATCGTACCTTGCACACTTTCAAGACACCCTGTGCCAGATGCAGCAAAGCAGCCCCAAAACATTACTGAGCCTCCTCCATGTTTCACCGTAGGGACAGTGTTCTTTTCTTCGTATGCTTGGTTTTTGAGTCTATGAACATAGAGTTGATGTACCTTACCAAAAAGCTCCAGTTTGGTCTCATCTGTCCAAAGGACATTCTCCCAGAAGCTTTGTGGCTTGTCAACATGCATTTTTGCAAATTCCAGTCTCGCTTTTTTATGAGTTTTTTCAGCAGTGGTGTCCTCCTTGGTCGTCTCCCATGAAGTCCACTTTGGCTCAAACAACGACGAATGGTGCGATCTGACACTGATGTACCTTGGCCTTGGAGTTCACCTTTAATTTCTTTGGAGGTTGCTCTGGGCTCTTTGGATACAATTCCAACGATCCGTCTCTTCAATTTGTCATCAATTTTCCTCTTGCGGCCACGTCCAGGGAGGTTGGCTACTGTCCCGTGGGTCTTGAACTTCTGAATAATATGAGCCACTGTTGTCACAGGAACTTCAAGCTGTTTAGAGATGGTCTTATAGCCTTTACCTTTAACATGTTTGTCTATAATTTTTTTTCGGATGTCCTGGGACAATTCTCTCCTTCGCTTTCTGTTGTCCATGTTCAGTGTGGTACACACCTTTTCACCAAACAGCAGGGTGACTACTTGTCTCCCTTTAAATAGGCAGACTGACTGATTATGAGTTTGGAAACACCTGTGATGTCAATTAAATGACACACCTGAGTTAATCATGTCACTCTGGTCAAATAGTTTTCAATCTTTTATAGAGGTACCATCATTTTTGTCCAGGCCTGTTTCATTAGTTTGTTTTTTAAAATAATTATGTTAATCAACAATTCAAAAGTAATGGCTGTTTTTGATTATTTAATTTTCAATAAATTTTTATTTATTGTTACTTTTGTGAGTTTCAAGTGATTTCAGTGAGAATTGTGGGTTTTTCCTTCTTTAACTGAGGGGTACCAACAATTTTGTCCACGTGTGTATGTTTTCTTTAATACTGGCTCACTTGGATTGGCACTCTTACTATGCACTCTAAGTAGACAAATCAGCTGCTATTGTTTCCATATTACAATCACTGTAAAGCAAATTAATTCTAATACTTAAAGTGCAACTCTGAGAACCATTAAGAATAATAAGTAAAATACGCCATTACACCTGCTGAGCAAAGAGTCAGTATTAAAACCTCAGTCTGGCTTTCTAAATATACTGTATGCACCAACAATGAGCCCGTGTGTATGTTTTGAAACCCATTCATTTGAACTCACTTTCAGATGTCACTTTCCATGCCAGACCAATATAACAGCTTATGATGGCACCGTGGGTCTTCTCCCAACCACAGTGGCCCCCAGAATGACTTCCATGGAATTCACAGTGTACGTCGATTTCCTCTTTTGCAGAGCCAACAAGTTTTGCTAGGTGCTCAAATAGTTTTTTCTTGCACAGATGAAGTATGTACAGATGAAAGTATAGGTGTTCTGTTTGAATGTGAAGAACAGTCGCCATCAAAGTATAGTGTTTCATCTAGTTTACCTACTATAAACCCTTACCCTACACTCTTACCCTTTAACTTGGTGCTCTCAGCTCTTCTTTTTATTTCATATCTCACCTGCAGTGTTCCCTACAGGATATTGGGTGCACAGTTTAAGATCAAGCACCTCTTTTACAACTTCGGGGCCAATGTGAGGCCCTTATCTATAGCTGCTAACCTTATCCATCTGTCTGTGTATCTACTTCTCTACTTCTAGTTAATTCTACACTTTCCAACCTACCTACCGAGTTTTTTTTACTGAGATATCTATCAGTCTTCACCACTAACATTTACCAAAAGATACATAGACACAAAAACAACACACAGAAAACATTTAGAATCACAGAAGGACAATTAACAACACCAGGCTCTCAAACAAATTCACACACCTCATCTTAGTCCCTCTCACTTCCTTACAATCACTGTGTCACATGCAACCCTAAATAACAACAACATTCACTGCATCTCCATGGATAAATTGCTTTCTAGTCACTTTTCTTCACCAACCCCTTTAAGTTTTCATGGTCTCTGCCCTGATTTGCTGACAGTCTCTCCTCCTGCTTTCCCTCTCTGGATCTGTCTGTGTAGGACTGAGCTGCTGCCAAACCAGCAGCAAATGAAGACACCTGTAACCAGTTAACACTGCTCTCTATTAAACGCTGGTTCAGACTATCACTTATTACCAGATCTTCATCTTTGACACATGCAAATATCCTTCCCTCCTTTGCATTTTTGGTGGTGGCATGTGCTGTCCAACATGTTAATCAAACAATGTCTTTACATGTTCGACTGGGTTAAGATGTGATGGATGTGAAGGTTCAGAATATTTTCTAAATTTTATTACCTTTCTGGCAGCTTTCTGTGGATTCATCCTTATTTGCTGCATTGTTTGTTGTCTAAAAACCAGTGGACTGGATTTGTATTTTTGTGCTGCCCCATCAGTGAGCTCTGGCTGTTCTTAGTCTATTGCCAGAATCACTACATTTTGGTAGCATGACAGAAGAGGAGACTCGTTACCAGCATGTTTAGTGTGCTTGTGAGGTTTTCTGACGAACGTTAGAGTGCCTGTATAACAGAGTGGCAACAACTGGGGATTTGACGCCATTTTGTTTCCATTCACTGTGCCACGCACTAATGCACCCGTGACTGTGTGTGTACTCGCTTAGTGCACGCTATGTGTTTTATTTGGATTTTTACATTCTAAGCTTTCTAGTCATCGTTCAAAAGTAAAAAAGGATGATTGCTTATCAATAATAATGATTTTTTTTTACAATTTAGAGGACACAGGAACTCTACTGGAGCTTATCCCAAATATGTGACGCGCAGCGCCAGGTGCACATTCACGAAAACTAGCTATTTGTGGATTGTTTACTGATTTCAAGACATGTTTTGGACAAAATATTTTCCTGGCTTGTTTTGTCTGGATGTCCAAGGTTGGATTATGGGCGTTTTTTGTGGAATATTTTCATCTGTGACTAGTTATGAGCCTTCAAAGGTGAGTTGTGCTGTTTACGTTATTTGTTGTTTGTTGGACAAATGTGTTTATATTACCCACTGTGGTAATAACATCTGAAAGTGGTTTATACCGGCGGATTCATGAGAATCTAAGCTTTCCATGGGTGTATAATGTTTCTATCATTGAGTTTGCAGCTTCGGTCAATTTAGCAAAATACGTTTGCACATCTCAAGACGGCATCTCAAGACGGTATGCTCACTGTCACCAGTAACACATCTCCATGCATGAAAATTATCAAAGTCAAAATAACTACAACTGCTTAAAATCACATCAAACTTTTCTATCTGTCATTCACCCATACATCATAAAATGAAAGTACATACATGGGACTAACCTGGCACAAAAACGATGATGAAGTCGGTTTCCATCCCACTCTCCGGACTTTATTTTCCTACAGTTTCCTTCTTTCAGGATCACTGGGAAACCTAAACATGTGGAATCCCTTCTCCAATCGATTTGTGCACCCAAAGGCACAACAGCCTGTCATTTTTCAGGGAATTTAGGAAGCGTTGGAAGACCTGTAATTACTCTCTGCGGTGTAAACAACATTAACAGGAAAACCCAGCTTTCATGAATAGGAAACAAAATGGCGCCCATAGATCACGTGACCAAAATTTTTTGGACCCGTCATGTCGCCACTCTGGTATACAGGCACTCTAACGAACGTAAGTGTAGGATGCCACCCTGTGGACACACAGAGAAATTGCTGCCAAACTACCAAACAGTGGAAAGCCCACATTTTCAAAATAAGGTCATTTTTCTTCTAACACCACAGAAAAATGAATGCACAGTTTTTACTCCTCGATTATATAACATTTCTTTTACTGTTGTATTATTCTACTTAATTGTGCTCAAGGTTTTAGTAAATCCTCATTTCTCTGATTGAATATGATCTTTCATTTATTTATTTTCCCAATTTAGGGACCTTGCTTTACTTCTGTAGCGGTACTACGTTATGATTTATTGCTCTCGTTATTAATAATTTGGGCACCACCCTAGATCTCTGGGGAAAAATATTAATTTTAATAAAAAATTAATATTCATAAAAATTTTGATCAATCTCATATCAAAAAGTCTTGAATCCTCGGTTAAATTGACCACATTCTACACAAAGAAACACTTAAGACTGTAGTTTGGTCTATAATGAGGTATTTATTAACTATTCTATGAAAATAATGACAAGTGAACTATATACAATGTAGATATGGTGTGTGTGTGTGTGTGTGTGTGTGTGTGTGTGTGTGTGTGTGTGTGTGTGTGTGTGTGTGTGTGTGTGTGCGTGCATGTGTGGAATGTGGGGGTGTGTGTGTGGTGTGTGCGTGTGTGAGAGATGTGGAAGTATGTGTGAGAGAGAAGGAAATATGGTGAGGATTAGCCAGAGCTAACCTGACGAGGTAACCGGTAATTTGGATTAAGAATTCTCATGATTTGTAAAAGAATAAATTGATTAAATGAATTAATTGACCCAGCGGTTAGTACATCACCCATAGAATGGAATCAGAGCAAACTCAGCTGGAGTTATTGAAGTGAACCGTCATGGGGCTGGGACTTGCGGGGCCTTCAGATTCGCAGCACAACCGTCTGGACTTGCAGGTTCGGAGCGGTGCGTCGTCGTTATGGCCGCCTGGATGTCCTGCCGCGGGTTGATCGGTTCTATGCAAAGACCTGATCCAGCAGGCCTCCGGAGTTCTCAGCTGAGTGTTGCTTGGTTTAAAAATGATGGTTCTCAGGCTTTAGCCAAGAAAAACGGGTGTTGATGAAAAATTGTCAAAATTAAGAAAAATAAATGCTGGTTCTGAATCGGTTCTTCAGATTAAAACGAATAACGAGCAAAATGTCTCCTTAAGTTACAAAAATATTAAGAGATAAATAGTTAACAAACTTAGATGGTGAGGGAATTTCAAAGATAGGAAAAACGCGCTTTAGGTAAGAAAATAGTGGGAATCTCTGTTATAGATTCCTCAGGTAGTGAAGAAGAGTAAGAGAGGGGTAAGAGAGTAGGTCGGTAAGAGACAAGAAGGCTAAGATAGCAAGAGAGCGAAGGTGGGGGCTGCTTAGGCTTATATCAGGCCAAAGGGACCATGGGAGGACCCCAAGGCGGAGGGAAGCTTCGGCGTGAATCTCTGGGTGGTAACATGACCCCTTCCTTTGTCTCAAAGAGGAGAGATGGAAAACTACTCCAGAGGGAATTAAAACATTGGGATATTAAATGATTAAAACGCGATCTGTCTATCTCTCCACCATATTTCAGTTGTGTGAAAGAGACAGGCATGTTCCTAAATGTGTAGATTAATACATATGTTCATATGATGTGAATCATTTCATTCATAACTATATGTTTATGTTTATGACATTAAAAATATGCATCACAGTGAAAATATAACAACAAGTCAGAGATTTGGTAACAGGTAAATACAATGGCCATCATTCAACCTAAATGGAGAGGAAATTCAGAGATTAATAAGGGAATTCAGTCCAAAATCATAGTATCCTGGGGAAGAAATGATTAAACATCACAAATTAATAAATCGACTTCTGTAACAGATATAACTATCAAATTCGGATATGATGTACAACATAATCTCACTATAACTTTGGTAATCAGGAAAGAGCAAAATAAATTTTAGAAATATGAACTTTGAAGTAATTAGTCTCTTCAGTTAAAGAGTGTGTCTCTCTCTGTTCCAGCCTTCTGCCATAAAGTTTTACGACTTGTTATCTGAGCTGTGGAATGCAGAGACGTCTCCGGCTGAGGGTCTCCTAAAGCTGACAAGGGATTTTAGCATGAAAATTCATTAAACAAACATCCATAGCATATAATTGAAAGTCATTGTCTTTTAAAAAGAAGAAGTTATTCCAGGGGTTTAAATGTTCACAGGAGCTCCATCCTTCTGTGAATGAAAACCTACAGAAATACAAATGTCTCAATCCTCCTATAGAGATGGGTGTTGGTCAGAGCTGAAGAGAGGGACAGCTTATCTGAGTTTTGATCAGTTCAGGAATTCCAGGGCCTTTGCAGTCTTGCTACACTTCAGTATTTGCTTTGTGTCTTTGTATGCTGCACAGTCGCTTTCGATTGCAGCCCATTCTCTCAGAGCCTGAAACACACATACAAACACACAACATTTAAAATATCATCACTGGGGCGCCCCTGTAGCTAGAAGATCCCTGGTTCGCATCTCGTCTGGGCTTGGCATCTTTCTGCATGGAGTTTGCATGATCTCCCTGTGCATATGCGGGTTTATTGTGCGGTATCCTGATCTGTTACCTGCTGCAAAATACAGTATCTTAGAGGGGGATGAGATCCATCCATCCATTCTCTATACACCACTTTATCCTCACTAGGGTCGTGGGGGTGCTGGAGTCTATCTATCTATCCGCCAGTATCCCGAGAGCCCTCACTGAAGACACGAAGACCCTCGTTGTTTCTCCCATTGTCAATAAAACATACTATTTCATTCATCAAAGCATAATGAGTTGTTATTCTTGAATATATATTTTGTGTATGTCTTAAAATGGTTATAGTGAGTCAACTCCTGCCTCATCAGAAGTGGCTGGACACTATCTGCTGAATGGACTGTTGTTACTCTGCTTTTCAATAACTCCCAGACTACGGGTAAGTGAATCAGAGAAATATAGACATTGTCTGGAAATACAATAATTCAGCTGGGCAAAAATTAACATCTTCAATCATCTTACATTTCTGTGTAAAAGTCGATTTTCCATGCTAACACGAATGTGAAACATTCCCTCCAAAACCCCGAAAGTGTCTTTAATATGTCATGGCTCAAAATGTAAAACTGACATTTACATACATACTCCAATGAATTAATAATCAAACAAGTACTTGGAGGTGTGATTTTATTCCTTTTTTACCGTGAAATCGAAGCTCTCAGTCCCATAGAAGGAAATGACAGCGCTGCCTGTTTGGAACTATTCAGGCTTACATGAACCACGTGACCGCCCCGCTGCGAGAGCATGAGTGTCGCAACTCATAGGCTGAATCCCAAACCGGCCCCTACACACTCCCCCTCCACTACCGAGTGTCACTCCAAAAGAAGTCACACTCGCAGCTGTGGAGGGCACCTATTATTGAAGGGGGAGGGTATAAATACGATCGTCAGGAATGGGATGCCCTGTCGCCTCACCGGAAAATGGAAGACGTCATTGCCATGGTAACACAAAGACGCCTACTGTGCATGGCTGTAGCGCTGTGGCACAGGTTGCAACTAACAAGGATCGCTGCTGCTTCCAGAAGACGAAAGCATCCCACTTTTTTTTCACTCACATGTTTTCCAATCCTATTATCTGGCATTTCAAATCCAACAAATGAATGAATGAATGAATAAATGAATTCTATCAGTTGTGTTCAAATTTTAAGGTGTCAGGGGGTGCACAATTAAATCAAATGTCAGCAGAGAAGAAGATTTGTTTCTTTTGATTTATCTTTTTTCACCACTCTTTTTGTGATGTTCTGTCAGTGTGAAAAAGGCGTGGGAGAAATAAAGGACGCACGTGGAACTCACATCAATATGTTGTTTCCTCCTCCATTTCGACGTTGCACTTCCTGAAAAAGTTGTCCAGAGTGAGCATCGATGCAGACTCGCTATTTAAGGGCTGAACAGTCCACTCCCCCTCCACACTACGCGGTTTGGGACGGCCCTTAATATGGAGGACCCTCCGTGGGAACGCACAAACGGAGGGGTAGTGTAGGGATAGTGTGTAGGGGGCGGTTTGGGATTCAGCCTTACTATCTCTAGGGCTCTGTGGGTATCAATGCTGTCAACCAATAGAAGGCTGGCGAGCTTTGACCAATCACATTATCCCTGTTTGTATACGGGTGCATTCGCTGTTTTTCCGAGGAGCGTCGCATAAGGGCATGCACTCTTTCAACAGGTTTTATCCACTCCCTACCTCCGGGGCTGTAATAAATGTGATTTCTTTTATTTTTTTTGACCACTGTTGGAATAAAATATCATTCAATACATACAACAGCGTCCGAGCTTCTTATGAAAATGGCTATATTGTATAATAATAGCGGCATCGAACACTGCTCTTTGAGGTGTGCTGGTGGAGAAAACAAAGTCACCATCCTGAAGCTAGCGGGACAGCTGGCTAAAACAGGCTGGGCTTACGCCGGTAAGCGTGGCTTGAATAAGCGGCAACTTTAATCTCAGCTGCAAGTAGATCCACGAACGAGGCTCAGCTGTTTTTCAGAGACGCTTATTCAAGCCAGGCTGATCCAAGCTGCAGCTGAGCGCGCGTCCGGGGGAGATAAAAAGCCCCGACGTGTCGGTCGTCGAAATGATGATATTATGTCTAAAAACAGAGCGGAGACTTTCTCTTTGGCGGAGCAGAAACTTCTCACGGAGTTGTACGAGGACTACAGGAAGATTATCACAAGAAAAGGCAACACGGTTGCGATAAATAAAGCTCCAGACGCTGCCTGGCAAAGTATTGCCGACCGTTTAAATGCGTGTTTATTTTCTTTTTAATGAAGCACTTAGTCTGAGTGTACACACGCACACGTCTGAAAATTTAATTTTCAGAGGGCAGGTTTTTGACACTGATTAGGGATAACCCACAACTGCAGTGGTTGATGACTTTTTTTTTCCTCACCCTGAAGTTTGTCACACTACTGTGGCCCAGAGGAGATCAATCTTCATGAAATAAAGCTTTTCAAAACCCATTGAAGACATTTTTTATGTGTGTATAAACACACACACACACACACACACACACACACACACACACACACACACACACACACACACACACACACACCTGAACTTGATCCAAGATTTGACCAAATTCTGAATTTAACCTTGTTCTAACCTGTATGCCAGACTTGAAAATGTCTGGCATACATTCAATTTGAAAGTAAACACTAATTTGCATTTTTTTAAAAAAAAAACCTTTGTCATCAAAGGTACTGAAGTGATGATGTCACTACAGCCAGTCCAATTTCTTAGGAATACAGCTCAAATCTGACAGATTCGCCAGGTACTAGGGAGTAACTCACTGATGAACCGTCACCGAACAAGTGATTGAACCAGAAACTTCACGATGACCGGAGAAGTTGAAAGTACCTTAGACTTCCAAGTAAAAACCTGCAATTTATTTTAATGATTCAGAAAAGACATTTCTTAGAAATGTGTTTGCCTGAATTCCCAGAGGACCGTCCAACCTGGAGGAGCTGAAACATCACCATGGATCAGATAACACACACACACACACACACACACACACTCACACACACACACACACACATATATATATATATATATATATATATATATATATATATATGAGAGAACGAGGCTACAACATAGCCTGGTTTTGTGTAATGTGATGGTGGTTTTCACTTTTTACTCTGGTAGGCCTAATTCATGTTCTTGTTTTGACAAATATATATCCACCATAGATGAATAAAGCAGCAACATAGGTAACACCTAAAACCAAAGTAGGAATACTTTTGATAAAAAGGGCAACTTCTTGTGGAGATGTTTCATCAAACACTCAAACTTTGAATGAAAAAGAAGACAAAAACATGTAGGCCTATAGAGGAGATGTCATTTTTATTAGAGATGATCGTGCTACTGTGCCCTCCATTTAAATAAGGGAGAAGACACAAATGAGCTTGTACACAAAATAGTTGTCTCATCATTTGGCATCACCTTTGGATTATCATCATGATCAGATTGGACTGCTGGTAAAAGGAAGGTATTCTTTCTGGAAAACTGTGGCTGTTGTGTCCTGCTTATTTTAAGACAATCTGTGCCTATTCCTGTTACGTGTTGACTGCACTTTGAGGGTGAAAGAAGAAAGAAAATCAGATATTTCCAAGTATTTACCGCTGGTGGATTCTAACCCATGGCACAATGAAAAGTGAAACCACATTTAATCTACTTAACTACGCTCTAACCACTGAGCCACAGTTGCACACTGTGACAAAATGTGTAGTGTAATATGATATAGTTTGATTCATGGTTATTCTGGCGTTATTTTAAAAAGGTCTCAATGTATGTCACCGAACAAGAACATCATTGATTACAGATCAAGATGATTTTAATGTGTAACATGCGGATCACAGGCGTCTTTCTGAAGCTCGTCAGAACCTTCTCTGACATGGAGCTAAAGTAAGCTTGACTGTTAGCCTGCCCCGGACCAGGCTTGTCGCTCTGGCTGAGTTACCATGGTTACCCAGCCAGGCTAGCCCTAAGCCTTGTTGGCGGAACAAAACTCTCACTAAAGTTAGCGAAGCTGACCGAAATAAACCAGGCTTAGACCTAAGCCAGCTTCATGGAATACCCCCCAGGTTGCTATATAATCCATAGTTTGTTTTGTAAAAACCTATTTCTTGCCTTAATCTCTCGCTCTTCTGTTCACAATTCGTTGTTACAGAAATATTGTAAAGCAAAACAACAAAATATTCCCCATTAGTGTGGAATAACAACCATGGACAGATTAACACAGGATGCATTCCACATAGCCTGTACTTTAAAAGTTATTTTCTCTGCACATTAGGTACTCCTTTCTGTAAAATCCATCTCATGTGCCAAGATCTAACTTTTTAGATAATCTGATTCTTAAAATACAGATTAGATGAAGGTCTGGAGACACAAACATGAAATCAATTAGCAAATACAGAAGAGCCATCTACTGTGTCGACTGATTAGCGGCTACACAGTTTCAAACTCTTTCTCCAACAGGAATTCCTGGATTCTAATTTTTACCCTGCACTGCCTCTCTGTAGGATGTTGTCAGCCTCCTCATGGCTGGAACTGAGCTCAGCAGGAAGAGTGCAACATCGTCTTTGTCACTATTCTTGGGCTGAGGCATCCTGAACTTCTCCACCGGATCAGGCAGCTACTCTGCCTCTGAGTCACTCTTTAATGTCAAAGTGAAAACAGATTTCTATAAAGTAATGTTAATGAAATAAAATTACATAAATGAAAATAATTATTCACCCCTTTTTAATTTAATGGTCTAATTTAGTAGAGGTCCATCAAATTGTTGCCAATAGTCTCACAATTAGTAAAATGAAGATCACCTGAGTGGTGTGGGTGTGTTTCAAGTGACTGAGTTGTAAAACACCTGTCTGAAGGGTCCAGAGAGTGGTTGATCAGTATTCCTGGCTACCATTACACCATGAAGACAGAAGAACACTCGAAAGGGTTATTGAGAAGTACAATTCAGGGGATGGTTACAAAAAAATTTCCAAGGCACTGAACATCCCCAGAGTTGAGTGAAATCAATTATCAAGAAAAGGAAGGAATATGGCACTTGTGTGAATCTGCCTAGATCAGGCTGCCCTCGTAAACTGAGTGACTGTGCAAGTAGGAGACTAGTGAGAGAAGCCACCAAGATCCCTACAACTACTCTGAAGGAGTTACAAGCTTCAGCTGAGATGGGAGAGACTGTGCATGTAGCAACTGCTGCCCAGGTTCTTCACCGGTCAAAGCTTTATGGGAGAGTGGCAACGAGAAAGCCACTGTTGAAGAAAAGTCATATTAGATCTCGAGTAGAGTTTGCCAAAAAGCACGTGGAAGATTTCATGGTCAAGTGGAAGAAGATTCTTTGGTCTGATGAGACCAAAATGGAGCTTTTTGGCCATCAGACAAGACGTTATGTTTGGCGGAAACCAAACACTGCACATCACCAAAAACACACCATCCCCACTGTGAAGCATGGTGGTGGCAGCATCATGCTGTGGGGATGTTTCTCAGCAACTGGACCTGGAAGGCTTGTAAAGATAGAGGGCAGAATGAATGCTGCAAAATACACTGAAATCCTGGGGGACAGTCTTTTTCAGTCTGCAAGAGAAATTCGTCTTGGGAGAAGATTTATTTTCCAGCAAAACAATGATCCAAAACATAATGCAAAAGCTACACAGGAATGGTTAAAAAAGAACCAGGTAAACGTTCTGGAGTGGCCGAGTCAAGGCCTTGACCTCAATCCTAGAGAGAATTTGTGGCTGGACTTGAAAAGGGCTGTTCATGCCTGATACCCGCGCAACCTGACAGAGCTTGAGCAGTTTTGCAAAGAAGAATGGAGCAAAATTGCAGTGGGCAGATGTGCAAGACTGATTGAGACCTATCCACACAGACTCACTGCTGTGATTGCAGCCAAAGGTGCATCTACTAAATACTGACTTGAAGGGGGTGAATAATTATGCAAACAATTATTTTCATTTATGTAATTTTCTTTCATTGACATTACTTTATAGAAATCTGTTTTCACTTTGACATTAAAGAGTTTTTTCCAATAATTTGTTTGTTAAAAAAGCTAAATTTATCGACCATGATTGATTTATGAAAGCAATAAAAGGGTACAACATCAGAGGGGGTGAATACTTATGATAGGCACTGTAGACTGCCATTCAGACATAACTAACAAGCTCAATGGATGTACCACCGAACATGCTAAAACTTCTCCCTACTTCACCACAGCAGAGAACTGAAGTTACTTGTAGATTACTTTCAAAATAAAATGGATCCAGTCCTCTAATCACCTCTTTCTTGTGGGAAACTTTAGTTCACAAATCATCAAAGAACCTTCCGAGAGACACAGTGATGCTACAGTAACAGACATGAAACACAACCCAATGAAGGAGTACAGAAAGCTGGAAAACCAGTCTGCATTTTACAGATGAAAAAAGTCATTTATGATATCTGCATCATCTTAGGCTGACAGTTTATAAAGATAAGATAAAATAATGTAAGATAAAATAAGATGAGATAAGATAAGATAATCCTTTATTTCTCCCCATGCCAGGGGAAATTTCCATTGTTACAGCAGCTAATGTAGCAATAGACATAGTAATAGTAATAAAATAATAATAAAATAGTAGTAATAATATTTACAATGTATAAAGGGATGAGAAATGGGAATGAGATAGCACAGTATTGACACACTGTAAGTAATACGATATAAAGTGGCTTGTGAAAGTAAGTTTAAAAAGTGCAAAGATGAAGATAAAAGTATAATAGATAATGCTAATGCATCGCAGAACATGAATAATAAATGTAGATAGTTAACCACACCTGATGTACGTCAGCAGAGTTACTGCATTCGCGTCGGTATCTGGCTGGCTGGGTAAGTATGTATGTATGTGTGTGTGGGGGTATGTCCGGTCAGATATCGCTGAAAGTGATGAAGTCAGGATAATCAAACTTGGCACTGAAGATCAGTCCTCTGCTCGGTTGTGGAGTTAAAGGTCAGCAGCTCAAGTAGGAAGGGATATACGTAGGATGATCAAAATTGATACAGAGTATCATGCATGGGCGTGGTTCTGCTCTCTATGAGGGCTCGTCTAGTTGCATCCTGCGTTGTCTTGCTTGTCTATACTCAGCAGACGAGGCATGCTTGCTGGTCTTTTAACTTTTATTATGACCACAACAATGCTTCATATATACTCGCGTGTCTCTTACTTCCAGCCAATCTACACGTGACTCGACGTCCGGCCACTTCCTCGTTCTGCCCCCCGTGGCATGCTGGGTTATGGAGTTCTTCTCCACAAAACACTCATTACATCACATCTTCCCCCTTTTAAAGAAAAACAATATCAACCAAAATCGAAGCGATGCCAATGCCTTGTAGCTTTACTCTCGTCCTTTAAAACACAATATATTAGCAGGAAAAACAATCTCTGACATTAGAGCTTAACTTTTTCTTGTCTTCACACCAACACTTGTTTTTATTTATTTTTTTTGAATTTGTAGCTATTGCTATTTGCTTATTAACCTGACATTCTATCAAGTCTTTAACAACTCTCTATCGTTCTTTTAGGAGGGTGAACATGTCTCCTCGGTCTTGACAGTAGTACAACAGCTGGTGACTTCACCTGCTTGGAAAGTTTTACAGCAGCTGGCGATGCAGATGCTGCTGTCGGCCTGCAATCAGTGGGTTCAGGCCCACTCTCAGTGTTCTCTGTAGCCTCCATTGAGTCCTTTTCAACAGTCTCTTTAGCTGGGTCTTCATCAGCTGACTGTAGTTGAAGATCCGTACGATTCCTCCTCAGGGTCGAACCATTTTCTGTCTGGATCCTGTAGGAACGCGGCGCAACTTCCTCTTCCATGTGCCCCTTCTGTCTCCAGGAACCTGTGGAAGCGTCTCTGAAAAGTACTAAATCTCCAGGCTTCAAAATAGGCAGGTGTTTTGTCGATCGATCATGCAACTGCTTTTGTTTCTGCTTTTCTCCCTCCTTTGCCTTTCTGACTTTGTGTGCACCTTTAGGTGTAAGCAGGTCTTCATTTACTGGCAGGTTGGAGCGAATACGCCTTCCCATCAGCATTTGGGCTGGAGACAGTCCATTTGGCAGAGGTGCACTCCTGTAAATCAGCAAGCTTTTCTGGAAATCATCTCTGTCTTGCGCTTTCTTCATCAGACTCTTTACTGTTTTCACAGAGCTTTCTGCCAGCCCATTGGATTTTGGATAGTTTGGGCTTGAGGTGAAATGTTGAAAACCCCATTCTTTTGCAAAGGCAGCAAACTCACAGCTAGAAAATTGGGGTCCATTGTCTGAGAAAAGTTCACACGGAACTCCATGTCTGGCGAAGATGGTTTTGAGGTAGCTGATGACGCTTTGCTTGCTTTAGACTGTAGCGCTCCTACTTCAGGATAATTAGAGAAGTAGTCTGTGACCACAATGTAGCTCTTTCCATCACAGTCAAACAGGTCAGTCCCAACCTTGCAGTACACTCATTTCATCACGCATCCCACCACTTTTTACCATTTGAACCCTTCTCACCAGGATATTCAAACTGGTGTTTAGAATAAGCTCAGATTAACCGCAGCCTGAAAGGGAGATCCTATAGATGAAGACGAAAAAAATTGGAGTGCTGTATTTTCAACTCTGAAGGTAAAAACCCACATGCAGGCGCAACACATGCTCACAGCTAAAATGCTGCATTCGCCAGCTAAGGGCTTTTTTCACCCCCATGAATTTTCTTTTCCTGTAAGGGTGACAAATCCTCAGACTTTTGTGCCATTTCCTGCTGAGATACATAGAAAAAAACAGGATGTTTTAACCAAGCACAATTTATCCAATGAACATGAAGAGGTGATGGGATTAAATAGCTTCAGACAAACCTAGTTTAGGGTATTAATCCAATTTAACACAAGGTTCAGCGCAGTGGGACATCTGCCTAATATGGAACAAGAAAAGCCGTCCTGCTTTTGTGTAACTGGCTGAGTTTGCTTGGAGATTCCAAAACACAAACAACAGGAATTTCACATGCTGCTTTGTTCTCGCTGAACCCCCCGGCACGCATTTTTGCAGCGACATCAATAGATTAGAGTGTAATTCTTGTGCCTGTCAGCAAGAAAAATTTAATTTGTCAGCTGTCTTGGCACAGTCAGGAAATGTTTGACTGTGTGACCCCAGGGCCCAGTAGGAGTGTGATATGAAGGGAGGGTGTATAAATGTCCAGCCAGCAGTGCAGGGCCACAGTCAGCCTGCCTGAGGAGACTGTCACACACCTCCAGCAGAGTAAAGGTAAGACAAAAGGTCATTTCCTGAGGATCGTTTTACTTTGAGACAATTCACAAGTATTGGACAGATCAAACTTAGAAGAAATACTGTCTATTATACGAAACTACCTGAAACTAAAATTTAATATAATCAAAGAATTTTATATTTTTAGTTTATCTGCTGTTCTTATTGTGGTTAAGGTTGCAGTAAATTAACTTAGCTTCATGTTCCTAATTTATGTGTTTACGTATTTTACAGCCATCTGCAGTTTCATTAACGAGTTTGTGACTTCCCCAACAGATGAATCCTCAAGTTCTGCTGTCCGTCTTGCTGGTCATTTCTGCTGTCCATAGCTTCCAGTATACAGAACTGGTGCAGTATGTTGACAACCACACAGAAGAATATGTACAGGTATCAAATATGCTTCTCTTGTATCACCACTGCCACAGAGTTTCTAAGTCACAGAGCAACTAAATGTAGTGCAAAATGACAAAAACAATTTTCACAATAAAATCACCATTGTTGTGGAGTAAAACGCAGTGTTGTGTAAGTTGTAGAGAAAAGATGGTGTGACTACCTGAATAAAAATCAATAACTAACTGAGAATTATTGTAACTAAACTAAAAAGATTAAACTGTGTATTGGTGTGTGTCACAATAATTAAGATAAAGATTTAGTTGTCAACATGATGACTTTTCTTTCACTATTATTTTGAAGAAAACGTATTTAGATTTTGTCCCTTCAAAGTAAAAATAAACAAACAAACAAATGTTTTTAAGAAACAGTGCTGTTAGATGATGCAGTTAACTTAACTTCCATGTAACAATATTGAACACAAAGCAAATATCACAAAGACACAGGTTGTCATTAAAGTATCAATTCTGCTCAAAAGAATTTTATGTAACCAGTTTTGAACACAAGATGGTGCTGTTGGCTTCCAGTCTTTAATTCTTCTGGAAAATTGACAAAGCCTCTTAAATATTTGTGCTCTTTCAATGTTATAGGGAATAGAAGATTTTAGACATTATTTTGATTATTATTATTTTTTAAAATACATTCATTCAGTCGAGCAGTCTAATTGAATTTACAATAACATCAGGGGTTTTCTGATCAAGTTTTGTTGCTCTTGATCTGACCTGAGTCATTTGACATTTAGTATGTACCTGTGCCCAGTACTATTTTCCTAATTAACGAACACTTCAAGTATTGTAGGTTAACTTCCGGCCAGTCACAAGTATTATATTATTTTAATGCAGGGAAAAATTACACAATTGCTTTGTAAGTCTTGAAGAAAGAACGGCATTCTTTAATTCTGTACAAGAAGCTGAGCATGATTGTACATTTTTAAAATACTGTAACATACTGATGGAAGTGCTGATTAAATCCTTGCCAGTTTTATACATAATGTTTTCTGTTAAACAAGAATTTTGATCATGTTTGACTGTAAGTGGATCACAGTGATTTGCTACAGTGACAAAGACAATTTGTTGTACCTCATGCATGACTTTGTGGATGATTTCCTAGTGCTCTTACAAACAAGAGTGTGATAGCCAAAAGGTGGAAGTATGATGAATTAACTTTTCTGATTAAATAACTCTGCATTTCTCTTTAAATTTCATTGATTTAAATTAATTAAGAGCACATTTTGGGTTTTTAACACCATCAGTGTGCAGCAATAGGGGTGTATTATATATAAAACTGTATGGAAGGGGATTATGGCCTGTTTGCCTTTATTATAGTGCACTTTATTATAGTGCACAGTGGACAGAGAGACAGGAAATGTGGGGAGAAGAGTGGGGGAACAACATTCAAACCCATGACTGCTGCATTGGTGACTAAAGCCCATATTTATTGGTCGCCCACTCAACCTGTTGAGCTACATGGGCACCCCAGTGATGATACTTTAAATGTTGTGTGTTTGTATGTGTGTTTCAGGCTCTGAGGGAATGGGTTGCAATCGAAAGTGACTCCAGCAATGTCCTGAAGAGACCAGACCTCCACCGTATGATGGAAATGACGGCTCAGAAGCTGAGACTGATGGGAGGGACTGTGGAGTTGGTGGACATCGGAGAGCAAGAAGTCAGTGACAGAGGCATCTCTCTCAATGAAAACCAGCCCCCTTCTTCTCTTTCAATAACACTGTTTGAGATATTAGAGCTTTGTATGCAATCATCAGCCTAATTGGTTAGTAAATGTTACGTGTTTCATGCAGACGTTGGCTCATCAGGCAGGGTGACAGTGGCAAATGAGCTGCTAACTTCAAAAACGGCAGCGGAGCGGTCAGGACTAAATCTACCTCCTCATTACTGGCAGAGACACATCAAAGCTCCTTCCCAAACTCATTAAACATATAGTGTATTTGAGGTCAAACTAGAGGTCAACATCCTCAGTTTCTCACCAGTAATTAGCAGCAACATAGCATGAGCTGCTTCTGTATTATATAGTTTTACTCAGTGGTAAAAACAATAGCTGATGATCTTTTGACATCAAACCACAGCATAGGGATGTTACACACCATGAATCATTGAAATTCCTTTGATATTTGAGAAATATGCACACAAACTGAGTGGGTAGCTAATTCAGCACTGGCCTATACTGCTGCAACCTATAAAAGCAAAGTACTTGATGCACCGTACAGTTCCACAGGAGCCGAGTTGACTTTCAAATCAAAAGTATAGAGGGATGATAAATGGACTATAAGAAACTATGCAGCACTTTTACTGACCTTAGCACTCCTTTTCTATCTGCAGCTTCCTGATGGCCAGACGCTGGCATTGCCTAAAGTGGTGACAGCTACGTTTGGCACTGACCCCAACAAGCACACAATATGTGTCTACGGTCATGTGGACGTTCAGCCGGCGAAGCTGGAGGACGGCTGGGCCACAGATCCATACAACCTGACTGACATCAATGGTAATATGATATTACAGCATTGTTCAGACACACAGAATGTCATTAAGAGTTTTAAAAAGTTTCAAGCTTCCAAAAATGCCAGTGTATCAG
The DNA here is from genome assembly GCF_021347895.1 of Acanthochromis polyacanthus. NCBI lineage: Eukaryota > Metazoa > Chordata > Actinopteri > Pomacentridae > Acanthochromis > Acanthochromis polyacanthus. The sequence goes on along the minus strand of NC_067124.1, from coordinate 5,082,322 downwards.
GGTGAATAGTGGGGATTTTTTTTTTTTTTTTATAAAATGATGCACAAAATATGTAGGATGTTTTAAAAGAATGGCTTTTTTGCAGCCTTTGAAACACTGGGTCTTAGGTTGGAAAATTTTATTCAGTATAGACATTATATACAAAGCAGCTGCAAGAGACTGGTGTATATTGACAGTGGATTTGATTGTCTTTTAACAGTACAAAACACGATAATCTCAACATAGTAGTGCCTGTGAGGTCCATCTACCAACTACCAGCTCATGACTCATTTACAGAGTAATCCTCATAGAATACACCAGACAGAAATAAGGACAAATGGGACACTCGACCAAAGATAAAGGAATCCACTCATTCCACTTGTGATTCCATAAAGAAGAATATTCCTAAACTATTAAAGGAAAGATGTTTTAGGAAAGCAAGTAAGTCATGAGACATGTTATTTTTTAGTTTATGAATAGAAATAAGATGATTGTTTCAACCGGATTCATAAACCTCGAAGAACTGCTTGTTGATGTCAATCATGAAACACTGAATGATTCAGTTATATGAGGGACAGGACTGGATTTTTTCTGAATTGTTCAAAGGGGACCTATTCATTGTTCGTTTCCAAAATGTAAAAGATTCTGAAATAGCCCTTTAGATTCCTAAATAATTTTCTGATTACAACAACAAAACAGCATCAGTTTAACTTAAACAAGAAAAGCATTCAGAGCGAGCAGTACTCCACCAAGGCTGTTCATTCCTCCATATGGCATTGTCAGAAATGCAGCGTTACTCCTTTTTTATTGCATTATTTGTTTATTAGTTATTGATGATCAGAAATCATGCGCGACATAGAATGTGGCCTTTTAGTGTGAATGTACCAACAAACAAAACCACCTTGCACTGAGCACAGGTGTGTGTTATGTATGTATATGTTATGTACGGATACTAAATCGTGTGACCTAAATTTGTAGCGGCCAGTGGGGATGGATGGGACTCAGAAACACCCCCACAATTTAATCAGTTGTTCCTTGTATGATTTCTGACAGATAAGTCCCGATAAGTCCACAGTGGTGGATTTGTAGTAGGATCACAATCATGTGATCGTCAGCAGACAGCTGACATAGTGTTCACTTGTTGTCATGGTTACAGTGACGCTGTGTCGCTATCTTGCCATGATACAGAAGCCTTTAACGAATCCATGGATCCAGACTATAACCCGCATCACTACCAAAATCTAACTTATCATTTTTGACCTTCCCAACGTTACTAATGGATTTGGATGAAATTTTCATTTCTTCCAAATCCGTCTGTTTTACAGTAATGTTGCACACAGATGGAATAACAGATGGACAAACAACTCCAGCTCCTGCCACCAACACAGCTCAAACACAAGACATGGATTTTTGAATACCTCTAAAGGTCAAATTTTAGCAGTAGATCCATCATGTTCTGGAAGCTGTGGGTGGGGCCTCCATGGATTGGACTTGTCATACTAGAACATCCCACAAATGCTCGATTGGACTGAGATCTGTGGAAGTTTAAAGCTGCTGTCCGGAGTTTCCGTTTGTTTTCAATCTCTGTATCATTTTTTTAACAAAGCTTAAATGTGTTAGTCTAGTTCGATACTATAATATAAAGTTAGAATAACGCGATATGAAAATTTATTCCTGAGCTCCGCCTTCCTCTCATAGACCCCCATGTTATTCCAAAAAGCGCCGGTCGCTGCCGACCAATCAAGTTCGAGCTTCAGCTTTGTCATGCTGTCAATCAACGGTTACGCGCACAGCAAGCAAGCCCATGCAGAGGTGGGCGAGCTACGCACTACGCAACCGCGCGCACATTTGTTTTGCTTGTGGAGGAGAGAGCATCAGGGCTCAGCAACTTCCAGAAAAGTTACCAATCCTACGGCTTGTCAGGCCAAGAGACTGCAGGACGTTTTTTGGCTCGGGGTGCTCGCGTCGCTCCCCGACCACGGCCTCCATAGCCCGCCTGACGGCTTCGTTTAGATGCCCGACCTCTGGAGGAAGATGTTGGGGCGTCTGGGACATACTCTTCGTCAGAGGAGTCATGCAATTCTGAACTCTAGATAGAAATAAATAAACAATGTAACACATATATACGCGTAAATGCACTAAGTTTGATAAACAACGTCATCAAGAGAGATACACGAGTGTAATCACATATTGAAACTTTACTCGTTCGTCCTAGCAGATTCATGTTATTTTGGTATTAGGACAAGTTAGACTCAATACAGCATTCTAACGTAATTCCTTTATTATTTACTAAATGTACTAAATGTAGAAGAGGGGAAAACAGCAAAACAGGCGAGATGCTGCAGCACTCCGGGCACTTCTCTCATGTACTGCGCGCGTGCACAAATAAAGGGGCGAAATCAGAGGGAGGGAGGGTGGGACCACCAGTGTTCTGGGAGACGCTGCGATTCAAACTCCGGACAGCAGCTTTAAGGCTAAGTCACCTTCAGCACTATTTGTCATGTTCTTCTATCCATTGCTGAAGCGACTTCGAAGTCGGCCCCTGCAATCTGGGAATATTGTTGCCATGAAGGGTGTACATGGTCTGCAACAAAAGTTAAGTTTAATCCTTATATTATATATGACACGCAACTTGGGTCAAAAGTGACCCAAATCCAATGAAAAATGTTTATTTCCTGACCCACACTGTGCATCAATAGATTATATAGGTAGTACATAACAAAGTACCATAAATGGTAGGACGCAAGGTGTCAAGCAGAGCATTACAACTGTCTCAGCTGTATGGTCATCACAGATTGGTCCTTGTTGCTCAGACTTTCATGCTTACTCACTCTTTCTGCTTCCAACGTATCAACATATTACATGTATTAAATTTAAACATAATAAGTGTTTAATCTTCTTTTTAACTCTAAAGTTGTTTCACCTACAGTCATCTTCACTGTGTTCATATAATCTTAAATGTGGCAACTTTAAGAGAAATGCTTCACCAGAGGGATTAATCAAAACTTTGGAAATTATTTTCAATAGATCAGATTCTTATGGCTTCACTAACACTAATGAACACTAAATATTTCAGTGCAGGGAAATTGATGGACAACTTCACAGAGTTCCAGCGTCATGAAGATGTGTATGGATTTTAAGCAGTTCATGAATCTACTATATTGAAAATTTGAATGTGAGGACATAGATTACCATCTTTGTTCTTACATAATGACTGATCGTAAAAGCAGTAGCATTAATGAAGATAGGCCTTGGGTAACAAACTTTTATCCAGCTGGGATTTTGATCTTCCCCTAGTATAAGCTTTTATAGATTATTGTCCTCTGATATGCAGTTTGACTGTTTGAATGAGAAAAACAAAGCAGTTTGTTAGACATCTGCTTCAGCCATGCTGTGGGGCGGCGTGGCTCAGTGGGTAGAGTGGCCGTCTTGTAACTGGAAGGTTGCTGGTTTGATCCTCAGGCCGTTGAGCTCATGTTGAGGTATTAGCGCCTCGCATGGCAGCTTCCGCCATCAGAGTGTGAGTGGGTTAATGTGATGTATCATGTAAAGCGCTATATAAATACAACCATTTACCATTTAGACAGGAGGGAGGAAAACAGAGAGAGACTCATGTATGTTAAAAATAAACTGCCAGTAAGCAGGTTAGCTTCACAGCGTTATGGTGATTTCAGTAACTGTTTCACAGTTAATGCCATAAATGTTTCTGGAATGGAAAAGTTTTACTTTCACAAAAGACATTCAACCAAGACGAGGATAGATTTGGATGATCACTGCCAAATACAATACATACAGTAAAAACACTATTTAAGAACGAGTGTGTGAGATTTAGTGGCATCTCGCAGCAAGGCTGCGAAATACAACCAACCGTCACCCCCCTCCCTTTTCAGGCATGCAGGAGACTACAGTGGTTGTCACTTCAGTGAAAAACACAAAGTTTAGAGTCAGTGTTTGTCCGTTCTGGGCTACAGTTGAAACGTAGGGTGCTCTGCAAAAGAAGACCTGCTTCCTATGTCGGTATGAAGGGCTCATTTTAAGCTGAGGTAAACACAACAATTATAGGTGATTATACACTAATGAAATTGCAATTTTGACAAAACTATATTCTATTTTTGCCAACAGATCCCCCTACATCCTACACACTGGTTCTTTACCTGCTTTCAGCAATGATAGATAAAGACACAAAACCCTGGATGTGCTGAGAATCTATTCTCTGATTTAATGGTGTACTTATTTTAAAAACTAAGGCTGTTGTGTTGGCAACAACTACATGATAAATAAGTAGAATGATTTTTCTGTCCTTGTGCTTGTAGGTAACCTTTATGGAAGAGGAGCATCAGACAATAAAGCCCCAGTTTTGGCCTGGATCCATGCTGTAGAGGCTTACCAGGCCCTCAGTGTGGTGAGAGCGAGTTTGCTATATTACTGGATGCATTAAAATCAAATGTGCAAGGGAGCTGCAGAGGAATCACAACTTCAAGACAGACAGAGCATTTACTCTATCACCTTTGTCTTTAAAACATTTCAAATATAATTTGGGGAACAGAGAGAGGTGCCTTAGGCAGAGTAGATTAAAAACATAACTTTCCCTTATTTAAGCAGATTGTTTAAGTCAAGTAAAGCATTCAGCAGGTTTAGCAGGAACATAGTGTGTAGCTTCAGGTTAGTGTGAGAGGAGAGCTGTGCTTCAGCCAGGCTAACTTGCAAAGTCACTGCTGTTTCTGCAAAGTCACTGCAACAGCCTCTTTCCACAGTCCTCGCTGCTGCTTTGTGTTGTGAGAGAATATGCAGTTGGATGTGCACATCAAAAGGCCTCTGCCAAATGCACCGAGCAGAAAGCAACAGTGTTAGTGTGGGTGCTGATAAGACTAGTTTGAAATAAAGTGCATGCTTCTGGAGTTTGCAAAGCTTCTTGAAATACTATTATACTTTCCAAAATAAGTTGTTTTTGATAAGAGGTTTTTTAATCGTTAATACCTCTCCCCATCCCAACTTCCTGGTGTTGCTTTCACTTGCTGTCAAACATGGAGCTGCTTTTACTGTCCACCAGGAGCTGCCAGTGAATGTGAAGTTTGTCATTGAGGGCATGGAGGAGACGGGCTCTAATGGGCTGGACGCCATGATTCTGGCCCAGAGAGACACCTTCTTCTCAGATGTGGATTACATCATTATTTCAGACTGCGGTTGGATCAGCAGTCGGCCCGCCCTCACCTACGGCACCAGAGGCAACTGCTACTTCTTTGCTGAGGTTGTGTATCAAAACTATAAAACAGATTTCAACAGGCTGAATAATTCTTTACAAACCGAACCTGTGTGCTCTGGTGCTCCTTCATGGTAATGGTTTCCTCTGGTGTGTTTAGGTTGAAGGACCTAAACAAGACTTACATTCTGGTGTTTATGGAGGCACTGTTATCGAACCAATGACCGACCTCATTGGCATTCTTGGTGAGTATTCTCCAAGTGTGTAACACTGGTTTTGTCATGGCAGATACCTATGAGAGGGGGAGTATCTCAGAAAGTCTCTTCAGATACTGGAGACATGTCTGTCCTCAAAGCCAACACAATGATTCAAGCCATATTTCTTAAAATGATCTATAGAAAGGATAGTAGTCGCTGTTTATGTTGATACTGTCACATATGCAAAGTTATTCATTCATATCAGTTTCAATAGAAAGAATAGAATTTTGATTTTAAGCAAAAATCATCTTTGGATGCAGTGTTTTAATCTAAGCAGTAAACGGACATTACGGACATTCCCATACACAGACTTTTCAAGTCTATTTATTAAATCCTGTTTGTATGGCATCTAATCATTTTAATACAGTGAGACTCAAGAAACCACGTAAGTCTTACAAACTGCCACGAACTCCATGCTCCATTGGTTCTGCTCTTGAAGTGTACTTTGCTCATCATGTAACATTCAGAACACTGCAGAAAAAAAATCTAATTTGTATGGAAATATCCACGTGCTGTAGCATGGAGTCCCTATATCCAACAAAACCTCAAAAATAGTTATCAGAAGGTATTCATTGAACTTATGTCTTATGTACTCATTAATTATGTCCAAATAGACAATATAAAAGGCATATTAGCAAGAAAGGGCTGCACTGTAGTATAGTGGTTAGCACTTTTGCTTTGCAGCAAGAAGATCCCTGGTTCAAATCCCAGCCTGGGCCTGGGATCTTTCTGCATGGAGTTTGCATGTTCTCCCTGTGCATGTGTGGGTTTTCTCCGGGTACTCCGGCTTCCTTCCACAGTCCAAAAATATGCTGAGGTTAATTGATTACTCTAAATTGCCCGTGTGTGTGATTGTGTGTCTGTATATGTAGCCCTGTGACAGACTGGTGACCTGTCCAGGGTGTCCCCTGCCTTCGCCTGAGTCAGGTGGGATAGGCACCAGCACCCCCCGCGACCCGAGTGAGGATAAAGCGGTGTATAGAGAATGGATGGATGGATATTAGCAAGAAAATGAATGCTTTGTCAATCTGCCACAAACTGTCTGACACACAGCAGGCATTTCCATTTCCAAACCCTCTAAGCTCTTGCAGCTCTGTTATCTTCTGCTCTTCAACAGAGCCGGGAACCTTTGTGAAATGTGACTTAGTTCGTTAAAAAAAAACACCACCAGTCAGTTCTATTGTTCCTCCACCCCTCAGACACTCTGATCAGTCCCAGTGGAAAGATCCTGATTCCTGGAATCAGAGAGGCCGTAGCGCCCCTCTCTGATGAGGAATGGAAAATGTACCAGGATATCCAGTTCGACATGGACAGCTACAAGAGTAAGATTGGTGTCACCCAGCTCATGTACAGCAACAAGGTAACAAGAACAAAATCTTGAAAATGGGTGATAACATTGTTCTAAGAACAGATGAACACAACAACTAAAGCGGTTATATTTCTATCTCAAAGGTGGACTTGTTGGCTCACAGGTGGCGCTACCCGACCGTCTCAGTCCACGGCATTGAGGGAGCTTTCTCTGATCCTGGCAGTAAGACTGTCATTCCTGCTAAGGTCACTGCTAAGTTTTCAATCAGACAAGTTCCTAATATGGACCCTGCTATGGTCAAGAAACAGGTAAAAGACATGATCACGACTTGTGTGTGTTCTATTCTATCACAGTTCCCTTTTTTAACAGTACCTCTGCTCTGACCTTGTTGTTTTGGGTTTTAGGTTACGGACTACCTCAATTCTGTGTTTGCTAAGAGGAAGAGTCCCAACAAGCTGAAAGTCACTATGGTGATCGGGGCCAAACCTTGGCTGGCTGACACTCAGCATCCTCTGTATGAGGCTGGAAAGGCTGCTATTAAAAGAGGTACAGAACACACATATCACCTGACATTAAACACCTATCAGTGCCTTAAAATCCCTTAGAAGCAAACGGTAAAACACTATAATGACATACAGCAGTAATAAACATACGAATAAAATGTTTTATTGTGATTCTTCTTAGGGGCTGAATAAGTTACATCAAGTGATGGAGTAATGCTCCACTGCTAGTTTCACCTCTGACCTTTATGCAGTTAATATAGCAGGTCTTCACAGGCTGTGAGATAATAGGTATTAAAACATTAAGATATATAATAATTTAGAATGACGTATGTTATTTTTCACCTTTTTAAAAAAAACAACAACCATGAACTAGAAATTGAACATCTAAGAAAACAGAAAATTGGAGTACCTATTTGAAGTCAAGTATTTGAGTTGAGACCCTGATTGGTAACACCAGATATACAAGCTGATACCAATTACCGGTATAGATGAGCAGCCCCTTTGGAGAAACTATGTCTTTCTTAATATCAGCATTAAAATGTAGTGTTACATATCATTTGTTTGAGGGGTGTTTTTCACCATTCACACTTTTCAGTTAGGCTTCTTCCTGCTAATATACAGGTAGGAAGCCAGTTTAACTCTGTTCTGTACTGCATCTCTTGTTGCTTAAGCAAATCTTCCTGAACACAAAAAGTACAGCTTCTGTTATTCTCACTAGAAACAAAAGTAACAAGAAAAGCACTCAGTGAGTGCAGTACTCTGCCAACACTGCTCAGTCATTGTTAGATTACCTCCACCGAGGAGGTTATGTGACACCCGGCGTTTGTGTGTCCGTCTGTCTGTCTGTCCGTCCGTCTGTCTGTTAGCAAGATAACTCAAAAACGCCTGGGCAGATTCAGATGAAATTTTGAGGGGATGTAAACTATGGTAAGAGGAAGAGCTGATTTAATTTTGGTGGCAATCCGGAAAGGATCCTGGATTCTGGATCACTTTGAATTTTTTAGTATGTTGTATGTGGTCCAAAATATGACAAAAACATCATAGGTTAGTATGTCTTCCAACAAATTGGAGCAAGGTGTCCAGATAGCTCAACTAGTTAAGAAGGTGATTCGTAAACAGATCTGTGTCAGAGATGCAGGTTCAATTCCAGCTCATGATCCTTTACTGCATGGGTTTCCTGTTTTCCTCTCTATCCTTGGCGGAGGTCTGCACTCTGAGTGCTTTTCTAGTTTCCAATGGATGAAATCTTGAAAAAATTTGTGTCAGAAATCACAGCAACATAGAATGTGTCCGTTTAATATAGATGTACACAAAATGACCTTGTGCTGAGCACAGGCGTGTGTTACGCATGTGTATGTTATGATACCAAATCGCGTGACCTAAATATGTAACAGGCGGTGGGAATTGAAGGGATTTAGAAACACACCCACAATTTAATCAGTTGTTCCTTGTGTCATTTCCAATGGATAAGTCCTGATAAGTCCGCAGTGATCGATAATGCAATCGCAATCATGTGATCGTCTTGTTGTCATAGTTGCAATGACACTGTGCTGCTATCTCACAATGAAACAGAAATCTTTACCAAATCCATAGATCCAGACTATAGTCCACATCACTACCAAAATCTAATCACTTGGTCCTTGTCTCTTTTCTGACCTTCCCTAAAAATTTCATCCAAATCAATCTGTTTTTGTGCAATGTTGCTAACAGACAGACAGACAGAGAAACAAACAGACAAATGTACATCAATCATCACAAAACTCCACCGAGTTCCTTTGCGGAGTAATTATTTCCCAAGGATGTTAGCTGGATTAATCTTTACTTTTGTGGATGTGGTTTCATCATGCTCTTTTGATAAAATAATCGTTACTGTTGACCACTCTTATCTGTTTTTGCTGTACACCTATATTAGTAATTTTGTTTTTGATCATTTTGTGGGAAAATAGCTAGCACTACAAGAGTGTGTTAAGACATCTTACTAAAATGGCACATAAGACACATATTCCCCCCCTTAGCTGTTTCATTCTATGGTGGGATCGTAACCAAGGCAACAGCTGGTGTTTTAATGTATCCTTGTTTAGCAGTATAAAGGTAGATAAAGAGTATAAAAGGTAGATTCTATGAAAGGGGGTTTCCAAAGAAGAAGTAATATATGCAGTATTTTAAATTGACTCTCGAACCTCGACTTTCCCTGAGATGTATGAGAATTCATATCTGTTGTAAAAATACAAAATGTCGTCCCTTCTGCAGTTTTCGATGTGGATCCTGATCTGATCCGTGAGGGCGGGACCATCCCTATTGCTAGAACTTTCCAGGATGTGACGGGGAAAAGCATCATCATGTTGCCCATCGGAGGCTTTGATGATGGGATGCACTCCCAGAACGAGAAAATGAGCAGGTTTGATGCCACCGGCTTTACACTCGTGTCTTCTTATTTCACATTACAGGAGGTTTTGGAGAATTGAAACGACAACAAGATGCAGAAGGGAAGCTGGGATTTAATCAGAAGGAAGGCAGCTTAAACAGTCTTTTCTTCTCTTAATCATCAATAACTGTGAACTCAAAAAACCCTTTAACCCTATATTCACCATACTGAAAACCCACAGAACTGCAGGGCAAGGGGGATTTAAGTAATGTGAGACATGCAACAACCTTAGTCACAAAACCAACACAGGAAACTGGCTATGAATGAAATATGAATGAAATTTTTATGCAGCCTAAAACACCACAAGGACAAATGAACAGCAACTGGAAAAGGAACATACGGCTAAAATGCTATTCAAGGTCCTAATAGTCATTTCTAAAAATAAGATGGATGCTGTGACACGTAAATAGCAGAAACAAAGATAAGTTGGTCTGTTTCAAAAAGATGTAAGTCTTACTAGCTGCTGGCAGCAGCGAAGCAGAACAAGGATTACATTTTTTTGTGCTTTGGGGACTTTTAAAAGGAAAATGTACCCATCTGTTGATGTGGCTAATGGTATGTTTACATTAATTCTATTTATGTTTTACTTGCTTTTGTTAATGTCCTGTGAGACACCAGCTTTAGCTGATAACTGTCCCTTTCTCCCTTTCTCTCCCAGGTACAACTATATTGAAGGAACCAAGTTATTCATTGCCTACCTGAACGAAGTGTCCCAGATTAATAAGACCAGTGTGTGATGTTCCATGCTATGATGACCTCTTCAGCTACCAGTCCAGCTACAGCGAAGTGTGGTTCGATATTTTCACTGTGCCTTTTTCTATATCTCATGCGTTGTTGTGTCTTTTGATGACAAGCTTCTCTATCTATCTATCTATCTATCTATCTATCTATCTATCTATCTATCTATCTATCTATCTATCTATCTATCTATCTATCTATCTATCTATCTATCTATCTATCTATCTATCTATCTATCTGTGTTATTACTTTGGCATTGTGACTGAATGTAATGACTACGACTTCTGATTGGTTGAAGAATCTTGAGTCACCCCTTGATGCAGTTTTGCATATGTGGCATATTTTTATGTTCCATATAATGTCAGTCAGTACTGTAAGAATGTGTGTGTGTGTCATCTAGTAAAAACTGTACAATGCAGTAGTTTGTATACGTATTTCTTTATTTTGTGTGTACAAATTCTCTTTTTTTAAACGAGACAAACACATTCATGTTGTTCCTTCAGCCATTTATTCACCACTCAAACATTCACTAAATACTCGTACAGTGACTTAATCCAGAGCCAAGTCTGAAGGCCTGTATGGACGCTGACTGTCCACTTTGAGGTTATGCTGCAAGCAGTCAATGTACGTATGGAACAAGTCCAATCAGTGTCTGATTCTAGAGAATTCTACCCAGAACTAAATCCTAATCGGGCTCAGGCATGAGCTGTATGCATTACATTCACCTTGACAGCTGGCATTGCTAAATTAGAATGTAAAAAAACATTCTAAACAAGTTCTTTAGTCTTAGATTTGGCTTGAAAGATGTGATTGTCACACTGTAGCAAGACAAACAATTAATTAGGATTAGTCTGCTTGTTCCCAGTCAAGTTTTTCTTTTTAATGTCAAAGTTTATTCTGAAATGAGTGTCTGTAGTTTAGTGTAAAATAAGACAGGATGAAAAACAGACAAAAATAAGAACATTTCTTAAAAATGTTTGCCCAAAAAAACTAACTTCTCTAATCATCTAATCCATAATTTGTGTATTTTATATATATGTACACCTTCTTTAATACATGTATCAAATATACATGTACAAATAATTCATTGGTGTCACAAAGACAAACGGTCGCATCATTTTATGTCAGAACATACATTATTCAGCCCATAGAATATAAATGTATCTGTGTCAGCTACATTATTACATCAAGTGTTGACCAAATTTGTATTTATTTCAGTAAAATAGTTGAAATTAAAGAATCCTGCCCAATGCAGTAAGATTATCTCACCTATTTCCAATCTGTCAAAGAAAGCCCCTTGTAAAAAAACTGTCTTTTTCTTTATACTCTTTCGTGCTGATATCCATATTAATAAATCTCTAAAGCAAGTGAAAATACAATGAGCACATCTGTGGTGGTATGTGTGGTCATTCCACATACATTTTAAAATAATATAGCATCATAAATGCCAAAAGAATAGTCTTTTTTGATATAATGAAACACAGTTGTTCTTGCACATCAAAAAATTACAACAGTTTTGGACACACTACATTTTATTTATGAATGCACAATTTACTTTCAAAAATCAAATATCTTTGCAGGAGGATGATTTCAGATGTCCAACCTTTAATTCCACAGGAGCATTTATTAAAAGCACACACACATGCTGATGTACATTACTGTCATGTTGCAGATGTGTCATGTATCCCAGCAGGAAGTGGTGGGGAGGAACCCTGGTGTTGTGAAGAAGCCGTGTCTGACACTTCAGCGGCCTGATTCACAACACCAGCTGACCCTCCCCACCCACTCACACTCAACACTCACACACTCACCACAGTACTGTAGTACAGTGCAGAGGCAGTGTGAAAGGAAGTTCGTCTTCAGTGACCCCATGACAGAAACGAGTCACTGACAAGATATCACCTCAGTGTTCATGTTACCTTATTGTTCTCAGACGGTGGCGCACACAGTGGAGCCGCCTTTTATTGGAAGCATTTAGGAAGCGATCTGCCATATTGGCAATAAAAGCAGAGATACACTCACCTTTCCTCTGCAGTATACTCATGGCTTAGGCTACAATTAAAACAGCTGACTGCAGGAGTAGTAGAGGTGTGTAACATTAAGTAACTCTGACTGGAGGCCAAGAGATCAGCATGCATGAAGTACACACTGTCTCCACTGGAGGGCACTTTGCACACAGCATCTTCCCCTGCTCCAGCACTTCAAGGCTGATTATCTGATGCCAAGCTGGTCACACACTATGACTTGACCTGTAGAAAACAAGACACAAAGAGGGAGAATAATTCACAGCTGGAGCATTTGGTTTTGAAAACAGCAACATTTGACCCATGGACTGCCTTTTAAATCATGTGGAAATCTGCAATATAAAGAGAGTGCATGATTATCTTTCACAAACCTTTTACAATAAAAAAATAAACTGTGTGTCTGCATAGTGAAACACAAGCCAAGGTCCTCAGATGTAACGGTGCTCTATTTGGTTGCCTATTTATAAAGTGCTTTGGAATTGAGGACAAGAGCTGAGAATAACTTTGGTTTCACAGCGGCAAGCCTTAATCCACCTTGAAGCATCCCGCCGTGTACGAAAACTCAAACCGTGTCATGATAAAGTAGGTTTACACTAAAATAATCTGCATGCAGAGTTTCAGTATAACATGAGATTTTAGCAAATAAAGTCCTTAATAGGTTCAGTCATTAAAACGGTCCTTGACAAACTGATATGAAACACCCAGAAGCAAAATGCACCATTGGAACGGACATATTTAGTGATTATGTGAAAATTAAAAACAGTACTCAATGATCACTAATATTTATTATTCAAGGACACACACACACACACACACACACACAATGATGTATTATATATATATATATATATATATATATATATATATATATATATAAAATTGTATTCTGAGCCTCATCTGCTGGAGGTGCACATTTTTCTGTCCTTTGATAGTAAGTAATATATTAATGCTTCATCCTACTTATTTGTTCCACCTATTCATCTGATCTGGGTTGTGCCATGCACCGTATTTGTGTTTGTGACAGGATGACTTTAATCAGCTGTCCCAGTGAGCTCTCATAAAACTTTAAGTCCTTGCTATCTTACTGGGCACTTTGGCACTTTGGCAATTACCCAAAATATGTCGCCCAAGTAGGCACTTGACCCAAAATCTAACCCTTCTGGGACAGAGCCAGACCCAGAATCTATATCCTGTAGAAGAAGCTGGCTCTAGTGGATCATGCGGAGGTCTCATTGTTCGGAAGTTTCAACGGTTTGATAGTTTGAGAGAGTATATCTGACTATAATAGTGCTATGATTTCTTATTACCTTTATGAATGCAATTGCAGTCGTGCTGAAATAAGCGAGTTAAGCTAATCCTGTTGACATATCAATATATAATGATAAAGAATTAATATGTTTAAATGTAATATGTATCTTTGCTCTGTTGTTAAACAAATCATTTCAGATTATTCCTTTTTGAAAGACTGCACTGGAATCCACTCCATTACAAACAATGAGCTGATTGTGAACACTGGAGCCAGACTATCATTAAAACAACAGGATTTGAACCAAAAAAAATTTACATTTCATTTTACAGGCCTCAGTGGTGAAATGTTCTCTTTTCACTGGGATTTCATCTGGGAATTTCCAGGTACTGATGGACATTTTAAATACACACGTGGACAAAATTGTTGGTACCCCTCAGTTAAAGAAGGAAAAACCCACAATTCTCACTGAAATCACTTGAAACTCACAAAAGTAACAATAAATAAAAATTTATTGAAAATTAAATAATCAAAATCAGCCATCACTTTTGAATTGTTGATTAACATAATTATTTAAAAAAACAAACTAATGAAATAGGGCTGGACAAAAATGATGGTACCCATAACTTAATATTTTGTTGCACAACCTTTTGAGGCAATCACTGCAATTAAACGATTTCTGTATTTGTCAATGAGCGTTCTGCAGCTGTCAACAGGTATTTTGGCCCACTCCTCATGAGCAAACAGCTCCAGTTGTCTCAGGTTTGATGGGTGTCTTCTCCAAATGGCATGTTTCAGCTCCTTCCACATATGTTCAATGGGATTCAGATCTGGGCTCATAGAAGGCCACTTTAGAATAGTCCAACGCTTTTCTCTCAGCCATTCTTGGGTGTTTTTGGCTGTGTGTTTTGGATCGTTGTCCTGTTGGAAGACCCATGACCTGCGACTGAGACCAAGCTTTCTGACACTAGGCAGCACATTTCTCTCCAGAATGCCTTGATAGTCTTCAGATTTCATCGTACCTTGCACACTTTCAAGACACCCTGTGCCAGATGCAGCAAAGCAGCCCCAAAACATTACTGAGCCTCCTCCATGTTTCACCGTAGGGACAGTGTTCTTTTCTTCGTATGCTTGGTTTTTGAGTCTATGAACATAGAGTTGATGTGCCTTACCAAAAAGCTCCAGTTTGGTCTCATCCGTCCAAAGGACATTCTCCCAGAAGCTTTGTGGCTTGTCAACATGCATTTTTGCAAATTCCAGTCTGGCTTTTTTATGAGTTTTTTTCAGCAGTGGTGTCCTCCTTGGTCGTCTCCCATGAAGTCCACTTTGGCTCAAACAACGACGAATGGTGCGATCTGACACTGATGTACCTTGGCCTTGGAGTTCACCTTTAATTTCTTTGGAGGTTGCTCTGGGCTCTTTGGATACAATTCCAACGATCCGTCTCTTCAATTTGTCATCAATTTTCCTCTTGCGGCCACGTCCAGGGAGGTTGGCTACTGTCCCGTGGGTCTTGAACTTCTGAATAATATGAGCCACTGTTGTCACAGGAACTTCAAGCTGTTTAGAGATGGTCTTATAGCCTTTACCTTTAAGATGTTTGTCTATAATTTTTTTTCAGATGTCCTGGGACAATTCTCTCCTTCGCTTTCTGTTGTCCATGTTCAGTGTGGTACACACCTTTTCACCAAACAGCAGGGTGACTACTTGTCTCCCTTTAAATAGGCAGACTGACTGATTATGAGTTTGGAAACACCTGTGATGTCAATTAAATGACACACCTGAGTTAATCATGTCACTCTGGTCAAATAGTTTTCAATCTTTTATAGAGGTACCATCATTTTTGTCCAGGCCTGTTTCATTAGTTTGTTTTTTTAAATAATTATGTTAATCAACAATTCAAAAGTAATGGCTGTTTTTGATTATTTAATTTTCAATAAATTTTTATTTATTGTTACTTTTGTGAGTTTCAAGTGATTTCAGTGAGAATTGTGGGTTTTTCCTTCTTTAACTGAGGGGTACCAACAATTTTGTCCACGTGTGTACTCTAATGTGGTACTTAGTAAGCAACAATTCGCAAATCATATACAAGACTGCATTAATATTGATATCTTTGGCTACATGGGGTCTAGTGAATGAGCTGAAAACATACTTCTGATGCATCATTACATTTTAAAGGTATTCATGCTAAAGGTAATAAGGATAATGGCAAGCTACTGCAAACTGACATTCAAGCATTCATGAAGAACATCATTATACAAACACAACATATGTCTGTGGTCTTTCTGACCATCAGATGAAAGCCAAAATTATTTATGAACTCAACCAACTCCTGAGATGAACATTTGTCTCATTGGTGGTATTGAAGACCTTACCAACACATATATGTTTGTTTGTTTGTTTTTTAAATATAGCTTTTTCTGTATGTTCTGACCATGAAACACAGTATTAGGTCAGTGAAAATTGAGCTTTTGTAAAACTTATTCTATGAGAACATTCCATGCAGATTGGGAGACGCTGAGGTTTTGGCTTGTGATGTCTGAGTGAGTTGTTATCTTGTTTGATCACAGGAGGAGGATTTTGTTCTGAGGCAAAGGTGACGAAAACAGCACGGCAGTGGGACTTTGTAAATGCTTACATAAAAATTATGTCCAATTGTTGTTAGCCTTATGGAAGTGGAAATAGTTTGCCTTTGTAATCTTCTCATTGGTCAACATGGTGTAAGTGTTGGGGTTATATTGCCACCTGTTGACGTTGGCAGTGTAGTGTAAATGGCAGGAAACCCTTAGTTTTACCTAAGCACATGTGGACTGTGTCATCGGTTCTAAACAGGAAGGGCAAAGTGGGGTTTTCCTTGAGAGAGGAGACTTACAGGGGTAAAACATGAACTGAAGGGATCTATTTTCCATTACACTAACATATTGGTTCTGTCGTGAAAAAATATTGCAAATAGCATCTTTTGATGTGGTCTGCATAGTGTCTCGGTGGTTAGCACTGTTGCTTCACAGCTAGAAGATCCCCGGTTTGCATCCCGACATGGGTCTGGGATCTTTCTGCATGGAGTTTGCATGTTCTCCCTGTGTATGCATGGGTTTTTTCCTGGTTCTCTGGCTTCCTCCCACAGTCCAAAAACATGCTGAGGTTAATTGATGATTCTAAATTGACCGTAGGTGTGAATGTGAGTGTGATTGTTTGTCTCCATGTGTAGTCCTGTGACAGACTGGTGACCTGTCCAGGTGTCCCCTGCCTTCACAATAAGTCAGTGGGGATAGACTCCAGCCCCCCATGACCCTAATGAAGATTAAGTGTATAGAAAATGCATGGATGTATCTTTTAGCGGACCACTCGAGTAAACATAGTTGCTGCAGACTGAACAACTAATCTACACAATTGTGAGATTGAAGTTATTCAGTTATACATGTTTGAATGATTTGGCCTCATCCTGAGTGGAGACAGGCTTTGTTGTGTGTGAATCCCCAAATGTCTATTGATTCACTTTTAATGTGGAAGTGCTCAGCCGTGGCTGCTCATTTTACTCATGATATGTCTTCTAGCATATAAAAAAACACCATTGTTTATTGTTTATTTCACAATTTTATTTACATTCATATTATATGTTGTTTTTTAAGTTGTGAAAAATGAACTCCCAAAAAGCTCACGCTTACAGACAGGGGTCCATGTCCACCCTTCCACCAGTTAACAGTCTCTGTGAAATGAGGAACAGCTTGTCAACACCAAAGTGCACCCATAAACCATAATTAAATAACACAAAATTAAATATATATACATACACATATTCGTATGCACATATACATAAAATATAGAAGCAATACATGAAGACAGCGTGTCCTGCTTTTAGTCAGATGTAATAAACACAAATGTTTATAATGATAAGACCATATGGACATGTTAACAAGGTGAAACCCTTGGTTTTCATTATGCTACAGGCAGTTAGTCCCTGATGCAAGTCACCGGCTTCAGTTAAAAATCAATGAGGCAGCAAGAGCATAAAACTATATCTGATATTTCTGTGTACAGAGAAGCATTAGTCCAGGCACGCTTCCTGCTCGGTGTCCGCCTGCAGCGTTGTTGGCTAAACTCTGCACCTTCACATAATGAAGCTGCACCCAGCTGCTTCAGAGTGCTGTGCTGAGCTGCTGATGGGAGCGGAGGTTTACTGTACCGCATGTGCTGCTGAGTAGGACCAGTATTCACACTCTTGTTGCAAAATTGAGTTTAAAGCGTAGCCTTTGACCACTTCATTAATCACTGGTTTGTCCTTCTGCCTGGCCAGTCCAGGACAGGTCAGACCTTCACTAATTCTTCCACAAGCTGCCGTGTCACACTCAACATAATATCCCAGCAATACATTTCTCCTAATCCCTTTTTATCAGGTTCGCTGGCCTTTCTGGTCAATCTAATTGCAACAAAGCCCACATAAGGGCTTTTGTGCCACAAGAAAGTTCTTTTACGGTTTCAATTAAACGGCTGGGCCGGCCCAGCGGAAGCACTTGGCTGAATGCCAGTGTCCTTCAGACAAAGAATGTCACTGCGCATAATGGATAGATAGAAACACTTCGGTGAGGAAGAAGGAAAAGAGGTGCAGAATGTGGGGGGAAAGAAAGCCCACCCAGCTGCTTGCCTCACAGTTTAGTTCATTTCAGAACCAAAGGTTTTAGATTTTTTTCTCAGAGGGAAGGAGCACAGAGATTTAAGTAACAATCAAAACTAGCCTCAGGGATTACGAGCTGGAGAAAGTGTGTGTGTGTGTGTGTGTGTGTAGATGTGTGTGTGTTGGTGTGTGTGTGTTGGTGTGTGTGTGCAGGTGTGTGTGTGTGTGTGTGTGTGTGTGTGTGTGTGTGTGTGTGTAGATGTGTGTGTGTGTGTGTGTGTGTGTGTGTGTGTGTGTGTGTGTGTGTGTGTGTGTGTGTGTGTTCTTGTACTTGCTACATTGTGAGAACCATTTTCTGCATTTAACTATCAAAGTGAGGACATTTTTACAAAGTGAGGACATTTTGGCCGGTCCTCACTTTGAAACAGCCATGTTTGAGGGTGAAGACTTGTTTTTAGAGAACAGGTATGAATTGAGGTTTGGTTAGGGTTAGGGTAAGGATTAGGGTTAGGTGATCAGTTGTGATGGTTAAGGTTAGGGTAAGGCTCTAGGAAATGCATTACGCCTATGGATGTCCTCACTAAGATAGAAGTACAAACATGTGTGTGTGTGTGTGTGTGCAGGTGTGTGTGTGTGTGTGTGTGTGTGTGTGTGTGTGTGTGGTTTGAGCAAATAGAAATACAGAGAATGGCTCAGTTAAAGTGAGTTATTTGAGGAAGTACATCAGAAGAGGTAAAAACAATAATCTGAGTTTGAAGGTTTTAGGGAATGGGTTATTTAAAGGTTCTGACTGATTTCTATTTTGTGAAATGTACTAACAAGTTCGAATTTTTATTTTTTTTTTGCTTTGGTTTTTCCTATCTTCAGCTACTTACTCTACATGTGCTGATTTCCAGTCTGCATATATTTACAGCATACCTTCCCATTATGATTCTTCCATCACCAGCAGGAGAACTCTCATCCAGGCCCAGTCTTCCTAACAGCTCAACCTTCCAAGTACATTACAGCAAATCTCTAACATCCTTGTTGGCTTCCTCTAAATGTCAGAATTGATCTCTCAGTAGCCTTGACATGCTGAACCTGTGAGTCAGCTAGACCTTGTTTCTCATCTGGATTGAGTCTTTGGTTTCCACAGCAGGTCTTGATACAGCTCTACACCCCGCTGTGTAGGAGCTTCAAAAAACTGAAAACATATTTCTTTGTCTACTTTGCTGAGTCTCTCGGTCAATATACTACTTAGCCTTGTGACCATTTTTTTCTACTTGGCATTCAAAAGAAAAACAATCCCAAGGATGTATTTTCCTCATCAACTGTCACTGTAAAAGAGAAGTCAGATTTTTTTTCTTTTTCATCATTAATTTTAGAGATTTTATATTCATAAAATGTATATGGGAAATGGGACAAATGGGAATCACCCAGTGGCGAAAGAAATCAGCAGATCTTTCACTTTACTGGAGTAAAAAGCTTAATTACAAGTTAAAGCCTTAAATTCTAATTTTACTGTAAATTATCTAATTTTACTTAAAGTATCAAAAGTAAAAGAAGTATTAATGGTAAACACTTCAGATATTTATTGATTAATTAACTGACATGTACATGCAAGCAGCAGTTAAATGCTGTTGAGTTAATTTTAACAACTGATGCTACTGATCTCTCTTCAGCAGTTGCCTGTACCTGACACCACTATAACTCCATATTGTCTGTCTGAATCCATTCCATCCTCATCTTATCAGGTTTCTCTCACTGACTGTTTAATGGAACTCAGCTGTCTGTCAGTCTACCTGACCATCTGTTTGTCTGTGACGGCCCCTGACTGAATCCAATAAGGGGAGAAAAACCTGCTCAGCACCTCTACAGACCCCCTGCTGGTTTCATCTGCAGTTTCATTCATCGTAATATTTTGCCTAGCAGACACCTCTGGCATGATGACTGATGCAGGAACATCAGAGGAACTGAAGAAAAAATGTATTCCCAAGGTGAGGATTATGCTCATCTTATGCGTCCATTGCAAAAGTGTGACACAAGGAATAACTAAATCATGCATGTCATCACATCTTTTATGGTGGAAAGCAGGCAGCAGCTTCTGAAAACGTCTAGATCCCTGCCACTGTTTGAATGTACTTGTATCATATTTTTAATCCTGGCAATATGCCTGTTTGTCTGAAAGCAATGGAACAAATTTACATATGGATTTGAATTGCATAGTGTTTCATTTTTATTTAATTATTTTTACTGATTTTGTGAGTTGCCCTGCAGCTAGAAGATCTCTGGTTCCGTATGGAAAGACCCCGGCCTTCCTGGGAACGTTCTGCATGGAGTTTCATTTTCTCCTTGTACATATGTGGGTTTTCTCCAGCTTCCTTCCACAGTCCAAAAGCATGCTGAAGTGAATTGGTAACTCTAAATTGTCTAAAGTGTGATTGTCTCTATATGTAGCCCTGTGACAGACTGTTACCTGTCCAGGTGTCCCCTTCTTCACCCTAAGTCAGCTGGGACAGACTCCAGCCCCCCATGACCCTAATGAGGATAAAGCGGTGTGTAGATAATGCATGGATGATTTTGTGAGTTTAAGGTGAACTTGCAATATATCTGTTCATCCATATTTTTCTTTTGGTTGTATTTTTTCCTGGTTTTTGGCAGCAGGATTTTTCACACTTAGTATCCTAATCCTTCTTTCTGAAGCAATACTTTTTAAATCATGTGAGTCCTCTGCATTTGAATTATTATTGTCCGTCTCATCCTCCTTAAACAAACTTTCTCAAAGAAATAGAGTCTCTGAAAGTAGCTGAATTAAAAGCTTTCTACTATTATGACCTCCTTTTCTATCAGCTCCAGCATATTTAACCTGCTGTAGCCTGAACAGGCTGACTGAAGGCAGACTGTCAGTACTGAGGATTCTCTCCACACAAAGACAGACTGACACACAGTTGGAGATAATTTCTGACACTTCCTGAGAACCTGTTCTGCCAGAGAAGGATGGCCTTAGGCAAACCTCCTAATATGGTTTATTACAGCTTGGGTCTTCCTTCTTATAATTGTGGCCAATAGGGCACGTAAGGATACAAAGGCAGGCTGCGAGGATTTGATTCTTCCTGCTGTACTTGAGCTGAAGCTTTGTGCCATGTGAACTGCTTTCCTCTGCAAGAAGAGGTTATCGCTGACCTACCTGACAACCTCACTTTCAGTTTCACCTTCAGACAATCTGCTTTAGATCATCGGAATCAACTTTTTGACAGCCTGTCTAATCATCTAACTGTTTTCTTTTCTTTTCATAGAAGAAAAAAAAATCACTTGGATTTTTTTTTCACAACTGAAAGTCAAATGACAAAATAATGTTGAAATTCAGTACCACATTTAGTGGCATTTAAATGTTTTACTTAATAAATTATTTTTGTCAGATTTGTTGTGAAAAATGTCCAGAACTTCATTTTTAGTGTTGTGGGTTTGGTCTGACAGAATGAAGTGAACATGAGAACAGAGGACTGATCGGTTGTTCATTTTTGATCATTAATTGTTTTATTTTTCCATTTTCTAATCAAAAACAAAACAAAAAACAAAACAACTGTAGCCACTTTAATCCACCTGCCTTTCAAAAATATTCAGGGTTTTATTTGAATTTTTTAAACCAATAGTTTCCTAAATGTTTCAAGTACATGAATTCAAAACACATGAATTCAGATAGATATTTCTGTGTTATTTAAACATTAGTATGAATTATGTGGTGTCTAAATTCACAAATAAGTGTTTAATTGGTTAATGTGAGTTTATTTATAATTCAAATCCATTCTTTGCTTCCATATTGGTCCCAGAGCCACAGTCATCATCTTGGTAAATACAGTGGCATCAATGCTTAGAAAAATGATGAAAAGAAAAAAGACCCAAGTTGGTAGAAATTATATTTACTAAAGCACCAACGTTATTTTCGTTTCATGCAATGTTTTCCTTCTAATCTGCTCCGTTTTGCATTTTACTCCACTACTTACTCTGACAATAAAGAATTCACATACAAAGCGTGTTACATTATAATCATGAAATATCATTTCTGTGGGTGTAGATTTAATTATCTTACAGCATAAAACATAACTACAATAATAAACGGCCTAAATCCATAATATTAATTCAATAAAATAATAACACACTGATGACTTAATGCTGCTGCTTTAAAATGTCACATTAAAAATTCTAGAAAGCAGGTTTTTGCTAATACTTCTATACTTTTACCAAAGGCAGATTGTCAGAAAGTCAGATTTTAACTTGTGTTGGTTTCATTCACTTTGAGGTTTTAATGTAAAAGATTCAAAACTTTTTTTGCCCTATTTCCTTTACATTTTATTATATAGCTGTAATAAATGACAAATAAATGATAATTAATAAACTTGAGCTTGCAGCAGTCATATAGATGTTACAGGCAGTAAGTACCAAAAACACAGCAGTGTACCCAGCAGCATTTACAGCCCATAGCAGCCTGATCAGTTTGCTGCTCCTTTTGTTATATCATCAAATAAAAATTGAGAGCAAATTAAAATGGTGAGCAAAGCTGCAATAGCACTGAAATAGATTTAGGCTCATAAATTCATGATCTTTTCATATTTAACTTGCTGTGTTACTTGTTGCTCACAAGCAGCTTCTTCAACCACCGACCCTTTTAGGATGAAATGTAATTACATCATAAAATGCTCTGAGCTTTTGTCCATCTTCATCTGGACCTTCTGGATGTGGAACATTTTACCTACAAAAACGAGTCATTTATATGCAACTAAACTGTAACAGTAAAGGGAATTTATTGCTTCTGGATTATGTTTTCTTTAAAGTGCTGAGGAAATGCTTATTAACTAATTAGTAATTTATTAAAAGACTATCTAGTTTGTTTGTTTTTTAATATACACTACCGTTCAAAAGTTTGGGGTCACATAGAAATGTCCTTATTTGTCAAAGAAAAGCAGTTCTTTTTGCAGTGAAGATAACATTAAATGAATGATAAACACAGTCCAGACATTGTTAATGTGGTAAATGAATATTCTAGCTACATACCATAATATCTGATCTCGCAGAACGACACCCACTTGAAACAATATTGAGCTTTTTTATGGTTAAGATTTAGCAGCTCCTGGTTTAGAAAGAAAAAATAATGTTCTTTTTAATAGAAAGCAACCAGCAGTTATCCTGCACCTAAACATAACTGGGAAACAGTTCAGTTGTATCTACGTATACACACGTGGACAAAATTGTTGGTACCCCTCAGTTAAAGAAGGAAAAACCCACAATTCTCACTGAAATCACTTGAAACTCACAAAAGTAACAATAAATAAAAATTTATTGAAAATTAAATAATCAAAATCAGCCATCACTTTTGAATTGTTGATTAACATAATTATTTAAAAAAACAAACTAATGAAATAGGGCTGGACAAAAATGATGGTACCCATAACTTAATATTTTGCTGCACAACCTTTTGAGGCAATCACTGCAATTAAACGATTTCTGTATTTGTCAATGAGCGTTCTGCAGCTGTCAACAGGTATTTTGGCCCACTCCTCATGAGCAAACAGCTCCAGTTGTCTCAGGTTTGATGGGTGTCTTCTCCAAATGGCATGTTTCAGCTCCTTCCACATATGTTCAATGGGATTCAGATCTGGGCTCATAGAAGGCCACTTTAGAATAGTCCAACGCTTTTCTCTCAGCCATTCTTGGGTGTTTTTGGCTGTGTGTTTTGGATCGTTGTCCTGTTGGAAGACCCATGACCTGCGACTGAGACCAAGCTTCCTGACACTAGGCAGCACATTTCTCTCCAGAATGCCTTGATAGTCTTCAGATTTCATCGTACCTTGCACACTTTCAAGACACCCTGTGCCAGATGCAGCAAAGCAGCCCCAAAACATTACTGAGCCTCCTCCATGTTTCACCGTAGGGACAGTGTTCTTTTCTTCGTATGCTTGGTTTTTCAGTCTATGAACACAGAGTTGATGTGCCTTACCAAAAAGCTCCAGTTTGGTCTCATCTGTCCAAAGGACATTCTCCCAGAAGCTTTGTGGCTTGTCAACATGCATTTTTGCAAATTCCAGTCTGGCTTTTTTATGAGTTTTTTTCAGCAGTGGTGTCCTCCTTGGTCGTCTCCCATGAAGTCCACTTTGGCTCAAACAACGACGAATGGTGCGATCTGACACTGATGTACCTTGGCCTTGGAGTTCACCTTTAATTTCTTTGGAGGTTGCTCTGGGCTCTTTGGATACAATTCCAACGATCCGTCTCTTCAATTTGTCATCAATTTTCCTCTTGCGGCCACGTCCAGGGAGGTTGGCTACTGTCCCGTGGGTCTTGAACTTCTGAATAATATGAGCCACTGTTGTCACAGGAACTTCAAGCTGTTTAGAGATGGTCTTATAGCCTTTACCTTTAAGATGTTTGTCTATCATTTTTTTTCGGATGTCCTGGGACAATTCTCTCCTTCGCTTTCTGTTGTCCATGTTCAGTGTGGTACACACCTTTTCACCAAACAGCAGGGTGACTACTTGTCTCCCTTTAAATAGGCAGACTGACTGATTATGAGTTTGGAAACACCTGTGATGTCAATTAAATGACACACCTGAGTTAATCATGTCACTCTGGTCAAATAGTTTTCAATCTTTTATAGAGGTACCATCATTTTTGTCCAGGCCTGTTTCATTAGTTTGTTTTTTTAAATAATTATGTTAATCAACAATTCAAAAGTAATGGCTGTTTTTGATTATTTAATTTTCAATAAATTTTTATTTATTGTTACTTTTGTGAGTTTCAAGTGATTTCAGTGAGAATTGTGGGTTTTTCCTTCTTTAACTGAGGGGTACCAACAATTTTGTCCACGTGTGTATAAAGAAGCTATTTTCAGTTTCAGTGTGCAGCACTTTTACTGAATCATTGTTTTCTAAATTGCATGTATCTTGTGCTAGTGCTAGCAGTATTTTACTACTGTATTGTGGAAGGCATCATTCTGCTCTGAATCTTATCAGAAAAACCAACAGTGTTTGAAAGAATAGATTCTTTACTTTGTTATAGGAGTGAGTGAATATTACTTTATTTTTTCTCATGTCTGTAGGGGTGCCTACCTTTTGAATCACTATGTGCTGCATTCTGTTTTCACTAATGATCAAAATACTTTCAAGATGTTAATCTCTTCAGATAAAAAAAATTAAAAAGGGATGTTAAGAAGTTAAAGGCCAATTTAAATGAGAGAATATCAACTATAACAGCTGAGGTGTGTGCCATTGGTTCGTGCTATAAACGTGACTTTGAGCCAAATGTACTTGACCTTTCAGCATCAGACTGTGTGTTTTAGTTCCCTGGTAGCTCAACAGGCTGACTGGGCGACCCGTAAACAGGGACCATGGGTTTGAATCCAGCCCCTGGCCCTTTGCTGCAGGTCTACCCCCATTCTTCTACCTGCTTTCCTGTCTCTACTATCTTGCCAATGAAGCCGAAACTCAAAAAAATAATAAAGAATACGTTTTTTAAAAAGCGTATTTATAGAAGGTTCCCTGCTCTGTTCGCTGAATGTGTAAAAGGAAAAGGAGGCAGAGGAGTTGTGATTGTGCTCACTGTGCTGCAGCTTGGCCACAGCTTCCCTCCGTGCGGCCAAAGAGCCACACCCAGTTAACACTGCTCTCCCCCGGGTCCGTGCCTCCCTGCCTCCCCCCTCCGTCTCCCCCGGCTCCCGTTAGAGGCGTCCATCCTTCACCCCGCTTTCAGACAGCTGTGCTTACTCTGCACTACACAGAGAGAGGCTGGGGAAGAAAGAGACGGGGAGAGAAATAGACTCTGCCTGCTGCTGGATAAAAGCAAGCTTTTTGTTTCCTAATGGAGCCTTGCCCATTTTATTTAGATCAGTCATTCAGACAGCGCCTGACATTGGCATCATTGATTTAACATCATTCATTTTATAAGGAGCAGGAGGGAAATGAGGAGATGAAGGTGGCTGACACTTCAGAGGAATGAGGAGAGCGACGGGGGATTCTGCATTCAGTCACTCATTAAGTCACATTCTCTTTAAATATATATGTATATAAATTAAATGTATGCTCTGTATAATCACATTCTTTTGATTTGAGTTACCCCCATTTTTAAGTTCTTTTCATGGCTTGAGCAGATGTTTTCCTATTTTTTTTTTTTTTTTGGTGTGTTTGTGAATCAGTTCCATCACACAGATTATTATGCTAATCTGAACAAAAGCTTGAATTCTCGGACTAAAACTGAAGCCATTTCTCAGCTACCGTATAAAAACTAAAAACCCACAAAAGGGATTTTAAAAACAAGCTCTTTTAGCCTAGTGGCTGGCTGACTGACGGACTGACAGTGAGAAATATGGGCTGCAGTTTGTGAGGAGACAGACAGAGAGGCTGAGCGATCGGCAGACGGCCAGATTGAGTCCAGTATTTTCAGCCCCAGAATAAACTCCAGTCTTATCACAGGAGGAGCAGCTGGCTGCCGAGCAGGACAGGTGACAGAGATGATGCTGACAGCAGCCCAGCCTGCCAATCTAACGTCTCTCCGGATTCCCAGGGCAAAGGGGGGAAAGTGGAGGCGAGCTCCACTGATAGACGTCTGAAAGGAACTGTACAGTTAAAGTTGTGGTCATCTTAAAGTCGCAGCTATATGAGCGGAAAATTCAGCTGATTTGGTGATTGATGGAGCTGCATTTACAGCTTGTGTAACCCGGGGAATGCAAAATTTGACTCCTTGACAAGCACGATCTAATAGGATCTAGGAATTTGGAGCAATCCCCATGTTGAATGACTGATACAGCATGCTGAAAATGTAGTGACAGAGGCTGATCTCAGACAAAACTCCCTCAAACTTTCCCCAAAATAAATGTTGATGAGCTGAGCTGACACAAGACGCTTTTATCGGCTGAACGGGGAACGTTTCTCTGTGCTCATCTTAAATCTTGGTTTACCATGTGGATGTACAAGCAGGATTTTGTCACAATTAGTTCTTAGCTTTTAATGGTCCAGAACCGCACTTAGGAACATGTGATATGGGAGCATGCAATCCATTTACATTACAAGTCACTTTAAGAGGGTGACTAAACTCTTTTTTTAGAAACAATTATTATTCAGAGCAACATATTTTTAGATAACTGTGCCTAGAGGATCCATAAAAAAGCAAACCAGGGCATCATACCCAAAAGCATATTGTTTTCATTCATTTCAGTCTTTTATACTTGTGTTCTTTCATAGGTGAGTTTGATGTAAAAGGAATGTTAAATTACAAAATAAAAAAAACTATCACTCACAGATTAATCCAACACCACTGTTACAACAGTGTCTGTCATCATCCTTTCTTACTAAAATGCCTATATATATATATGTATATATCTATAGGGGGACAGTACTACCAGCAGCCGGGCTGCCGCGTTCCTGTTCCCGCTGGGGTGGGAGAGATCCAGTTACGAACTTAAAATGTGTGTGCATGCCATAGTGGAAGTGCTACGACAGAGCAGCTGTAATTCAAGTTCATAACTCTGGAACGGTGATGATAGGTAGGGAGCTGAAATTTATACACACGTGGACAAAATTGTTGGTACCCCTCAGTTAAAGAAGGAAAAACCCACAATTCTCACTGAAATCACTTGAAACTCACAAAAGTAACAATAAATAAAAATTTATTGAAAATTAAATAATCAAAATCAGCCATCACTTTTGAATTGTTGATTAACATAATTATTTAAAAAAACAAACTAATGAAATAGGGCTGGACAAAAATGATGGTACCCATAACTTAATATTTTGCTGCACAACCTTTTGAGGCAATCACTGCAATTAAACGATTTCTGTATTTGTCAATGAGCGTTCTGCAGCTGTCAACAGGTATTTTGGCCCACTCCTCATGAGCAAACAGCTCCAGTTGTCTCAGGTTTGATGGGTGTCTTCTCCAAATGGCATGTTTCAGCTCCTTCCACATATGTTCAATGGGATTCAGATCTGGGCTCATAGAAGGCCACTTTAGAATAGTCCAACGCTTTTCTCTCAGCCATTCTTGGGTGTTTTTGGCTGTGTGTTTTGGATCGTTGTCCTGTTGGAAGACCCATGACCTGCGACTGAGACCAAGCTTCCTGACACTAGGCAGCACATTTCTCTCCAGAATGCCTTGATAGTCTTCAGATTTCATCGTACCTTGCACACTTTCAAGACACCCTGTGCCAGATGCAGCAAAGCAGCCCCAAAACATTACTGAGCCTCCTCCATGTTTCACCGTAGGGACAGTGTTCTTTTCTTCGTATGCTTGGTTTTTCAGTCTATGAACACAGAGTTGATGTGCCTTACCAAAAAGCTCCAGTTTGGTCTCATCTGTCCAAAGGACATTCTCCCAGAAGCTTTGTGGCTTGTCAACATGCATTTTTGCAAATTCCAGTCTGGCTTTTTTATGAGTTTTTTTCAGCAGTGGTGTCCTCCTTGGTCGTCTCCCATGAAGTCCACTTTGGCTCAAACAACGACGAATGGTGCGATCTGACACTGATGTACCTTGGCCTTGGAGTTCACCTTTAATTTCTTTGGAGGTTGCTCTGGGCTCTTTGGATACAATTCCAACGATCCGTCTCTTCAATTTGTCATCAATTTTCCTCTTGCGGCCACGTCCAGGGAGGTTGGCTACTGTCCCGTGGGTCTTGAACTTCTGAATAATATGAGCCACTGTTGTCACAGGAACTTCAAGCTGTTTAGAGATGGTCTTATAGCCTTTACCTTTAAGATGTTTGTCTATCATTTTTTTTCGGATGTCCTGGGACAATTCTCTCCTTCGCTTTCTGTTGTCCATGTTCAGTGTGGTACACACCTTTTCACCAAACAGCAGGGTGACTACTTGTCTCCCTTTAAATAGGCAGACTGACTGATTATGAGTTTGGAAACACCTGTGATGTCAATTAAATGACACACCTGAGTTAATCATGTCACTCTGGTCAAATAGTTTTCAATCTTTTATAGAGGTACCATCATTTTTGTCCAGGCCTGTTTCATTAGTTTGTTTTTTTAAATAATTATGTTAATCAACAATTCAAAAGTAATGGCTGTTTTTGATTATTTAATTTTCAATAAATTTTATTTATTGTTACTTTTGTGAGTTTCAAGTGATTTCAGTGAGAATTGTGGGTTTTTCCTTCTTTAACTGAGGGGTACCAACAATTTTGTCCACGTGTGTATATATATATATATATATATATATATATATATATATATATATATATGTGACAGTTTAATGTCATCCTGAGCACTAGGAAATTTTAGTACAGGGTGTCCCTAAAGTCTGGACCCATAGGAAATTAATTGCAATTATTTTATCTCCACAGACTAAATATAGCTTTGTCAAAAGAAGAAAGAGTTGAACTGGTACTAGTGGATGTGAAGGATGAACATATGGAAAGACAGCAGATGAATTTAATGCTGGTCATCCAGGGAGGATTCCACTTGGCTTTTCCAAGGTGGTGAAGGTGGTTACAAGGTTTACAGAAACAGGCAGTGTCACGGACAAACCTCGTTCTGGATGACCAAATCTATCAGACCAAACTAAAGAACTGCTCATGGCTAAAATTCATGCTAGCCCCCAAAAATCACTTCCCTAAGCTTAACCCTATCTTTCCTTATGTCCATTCTTCAAGTCCACTGAGAAGAACCAACTCTTGCATCTTTTGACGAAGCCACATTTAATCTGTGGAGGCAAAAAAAGATAGTTAAGATTTCCTATGCGTCCAGACTTTAGGGATATCCTGCAGAATTTATTTATTTATACCAGTTTACTTACATTTTATCAGTTAAACCGTGATTAGCTGAGAAACTAATCTGCACATTAATTGATAATGAAATGAATTAGTGTTCACAGCTCCAGCTGAGTGACAACACATCCTGTGTGCATGCAGCATCACATGAAACACATCCTTTGAAAGTTTCACTGAGAACAACTGCTGCTGAGTCTCCAGACTGAATGTCTGTAAAGCAGCATGGGAACGATCCACATTTGCTTCCCAAAGTGAAGATGACAGTATCTCCAGGTCCATCAGGACAGTGGCAGAGCAGCAGGAAGAATAATTAATGCCAATAAATAGGAAACTGAGTCTTTCTG
This sequence comes from Acanthochromis polyacanthus, assembly GCF_021347895.1. Lineage (NCBI taxonomy): Eukaryota > Metazoa > Chordata > Actinopteri > Pomacentridae > Acanthochromis > Acanthochromis polyacanthus. Next base: position 5,051,945 of record NC_067124.1, on the reverse strand, counting down.
TACTGTCTGTACTGGTAGACAGTCCAAACTTAACCAGTCCTTAACAGACTGCATCTGAATGCAAAAAAAAAAGGATATTTAAAAATATGTTTCTCTTTTTCTCTCTCCCGGTAGATTTTGTCTTGGAGAACTGTATAAATGTTGACTTTCTTCTTTAAGAATGCAACTTTTAGTGCTTAATTAGTTCATAAAATCTTGTAGGGTGTGCCAGCCCTGAAGCAGGGTCCCCACGGCAGACCAACAACAGTCTGCTCATTAGAAGAAGCCACTGGTCTGTGTCTGTCGCTCTGCATGGGCTGCTATCAAAGTCTCTGTGGTTTAGAGCAAGCTACAGGAACAGACATGCTTAAACCACATGTACCACAAAACTCTGCTCTAAAGGGTGAGATTTGATATTTCCACACAAAAAGACCAAAACTAACAGTGACTTGATCCTTCTAACAAATATTGTGTGTGTATCAGAGCCTGATCTATGTTTTTCCTCCCTGCCACAGAGCGTCACCATTCTCCACAAACTATTAAAAACACATCAGCTGACATGTCCTGGAGTTTATTTGGACTCAGTTCCCTCATCCATCAGAACACTGCACTGCTGCCAGAATTACTTTGTGACAAAATGTGTACTAATCCGCAACAGAAAATAGACCCCTAGAAATGTAGTGTTTCCATATTTTTTAGTAACATTTTCTAAAAACTACATTGACCAGCTGTGTTAGGAAATTTCTGATATATTTGAGAAAATCTTTAAAGAGATTCATGTGTTCATTCTTTTGTGTGAGTTATGTTTTTGGTTAGGGTTGGCTAAATCAGATAGAGGGCTGCCTCTTCTTAGGTCGTGCAGAATGCAACTGTGGACCAAAAATATAGACATAAAAAAGGGAATCTTTCAAACTGTATGCTTCGATGAAACAGAATTTAAAACAAGAAAAACGAACTAACAAAAATTGTACAGCACTGTAGGATGTGATAAGAAGTGGATATGGAATATGAGGAGGTGAAAAAAAGATGTGTTTGAACACTGTAAACGATAAAATACAGAGCAGTATGGATCGTAAAGTCTTGAAATCTGCAAGCGAGCATAACACTGTAGTTCATTAAATATGGTTACATGTAGTGTTCTAAAATGTTCTATGTAGAGATGGATGTAATATAACTAAGTACACTCACATACATCACCAGTCAAATGTTTGGACACACCTTCTCATTTAAAGCTTTTTATTTAGTTGCAATATTTTAATACAGTATAAATTAATACTGAAGATGAACACTTTTTTAAAGAACATAGCTCCATATGTATACTTTTATAATTTTGATGTCTTCTGTATTAATCTACAATGTGGAAAATAATGGAATAAAAGCCATCGAATCAGAAGGTGTGTCCGGACTTTCTATTGGTAAGTTCTCAAGTGTTGCACTTGAGAACAATTTTGAGGTTTTTGTACTTTGCAAATATCTGTCTTATGCTAGATTTACTCTTCTCAGTTATATATATTTTAGGGGTCATTATATTTAGTTTTCATCTACATTACATTCTGCACAACCACTGTATTTACTAGTTAATGTGTAGATAAGGTTTCACGCACAGGGCATGCTGTGAGGTTATGAAATATGTGTATTTATTAGATAATCTGTCTCACACAACACAGTAAAATTCCAGTATTCCTTTGAAAACAACAGACTACAGCTATTTCGTGAAATTATTTAAGCTTTTTAATATATGAAACTTTGCATAAGGAAGCTGTTTTTTGTTAAGATGCATGAGTTTTTCTTGAGTCGGAGCTGGTGGGTAAGCCAGCAAGTATGGAGACGGTAGCACGTAGCTGGCTCAGGTCTTTCTACTACATGTATTACTCCTTTCCTCTTACACCATCTTTGTGTAGCACTGTGTCAGTTTTAAACCGTGCTGCATTTGGTTAAATGAAATCAATCCTTAAGCATCATTTTGTAATTTTTCCTTATTGTGATTCTCTGTGCTGTTTTTCTTTCCCTTTTCAGGTTCAGCATGGCAGTTCCTCAAAGCCCCAGCGCAACAACATTACTGCCACCTGTGCCTGCAAGTGAATGGCACAATGTAACGAAGTGGCGTGTCATGTAATAGCAAGGCGAGGCCGTGGAGCCGCTGATAATTTCATGATGGGGGAGCTATTGTATTGCAGCTGCAGGGAGGAGGGTGGGGGGAAGAGAGAGTGACTCTAGACTGGATGTTTGGCAGGCTTGGCACCTCGCAGCAGCTCTGAACCAGCTGGCATCCACGGATAGACAGAAGGGAAGACGGAGAGAGACAGGAAGGAAGACGGGGAGGGATGCAAGTAGCATGACGGCTATGAGACAGATGAAGAGGTGGAGAAAGAATGAGACAAGGTTAGGATGGAGGAAGAGGAAGGAAAGAAGGAAAGACAGTTACTCAGTGTGTATAAAAGTGCACGAAATCAGCCTTTCCAGGGCTGCACCATCATCCCTGCCTCTCCCTCCCATCTCTTGCTGTGTGCAGCAGCTTCAAATTGAGTTGTCATCTGCAGAGCCAGTGGTGCAGAATTACCAGCTCCTACTAAATTGTTGCTTTTCCTAATTAGCTCCAATGTGAACTCGGAGGCTCGGCGTCCTGAAATGTGTGTCACTTTTTATAATCCGTCCCGCAGAGTAATTTAAATCGGAGGTAGCTACCTTTAGGCTGCACCGTGGCTGGAGTCATTTCCAGGCCACATTAAATGATAAGATCTGTAATAAGACTGAAATATAGCTTCGCTGATTGAGCCAGGTGAAGGAGAGAGCTCTTGTTATATTAATCCTAATGTGAAAATGATGGAAGAAAAATGAAGTCAGATAGCGAATAAATGATTAATCACACAAGTAGCGGGATGTGTGAGCGGCGCAGCCCAAATTATATTGATGCATTTATACAATTATGTAATTTGCTAAATACCTCAAAGAGTGTGAATGCAAATTGAATACAGTGACTCATGGCTACTAAGCAGGTGCACACGAGCAGAGGCAGGATTATCAGATTGAATCCAACCCAGAACTCCAAACTAATTAAAACATTCTCAGACACAAGAGCTTTATCTTCCAGTCTTTATGAGCAAGTTTGTTGTATATTTAGAGGAGATTTTGTCAATAAAGTAGGAACTTTGAGGCATAAGAGTGAAGGCGCGGGATTGTTTGCAGGGAAAAAAGAGGTTGCTATGGCGGCCCTCGAGAGCTGCGCAGTGTGGCCAACAGTTTGCTTTATCCCTCTAGTTAACTGAGTAGAATGTCTGCCAAGTTCCCGAGGGAGAGTGTGTGTGTGTGTGTGTGTGTGTGTGTGTGTGTGTGTGTGTGTGTGTGTGTGTGTGTGTGTGTGTGTGTGTGTGTGTGTGTGTGTGTGTGTGTGTGTGTGTATGTTATTGAAAGAAAAAAGAGAGAGAGGAAGGAGAGCGGTTCCACTGGGGCAGGATTTGCTGAATGGACAGACTGACAGCCAGAGACTTCCTGTGTGCGGCCCGTCTTAACGCACACACGACCACACCAGAGGACAGACGCCTGACATGCTCAGGCTTTTGCACCTCAGCTGGCTGACAAATTCAATTTTCATACTATATAGGCAAAGTCTCAGCGAGAGGCCACGATGCTATGTAGGTCACAACTTGGCGGAGAAGTCAGGACATGTTCAGGATTTCTATGCTTGCATCTTGTACATGCTGCTGTTGTACAGAAAAATAATTCTATACATTTAAGACATTTTATACAACTAGCAGCAGCAAGAAAAACATATTGCTGACTGGATTCTAACAGTAAAATGAGGAAATGTTAATATAGTTGACAAGTCAGTAAAATGTTGGCTAACCATGTATTAACTTTTGTGGTTAATTCAAAGCACTGGCAGTACTTAATCTAGATTATAAGGCATACGTGTTGCTCATGTTTAACCAAAGTGCTTCTCTATATTGTGGCCACCCTGGTTTTGTGCTTTGAATGCCTTGTTTCTTTCCCAACCACCTCCTGCTGACTGTGATGCAGTGAACGAATGTGTTTTTCATTCTTTCAAAAAAGAAAAACACAAAAAACATTGGTTCTAAATCTAATTTATCCTGTGATTTTGTTTGTTAGTACATAGTAAATGGGAAGCAATTTAGTAAATAAACGTAATTTTGTAGGACATAGAGGTGGGTGAGCAGAATCAACACAAGTCAATGAGAAAATCTTTATTGTTGAAAATGTGAAGGAATCTTCATTTTTCGCTTTTGCAAATTCTTTGTATACTCGCTGGTGATATGTCCTGTGTAGCTGCTATGGTTGGTAAATACCTGACAGGAAACTATGGTGTGTTATATGTAGCTGAGAACCTCATCTCAAATACTGTGGTTGAGACCACTTCAACTAGAATGACTTTAGGGGATCCTGAGGGGTCCGTGAAGACACATATTCATCCGTTGAGCAGTCTAAGGCGTTACACATGTGCACAGCTGTTACTTGTTGATTAGTTATTTGTACCACTATCTTGCAGCGTAGACTAAGGTGGGTGCTGAGTTACTAACTAACCGGCCCCATCTTGTGGTGGGACCCTGTGAGATATCCTGTGTTAAAATCTTTTTTGTATTGTCCTCATGTGGAACATGTTCCCAGATAAAGCTGTTTTTAATCATTTTACTACAATCTAAGACGTCCTGACTTTGATTTCTGCACAGAAGCTGTGGTTGTTATAGGTCACATATTTGTTGGGGACTGAAAGCACGTTTTTGCCCAGGGGACCCTAAAAGGAAAGTCTGAATGTGCTCTGGACCCGTCTAAGAGGTCAGAAAGGATCTGAGAGAATTAGGAAAAAATGCCATATTATTTACACAAAACATTTAAAGTTTTTTAGTCTGTTCTTTCCGATTTTTACTGAATACATTTCCCTCTTCACCTTTGAATCCTCAGTTACTAGAGTCATCAGTCATTGCATTACTTACACATGTTGCACTGCTCTTTTAAGGACTTTAATTTCCCTGTTTGCTGTACATTTTTAGTTAACATTTGACACTTTATGGTACATTTTTTAAAATTTTGTACATTATTATATTCATAGCATACTTTACACAAAATAAAGATGCTTTCTAAAACTCCTTATTTCAAATTTTGGGGATTTTGTGTTTTTATTTATTTGTATAAATGTAACACTTGATCTGAATAAATTCACTGTGAGAAAGTTCAAAACAGTCTTTTTTTTCTTCATGTTCATGAAAAGTGACTGACTTCTAAACTGATGGAGATCCAAATAATGTAGCAGCAAGAAATATTCAGCAGTAACTAAAGCTGATGTAGTGAAGTAGTTAAACCAGAGCAAGGACACGTTAGAAAAGCAGATGCGTTTGTTAAAGGAGTGAATTCATGGAAGAGACTGAACGAGTATGAAGATGAATGTTAAAGAAAGTATAAAAGAAGAAGCACAAAAATAAAATAATGAAAAAATATTGTCCATCATGGTACTTTGGGTCTTTTTTTATTTGATGACAGAGTTCAGTCAGTTTAAAAAAAACATTTATATATCTATTCAAATCGAATATAAAGCATTCATTCAGTCTCTTTTAGGAGGATTTACGGCAGCTTCTTTCCTGTGACGGCAACATGAAGCTTTATGATGAAAATGATACAGAATTGTATCCATTCATCTATTAACTTGTTATCTGTAACTTGTAATGCGTTTTAAAACCCTACAAGAAGAGAGAACTTACCAACAGCATCTTTTACTTTCTGATCATGCTTCCAAAATGGCATACCCTGTTTAGGAATAATTACCAAATACATACTTCCACTTTACAGGACAAGCAGCAAAGAACTAAATGAGTTTTTCATTTCAGCTTGACTGCAGTCAGGACAGTTTTTCTTTTGATCGGACATTGACCACATCCCACACACCTCTCTGAGTGTCCCTGAGGTGGCTTGTTAGTGCTGCTTATTGACAATAAAAGGACAATTTCAAATGTCAGCGTAACCCTTAAATAACTTCTATGCAGCATTTCAGCTGAGTCATATGAGTTTCCAGGGCGATCAGTCGCTCCCACCTCATGCTGTCGGCCACAGGGCTCTGATAATCAGCAGCAGAACCAGCGATGACTAAACAACATGGCAGAGATGTTAAAAATGATCTTGTCCTATTTGGCAACTACAAGTACTAGCATTAGTTGACGAAAACCGGATGTATTTGAACTACAAAAAACAAAAATATTTAGGATGTCTTCAGCTATTGATATAGTAAATCCACTGAAGTCTGGCTTATATATTTAAAATGTATTTGACTCAATTTGTAGCGTTAAGATTTTTGCACCAGTCTATAAAAATCAATCTGTTCACAGTGAACTCTTGTGCTGTTTTAAGTTTTCATTACTCTCCTCTTGCCTCTGTGAAAGATTCATTCCTACTTTGCAAAAGGAATAAAAAGGCACAGTTAAATACTGAAATGATACAACAGATCAATTGTTTTTTCCTTTACAGAGGTTGGTTAAAATGTGCCCTGATTCCAGTAAAGTTTGAAGGGAAGAAACACAAACACAAACAAGTTTCAATCTGATCCAATCAGTGTAATCAAAGTCAAATAAAGCTGACCTTTATCTTCACACTATTGCAGTAAACAGGCAGTAGAAAGGCAGTAAACTGTTTAATTTGCAGTAATTCCTACCTGTCAGCTGATTCCAGGGCTGCAGGTAGTGTAGAAAACCCTCTGCTCTCCAAATAAAGGCTGACGGCCGCCCTGCGGGAAGAAAGCAAATGTCAAAGTAATTAATTTGTTTTCCTTTAAGAGTAATAATAAAAGGCCAGTGGTGTGTGTTACACAGGACGGACTGTGACTCCTCACACACACACACACACACACACACACACACACACACACACACACATGTTTGTACTTCTATCTTAGTGAGGACATCCATAGGCGTAATGCATTTCCTAGAGCCTTACCCTAACCTTAACCATCACAACTGATTGCCTAACCCTAATCCTTACCCTAACCTTAACCAAACCTCAATTCATACCTGTTCTCTAAAAACAAGTCTTCACCCTCAAACATGGCTGTTTCAAAGTGAGGACCGGCCAAAATGTCCTCACTTTGTAAAAATGTCCTCACTTTGATAGTTAAATGCAGAAAATGGTACTCACCATGTAGCAAGTACAAGAACACACACACACACACACACACACACACACACACACACACACACACACACACACACACACACACACACACACACACACACACACACACACACACACACACACACACAGTGCATGGTTTTTAATTCAGTGTAATAAATCACTTAAAAGGTGGCAGCGACTGCACATAGGCATCGGATGCATGTGTTTTGCGTGTGTGTGTGTGTGCGCTTATGGCTGCATATACATTAATTTCTGATGTGTGTGTTTGTGCGTATGTGTGTGTGTGTCGTCCCTGCAGCCTGCCTGTGCAGCCTCCCTATTGACTGCGTCTCTCTCTCTCAGTGATGAGGTCCGTTCTGCGTTGATAATAAGCTCATTAATCATGCAGCCATACGGCCTGCAGCTCCCCAGCTATGATTATCAACATTGATTGGCTCGGGGAGAAAGCAGTCGCTGCCTCTGGACCAATGGAGGCAGAGGTTGTTGGGGTATAACAGCCAAGCAGACAACTATCGATTTAAGCATGAGAGGAGACTAAATGGAATCCAAATGTTTTTCCCAGAGTTGAGACAGCTATCAGCGGTGTGGGGTGGCAGGAGGAGGTAAGTCCCCACAGGATGGACTCCGATTTGGGTTCCTTTAGAAGATTATAAAATAAAGGTACACATTCACTTCAATATTTTCTTTTGAATAATTAGTTGTGTTATCTGTGTTTTATGTTGTGTTCCCATGTTGGGTGGTCGAGTTTTGCGTTCAGTCTATGCAATAGAAATGAATGATGAAAAGTTTTCACAGGGGGTTAAGTGATTATTCTGCTCTATTGGAATATATACAATATATTTGGAAATCAGCTGCAGTTATTCAACAATCAATCCATAATTACAGAAATTAAAAATGAGTCTTAACCAGTCAGCATTAACAATATGAACACAATGTTCATTTAAGTCAAAGGCAGCCGGTCAAATGCAAACAATCTGAACATAATTCAAATTATGCTTGAAATATAGATAATATAGAGAATATACAAATAAGTGAATAATCACAATTCAAAACATTCTGACACTGTCATCATATAAAAATTGAATTTATTGAAAGCTTCTGTGCAAAGAAGAAACCGTGGGCTGTGTGGTTTTAAAATAAAAGTTCAAGAATCTGTTTCCATCATTGTTCATTAAATTGATGTACATTTATTTATTTATTTATCTATTTATTAGCCTTAGTTTCTATGTATTGTGTCATAGGCAACTTTGGAGTGTTGGGGTCTGTTCTGTGATTATAATCATTAGGGTATGTACCTTTCCATGTGAAGTGCTACGAGATGACATATGTTGTGAACTGGAACTACATAAATAAAATTCCACCGAACTGAATTGTTTTAGTTTGACCCAACAGCTCCAAGGAATACGCCCCGTTTGCACATTTTCAGTTTAACAGCCAGCACTAGTGACACATACTGTTGCTCTCAGTCATACAAAGATCATCTGACTGACTCACACACAAACTGGATCCTGTGTTTATTGAAACCAAAAGAAGAAAAAACCCAGGGAACAGTTTACACAGCTTACAGAGGCCTCACAGCTTGTTAGCAGTACCTGTCAGGTTTATGTACAACGTAATACGTCAAAAGGATTCCATAACATTAAAATATATTAAAGGTCAGCTCACCCCTTCTGCGAGCTGAATCTTTATTATCATGTGAGTGAAAGTCTCTGCATTCCATCTGTAAGTTACACATAATGATGGCAAACATACAGCACTTGGAGCTGCATTGTGCTCACATGTATCTTTGTTGGCATCATGCTGAATGCTGTACTTTGTGTTACAACAGCCCCTCACCTCCTGCACAAGAAAGGAGGATATAGAATTAGGGCAGCCTAAAAAAGAGATTGGAATAAAAAGATGAGCACAGAGGCTCCAGGGTTTGGTCAAAATTACCTCAGCCTGCTCCTCAAATGAAAGTAAATGTATCCTCACAGTTCTACTAGAAGCATCAGGCGGACACACAGACACACACGAGGCTTTGAATAGAACACTGAATTAGCTTTCCACTGCATCGTTTTGAAGAGGCACGAACATTTGAGTATTGATTAACAAACTAGTTGCCACTCGATGCTGGGAATCATACACATTCTTGTATGAAGAATAGCTCAAAAGATTGATTTCTGTCTCTTTCTTTTTGGAGGTGATTCGAACAGCGTGAGAATCCACGGATCTCGACAGAAATCATTCAAGTCTTTAGAAAAGTGACAAACAAGGACCTTTATGTCGTGTGAAGCCCCTGAGTGGCTTTTCAAAGCTCACTGATTTCAAGTTTCTGCTGGGATCAAGAGGCTTTTCAGACAGCCGTTTATTCCGATGTTCTCGATGGAAGCTGCACCTGGTTCACCTCGCCTCACCCCCCAGCCTCCCACCGACACACACAGCTCCTCCAAACGGGGCCAAAAACAGCAGAGAGTGACAGAATTAAAGAGACAGAGAACAAATCGAGGACTCGCTAAGACCACACACATAAATCTTCTCTCTTTCTCACAAGCCTGAGCGCACACACACACTCACATCCTCCGATAAAACCCAATAGCAAACTCTGTCACTCAATTAATGTCTCGTTTTATCTGGTTTTAACATACCTGCCATCCTCAGCTGGAATTAAAGCCTCACCTCTTTCTCCTTCTCCCCTGCACACACACTTTTTTCTCTCTCTAAGTAGCTACACACAGTGTGTGGGATTAGGCGCTGTGGTAATAACTTCCATATTGAAAAATGCAAGACTGGGCTTCCTCATGTTCACAAAGACTTTAGTTCTTACAAACAGAATTGCCTTACACTTCGCATATGGCTCCAGACTGAACCCATGTCTGTCCTTTATAGTTTTATTTCCAGTTCTATCATGGTAAAACTGCAGTCTGCTGTTCATATTTGTAGGGCTTTTTTTTCATTGGATTTGATGATTCCAAGCGAGGCTAATGCCACGAACTGTCTTGTACACTGTTTTCCACAGTGTTTTGCAGTTCAAATGGTGGATTGGAAAGTGCTGACATTCCGGTGGCAGATATTGCTCTCTTGCCCGCCAGCACCCTAAATCCCCTGTTGCGAGGAGTGTGGTGTGAAATCCATTTACCACAGATTCCTGCAGAAAGCTTGTCATCTCATTGAAAAGATCCCCCTGAAATATGGAAGAAGCCTTTACTGTAGATTTTTTTTTAAAGCAGGATGCTCTTCTTCTGCCACATTTCACTCCCTCTTTGTCTATCAGTCTGTTTCTTTGTTTCTTGTTCAATTTCCTGCTGAAGAAAGCAATGCCTCTTGGTAGTAAACAAAGATGGCAGCACTAGCTCTGTCACAGTGGGGTGAATCTTTCATAAAAGACATCAGGAGACTGTATACAGTCTGAGTCCCTGAGGCATGGGAACGCTAACAGGCATAAGTGAGGGCATATGATTTATTTTATTTCAGTACAAGGAGCTGCTGTTGCACTCATGCCCTGGCAATGCACCCAGCATTTAACCTATGACTGATCTGAAACAAAAAAACACTCACTAGTGCATTAATCATATTTGTCCCAGGTTTGAATCCCGCTGTGGCTGTGAATGTTCCCTCTTTGTTCAGGCCGAAAAATTGCGCCATATGAAATCAAAAGGCTGCTTTTACTGAGAATCTATATGCATCAAGCATTCCCGTTTTACCGCCCACAACAGACGCTTCGGCTCTGGTTTCCAAATACAAAACTGGAACGGAAAAAAATTGATCTCTGGGAAATGTACATTCAGTCTAATGACTCATGTCGTGTCTCTAGAAGAACTCCAGCTGCAGTGGAGTCATCTTGCCTCAGGTTAAGGACAGTCTCAAAGCGAGCTGATGTGCTCTCTAGAGTCAATACCACCTCTTTTGTCTGAGGAGAAACAAAGGTCTCATACAGCTGCTCTTGAAAGCGATGTTATCATTAGTGTGTTTAATAACATCAGTGCAGAAGAGGACAGAAATTCTGTCTTTAATCAGGAACACAGATGAAAATGCAATTTAAACAAAAGCACTGTTTGATCATAGTCGTGTTCTCCAGCATCAGCATGAAGTCAGGTTTGAACCAATCACAAGTGGTCCTGATGTGAGAGAGAGAATGTGCGTGCGTGTGTGTGGTGCGTGTAGGTGTGTGTGTGTGTGTGTGTGTGTGTGTGTGTGTGTGTGTGTGTGGTGCCTTTGCTCTCCAGTGCTATTTCAGGTCTGGATGCCTTTGTGTGCAGCTATATGTCAAACAAAGGGCCGCTATGCCTGCCTGCCTGCTGTCCATACGCCCGGGCTGGGGGAGGGAGGACAGAGATGTGCTCTGTGTGTGTGTGTGTGTGTGTGTGTGTGTGTGTGTGTGTGTGTGTGTGTGTGTGTGTGTGTGTGTGTGTGTGTGTGTGTGTGTGTGTGTGTGTGTGGTGTGTGAGAATGTGTGTGTCTTTTGGTTTGGAGTGGAGGGGGTGTGCTGTCTGCAGGGAGCAACCAGGCGTGTGAAAATACTCCACACTGACTCTCTCTTTCCTCCTCCTCCTGACGCCTTTGTGCCGTTCCTTTCATTCCGCCGTCCTTTCCCTTCATTTTCATACGTTTGCTTCATCTCCACAACATTTTACCTTTCACCCTCTGATCTTTCCAATTTCTCTGACACCTCCCCTCTTTCCCTACTCTCTCTTCTTCTCTGTCCTCAGATGTCATCCAGCTAATATAAGCCTGCAACAAATTATAATGGAAAGTTTACCGTCCATTACAGCTCCTTTGGTGAGAGACAATCTTTGATATGGAAATGCTGCCACCACAGTGTCGGATGCATACATATGCGCTACATTTGGTGGTGCATGTGTGTGCTATTCCCTGTGCGTGAGAAAGAGACAAGCGTGGGAAGACAATGAAAAATGGAAGGTGTATCCTCAGGGAACCCTGTCGTAAACCGTTTCGACAAATTGGGACTGAGGGTATGTTATCTCAGAGGGTTTGTCACAGCCCACAGCCAATATACACACACATCAAACTGACACACGACAAATGGTAGGTGTGGATGATGGAGTTACTACGAGCCAATAATCTCTTTAACGTATTCAATCCTGCTTAGGCATACTAAGTATCTAAGTGCTCAAAGTAGAGAAAGGTTAGCGGGCGCTAACAGTAAGGCAGGCAGTAATGAACAAAGAAAAATGAGTGTACAGTTAACATCCATCAGTTTGATAGTTGGGACTCAAATATGTCCGAGCACCGAGAGATAAAGAAATTCAATTTTTAAAAAAAAAAATTCCAAAACATCCAAGTCATGATCAAATGTAATCAAATGACTGAAGGAATCTACAGAGACAAAGAAAAAGACTTACCTTCCAGTTCCACAGCCACATGTGAGAGTCCATCGCTTCTCAGACACACACACACACACACACTTAAACACACAGTCATCACACATGTGCTCCCACGCGCTCACACACACCGTGTGCAAGGAGGGAGAGACGAGAACCCATCATTGTTCTCATAACCCCTCCCACACGGATGCGTAGCTCTGTCTGGATGGAAACATGTAGGAGTAGCACTCACACACTCACACAGACGCACACTTTCTCACAGTGTCTGGCTAAAAAACATGCAGCATCAACAGTCTACCTTGTTGCAGCCTTTCTATACTCCAGGAATTCCAATACACACACATATGCAAGCACACATTCACATGCACTCGCTCGCAGACTCACACATGCACATTTACACACACACACATCCACACACACACACACGCACGCACGCACGCACGCACGCACGCACACACACACACACTCATCCTCCATTCCTATATACTTACAGCACACAAAGACTCCACTCAAACCGTGCAATCATGTGATGTGTGTGATGCGCAATGCATGCATGTGAGAGCATGTGGTGTCTCTCCGCTGCCTGTTCCTCATCAGATACTTTGTCTACAGCGTGTGCTTTTTTTTGTGCTATGCTGTGGAACACTAATGTGTCATTTTCTCCATCTCCATGCCTGTGTGTATATTAACACAGAAGTGACCGTATGTATGCTTTTCACCCAAGGGGTTAGGTGTGAGGATAAACAAACATGCACTTTAACAAACCCTCATTTTGCACGGCCATCGGGGGGAAACAGCTCTCACGTCTGTTCTATTAGTCCCGAGGGGCAGTATGGCTACATGTACTTACCCCCTCTGCATTATTGATGGCTGGTAATGGTGCCATTACAACAGGATAGGAAGCTGGTGGATGTTTTAACACAGGGCTGATGAGGATGTGTGAGGAGTCCACATGGGCCAAGCAGGGTAAGCTATCCCTGATAAAAAAAAGCAGGATGGAGAGGCAGAGGGAGGTGTTTTGACAGGGAATGAGGGATGCTAAAGCAATGATGGTACAAGCTGTACACTACCAGGCTACTTTCCAAGCCATTATACAAGATAGGAAGCTAATAAATGTTTTACTATATGGCAATTTGGTATGACAAGCTGGTGCTAGTGCTTGCTTGAGCCATGCCGGTCTAAACCAGGCCAATCTGGGTTATTTCCTGCTGACTGTGGATGTTTGAGTCCAGCCGACTCGCCAACATTTTCTAACTGTGCAGACTTGGTGTAAATCTGAAAGTGGAATGGACGGATATGAATCTCAAAAAAGAGCAGACAGCTACCTTTTAGTAAAGAATGTCTGAGTGACAAAAAGCCGAGCTGGCTTCTCATTCAGTTCTGCATAACTGCTGCGTTTTTACAGCACCGCTATGAAAAAAGAAAAGGTTGTGAGGGCAGACTGTACCGAAGCAACATTTCTGATCTGTCCTACTAATAAAAAAAACACACACACACACACGCACACACACGCACACACACGCACACACACGCACACACACACACACACACACACACGTATAACAGACGCAAGTTAGTGGTGTGTGTATATTTATATATATACAGTATATACATATGTAGACGCATACACACACTCGTACACAATATAGAATATTTGTATTGTTTAAAAATGCATTGAAAGCACTCTCATAGTATATCAAACTCGTTTTTCAGCTTGCTACATTTCATTTTGTTGGTTATACAACTAAATTAATTAATGCTCCACCCAGTCTGAATTCATGGTTTCCCTAACAGTTTTGTTAAATGAGTTTTCAGATGATGTGTAATTAAACTAAATAAAAGGGTCCAGATGAAGTCATATTTGTAATTATTAACCCCTCTATGAAAGTGAAATTTAAACAATTTTACAACATGTCTCAGCGTTCACTGAAGCAATTTGTTCAACAAAAGTCAGAGTACAGATGTGTTAAACACTCATTAAAAATCTAATTAAATTTGTTGCTAACTGTCTTTGTTATCGACTCTGTGATGGAGAACAAAGGATTTCAATGTCCTTTTAGTGACACACACGTGTGCATGAACACACACACATACTCCAGTGAACATGGCCTGATGTGTGTTTTACAGTTCTGGTGAATGGAAACATTTGTCATTCGTATAATAAATATATAATTTGCTGTTGGTAATATTTTGACAGCTTCACTGTAGTTTCATGTGTAGATATTAAATGCAGCTGAGATGATACGGACTAGTAAAGTATTAAAATACTACTGAAGAAGCCTTTTGCCGTTACTTTGGTTTGGTCTCCTCTGGTTTCTTCCAAATTCAGCTCCTGATGAATTGATTTTTCTTCCTGTACTTACTTTTGAAATTCCTATTTATGAATTTAACATATACATTTTTTATACCTAAATATTAAATAAAATACCAAATGTCATAAACACTTGGTATTTTACTTTGTCATTATGGGCCAAACAAACAAAAAAGAAATGATAAAAAAATTATGCTTCTGTTATTGTCTGGTAAAATACTGTATATTTATATTTGATAGAGTTTCTATGTAGAAGGAAAACTGTTGCTGATGGGTCCCTGTGCTCTCCCCAACACAACACAAAAAGTGAATTCAGTCCTCCAGGGTTTGTATGGGTGGTTTTCACTGGCATTTCCAACAGTTCATACAAATATCATTTCATATAGTACAACTGATGTACAGTGTAGTTATTTTTCCCCCCGTAGAGATTTCTGGTGTTTTTTTCTTTAAAAAACATGACACCACAATAAATTTGTGACACTTTTTTTTGTATCGCGATGTAACTGACAATGTCCGGCTGATACTGAGATGCATTAAGAATAGTTTGAATCAATGGCCTTTTTTCTTTAAGACCACATGAAGTTCAAAACTCAGTAAAAATGCAGTAAGTGGCCCATGAGTTCCATATATTTCTTTAGTTTTCAACATGCAATTCTTTATTACTCCTTAATAATGTGGTTTCACCTGCAGAGAGCAGTACAGAAGCATTTATCTACTGGGTGGGAGTTCATGTGAACACAATGACACCTGATTTGAACTAATAACTTGCCACAATTAATAGAGGTTTTGGGTTTTAGGCTATGTTCCATCAAAAACAATATAAATGTAATATCTCCCCTACTTTGACAATGAATGAGTAATAACTGCACTAAAAACCATCTGAGTTTTTAAAAACATATTGAAACACAACCTATTACTGTTCTAATATTGTTCAAGCATCAGGTTCTACAAATGTTGGCATTCTTTCTTAGCATTACAGTATTTCAGCGTCAAGACAGAATGAAAAGAAAATGTACTGACATATTTGTGTCATTTTTCTACAGTAAAGAGAGGCATGGTTTAAGACATTGGTCTCTATAGTACAATATGCAGTGCAGAAAAATGTAAGAGGCAGTTACACCATTCACTCCAAACACACCACACAAAGTCCACTGAAAATGCATTTAATGAAACAAAAAAAAGTGACATGAACAAAAATCTAAGGAGAGGCAGCTGAAAATGCTGATAAAACTGTATGTACATAATGAAATACATCTGCATGGCACAAAGGCGTTTTCTCAGCGAATGCCACACCCAAGGGCCTCACTAAAAACAATATATGGATACTACAGTGCTCTCCTTCAGGTGCTATCTCAGTAACACACACACACACACCCATCCACAGGGTCAGCGCCCAGTGCTTCTGTATGAAACACAAGAAGCGTCTCCATATGTAATGATACTGCTGTATTCTCTGCAGAGAGAAACCACAGCCCAGCTAACGCGACTGGCGCCTCACAGCCTCTTGGAGAAAGAAGAAGGATGACCAAGCATTCAGCAAGACAACCAGATTAGATTACTGCTGATCAAATCCAACAAAACTAATTGAATTGAGAATGTCTCTTTTTTCCCCCTCGTCTTTATTGTAAACACTTTTTGTTTTAGATTTTTAAATTCACATGCAGTATTTCAACCAACTGACAGCACAGGTTTGCCTCCAAACAACTCTGGATGACAAAGCGGCAGCATAATGTGAATTAATGAGAGCTATTCTAATGTTTTACCCTGCGAGTTTGTATGTGTTGATAATGACTCACAGACAGGGGGGTAGTTGCATTACACAGTTGCATACAGTAACTGCTTTGTGCGTTTAGATATTCAAATTATCGCTTGCTTGCTGGCATGTGAGCGCGTAGAGGCTCCAGGGCATAAAAGCTGGCCAAATATACAAACTCATAAGCTATCAGTATCAACGCTTTGGGCAATTATTAGCACATAAAAGAAGCTGTTAGATGAAGGAGGGGGGAAATATACTGATGTCTCTAAGATAACGACTGCATGGAAAAATAACACGAATCGAGAGAAAATACAATTGTACGTGCATACATGTGTGTGAGTTCAGAAATTTCAGCGTGGACAGAGGAGAGCTGAGAATGGAGAACGGATGGGGGAGGGCTGGTGGCATATGTACAGTACCTGCTCTCTCCTGGCCTACTAATGAGCTAGCCAGCCATGTGTACTCTTCTCCTATTTGAGGCATTCAATGCAAATATGGAGATTTTGATCACAAGAGACGATGAAAATCACTCAAACGTCTTAAAGGTACTGCTGTGTTTTAGTTTCCCCGCTGCAACTCAGCACTGAGACACTCAGTTTGATTGAAACTATCAAAAAAGATCAAATCTTTGTGACATAATGTAGAATGTGTACCTCTTTTTCAGCTCAGATTCTTAAGTAGCCATTTTTAATGTTTTTTCTTCGGAAAAGATTACAAAAAGGCTTTCTGTTTCAGCCTAAATGCAGCTAAAGTTAATTCAACAAGAGCAGTGCAGAATTTGCCTAATTTACTTTAGTTGTGCACTAATGAATGAAATACACAAAGCAGAGCTGTGTTAATACTTTGCCGCTAACCAGCGTTAACACAGACAGAGAGCTTGTTGTTAGAGCACAAAGCTTGGACACAAAATGTCGCTGACCCCGCCTTGTTCCTGCCAGTAAACTTTACATCACTATGGCTTTGTCTGAGGATGATGATTTTAAAAAAATATTTTCAGCATCACAAACAGACTTCCAAACATGATTTCACAGATGGAGGGAAAAAAAAGCTGATGCAGGTAGACAGAAAGCACAATGGTCTCTCCAGACCAGGTGAGCTCCATCCATAGGGTCCCCACCCACTCAACTCCATCGCTACAACATCCACAATCTCCATGACAACCACTTACCATAACGACCCCCCTTCACCATGACGACCTCTGCCACCCAGCTGTCCTCCTGAGGCCTGTAACGGAGCTAATATGGCTGCTGCAGAGCAACCCAGGAGACTGAGAGCACCACCCTCTTCTCTTCTTTCCTGTAATTCCTCCACCCCAAGGGGGGTTAAAGCAACTGAATCTGACGAAGTGCTTCTCATTCAGACAATAAAACCCACTCTATCATCTGGTTCCACTGGGTTAAGTGACCCTTCGCCTCCAGGCACAGGAATCAATTGGATCTACAGTGCTGCTAACCAGCGACCTAAGAACTGACTGTTGAGCCTCTCTCTCTTGTAGCCTGGAGAAAATTTAACCCAAGACGCTTCTTCCCTTGAAAATTCCTTGAGTGGCTCCTCTAACCCAGTTTAGGGCCCAATTGCTTGCATATTTTGAAACTGAGGTGGATGTGTATAGAAATGAGAGGGCGATTGTGTGCTAGAGGAATGTATGTGAACTTAAGTGGAGCAAAAGTACAACCCTAACACACATGGACATACACACACAGCTTCTTAAAGCATCTCTTTGTGTCTGCGGGTTGCATAATGATTCCATGACAGCCTTTCAGACAACATATGAAATTGATTCCACACAGCCAAAGCTCCCCTCTCCCTCTCCACGCCATTATCTCCTGATGACTCCTCTGTTGATCAGCCTTATCTCTCATATTCTTTTTTTTTTTTTTTTAGTAATACCCCCTCATCCTCCAATGTGACAAAAAGAAATAAAAGTACAGACAACATTTGGAGGTGATATGAAAGTGTAGAGAACATTGTCACTGTCAATTTTTTGGGGCAGAAGTCCAGCTGTGGACTCAATACCTCTCCAGTGTTCCTTTTTTAAACACAGCATAGAGCGTTCGACCTGCAGGTTTGGCAAGATTACAACGGCTCTACTCACCTCTGGAAAACCAATGAATCTGAATTAAATAATTGTCATTACAACAAATATGTCATTTTAATTTTTTCTCCAAGGATTGTGTTATAATGTCCACTATGTGTGAAATTTAGCATTTAGGCCTTAAAGAAAGAAGATCAGAAGACATACATAAAGACGCTGTGTAAATGTGTGTAAATGCATGAATGAATGTGTGTGTGTGTGTGTGTGTGTGTGTGTGTGTGTGTGTGTGTGTGTGTGTGTGTGTGTGTGTGTGTGTGTGTGTGTGTGTGTGTGTGGCGGAGAATGCTGGATGCATGCATCTGTAGCAGAGTAGTGTGTGACTTACCCCCGGCTGTCCCTGAGGGCTGAACATGCTCTGACAGCGCTGATGCTTCTCAGCATCCCTCTCCTTCGAAAGCTTTCATCTACAGTATGTTCGCTATCACTCAAAACTCCCTCCTCTCCTTCCTAATCAGACTCTCTATCTCTTTCTTTTTACCGCTTTTGTCTTCCCATCCTACACCTCCATCCTGTCTGCCCCTTTCTCTCTACATCCCTCCTCTTTCACTTCCTCCTTCTCCCCCTTCTCTTCTCACTCTTTTACTTTCCTTGCTTTGCATTCTCCACTCTTTATTCACTTTCTACCTCTTTCTTTCTTCTCTACTCATCTCTCTCTCTCTCTCTCTCTCTTTCTCTCTCTTTTTCTCTCCCTCCCTGTCTCATCCTTTTTTTCTTCCTCCCCCCTCTCTCTGTCGACCCTCACCAGCACTCCAGGAGCTTGGTATCGCTTGTCTCTCGGTTGGCACAGAGAACAGGCAGACACATGGGAGGGCTGTTTTGTAATCCAGCAGGTCATACCACCCTGGCACAGGAAAGGGGGGCTGATGGGATGCTGAGAGGGAGGGGAGGGGAAGGGAGGACCAAACAGGCCTATACTACTACCTTCCAACCTATACCTTTCCTGCATCCCTCCGTCTGCGAAGCTGATGGTCTCTCCCTTTTTCCCACCGACGACGGGAGGTCTCGCCTCACTACATCCTCTCTGCGTGTCGAGGTTTTAGGGAAGAGGTAGGGAAGGAGAGCAGGAAAGGAAATGAGGAAGGAGAGAAGGAAGCGGCTAAATGGGAGTGGGAGGAAGTGTGGGAAGAAAAAGAGGGATAGAAAGGAGAGAGATGGGAATGAAAGGGACGACGGATAAAGAATGAACATGTGGGGGGAGGGATGCCTCGAAGAGCTGTAGACCGAAGCAGTGGAGACACTCAACTTGGGAGATATGTTTCAAGTACGGAAATCGATTGTATGATAAAAATGGAACAAAGGACCCCGTCATGATGTGTGATGCTGTATTCTTTGGGTGCACATTTGGTGCTAGTGATTGTATATAAAAGTGTGTTAAAAATGGACTGATGAGCAGAGGCAGAGTGAGCGAGTGAGAAACAGAGAAAGACAGAGGTTAGGTCTCAGGGCGACTGAGCGGCTGTCTGCCTCACTGCGAGCTGTCATCTCTCCTGCAGTTGGTCAAATTGCTGCCCATTCATCCTCACTTTCACCTCAGTCAGCTCAGGAAGGCGCTACTCTTCAGCAGTCAGAATGCTACGGATATGTGAGCTTCCCCCAATGCAGTACTGGGCAACACTGCAACATTTAGTAGCATTATATGTTTCAAAATAGTTTATTGGAAGTAAACTACATTGGAATAATTACTGAAAATACATATGTGAAACCTACACAGAGTGGACAAACCACACCTAATGAGAGTTTAATGGTGACCCAACAAATCCCACAAGAACCTTCATGCTCTCGTTTTCTTATTCTAAAACCAGCTTGTATGGTCACCAGCAGCTTGCACTGTTTCTGCACAGTGAAATGTTCACTGAAATGGCCATTAAAGAGGAAAACAGAATTTGTCTGTGATCCTGGACAGGGCGTTGTAGAACTGATTCTGCTTTGCAAGCAACACTATCCTCAGAAAAAGCTGTTTATTTACTATTAGGCGACCCTAAGTAATGAGCAAGTGACGTCACTGGTTGCAGGTGTGCCACTAATGTTAAACATCCATCCATCCATTCTCTATACACCGCTTTTATCCTCACTAGGGACGCGGGGGGTGCTGGAGCCTATCCCAGCTGACACGGGCGAAGGCAGGGGACACCCTGGACAGGTCACCAGTCTGTCACAGGGCTACATACAGAGACAAACAATCACTCTCACATTCACACCTACGGGCAATTTAGAGTAACCAATTAACCTCAGCATGTTTTTGGACGGTGGGAGGAAGCCGGAGTGCTCGGAGAAAACCCACGCGTGCACAGAGAGAACATGCAAACTCCATGCAGAAAGATCTCAGGCCCAGGCCAGGATCTTCTTGCTGCAAGGCAAAAGTGCTAACCACTACCCCACTGTGCAGCCCTAATGTTAAACATGTTTCAAAAAATTTTTCATACTGAAAGTCAGTGTCAGTGTTTGAATTTGCCAACACCAACCAACAGTCTCACTTCAACTTAGTTTTATCACACCATGATTATATTCATAATCGGCTCAGTAGTTGCTATGTGTGCCCCTGTCTCAACGCATTTATTGATTTACTAGCCAGCAGTATACTTGCAGTAAACTAACCAATTGTGTGTGTGTTGTATTAAATGAATGACCTTTATGTGTTGTATATAAATCAAAGAAAGCTTTGATCAATTAAATTCATGTAGGTCGATCCATGGGGAAAGAGGAGCCTCAGAACAAGGATTCTGATGTTGACATTGATGCATTTAATTAACACATGCATGAGTGCTTTGATCTAATCAGTTCACTTACTATTTATTAAGATTTAATAATGAATATAGAGTGATGGGCCGAAATATTTGGCATTGTTGGATTTCTCTGTTTTCGTTTTAAAAGGTCTTTCCTTACTATGTGAAGGACAGTGGTGTAAAAAGGTTTTCAGACACTTTGTGCATTTGTGAAATATTGCATTTAGAATCACTCTTAGGTCTTCATGGGCAATTTGTTTTAGTACAGTCACAGCCAAAATACTAAACAAGTCCTAATTAAGCCAGTAAAAACTTAAAATTGTTTGGTTCCATAAAAAATAAGAAATTTAGAGTATTGGGTCATTTTGGTTCCCTCTGGCAGCAGCTGTACCCTTCCTGGCTGAGAATCTGTATCTTCAGGCATGTTTTGTGTCTACATTAAGCCAGCACATTTGAAAGTTCTTCAGAGACAAAAATGGCTAAAATCATGGAACTTAATGCAGGAAACACACCTGAAGATATAGATTATCAACAAGGAATGGTACAGTTGTTGCCAGATAGCCAGGAAGTGCAGATGCAGTCCTTCAGCTGTTGGATACTCTCAGCAGAAATACAGATGAACCAACAGCTTGGAAGACAAACCAACATCTGGATGTCCAAGGGTTTCTTCAGCAAGAAATGACCACATCCTGATCCACATGTGCAGCAAAACCGCTAAATGACATCATAGGAGTTTCAGCAGCAGTGGTCAAACGACACTGGTGTCCAGTGTTCCACTCACACTGTATGTGGCCGACTTTTAGATCATGGCTTAAGGTCCTACAAAGCTGTTAAGATCAATGAGAGACAGAGGTTAGCCCAATGGTGCACAATACTATATGAGAAGTGAACAGATGCAGTCACTGTTGATGTAGGAGAAACTGTGCCCAAATTAGACAAGTGGCATCTCCAAAGGCTTGTGGAGTGCTCCCTGTTAGCAGTGGTAAGTACCTACTGAAAGTTGTCTGAACTGGGACTTTACTGTTGGCATCTTGGAGCTTGCGAAAACAGAACATGGTCAGGAAGTTTCTTCTACAATTTCCTTTTGCAGACGCTTTTATCCAAAGCAACATAGATCGATGTTTATCATCCAGCTGTGGCTTTAGTTAAAAAAAATGACATGGTATATACGTGGTCAGTTAATTCTTACAATTTGGAAAGTTGCATGCACTGCTACTTCTCTATCATAAACACATAAGAGACACAGAATCATGGATTTGCACTGCTGGATCTAATATATGCAATTTTGCAAAAGTACTTGTTTCCATTAATCTTGGGTACAAAGTCGGTACGACCCACGGTGCCACAATGCCCACATTTATGGTAAATAAGGCAGATTGAAAGAAATCATCCTTTGAAGTGTGTATGAGATGGAAAATTGTTTAAAGATAGAGAGAAAAGTTCAGTTTCTGCTTACTTTCTCACCTCTGCACTCCAGGCCAAATACTGAGCAAAGTGGGCGAGATTGCTAGACTGACAGTTTTGCAGAGTTACAAAAATCAGACACAGCCCACCCAATTCCACCATAAGAGGTTTGGGGGGAGGTTTTCATGCACTATTTGATGAGCCATCAAGCACTCTTAGACACTTTTATCCTTCAATGTTCTGCATGGCCCAGCTCATTCAGACAAAAATGAATAAAATCATTATATATGCAAACAAATGCCAACTAAATGATGATTTATATTACCGTTTTTTACCATTAAAGACAGCTTCAATGTTGCACAGTCTCAAGTATCACTAATGACCCAGAATGTTGTCTGGATGATCTTTTGGTGTTTTTTTGGACATACTGCAGACTATCATTATTTAGCATTAAAAATAGTGCTTAATATTGCTTTTAACGCATCTTTAAATGACTCACCCTGCTGCACCTTCATGCATTTTGTTCAGCTACACATAACTGCCTGTGTTAATACATGTAAGCACATTTTAATCTGCTGTAATTGACAAAGCTTTACCTATATTGTACAGTATACTGCCTCGAAATGCTGGAGTGGGAAATGCTAATGCGACCATATGAAAGTGGGCATGTGTGTTTGGGAGAATGAAGTTAGTGTGATTGAATGAATACCCACCGAACCATGAAGGAAGGTGACTAGAGGTGTGTGGATGTGTGAGTCTTTGTGAAAGAAGTCTTGCCTCCGTCTGCATGGCTAAGTGTTCATCTCATCTCGAAATGGAGAACATATAGATGTATCAAGAGATTTAAATATCTATTTATTTGCTTTTATTCCAAGACCCTAATATCAGTTCTCTAATGTAGTTCTTATCCCTCAATAGTCGTGACGCATTTTATATGTAAATGTAATTAAAATTCAAATACTTCTCAGGGTAGTTAAGCTCTCAAATTCAAGCACAATGTTGAAATATACAGCAAATCCATGCATAAAGAAGACTTTAAAGCCATGCATTACTATTTCAGAACAAGAAAGTGAAAGCATAAATGAGATTAACCATAAATGGGTGTAAGATATAGTATGGTGCCGAGAGAACGGACGCACACATTCTTTCATGTAAAGACAGTTCCCTTTGTGGTGGATGAAAGATGTGCATAGGAGAAAAAGCTGCCAGCATCCATGGCTCCATCCTCTGTTTACCTCCTAAGCAAAGATGAAGGCAACGTTTTGAGTGAAGGCTCAAAAAAAAGCTGTTTGAATTCACAGCTTTCCAGTTTATTTACCGAAAGACGTTCGCTACCCACACCTATATGTCGCATATGGATTGTTGTAAATTCACATCTATTGTTGAAGTAGGTTATTTATGCATTTGAGATGAGGTATTGATTATCATTCTACCACAGGCTGTCACAGTGGACTGTGAAATTAGCCCTGCCTACACCATATGTTTAACTGGCAACCCACAGCCCTCACACATGCACAGATTCTTCCATTATTTCTTTCATAAATGGAATCCTCAATAGGATTTGGTCTTTAATAATTCACTTTTGTGGTTATCTATTTCAATAAATCTTTTTTTCTGATTTAAAAAGACTCCCTGTGCACATAAATGTCAAAAAGTTAAATATTCTGGATCACGTGAAGTGACGGCTTACGTTTGTGTGTAGATATTTGAGGCTTTCTTCACAGTTTTTTACTTTTTCCGAACCACACATGGATGTTGCATTAGTGCTAGTGGATGTCTTCCTTCTGGGAATGGCTTTTTCCTCCAAAACAAACAAAAGCTTCTCACAATTTAATATGTTGTCTGCCTGAATGTTCTTGTGCTTTATTACACAGCTACATATTGTACGGGTATTACATTCTTAGTAGAGACTGATGTTTACTGTATACATGCAGTCTGTAATGTACACCACACCATCATGTCAGGCTGCAACTAACTCTCTATTTTCAGTATTGGTTGATCTGTCGGTAATTTTCCCATTTCTGTTTATCTATAAACCGGGAAAAAATGAACATCTTAAAATGCCCATTTCTAATCAGATACAGAACAACATTAGATTTATTTCTTTTTGAATCTGAGCTAAAACTAGGTTGACATATTAGATGTATATCAGTGCTTTACTAGAAACACACGCGAGTGTGCAAACAGCAGATTCCTGCAGCTTCTGGCACCCTAAGGCGAGGCTAATGGGTGCTGGGGCTCCTATCGACAGGCTGCATGATTGACAGATCCACAAAGAAGCCCTGCAGTCAAGGCTGAGCTCGCTGCAGCCATATTCTGTGCGGCCCCATTTACATGCCACCATGTGGAGTAACGTGCAGCTCGGAAACCAATTTTAACTGCTACGCTTGTGTAACAAATTGTATCATTAACCTATTTTAGCTTCATGAGCGGCATGGTAAGCTAAGTAGCTCTCTTTGACGGAGAGGGCGCTGTTGGATGCCGCTCAGAAATGTGAAGTGTTTCCGAAAGCCTTAAAATCAGTTACACAACACTGCTGCAAACACAGCTCAGGCACATGCATTGTTATCTATCCACACCACGTTCTGAAGAGCACATGAGGGTTTATGTAAATCCAGGTGTGTGAATGTGAGCACATATGTCATTGTGGACTTGTGTGTAGCGGTGTCTGGAGTGTTCTCCATGTCTGCCGCCTTTGTCTCGGTCAGACTGAGTCAGTGTGGGTGAGGGCAATAAGACGAGACAACTCCCTGATCTCTGATCCACATATCAACTCCTGCACTGCTTGTTGTGTGATTGGCGTGTTCTGTTGTGCATGTATGTATCCATAGATTCTGAATGTATTGTAGATTTACAGAAAAACCTCAACTCAAGCATGGACCTTTACACATGAAGCACTGTTGTCAGAGCTTCCAGAACTTCCATGAATGAACAATACTGACATATCTGCAAACACACACGTCCAGTGCACTGTTCACTTGTGAATCTGATGCTCTTGAGCATTTTTAAATATGTAACATGAAAGTTATGTCCTCATGAAAATTCTTGAAAACAAAATTGAACCCGGGCTGCACAGTGGCGTGGTGGTTAGCACTTTTTCCTCATAGCTAGAAAGTCCCCGGTCCACGTCCCTGCCTTCCCAGGATCTTTCTGTGTGTAGTTTACATGTTCTCCCTGTGCATGCATGAGTTTTCTCCAGGTTCTCCGGCTTCCTCCCAGAGTCCAAAAACATGCTGAGCTCAATCAGTGATTTTAAATTTTCTGTGAATGTCATTGTTTGTCTCTATACGTAGTTCTGCGACAGACTGGTGACCTGTCCACATGTCCCCTGGCTTCACTCTAAGTCAGCTGGGATAGACTCCCTAATGAGGATTAAGTGGGGAATAGATAATGGATAGATGGATGGAAAATTGAATCCAGTCTTTGGACCCGCTATTATTGAGATGCTACAGTCTTATATACACACGTGGACAAAATTGTTGGTACCCCTCAGTTAAAGAAGGAAAAACCCACAATTCTCACTGAAATCACTTGAAACTCACAAAAGTAACAATAAATAAAAATTTATTGAAAATTAAATAATCAAAAACAGCCATTACTTTTGAATTGTTGATTAACATAATTATTTAAAAAAAACAAACTAATGAAACAGGCCTGGACAAAAATGATGGTACCTCCATAAAAGATTGAAAACTATTTGACCAGAGTGACATGATTAACTCAGGTGTGTCATTTAATTGACATCACAGGTGTTTCCAAACTCATAATCAGTCAGTCTGCCTATTTAAAGGGAGACAAGTAGTCACCCTGCTGTTTGGTGAAAAGGTGTGTACCACACTGAACATGGACAACAGAAAGCGAAGGAGAGAATTGTCCCAGGACATCCGAAAAAAAATGATAGACAAACATCTTAAAGGTAAAGGCTATAAGACCATCTCTAAACAGCTTGAAGTTCCTGTGACAACAGTGGCTCATATTATTCAGAAGTTCAAGACCCACGGGACAGTAGCCAACCTCCCTGGACGTGGCCGCAAGAGGAAAATTGATGACAAATTGAAGAGACGGATCGTTGGAATTGTATCCAAAGAGCCCAGAGCAACCTCCAAAGAAATTAAAGGTGAACTCCAAGGCCAAGGTACATCAGTGTCAGATCGCACCATTCATCGTTGTTTGAGCCAAAGTGGACTTCATGGGAGACGACCAAGGAGGACACCACTGCTGAAAAAAACTCATAAAAAAGCGAGACTGGAATTTGCAAAAATGCATGTTGACAAGCCACAAAGCTTCTGGGAGAATGTCCTTTGGACGGATGAGACCAAACTGGAGCTTTTTGGTAAGGCACATCAACTCTATGTTCATAGACTCAAAAACCAAGCATACGAAGAAAAGAACACTGTCCCTACGGTGAAACATGGAGGAGGCTCAGTAATGTTTTGGGGCTGCTTTGCTGCATCTGGCACAGGGTGTCTTGAAAGTGTGCAAGGTACGATGAAATCTGAAGACTATCAAGGCATTCTGGAGAGAAATGTGCTGCCTAGTGTCAGAAAGCTTGGTCTCAGTCGCAGCCAAAAACACCCAAGAATGGCTGAGAGAAAAGCGTTGGACTATTCTAAAGTGGCCTTCTATGAGCCCAGATCTGAATCCCATTGAACATATGTGGAAGGAGCTGAAACATGCCATTTGGAGAAGACACCCATCAAACCTGAGACAACTGGAGCTGTTTGCTCATGAGGAGTGGGCCAAAATACCTGTTGACAGCTGCAGAACGCTCATTGACAAATACAGAAATCGTTTAATTGCAGTGATTGCCTCAAAAGGTTGTGCAACAAAATATTAAGTTAAGTTATGTTTGTCTATAATTTTTTTTCGGATGTCCTGGGACAATTCTCTCCTTCGCTTTCTGTTGTCCATGTTCAGTGTGGTACACACCTTTTCACCAAACAGCAGGGTGACTACTTGTCTCCCTTTAAATAGGCAGACTGACTGATTATGAGTTTGGAAACACCTGTGATGTCAATTAAATGACACACCTGAGTTAATCATGTCACTCTGGTCAAATAGTTTTCAATCTTTTATGGAGGTACCATCATTTTTGTCCAGCCCTATTTCATTAGTTTGTTTTTTTAAATAATTATGTTAATCAACAATTCAAAAGTAATGGCTGTTTTTGATTATTTAATTTTCAATAAATTTTTATTTATTGTTACTTTTGTGAGTTTCAAGTGATTTCAGTGAGAATTGTGGGTTTTTCCTTCTTTAACTGAGGGGTACCAACAATTTTGTCCACGTGTGTACATCCAGACAGAGGTTGGCTCTAACAGTGGAGGTGTGTTGCACAAACTGTCCAATCTCTTAAACACACATCTACTGTACACACCAGGTGATGTGTATTACATATATATGAACACTGTTTAATACCAACTCCTTCACAGAAATACAGAAAATTATTGATATTCCTCCACCTCTATGAGTTAAAACGGCCCAAACTAAGACATCTTCCAAAATACATAAAAGACATCAGTGCTGTGAATGAATGAAACACCACATTTCTGAACTGCATCAGAGTCAGAGGTTAATCTAAACCTCAACCTAAGTTCTGGACTGATCTATCCCCGTTTCACCCCTTCCAACAAACGAAGAAGAAATCTGGTCCAGGAACTTGGTTTGAATCGACATTTGGCCAGGATTTTTTACACTTGTTTACACTTCCTACACACTTGATATCAAACTTGTTTTGAAATGATGAAATGATGAAATGAAATGCTGGATGGTAATACACATGATCTTACTGCCCAATTGCCAGCAACACTAATCATTCAAGTCCTTAAGGCTAATGTTAGCTACAGATATTTAAACTGATAGTTAAGTTCATGCCTCAGTTCTCGTTGAAGAACAACAACTCAAACTGACCACTATTCTCCAACCATTTTCTCGCCCAAACTCGTTTTGCTTTCTGCTTGTGTTATTTTGTCACTGTAAAATATTATTGACGTTACAGCAAGATGTTGCTCCACATTCTTCATTTGAACATCTTCATCCCCATGAGATGACGTGAGGTGCTGCTCTGCTTCTTGACTGCCCCCTCTGGCATAATATTCTTAATAATATCCTGTAGTGTGTGATTTGCCATTATTTTGTGTGTGTATGACTCAGCTGGAGAGAATACCTGCAATCTTTCTTGTAATGTGTGTGATGCACCAATTTTGAAATCTGTTAGGATCTTAAAACTCCTGTGATGTGAGCAGAGCCTGAGGAAAAGATGTTAGTTTAGGTTACATGCACATTAAAATGTTGTGTTTCAAGTTACTGTAGACTCTTTTGGTATTAGGCCTTTTCTTAACCATAACCAATTACTGGCAGTGTCAACAATTAAGTTCAAGTTTAGTTTATTGTCATATACATTAGGGCACAAAGTACCAAAAGCAATGAAAAATGGTTTGCCCTTGGCAAACTCTCTACAAGTTAATACGATAAAAATAATAAATACAGTTTAAAAACACAACACCAACAACAGACAATAAAAAGTTATCAGCGCCTCTTCAGGCTAATGTTCATGAGCCGCACTGCCTGAGGATGAAAACTGTCTCTAGATCTACAGGTCTTAGTTTGTAGGTCTTAGTTTGTAGGCAGCGCAGACGTCTCACCGATGGCAGGTAGGAGAAGAGACAGCACACCATAAAAAGCTGAAAAATGCTGTCAATAAGGGTGGATATTTTACTGCAGGGCTGGCTCGCGTCCCAGCCTTCCCAGGATCTTTCTGCATGGAATTTGCATGTTATCCCTGTACAGGTGTGGGTTTTCTTCAGGCACTCCGGTTTCCTCCCACATTCCAAAAATATGCTGAGGTTAATTAATTATTCTAAATTTGCCCATAGGTGTGTGTGAGTGTTTGTCCTGTTTTAAGCTACTGTATTGTTTTTAAATTTTTTTCTTGTCTTTTACTGTGAAGCACTTTGGTCACCCTTTGGGGTGTTGTAAAGGGTGTTACAAATAAATAAACTTTAAAACTTTGATATTTTCGCAAAGAAAATTAATTGTCAGTGACTATATTACTAATATGTTCAGCAGTGTATTTACACCTGCTAACTATGTTGATTAACAGCATTTCCTCATTATGTTGTTAGAAGATGCAGTCTGATTGAAGCTAGTTTGCTTCAAAACATACTTCATAATTTAGGTATATTAGAAAAGCATTTCTTGGAGATGGAGATATTTTTTGTTTTGCTTTTTTAAGCAAATATTTTATTAGGATTTTGGTACATGAACAATACACAAGTATTTTCCGATTAACTGCAAAAAAAAGATGTAAAAATTTCACATCATATTTGTGAAAGAGGACACTGTAGGTACTTTATATGATCTTCATATGATATTTAATTTAACTTAGGCTTATCAAAATAACTTATATTGGGTTGCTTGCTAAGGTGTCAATTAAAGGACTGAAAGCAAAACAGGCATAGTCAATGTCAGTCAACGTCAGACATAGCACAAGCTGGAAAAACAGAATGCAGGAAGGCAACTAGGAAACACAGTTACAACCTGACGAGGTGAGTGGTGAAGCTGGGCGATGTACTATGTATCAACTGAAGGGACTAATCAGGGACATGGATACAGGTGAACAGGGAGTAGTGAGGGAGTCGTGGCAGGTCAAGTGGTATTAATGATGGGAGAGCAGGAGGAGGCCAGGTCTGAAGTGACAGGAGAGTTAGTGATGTTGTCTTGATGACAACAAGGATGAACGGCTACATGATGCACAGCAGCATAAAGTGTGACGATGTCATATTTTGCAAAACATATTGTGAAGTGAATCTAATTTAGTTTCTCATGTTAGGGCAACTCCAGAAAACATGAGCTGAGCATAGGATTTTGTTGACACTCTGCATGGGCCACAGTAAGAGTTAGCAGAAGGACACATCTGAGACATCTGCTGTCCAGACTGATGCGGTTGGGAGATGTCAATAGGCCCTACCGAGAACATACTGAAAGGAGTGAGCCTTTCCTAGAAGTTTTCTCTATTGATCCTTTGTGATCTCCGTATTTTGTAAGAAAATATACACTCGATAGCACTGCCATCACATAATTTACTTAATTTTATTTTAAAGAGATTTTTTATTTTAAAACCACTGTAAGATTCAAATTCTCATTCTAATTCTGCATTGCTAAAGATCAAAGAACATCAGATTTTCGAACAATGCCTTCTCACTTTTTAACAAGTCCATGGCAAAAGTAATCAGTTACAAGCTTATTCTGTTTCTTTACATAATGTAACATAGAAGGGGACTCATTTTGCTCTTCAGTTTGAATTGCACTTAGATAGTAGAAGCAGGGTAGCCTGCAAATATAAGCCCTGATTCCAACCAAATGTTCATTTCTGTTCATGCACACTCAGATCAGCTCAGAGGGATGAGGGTGTGTCAGTGGCAGGCTTTTTTCTTACATGGGTCAGTGTGTGGCGACGGCAAATGACCAGAAAAGAAGAATTTCAGTTGAATGGACTTTAAAACCATTTATGTAAGTATCACATCTGCTATTCTGAGGTTGACTTGTTTTTTTTTTCAAAACAAAATCAAAATTTAAAAATATTTTAAATAAGTGTTTATGTTGTAACAAATTCTGAATAATTGAATAAGCCATTTGGAGTCTTTACAGATGGTTGAGTGGCAACTTTGTGTGAACCTCTAGGAAAAATGCAACTGAAGTTGAAGAAGCTTCGAGGAGGGGGAGGAGAAGAATAAGGAAGAAGAGAGGTGTTATTTTTACACTAGCCATTGATATGTCTATGTGGAGCACTCAGCAGAGTGTCTCTCCATCTAGCCATACATTCATATAGTGCACATCTGGCTACAAAGGTTTCTTTCTTCTCGTAAAATCACAACTGTAACTTTTTTGCTGTCACCTAGATTCATATCACATTTCCCACTTGCTGGCTTTGCTGTTATACATGAAAACAGAAAATTAAACAGTTCAGAAATTTCGACACAATGAGCCAAATTAAACGGCATACTGTGGCCTTGTATGGATGTATGGTCACGTATGGGAATCAGTTTGTTTCTTACTTCACGGCATTAGCTCTTGCGTGTACTTTCATTTCATCTTATTTTTATCTGGGAGATTTACATTGATGAAGCCATTAGGAGGCTGTGAGCCCACTCCTCTGCCTGTGTTATGATTATATAAGCTAGCTGCTATATTATCATACCAACAATGTTGTTAATGGGACAGAGAAAAGAGCAACGCGACGCAGAAAGATTCTGCTAACGCTGTAATGATGGCTCGACTGATGATGGGATGTTTCTGTGCTGTCCCCATATTCACCAAATGTAGCTTTTAAGTAAAAAAGTGTGTTGGTAAATTGATAACCCAGGCTTTATTGTGTTTACTTGTGTGCTGTCTAAAAGGCTTTCTTTTATGAGCCATTTTTGCACTGAAGACAGTCAGCTGGTTTACTGTAGCCCATGTACAAATACAAAATGTCCCCCTTTATCCAGAGAATCTGCAACATTTTCTCCTGTGTTTCTATAGTGGGTTTATCCAGTTGATTTATTTGCTAACTGTCTAATTTCAAGAGTGAGAAAAATAAGGTACTTAAGCTGTCAAACATTTTATTATTATGATGATGTCTGCAACAGAATTTGTGACATTAATTAGACTATATTAACAAGCTCTTAACACATTGTGGTCGTAGGAACCCAGCACCAACAAGGAGTGACAGTATAGTAATTCTAAAGGAAATCGATTTATCTCATTAGTATGTAAATGTGTCATCAAGGCATCAAGGTGATCCACAATCTAATCAGATTATCTCCTCTATAGGAAGAGCACGAATGCTCAGTTATGTATTTTTCTGCAGTTATTGTGTGTGTGTGTCTGTGCATGTGTGCGTGTGCGTGCGTGCGTGTGTGTGTGTGTGTGTGTGTGTGTGTGTGTGTGTGTGTGTGTGTGTGTGTGTGTGTGTGTGTGTGTGTGTGTGTGTGTGTGTGCAGAAGTTACTATTACAGTGATGGAGGGGTGGTGATTAGGAACAATCAAGCATTGTGATGTGTGTTTTTTATGAGTTCTACTGCTATACAGCTCTACTGAGGAGGAAAGTTGGGTTTGATTGCAATCCTCACTCAGCAATCCAGAGCCCCAAATTCCTAAGTTAACTATGTAGCAATTAAAAAGGTGAGACTAGATGACATTAGCATTTTGAAAGCATTTAACTTGTTCAGCGCCAATGGTGAAAGTATAGTTTTGCTGTGTATCTAGACTTATTACAAAGTAAAGAACTACTTGGTTGCGCTGGTTAAAATAGTTTATACTGTTTGATACATAAAGTTTTGTTCTTTCAAACAGCGTACTGGGACCAAGTCGACTCAAAATACAGCATCAGAACTGTCTGTGAAGGTGTTAAAACCAACACAATAAGGGCCTCATGTTGCTCCATGTGGAGCTTTACTGTAAACACATAAACCAGTTAACATCAGTTTACATTCCAAATGAACAAATGTATTCAATGAATTTCCTACTTCCTTAAAAAACAGATTTCTTGAGTATTTGGAAACCTGCATTATTCATATCTACATATTAGCACCACCTATTTATCAGTGTAGAAGTGTGACACAACATTTGTCCGGGAGGGTGAGGGTCCTCTTGGGCGGGCCCCTCTCAGCCTACTGGGGAGTTGCAACTGGAAGATGCTGGTAGACCTGGACCAAAAGCTCTACTTCCCACCTGAGATTGCATCCACCAGCCTGCGATCAGACCTGGTGCTTTGGTCAGCTTCACTTAGGCACGTCAACATCATTGAGCTCACAGAGCCCTGGGTGAGCTCAGTAGAGGAGGCCAATGAGCAGAAGAAGCTGAGGTATATGGAGCTTGCCGCCGACGCAAAACAGTGAAGCTGGAAGATGAGGGTCCAACCAGTTGAAGTAGGCTGCAGAGGATTCGTAGCTACCTTGAAATCCAGGCTTCTCCGGGACATGTGAGTACATGGGAAAGCCCATCAGCAGGCGATCAAGGAACTCTCCAGAGCTGCTGAAAAGGGACTTCAGTGGTTATGGATGAAGAGCAAGGACTCCTCCTGGGACTTCAGGTGAGTAGATGGCATCTGGGGGAGTGAACCTGAGACACTGGGATTCACTGCTGAACCCTCTGGAGGTGTCGTGGCCTTATCAGAGAAATAACAATGAAAGACGGCGCCCACTTGATAACCCAGAGGACGAACTCACTCACTTGACCATCCCACAGAGTCTTAGGTGCCTCATGTATGCAAGAAGGGATATCAACATCTGGTCCTACACAACCGATCTTAAGGCAGGTTTTAGTCACCCATACTACCTTGTATTAGTGAGCAATTAAACCAAAATGTGGGAATCTGTCCATAAAAATACTGCTTCATACCAGCAGCTACATCAGTCAAAAATTCCTCAGAATGCTTTTAGCATGGCATCTGGTATACAGGCTGATCTTAAATAGGGGCCTGTGTTAAAATGCACTATGCAGTATTTCAGCTGATGTGTTTGCAGGATTTTGGTTTTACTGTGGTACAAATCTGAAGACTTACAGGTCTCTCAACTTATAATTATAAATCAAACTTCACAAATGGTTCTTCTTTGAAATTATGAAATCATTTGGAGCTTAATATATTTAAATTTAAAAACACTTGGTCTTCATCTCACACATATTGATATTTTCACTAATTTACAGCCTGCTACATGGCTGCAGATCAGGTTACAGCAAGCAAGCAGGTAGTCCACTAATTGCAGAGTTCACGGCTTAATCCCCGATTCCACCACATTCCAAAGTAACCGTGGGCAAGATACTCAACCCCAAAATTCTCCAAATACCAAGCTGGTAGCTGGTGTGGTAGCAGTGTTACCTCTAGTATATGAGCGAGCGAGTTGCTGGGTAAATGAGCAAAGTTGTGAAACATCTTGTAGAACCACTATGGTCAAACAATGCTATGTAAGTGTAGAGTATTTTACCTTATCTGTGTTTGGCCTGGTTGTGTACAGCCACCTGCTCTATTTCCTGAAGGCAACAAAAGGTTTCACAAATAGATACTTTTAAGGATGCTCAGCTAAATAGTGACCCAGGGGTTACAGAAAAAAAGTCTATGTAAAAAAGTCTATGTAGAGAGACACAGAAAGAATGTGAGTGTGGATGTGGGCAACTTTTTCATCTTAGTCAAAATGGAAGAAGAATCATATTACACATGTATGCCATTCATATTCATTCATTCAGAAAGAGATTAAGAAGGAAAAATATGCAGGAATAAAAACTCCTCACTGATGTTCATCCAGGCTGAAGTATGAACCTGCAAGAGGCACTTCACAACATCTCACCGAGTGGCTGAGTCAGACACAGGAAGAAGACTTGGAAGAGCTTCAGCAGGAGGTTTCATAAAGTCAAGGCCACCGGCATGCCAGGGTTTAGATAAGGAGCCATAAACACCATGACGAGTATGTCTTTATCTGTGTTTTATTAGATTGTCTCATGTCCAACATGACTACACTCAGCAAGTAAACAAAGAACTCGCATGCTTTCTTTTGTGAGAAAGATTAGGTGTTTGTGTATTTTGTTTTCACAAATAGTAGGGAGGTTAAGCCCAAAAAATAGGCTTTTGACTTCAAGTCATGATGCAAAGGTCCCCTTTGGTATGGAAGTAGGGTCATACAAATAAATTTATCCTAAGACACAAGTGAGATCATGCTTTGGCGGCCATTTTTAAAACTCCAACTAAGATGACTGTGATTGGTTTAAAGAAATACAGAGGAGTCAGACCACTCTCTAGCGTTGCACATACAGAACAGCTGTCGTAAAGCCAGAAATTTTTAGATGAACATTTAGTTCTAGCATCGTTTGCTGAAGACTTCCTGTTCCTAAAACTCTTCCTTCCTACCGAAACCCGGGATCTTTAGATCTTCAGTCTAATGCTCTCCCAACTGAGCTATTTTGGCCTTGAAAAACAACTGGTACGGAGGCCAAGATGTGCAAAAAGTCAGTGTTATCTTTAAAAACAAACAAGTAATAAATTCAGCATAAACATAACAATGATGAGGTGCATTCAGATCATTCCATGCTGCAGTTATGTGAGTCTAGAACCACTGATGAAGTCCAGGATTGAACTTAAGATTTTCATGCTCAGGCAGAGCATCATTAGCTAATGAGACAACAGTTTTCAGGTGTACTGTGACAACCTTGTGTTCCTCAAACTCTGCTGAAACCCAGGATCGAACCAGGGACCTTTAGATCTTCAGTCTAACGCTCTCCCAACTGAGCTATTTCAGCCTGAAGTATGATGATTACGGAGGCCAAGAGGTGCAAAAAATAGAGCAACATTTATAAAACTTTGATTTCAAATTCCATTAAGACAGACCAAATGCCAACAGAGCTAAGAGATGCTAGCCATCAGGAAAACATCCCACCAAAACAATTCTATGTCACTATATTTCAGGGACACCATCACTACATCCTGGGCTAAACTCCAACTAAGATGACTGTGAGTGGTTTAAAGAAATACAGAGGAGTCAGACCATTCTCTAGCATTGCACAGACAGAACAGCTGTTGTAAACCCAGAAATTATTAGATGAACATTTAGTTCTAGCATTATTTGCTGAAGACTTCCTGTTCCTAAAGCTCTTCCTTCCTGCTGAAACCCAGGATTGAACCAGAGACCTTTAGAGGTTCAGTCTAACGCTCTCCCAACTGAGCTACTTCGGCCCTGAAAAACATCTGGTACAGAGGCCAAGATGTGCAAAAAGTCAGTGTTATCTTTAAAAAAAAAAAAAACAAGTAATAAATTTAGCATAAACATAACAAAGAAGCAGAACAATGGTGAGGTGCAGTCAGACCATTGTATACTGCAGTTATGTAAGTCTAGAACCGCTGATGAAGTCCAGGATTAGTAGGGAGGTTAAGCCCAAAAAATAGGCTTTTGACTTCAAGTCATGATGCAAAGGTCCCCTTTGGTATGGAAGTACCTTAGGGTCATACAAATAAATTTATCCTAAGACGTAAGTGAGATCACGCTTTGGCGGCCATTTTTAAAACTCCAACTACGATGACTGTGATTGGTTTCAAGAAATACAGAGGAGTCAGACCATTCTCTAGTGTTGCACAGACAGAAAATTTGGCGGCCATTTTTAAAACGGCCGCCAAGGTGTGATCTCACTTGTGTCTTAGGATAAATGTACTTGTATGACCCTAAGGTACTTCCATACCAAAGGGGACCTCTGTATCATGATTTGAAGTCAAAAGTCACTTAACCTCCCTACTAAAAGGAAATTATCTTCCTATGTCACCAGCACCACTAACATGTGGGGATAACCTGGAACATATTCAGATTATTCTGTTGTGTCTGTACACAAAGCAAAATAGTAAATGTAGATATAAACTACCAGTCAAAAGTTTGGACACCCCTTCTCATTCAGTGCTTTTTATTTATTTGTATTATTTTCTACATTGTAGATTAATACCAAAGACGATCACTTTTTTGTTTAGACCATTATTCCATATGTGTTCTTTAATAGTTTTGATGTCTTCAGTATTAATCTACAATGTAGAAAATAATCAAATAAACGTCATTGAATGTGAAGGTGTGTCCAGACTTTGGACTGGTAGTGTATATCACCCTTATATGTCCCTAACTCTGTTTCCCCTGAGGTCCTGTGTTCTGTGTTTGTTCTCTCAGCTGATGTCTCTGGATCTGGAGCTACACATCTCTGATCTGCAGCCGCTGGCCTCATCACCTGCTATCCTCCTATCCCCACCCCAACATCTCCTGCTAGCCCCACCCTCCTCATCTCCACCCTCACCCAACCAGTTGAAGCCTTCCCTGTGCCTGGTTCTGTTGCAGGTTTTTTCCCCCCTTCCTATTCCAGGGATTTTTGTTCATTCCCACTGTTGCTCATAGGGAATCTAAAGGCAACTTTGGATTGTTGGGTTTCCTGTTGTCTGTAAATAATTCTTAAGGTCTGTACCTACTAAGTGCTGTGAGTTGACATGTGTCGTGAATTTGCAATATATAAATAACATTTAATTGAACTGAATTCCCTGTTTCACTGTATCCAGCTGTAACAAACTGGTTTACTTAGAAAATCTGCATTTTGTGTTTCTGAACTGATCAGGAGTAACACTATCTAATCATTTTACTCAAATAGCACAAGATGGTCATGTGATTCAGTTATATGCCAATTAGCCACACCATTAAAATCACCGACAGATTTCCTAAATAGCATTGTTGCTCATTACAGTACAGCATACTGCTGGGAAACCTTGGCTTCATGCACATGTTGATATTATTTTGAAACGTTCAAATAATAAGTGAACACTTTGTATGATGTGTTTGTACTGCAAAATAGCCACAGCACGGTCATCACATTACTGCCACAGACATTTCAGGCATTCTCTGTAGCCTTTAAGTCCTGTCAGCATGTTTGCATAATTGCCCCTCTGTTTACATTCAGGATACATGGCTTTTAAAAATGCTTTATGATTATGATATTACTGGCAGTATAGCATGACTGCAGCCTGTGTCATAAAATTGACAGTGAGGCGCAGAATATTGCATCAGCTGGGCTCATTGTACATCTGAACCTTGGGCTGCATCGACCCAGACCTTAACAAGCACTCGTCACTTCCTATCAGTATTACCAGCAATTGTAACTTTCTGTTGGTGTTGCACTAGCGCTTGTTGTGAAAGAACTCGCATGTGCTTACAAACACCCCTCTGTGAAGACTGCAGGTGGAACTTTCCCATATCTCTGAGTCTCCATCGTCATTAATATGACAGCCACCAGCCACCAGCTGTCCACTTGTCATCTCCTTTAGCTCCTTACCTACGGGTGAGTCAGTCAGTCCCCTCTCAGCCTGGATCTTTTCATCTCCTTCTTTCTGTGTCTAAGAGCACTGAATATTTTATCATTTTCAGCCATACAGTGTGATTCAGCTTGAAGGTGGTGATCAGTGTAATGCGGCATCGTCACCACCTTCATGATCGGCATCATCATCGCCAACAACAGAAACATCATCATCTATGATTCAGGTCACTAAGCTGTCAAGCTTGAGAATACTCTATGATCAAATTGGCCTTTCTGTAATTCAGTTAACATTTTGCTTAGTCACCCTTGCAGGAACATGATGCGGATACTCCCCAAAAATAAGAGGTAATGACAGATTTCTAAATATAAACACTCATTGTTCATCCTCTTAGTGATCTGTTCTTCAGACTATTTTCCTCAAACAATGGTTATACCAGGACAATAGATCTTTTTCATAGCAGACATTTTGACACTGCAGTAAAAGGTGTAGATAATAAAATGAATGATGGCTGAATCCGGGTCTTTTCTTTGTATTCTGTATGCTGTCATGTGTCAGTGCCTGGTCACACCAGAAAACTGCCTCATAAAAATGCCCCATATATTATAGGAAATACTTGATCCTACAGGAGGAACAATTGATGAACCAAAGACTGTAGTCTGTATAAAGGATAGATGTGGGGTTCATAAAGTACAGCCAATGCAGATGTGGCACAAAATTGCATCCTTTCTAATGGCTAGCAGGCTGTCTCCTCTGGTTGTATTGAAGACCGAACTTTGACCTTTATTTGTCACCTTTGTTACCTTTGTTATTTGTATAATGATAAGCTATTGATATGAATGATCAACCATTTACACCACCAGTTGGACCGTTGTGACAAATGCCACACAGCAATATCAAGGTATGCCTTATGGATTGTTGAAATTTCTAAAACAGATTTTCCAAGTTGCAATCCTGTGAAAAGACTTTCACTATCTTGTAAATATATGTTGATGTTTTTTTTAGATTGTATTTAAAATTCCTGTAAAGTGCAAAAATAACTGCAATGACTCAGTTAACTAATAAAATATATTTCAATTTTGCTCACACTAAGCTGCCCTTGGCCATGGATTTCATCAATAGGTCTTGATTTTGATTTCCCAAAAATTGCTCTATCACTATAACTGAATATCACTAAAGCTTATATTTCACATACTGTGACAAAATGTTATCACTTGTTCCAGCAGTGCATGTTTGATTATGTCTAGTGACATATAGTGACATTTTAGCCATTGCTGTTTATTTTTGGGAAACTGCTGGATTAAAAATTATATTCTCTGGTTTAGAAAAAAATCTAAACATAAAATGACTGCTTAATGTGAATGCCAGGGACAAACCAAGCGAGAACAATCTTCTCACTCTCTAGTTCATCTCAGATCGAAGGAGTGCATTAGTGTCCTTGAGCTTATTGTTTTGGTTTTACAGCATGCAATTCTGTGAAAAACCTTTGATATACTGATTGTAAGCAACCTGCTCGACACTGAAGAGCAGCTCCACAAAGTGACTAACTGATGAACATCGTGGAGCTAATGTGCCATTGTTAACTGTACACTGTAATAGAATGTGAGTGTGATTGTTTGTCTGTATATGTAGTCCTGCGACAGACTGGCGACCTGTCCAGGGTGTCCCCTGCCTTCGCCCGAGTCAGCTGGGATAAACTCCAGCCCTCCCGCGACCCTAATGAGGATAAAGCGGTGTATAGAGAATGGATGGATGGACTGTAATAGTCAAACATTTACTTTTTTCTGTACACTGTAATACTCAAATGTTTACTTTTTCGCAGCAACCTTCTCCTTAATGTTCATCATTACTACAATAATGACTCCTGACACATCTGAGAATGACCAACGCAGTCAACACCAGCAGGGAACTTTAGGTTATGGCCCCATCATGTCTATTTCTGCATTTAGGAAGTAGTATTTAAGTTTATTGCAAGACTCTGCACAGGTAACCAATGCACTGCAAAGTGACACTGATACTTTTCTCAGGAGTTGGTGGAGACCAAAATAAGAGCTAAAAGTCAGAGCCTGACTTTTCTTTACCTCTTGAAGTACAGCCCCTACATTACATCTGACTTTATATAATTGAACAATGAAAGATATCCGCAGGTCCTCTTGGGCTGTTTCTCATTCATTACTTGAGATTCAGTTGTCTTCATAAAAAAATACTATAACGAAAACAGAAACACATATGCTACATTTCACTTTAGAATGCCATACTTTTCTTAATTGACAATGCCATTAACGGCTATGAAGCAGGAGTGTTATCTGCTCAAAGATGTAATAATGTTCAGTGATGGTTGTTTTACTGCAGGGCTGCAAATCTGCGAAATAGAAATACAGTGCATGTTCCATGTAGTGCTCTGCTGAATCAAATTTCAGCATTGAATTACCTTGAAGAAATACTTTTGATAGGAAGCATCCATGTTTTGTTGCTTTTCGCACCATACAGCTTTAATTTTCACACATTACCAATGCTATAAATTAATGCAGGCAATGAGAATTATTAGTTTAAGTCTATCAGAGATCACGTTGTTGATATTCTTGGCAGTCAACCATTTTATGTTTCTGATTTTAGTGTCATTGCTATTTAAAAGAAGTAGAATCAAGTCTAATGCAAAATTTTTGTTTGTTTCAGTTGATTTATTGATTTTCTTGGCATTATCGCAGTGAGGAAAAAATAACTGCCAAAGATAAGCATGGAGTATTTAGTTTTTTCTCCACATAAATGTACACTGATCAGCCACAATGTTATGGCCACTGACTGGTCAATGAATAACATCCATCATGTTGTTATATTGCAAAGTTCTGCTGGGAAACCTCGAGTCCTGTCATCCATGTGGATGTTTGACATGTACCACCACCTAAACATTGCAGCTTAAGCAAGCCCCCAACCCTCAACCCCACACCCCCCCAAGGCAACAGCAGTCCTTGATGCCACCTTCAGCAGATGCACCACAAAAACTGCTCAGGAGTGGCCCAGGGATTACGACAGAGCTAAGCTGTTCACCTAGGTTCCACACTCCCCTGATCCAGATCTTAAGGCCTGGTCACACCGCCCGAACTTTGCTGGAGCGTTCCTTGAACAGTAGGGAGGGGGGGCCGAATTTCGACAACGCTCGTCACCGCGCACAAAATGGAAAAAAAAATCAAAAACAGCGTTAGTTTAGCGGTAGCGAGCGTTGGTATAGCGGCGTTCTGCGCATGCGGGCGTTGGCTCGGCGGGGGTATAAAGTTGATTTAGCGGCATACCGCTTGTGACTACGGAGCTGAACGGATCGTTTTGATACAAGTTCTGATAGATTTTTGATAGAAGTGCTGGAAGGCTCGTGGATCCTCATTCCTCAGCTCCACCATCAGCTTGTCATACAGTCCATGTTCAGGCCTTCTCAGTATCCACTGTCTGACCCACACAACTCTGTCTCTCCTTCTTCTCTCTCTTCTCCTTCTGTCAACAGCTTGTTGCAATCTGAAGAGGTTCTGATTCTGCTGCTGGACTAGTGCACCAATCATAGCAAGTCTCTCAGCATCCATGGTGATACAGTTTTACTGTAACTTTGAACAAATTTGACATAGATGAGGTCTGAACTCAACGGCAGCTCGATTCCAAATGAGCTCCTGGTCCATTTCTCCCCGTATTTATAGACAAATTCTGGTCCTGCTCCGACACCTCTATACCAACGCCAAACCAAAGTTCATCGCTGCCGTGGATCACTGCTTCAACGCCCGACACCGTTCCAGCAACCCCGTGTCTGCTCGTAAAACGCTTACAACCGCTCCACCGAAGTTTGTGCAACGTTTAATCGCCGCCCGGGCAACGCTGGTGAAGCAGCGGTGGTCCAGCGTTCAAGATTTCTGCGTGGGCCTAGCGGACCCAAGCGTCCACGAACTTACGTCTAGCGGTGCCAAACTTTGACTGGGTGTTGGTGGAGCAGGGGTGAACTTTGCCGGGGCAGAAAATTGCCCCCTCCTCACCGCTCGCAATATTTTGTGCAGCTCAAAACTTTCGGAGCGGTAGGAGGGCCCCTCCAGAAACATCAGCGGTGGCCGAGCATATATGGCGTTGCTTTAACGGGGGCCAACTTCTGTTAAACGGTGGTGAACGGTTACGAGCGGTGATGATTTTTTTTTCACCACTCCAGGAACGCTCCAGCAAAGTTCGGGTGGTGTAACCAGGCCTTTACTGAGCATCTGTGGGATGACAAAGGATAAACCTGATCTAGGTAGGTTCCACCCTGCAACCTACAGCACCCACAGAATTCACTGCCACCATCCCAGTGCCATAGGACATCTCTGGAGGTCCTGTATCCACGCCTCACTGAGTCAGAGGAGTTTTAGCAGCATAAAGGAGACCAACACAACATTAGACAGGTGGTCATGTTTGCCTGATTCACATATACAGCATGTATAAACAGACACATTCCTTGTGTAATGTGTATGTATATTCATTGAAATCAAATATTTAGATATCAAAAAACAGAACATGAAAATGTTCTGCGGTATTTTACTGGCCCTAACCCTATCCACAGGTAGTCCTGAATAGAAAAGCATCAGAAAGAGGGACTCGTATGCTTTTATGACATGTTATTTTCTCTTTAACTGCAGCATTAAACAGTTGCAGCAATCAATGTCATTCAGCAACTGAAGATATTTTGCATTTTGCTGTTTCATGCCTGAATGTGCATCAAGAAACACCATGGAAACAATCAATCAAGTCTGGCAGCACACGGGGCTGCAAATTACCCCACTGGGAAGCACACTGTGTCTGACTGCATCTGTATTTTTCATGATCTAAACTGTCAGTTCATTTGAGAGACACAGCATCTCCAGTTCCATCCTTCTGCTTATATTACTGGAGCTTTTGTGTGTACTGAATTAAGTCGTGGGCTTTACAAGAAGATAACAAAACCACACATTGGGAATGAATAAATCTGTGAGATATCACTGCAGGGCTGATTCCTTTTATTTCCTTTTAACATTAACATTATGGTACCCACTGGTGATCTGTAAAAGCAAAACTGAGAGACTGTATAGTAATCTATCAAATGACTAATTTTCTGGAATTGCCTCATTGACGGTGCACGGCAAACTGACTCATCACAGAGCACAAAAAGTTGATCTGCAGTGTCACTGCAGGCAGCGCAGATTAAATTTCTTGTGTTTTGTTCTGTAATATAATATACCATATTAAAGCCACACCGCATGTACATTTTATTAAGGTATTTCCCTTGGTGTTGGGTTTCATCTGCTTGTAACTGCGAGGCTTCAGTGTGATTTTGAGAGACAGGAACGTTGGATCAGTGGGTGTCTGGCTTCCTGGCACTGAGAAATGGCTGAATCACTGGACTGTGTCGGTGAGCCAAACACGTGCTGGAAAACACACACACACACACACACACACACACGTATATATATATATATATATATATATATATATATATATATATATATATATATATATATATATATGTCTATATTTGAGATCTCCAGACATGAAGTGGACTATCGAGCTACAACTTGTCATTTTAAAACTTTGTTTTCCTGTATGAATTAAAGAAATCTGATCTAATGTGTTAATTTTAACACATTATATCAACATATACAACAAATTACAAATT
The DNA here is from genome assembly GCF_021347895.1 of Acanthochromis polyacanthus. NCBI lineage: Eukaryota > Metazoa > Chordata > Actinopteri > Pomacentridae > Acanthochromis > Acanthochromis polyacanthus. The sequence continues at coordinate 5,007,764 of NC_067124.1, read as the reverse complement.
ATATAACAAATTTGTGTGCTGTGGAGGTTTTGGTAGGCAGAGTTTAGTACCTTCAGACAGATTTTAGTTCCTTCAGACAGATCCATGCTTGTACTTGTTTCTGCTTGTTTTGAGCATTTGTGCTAAGCTAACTGACTTCATGCTTGGGTTGTGATGTGGTGAAAGTATCACCACGTCTCATTCTGTGCAGGTTCCCAGGGATGCTGGAGGCCATCCCAGGTCACATTTAATGCAATAAGGGCTACGTCTGGATAGATCCCAGTATTGACACTTACATGACAGTCACATTCACATATGGAGGCATTTTACAATATATTTTCAGTCTTTTGAACAACAAGCCAAGACTTGCATTTGAGAATTTGCTATGAAAATGAATAAAATACAGCCAATATGGGGCTATGACTCAATTCTGTATGGAATTTATGACTCTATATAGACAATTAAGGGACATGACATCTTAGAAGCACCAATTTTAAGCCAACTGATGAATCCGGACCTGTTAATCTGTCCACTCCACCACGCTGACTGATTCGTCTGACCTGAAACAGCTGTGTCTCGGCTGAAAAAAGGGTCCAATGAGCGCCGTCGGTGGACTAACAATTAGCCAATCAGCATCATGGGCAGGACTGACGCTGCTATCAAGGTGATGTCTGAAGATGTCAAGTTCTGTGCTGCAACTAAGAAGGAGTAACAACAGCAGAAAGATATGATCCAATTTATTAACACATTTATTTTGCATGGACAGAATATATTCTCAATGCTGAACCATATTGTTGTTAGTTATTGCTTTTTACTCCACTCTGTTATTTAAACCAAGTATGTTGGCATGGCTACACATTATTGTGGACTTGAAATGACACAAGACTGAGGTGGATGCATTTGTCTCTGGTGATTAGTTAGGGAAAATTGAATCCCCTCCCCCTCAAAAATCAGCTGCAGTGGAGGTAATATCAGACTGAAGATAGAAACAGAGTGCAAAGAATTGATAATTCTGTCTGACACCAGACAAATAAGCCACTGAAACAGCAAACCAGTTTTTCCTACATTTATTTAAAAAAATAAACTGTTTAGGATCCTGGATGAGGGGCAGTCACAATCATAAATGTGACAGATGTTTATAGTATCAACACCCTGAAAACAGAATCCCCAGTCACCATCGTGAAGCAGGAAATCAGTCGAGTAATCATCACTGGTAGAAGCTGGACTGTGGAGAGGATCAGGGAGACATTTACACAGAGAGACAGAGGAGGAAAAAGGCAAAGGTAGATTCAGAGGGAGAGAGAAAATTCAGGCAGGTAAAGACAGAGACAAGGCAGCAGTGATAAAGAAGAGACAAAGAAAAGAGAGACAAAGAGAGAGGGGGGAGGTGCAGCAGACTATAGGCTAAAACTGACTGCGGTGTTTAATTGCTGTAAAATAGGCAGTAAGCTTCTTCCCACCTACTCTTAGTGTTGTTAATATGCTGTTAGCCTCTTCTCCCCCTCCTCCTCCTCACCGCCAGTCCCCCGACACACACACAACCTACTTACATGCATCCACTAATGTGCACACATATGCACAAGTGCATTCAACAGCAGTGACACACTTAAACACAGGTTTATGCGCTCATTTATGGAAAGTCAAAGGGGTCACAGTCTCATGCTCAGGCTTTCGGTTTTCCACACACACACACACACACACACACACACACAAGGTTTCTCTGTGCGTATCGAGCTTAAGCAGCCGGGGGTTTGAGAAGCTCTGACAAGTTTGGGCTGTTAAGCGTGCAGGCTGCTTCCTGGCTGAGGGCAGCCGTTATGCAACAGAACTGCCTCTCCTGTCCGCATCCACCTTAAGTGTCCTTTAGGTGCCCTCCTCACCCGCCTAATTCTGTGGACACGCACACAGACATGGACGCACATTTACACACATGCATGTCTGTGTTTTTTTCATCTTTGCCTCCGTCTCTTGTCTCCTCCTCAGGTTTCCTCCCCTACCATTCACTCCCCTCCCTCCCCCTCCCTCCCCCTCACTCCCCTGCATGTTAACCGAGCCGGTGAATGCTGAAGGCTTTAATCAAAGCAGCACAATGCACACAGGGCTCCGTGGTGGAGATCACTTTCCATCAGCGCTGCTCTCTGTTCATCTGTGTGGCTACTGTTAAAGTCGTCTGAATTGCTTGTTGAATTCTAGTCTTCTCTTTATCCTATATCTCTTCGCTCTCTGTGCGACACGGATTTCTGCATGGGATCAAAATTGTTGTAAAAAAAAGGAGTCTGATTTTCAGACTAATGGTGCATCAGCACTGACTATCTGAGGAGGCAGCAGCTATAGCATTCATAACCAGTCAAAATGGTATTTTACACAGTGTATATTATTAAGACGAATAAAACTGGGTTTAAATTCCTAACATATTAAAACATTTATTAAAGGCTTACAGCTGTAACAATTTTCAACTATATGAGGGAAAAAATATGAAAAATGCAAAACCGAACTGAAAAGAGTTCCTTTGCTACATCGCAGCCCCACCCTCTGACTCCTTTCTGTGTTACTTTTATTCGTAATTTGGGTTGCGCTTTTAAAATAGCACACAAAACTATTTATAGAGATCTTCACTTTCAGGAAGAGCCTAGTTCACAGTCAACTGTCATTCACTATGATTTATTTTACTATGAGGCATCTTTGTTCTTTTTTCTTCTTATTTTCTGTTCCAATCATTTATTTTTTCTTTTTACTATTGTCCAACCTTAACCCTGTCTGCTATTTAGAAGCTACTAACTTGAATCCACAAATATATTTTATACAAAGAAAATAAATCAGTCATTATCCAAGACAGGACATGTTTACAGGCTCACGTTCCTTATGTTAGATTACTGAACTTTTAAGGCCACCAAGCATGTAAGGTGTGGATTGATACACGTAGTGGCCACTGAATATGATCAGCATAAGCAATATTACAATTCTGTTTCCAAAAAAAAAATATGTAAATGTCAGAACCATTGAACCACATCGAAACATTATTAGAATTGGAGTTATGCATTGACCCTTATTATCAATGTGCAACTATTCTTCTTTCCCTTTGCATAAACTTATACAGAACAATCCAACTTTTCTCATTTTATATTCAGTATTATTTTTTTAAAGATTTAATGTCTATATTGGCTTATATTTCACCAACAGTGAGAGATCAGACAACAGAGTAGGCTGAAAAAAAAAACAAAATATGCAATGATCTGACTTTCTAACTGAACCTAATGCACTCAGTCTGCATAAACCCTTAAAGCTCCAGAGCTGCCTGAACACGTCCATAACTCAAACAACCAATCAAACATTGCATTATTCAGAAATCACCAATCATTGCCACACTGTGTGTAATCTTTGTGTTCACACATCACATACAGATGAGGTTGGAAGCTATCAGCTCTATCTGATGTATGATGGGCAGTGAGGAGAGCGGTCAGTCCAGTGCCTCCAAATCTGCTGAATACATCTCCAAAAAACAAAACAATATACTTGAGAAAGGAATTTTCCAGTCACAGAAGTCCATTACATGCTATTTAGAATGCTAAAATGATTTAATCTGGTGAGCATTTTACAGTTTCATTTAGCAGACGCTTTTATGACGTACATCTGAGTTGAATGCTGGTGTGGAAATTTCAGATTTCTAGAGAAACAGTCCTGTAGTTGTATTTTCCATTTTAACTACTGCTTTATAGGCTCTGAATAAGTGAATATGCCATAAAAAATAGTCCTTGAAGATATAAAGAGTGAAAGACTTAAGGAAGTAAGTAGGTAGACTGCAGGATATATTTTTGCAGTAAAAAGAACCTAAATATTGAAAAGTTTCTCACTGATAGATATTAAAGCTAGAGTCTGGGAGTTTTACATATAAACTATATACACTATTTTAGAACACTCCAATTTTCTCAGTTTTATCTTTTTTTTTTTGGAAATTATGCATGTTAATGCCTCTTTGTACTCTGAAATTAAAGCATAGAACAAATAAACAAATGAAGATTAAAAAAATCAATTTAGAAACTTTTGACGGTCAAAGTAGCCTCCTTTGGCAGATATAACAGCTGAACACACTCGTGGCATTCTTTCCTCAATGGAAATCAAAAGTTCTTCTCAAAGTTCTTCCCAACTCTGCTGCAGAAGTTCCCATAAACGTGTGGTTTTTGTAGGTTGCTTTTCTTTCACTCTTCTGTCCAGTTCATCCAAACCAGCTCCATGGGGTTTCAGTCTGGAGACTGTGCTGCCATTCAGTGTTTTCAAGCTCACCATCTGGTTCTTTTTTCCTAAAGTAGTTCTGGCAGAGCTTGGACTTATGTTCTGAGTCATTTTCTGCTGTAGGATGAACCTCTGACCAACTATTCTCATACCAGAGGGTACTGCATGTCGCTGCAGAATGCTGTGGTAGCGGTTTAGGTTCAGGGTTCCTCTCACTCTGCACAAGTCACTGACCCTGGATCCAGAAAAAGAGCTCCAGGCCATCACACTTCCTCCTCCATATTTGACAGTTGATGTCACACACTGAGGAACCATCCTATCTTATACTCAACAGCATACAAAAATCTTGATGATGAACCAAAGATTAGAAATTTCAATTCCATAATACCTTCTTCCAGTCTTCAGTAGTCCATTGGTGGTGTTTCCTGGCCCAGGGAAGCCTCTTTTTCTTATTCTGAGGTCTTAGATTTTCTTGTTGGAACTTCAATAAATCTGACGATAAAATGTTTTGAACTATAATTCTGTAGCATCTTCTCCACAGTAACAGGGACCAAAACCTGTGGTTATGGCAGCATTCTCACCCCAACCAGTCGAGGCAGAAGGCTGCCTTTCCAGAGCCTAGTTCTGTTGGAAGATTTTTGTCTTTCTCGCTATTTTAGGTTGTTTTTCTTTGGTTCCTTCCCACTGTCGCTCATAGGGAATCCAAAGGTAACTTTGGATTGTTGGGTTTTCTTTTCTCTTTTTATAATTTGTAGGGTCTCTATCTTACTATGCAAAGCGCTGAGATGACATATGTTGTGAATTTGCACTATATGAAATAAAATGAATCGAAATTGAATTTAAAGCCGTTGGCTGATGGTTCACTGACAGTGTCCCCTCTGCAACTTCTTCACCTTGGAAATGATTAGATACAGCTGCTGTTGATGCTGTACATTTCACACAACCTTATAAAAATTATATTTTGACAGCAAATTTCCAGAACTTCTGCCTGGAAATGAATACAGACTCCACTGATTGAAACACTTTCCACTCTGATTTATCTCGATATGTAGCTATTTTTTATTGAACAGGTGAACATGAAAATGCATGAATCAGGCATGCTGTGATACGACATTATTATTTACTTTTCAGTTGGAAACATAATTTAATTTTGATTGCTATGCTCACATTAGTTAGTCGTTCTACTGAAGTGTGGCTATGAGCATCTCTTTACATGAGTGAAGGAAGAAAATCCCATGGGTCAGAAGTTATTTGTTAGTAGTAATGTACAGCTGGTGTTCAGATGGGTGATGCTAGTTGATTGTAAGAGCTCAGTATAACTATGTTTCAGTCCATTGCTGTGATTTTCTGACTTAACATTAACACCCAGAAGGCAGCACTGGTAGACTAGTGGGCTTAGCACTTCCAAAATGCAGCTGACCCACTGATCAGAGCTGTGCTTGATCGACTCCTATGTCGACATAAACAGACCAGTGGACCTGCCGCTGCTTTGCTAGAATGCTGCTCACGCTTTGCCTGCTATGTATACATGGCTTCAGAGGCTACATTTCAAGTACTTTCCAGTCAGCAGTCTTGAACTTTAAGCAGTGAACCTGCCCTGGATGATGGTGTTTATAGAGTATGTGATGTTGGTTCACTGGTCAAGTGCAGCACAAACAGTAATTGCAGCATGTAAATTAGATTCCATTCAATGTGCAGTATCTGACAGCTGTTTAATGGTGTTTTGTAAGTTTAATTCCTACTTACAAATGTTTGGCTATTTGGGTACAGACAGAAACTCGTGATGTGTGATACCGCTGATTCCATTCCTGATGCGATAGCAAGTGAACCTGAGGCTGACACAGACAGCAATGCTGATACTTACTGTGTACAGAATAAGAAAGGGAAGGAAAAGTAGCTGTACCTATTTCACTTACCAGGTATTTGAGAGTGTTGCTTGTCTCTGAGAATCATCTACAGACAATTCAAACACACAGAGAAGACCGACTGCATGATGAATCTTCTTTTGCTTTAGCTCTCTATGCAGCCTCTCATAATACACTACCTACTGTAGAGGAGTAGAGGAATAGATGGGCTGTTTTTTAAAGGGATATTTTGTTACTAAAGCTGAATTAAAAATGTTAATAAAACACATATTGAAATAAACGAATGCCAATATGAAAACATAAGGTAATGAATCAATTATCTGTTAGCTGCCACTCATAACAAATGAGACTTGGTCAGTGAATGTCACTGTCTGCTCATAGGCCTATATATGGTAAGGTTTGTCATTCACGTAGTGGATAGTTTAAAATGGATACATAGGTCATAAAAATATACAGAGAAATATCTTTATTAATGGACACATATCTCAACTAAAGTTAAACTTTGAAGTTGCAGTCCAACTCTTTACTTTGCTATTTATTCAGCTCATATTTATTTACATTGCTGGCCTATTTACTTGTATAAATTTCAATAAAGAGGTATTTTGTAATTTTAATGAAAATCTTTTTCCCACAATCTTCTCTCTGTTTCTTGTCAGTGACAAAAGTCTGTCTCTCTAGCAGCAGCTTTCTTCTCCTCTTCACTGGTTTCTGGTTTCAGCAGCTCATCCATTTGTACAGCCAGAGTTCGCATATGACTATGACGGCTGGAAGGAGAAGTAGTTCCTATCGGCTGGGTTCTATTTGAGCTACATGCTGCTGCTGGTGTATTTAATTCCTACTGTCCCCTTTTGATGATAAAATACGCATTTGCCTCAAATTACTGATTTTAGATACAGATCTTTTCATATTAAAATTAATTCTACAACAGAAATGTTGCATATCGATATTTCGGTATCGATCTGCACACCGCTACCCCGGGCTGTTCTAGCTTCATTGCTAATGATCATGAGTGAGATCAAGTTTCTCTCTCAAATTTTACATCCCAACACTAACAGAGTTATGAGGGAAGGGAGCCCCAAGACAACAGCAGACAGGTTGCAAATTAATCTCAGAATCGTGACCTATAGACAAGAAACAATTCACAGTCACATTTTCACCTCTGAGCCAATAAGCTAATCAGCGTCTTTGGAATTGGAGAAAATTTGCTTTCAAAGAACACACATAACTTCACACAGAAAGGCCTCAGTCGACCTAAAAGCTTCTTGCTAATCACTGTGCCACCCCCCTCTCCTCAAGCAATACTCATGTTTTATTATTCTAACATTAAGCCAGCAGGTACATTATTACAGTGCTTAATCTTTAATACTCCATGTGTGCCTGGATAGTTAAACTATTGTCATTCCCTCGGTCTGCTGTGCAGATGTCCATGTAATTTGCAAGTGATAACCACGGACATTACACTGTTTATATGGTTTTATAATACAGTGTCTTCAAATATAAAGCCTCACTTCAAATTAATTGTCCATCTGGCTTCATGACACTTTTTTTCTAATTCTGCTCCATTACGACTGATTCTTTGCTTTCTTTTGTGGCTCGGTCTGAGTGCAACATTCAAATAAAGCCCTTTAAACTTATTAAAGTGGGCTCAATTTTATAATATTTGGTCATTTCCATTGTTCAACACATTCACTTTCATCCACGATGCAAATGTGGAAATGAATCAACACCGTTTCTCCTTGTTCCATCCCTCTCGTGATCAGCTGCATACAAATGTCCACCCAGTATATACTGCTTTTTTTAAGTCATATTTTGAGCAAAGTCACACAGAGCATGTTTAAAGAAAGTATTTAGTTTCAGTTTTGTGTGTTTTCAGTATGTTTGACACAAATTGGTGCTTTTTTCTCTCCCTGCTCGTTACTTTCCATCGTCAGTTATGAACTTGAACTTGTGCAATTATGGTACATGAAAACTCCAGCCTGTTTGGAGTGTTGTGGAATATTTAAAATTTCTCATTAAAGTGGCTAAAATTGCAAAAGCGTTGAGAACGTTCCAAGACATCTTCAGTGTAGTGACAGCTGGGTATTCACACTGTGCTGCACACAAACCAAACTGTGTATTCCCCTTCTACAGAATATTCACAGTACAGAGAAAAGAGTAAACAAACGGTGCAGCTGTAATCTGTGCTGAAACCTGGTCGTGACACAGAAGTTCCCAGCTCCAAACTCCAAAACCACTGCATTCCACTCAGATGCTGTTTTACATTTGCGATGACACACAAAATAAGAGCTGACTGATAACTTAGAATTCATTTGCTGATGCTGCACGGTGCATCCCGGAGAGACTGAATAATCCCCACGTTATTGTGTGCTTGTGACACTTCATCATAACCTAAACCACGGGGCCTTTTGTTGCATTCATCATCCTCCAACCTCTCGTGCCTGCTCACCTCCCCCAGTCTCCATCCCCCACTCCCCCACTCCTCCCCTCCGCTCCACAGCCTTCAATCACTTTCTCCTCATCTGCAGCTGTAACAAAAAAAGCCTTCCTCCTTAACAGTGAGCCATTTCAGATTTAACTCCCAGTCTTTAGTACACCTCTCCAGGGAGAAGCCTCTCATTGTGTAACAGGCTGTCTGCCCGTCACACCGCTCTGTGTAGGTGTAAAACGCTGCCATACAGGCCCCTGTAAGTATATGAATATTTCAGCGTTTCATGAAAAAAAAACATATAAGTTGCCTGTTAGTATGCACAAACTCAGAGGAGATGGATGAAGGTTAGAGAGGTGAAAGGATGGAGGGAGGAAGCGAAGTGTTGGAGTAATTTCAGCGACATCACTCCAATGGACAGAATGCTGCAAGCAGGAAGGTCAGTCCTCCCAAAGGACATGAAAAAAAGCTCAAACATGCCCAGAGGTATTTAACCAAGTAGATACTGTTCATTTTATTTGAGATCTTTTTCTCTCCCTGAGATTTCACCCCCATTTTCTGAACTGAGGATGTGAAAGAAAATGTGTCTTATGCTCACAGCAGTAAAAAAAAAACAGTTGTTTAAAAGTATGGAATTTGAGGTTCAGTACGGCCGAGTAGAGTATTCATAGCAGCAAAATGTTGCAGTAAAATATAAAGAGTTCATGAGCCTTTGCATGGAGTTGTTTTACAAGGATGCTGAATAAAATATTTTGCTGATTTCAGAAGCCTTTTACCCCACTACGACTTCCCATTTCAGATCATTTTTGTTTTAACCGTATCCTTCGTGGTTGAATAGAATAGTCTTCTCTTCACAAAGGTCTGTTTTATGACCATAGTGTTTTACATTTTTAACATCTACAACTTAAATTTTATTTCTTCATTTAGCAGAAATCAAATACTACAATAACCATAAGTTCTGGCTGCTATTGGTACGAAGCTAAAAGCAGCCAGAAGAAGCAAATTCTTTGTGGTTACAGTTAGCCCAGTATCCAATACTGCCTTGATGTAGACTTAAAGGAGAATTCTGGTTTACTTTAGCCTCATATTTTTCCATTAATATGACCATTGGTGTTAAAACAGCAGAACTAGTGCTAGCTTCTTGCAGCTTTCCAAGAAAAATGATTTCAACGTAAACACTTTTAAAAGCTAGTGTTGAGTATGTAGAGAAATGAGCTGCCTTTTGTTAACTACAAGGATCTCCATTTGAACGGTTTCTTTATGCTAATTCATGGACACAGTTTGTCAGCATGTGTGAGGCTGTAAGTAACTTTCAGTTCAGCATGTGTTGGTGCTGGAGAGGTTGTAGTAAATGAGATGTCCAGCATGTAAAATAGCTTTTCCTTGTAGCAGCTTTTACTGACCACATGTAGCACTGAGTGTTCAGTACGGCAGCCCTTGCTCTTTTCTCTCGGTTGATTTTGGGGAGCTGAAACGCCACCTCCAGGACAGCTATGTTTATCAGAGCTCCACATTCATTAGTTGCAGTTCCACTGCTGGATTGACTCTCTGTGGACACATGGTGAGTTTTCAGAAGTGTTCCCATATTACTCCACAGGGAAATCTGCTGGTGCATGTAGCTGTGGAGTTTCCCAAAAGTCAGGGGCACATATATAAACAACCCAGCGTGCTTGGACGAGCATGTAGGGTGATGCGGTCAGCCGGTAAGCATCCCCAGATGGAGGTGCCTTATGCGGTTTGCAGAATAACTGTTTCAGGCAGCTTATTTTAGTCTGCTTTTGGTTTGGCTTGAATACAAATGTTTAAAAATATTAAGACACATTTTCTGGGGATTAAGTTGTATTCACTGATGGAAATTTATTATTTTTTGGATATGCTATATTATAATGAAAATTCTTGTATTCAGTAACTACAAAATCCAGATCTCATAGAAAAGATTTCTTTTTTGAAACTATGTGCTTGTTTTTGGGGAGAATTAGGCAAGGCAAGGCACATTTATTTATGTAGCACATTTCAACAACGAGGCGATTCAAAGTGCTTTACAAAGACATTAAGACAGAGGATGACAATTATTAAAAGAAAACTTAGAAGAAAACTACATGATAATGACAAGATATTACAACAGACTAATGAGATAGAAATTTGCAGCAGCACTGAAAGATTCTGGGCTACGCCTTTTTCTTATTTGAATGGGAAATTTTAGTTTGGATGGCTGTTATAGTTTGAGATACTTTTTGCATTCTCTACACATGAAGTAAACAGCTTTAGTTTAGTTATTGTATTGTATAGATGAAGAGAGGTGAGGCCCTACATCAGGTGGAAAGGACAAGAGCATGTAAGTCAGTTTTTAAGCACGATAAACTCATTCAGATAGTAAAGCACAAAAAATGCTACACAGATTAGAGGATGGATGGATGTTTTTGGACTGTGTGAGGAAGCCAGAGAACCTGGAGAAAACCCACACATGCACAGGGAGAACATGCAAACTCCATGCATGTTTGAGCTGCTAGGTGATAGTGCTAACCACCAAGACACTGTGCAGCCTGGAGAAAAATTAATACATTATTATTATACATTATATTAATTCAGGTAGTGTCATAATAACTCTGTCACAATAAAGATGATTGATAACCACCTTTCACATAATTAGGATCTTTTCTTGTAATTGTGAGAAATGGAAGTCAGAATTATGAGATAAGGCCTTTATTTGTCATTTCAAGCGACTGACCCTTTGAAATTAAAACACTAACTTCAAATAATATTTTATTTATTTTGTTATCTTTTTTGCACTAAGCAGCTGATATGTTTTATAATCACATCACCGCTGTCTTACATTCAATCTGCTGGCCCAACCTGCTCGGCTGAACGCATGTCAAGCTGATGCGACGGTGCTCAACGCAGATATTAATTTTCTCCTGCTCTTTTCTTTCTCAATAATGGTCAACTAGTTTGATATGAAAGATTGTAATCATCGCCGTAATGTCTGGGGACATGTGGGGAGCGTGAGGAGAGGCTTGCTGGGAACACTGCTGCAAATGACACGACTCATTTTAGAGAAGAGGCAGCCTGCCAGCCGCAGTGAATCCTGTAAGCTTATCAGGCTGTCAGAGGTAAAGATGTGCTGAATTCTTTTCCAGCCATCACATCTTTGCCGTTGTATGTTACAGTGCCTGTGCTTGCATGTCTGCATTTGTGCTTGTGTGTATCGTTTTATCTCTAATCGTATCATGCGTGCGTCTGCCTCCCAACAGCTATATCAGGTTTACGCTCTGTAATGGCCCCCAGACCAGCACTTCCTCCCCATTTTAAAGCACCAGCACTACTGCCGACATATTGGCCTGTTTCCTGCTGCATGTTATGGTCACTGTAACAGCTCTTAATGTGATCTAGATGCTGTTAAGATGGGGTAAGTATTCCCAGAGGAGGAGACAAAACTTGACACTACAGGCCCTACTTGGAGGAAAAAATGCAGGAGTATTGCTTCTTCTTTGGCACCAATGAGTTAGCTGAGCAACATTTCAGTGCAGGAGAATCCTCTCCTATCTTTCTCTTTGTTCATTATCAGTGTGTGATGTGCTCGGCTTGACATGAAGTGCTGTGAGACTCAAATGAAGCACATGTGACTCAGAACGGAAGAAATACTCCAGTGAGGATTTTTTTTTTTTTTCAAAAATGCAAAATAAGCTACAAGGCCGCTGTTCATCTCACCAGAGATGTGCCTGGACCTCAAACAAAGCCCTAACAATGCAATCAAAACACCATTTCTTGCTTCAAAGCCAGCTGGTATAAAATGCCTCATTGCCTCCATGCCTGTAAGTCCTGTCTAAATACGTGCCGCCGCGCTCGCTCTTTCTTTTTCCCTTTCTGTATCTTGCGGATCTCCTTCTCTTCTTCTCTTTCTCGCAAATCTTATTCACAGTTTGCATTCAGTGATCTGAAGGAAGATAAACAGAATATTTGGCTCCTCGTCAAAGCTGTGGGGCCGAGTGAGCTGCAGTAGTGCTGCTGCCACCGCTGCCACTGCGCTCGTGATTTGTCGCCATTTCACTGCAGCCGGGGTAGCTATTTGGGTGAAATTATGGGGCTATTGATTGCAGAAAGAGAGCAGTTTTACTGAGAGCAGCAGAGCAGGACCAGAGGCAGGCTGGGAGAGCAGAGTACTCCCACTTTATTAGCTGATAGTGTGTTAGCTGTACCTCCTCCTCATCTGGACTCCGCTCTCTTCTTTCCTCTTTTATCTCCTGTTTTCTCTTATTTCTTCCTTCTCTAACCTGCCACCTTTTCTTTTCCTTTCCTCTCCCACCTCTCATTTGATCCGGACCTCATATAAAGTTTCTCAGTAGCTTGTCCCCGCCTTCATTTGTAAAAACATCTCCTTTTTCTTCATTCTTTCTCCCTTGAAAAGCCATTATGATTCATTTGAGCCTGGGGACATCAGCTGTGTCTGCCTCATTTCTCTCTCTGTTGCTCTCACCTCTCGTTCCTTTTCTTCCTGTTTCTTTATCTCTCTTCTTTTACTCCAAACTTTCAAGCTGCAATTTGTGCATTATTTCAAAGAAAAAACCCCTGTTAACTATTAAATTCTGCCTCTTTTCAATTTCTCCCCTCTTCTTTTGTCAAGGAACACAATTTTGCGTCACGCCTCGAGGTGGGCTAAATTGCGGAGACAGAAACTGATGAAGACCCTCACAGTGAGCTAAACAGTGGAGGTTATTGCTCCCATATTTTGCAGAAAGTGCTCGAACCCAATCACAGTATGTGGTGTTTTCTACGATGGGCTGGAGGAGTGCTTAGGGCAGCAGGGAAGCAGTCAGACAGACATGCTCAGTCAGTGTCAGATGCTGAAACCCAATTGTCTGTATCCTCCCAGATATTGCATAACATGCAGCGAGAGAGCTGGAGCAGCCGCAGTAATTAGCCCATTAACCCTAATGTGTCTAAATCATCTGGACAGGGAAATGGCTTACTGTAGAGCACAAGCAGGCACATCACTTTACTGGGCCAGCTTCAACCTGAAAACCCACATTAAACAGACATAAATCACTCTTTGCTCCTGTCGAGATTGTTCCGATGCAATAACCAGAGGTGAATAATCAGTTAAGTACCTTATTTGCAAAAGACAAAAGATTTTATAATTGATTAATCAGTTGAAGGACAGGGCAATTATTGTATAGCTTTTTAATGCTGACAAATCCAATGATGAAAACCAGCAATGCATCCGTCAGTCTTTCACCTCCTTCTGACTTCCTTGTCTTATCTGCTGCTCTGAGGCCAAAATCCATATATTCAAGTCTCACCATGTGGCAGCCTACTCGGTCACACAACCACCATCCTTGGTGTTATGGAAATATCTGTTCAGGATTGTCACTAACCTAAAGTCTCTCCACCCAAGTCCATTTGTGCAGTCCTGAAAAAGATTGTATCGTTGTTGTTTTTTCAGAGAGCATTACTCACACTGGTAGTTTGAATATTGTCAGGGTCTGTTTTTATTGGCGGATGAATAAGCACTTTGTGTTGTCGTATTTATGGCAGTAGGATGGTGTATGTGAACCAAATAAGCCACAGTGTGTGTGTTCATGGTAATGAAGGAACATGCCAGGCGGTGCAGCAGTGTGGCTCAATGATGTGTTTTAATAGTTTGGACCAAAAAAACGGAGCTCTGTGGCACAGATAAAAGATATACAGGCTGTCCTTAAAGTCTGGACACACAGGACATCTCATTAAATATAGTTTTTTTTGCCTTCACAGATTAAATGTGGCTTTTATGTTAAATATATATTTGATTAATTATCACATATACATTAAGATAAAGATAAAGAGACTTTATTGTCATTGTGCAGAAGTACAACGAAAATTGTCTGGAAGAACAAGACAATTAGCAGCAGTGCAATTAAGAATAAAATAAATAAAAATACTCTTAAAATATATAAAGAATCAAAGTAATATATACATATATATACAAATAAAGTGGTCAGTGTTGATAAAGTGGTCAGTGTTGAAGTAGAGTTCTTATTGCACAGATGAGCCGGGAGGGGGAATGCTCTGGGGAAGAAGCTGTTTTGCTGTCTGCTGGTTCTTGTTTTTTAATGTCCGGAACCTTTTCCCTGATGGAAGGGGGACAAACAGTCTGTGTGCTGTATGGGTGTGATCTCTGGCGATGCTGCTGGCCTTTTTCCTCAGCCGTCTAGCATAGACAGAGTCCAGGCCGGGAAGCTGTGCACCCACAATCCACTGTGCAGTTTTTACGACACGGGCCAAGTCCCTTCTGTTTCCAGCGGTGCAGCTGGAAAACCAGACGGTGCTGCAGTAGCACAGAATGCTCTCAATCATACTCCTGTAGAAGATCATGAGAAGCTGTGAGGGGAGCTTGGCCTTTCTCAGCGTCTGCAGAAAGAAAAGTCTCTGCTGAGCCTTCTTCACCAAGTGGGAAGTGTTGGCAGTCCATGTGAGATCACTGATGATGTGGAGACCCAGGAACTTGATGGTGCTGATCCTCTCCACCTCCTCTCCATTTATGCAGAGAGGTGGGTGGGTGGGGTGGGGTGGGGGGTGTCATTTTCCTGGTTCTCCTGACGTCCACAATGATCTCCTTTGTTTTGGTGGTATTCATCACAGGTCACTTTCAGAGCATCAGGTGACCCGATGTTGGACCTCCTCCCTGTAGTGGGTCTTGTTGTTGTCAGATATTAGTCCTACTATGGTGGTGTCATCAGCAAACTTTACAATCGTGTTGGAGGGGTGGATGGGGGTGCAGTCATGTGTGAAAAGGGTGAAGAGAGCCGGGCTGAGGACGCAGCCCTGAGGTGCACCTGTACTCAATGTGAGTGTGGATGATGTTTGATTGATTAAATTCAATATACATAAAAATATATATATTGAATAAAATATTGTTAAAATATAATTTCTTGAAAATATGTATTTTTGCCTATGTGTCCAGACTGTAGGGACATCCTGTACAAGGCTTTGACACGTTTGTAGGATATATTCACTGCTGGTTTAAATCTCTTTAGATAAGTTCTTGTCTCATTTTTAAATGGAAGGAGTCCTTTACATTCCAACTTACTCAGATAAACATATGTATTTGTATGTGCTATCCTGAATAGCTACCAAAAATGTTCATCAAAAAGGATTTTAATTTTTTTAAAAGTGCATTCACATCTGTGTGCATCTACTAGCTTGCCTCTATTAGCACATTACTGCTACTGTTTTTGCACTTCAGCACTGGAAGTTATTGATCAATAGTATATCCATTAGTGTCTGTGAAATTCTGTTAAACTGGTGGAAGCAACATAAATGTGCCATGTATTATCTTGTGCATGTACATGATACATAAAGGGGACCAGCACATAAAAACAATGCTTCATATGCATATGATTCCCCATGTAGTAACTTTCTTTGAGGATCAGGAACCTTTTGAGCAGCTCAGTTCCCACCTGTCTTCCACTAGATTACCCAGGGCTTAATTAGATTCCTGAAAGATAGTTTTACCTCAGATAAAGTGAGGAGTAGCACTTTCAGGGTGGGGCTTGCAGCTCTGGACGTTGCTGAGAGAAGTGGAGAACTTTTGATACATCAGCAGACTAATTTGCTAAATCTTCCTGAAGCTTTGACCCTGCTGTGGAAATGTAAGATATGATATGCTGGAGGAACTCTTCCTTTAACTTTATATTGGAAAAATACTGAAGAACTGCACAGGGTATGTTACTGAATTATTCCCTGTTTAAAGAACATTTGCGAAGATCTGCTGGTTCACTTGCTGAGAGTTCATAAGAAGAGAAGATCAATACTTGAAGTCTTTCCCTCTTTCCTGGCAGCCTTTTAGTGGCAACAAGATTCCACAACTCCTTTTGAAGCCAGACTATTTCATTTTTTCCTCTGTGGTTTTAATATATATTTAATGAAGCAAAACATTACCACTCCAGATCATGATAATATTGATAATCTCCACATTGACAAATATCAAGATGTGGGGCATATTACTTGGTAGGTGTAAATATCTGAGCAATTGAATCCACATTTCTATATATTTTCAGCTGGAACAAACAAATAGAACGGGTACAAATCATGAGATATCTTTAGATTTCGACCTGTAAAAATTAAAACCTATTTCAGAATTTATCAAAACAAACATCCAAAGATTAGTTGATTTCCACTTTAAAATGCAAGAACATGGTGCCTTTATTCACTGTGAAATACTTTTTTAGCATGTTTTTGTCACTTGGTATCACATTTTAAAGATGTCAGGTTTAAGAAAAATCTAAAATGTGATCAACAAATAAGACAGGCAGATGAATATGCATTGAAAACAATCACCTTAAAGCACCAACTTGTTTTTTTGGAAGTAAAATTTCAGCAGTGGTTTCTGTAGAATCTCACTGTGTTCTTTCAGTCAGACTAACAACTTCAAGAACTTCTAAGCTGTTGTCAAAGTTATTGGCTGAAAAGAACAATGAAGTTATTTCCCTGCCGAGAAAAGACAAACTGACAACCTCTGGCCTGAAATAGCTGCAACATGGCATCCGCTGGAGTAATCTGACAGGATAAATCCTATTAGTTAAATGATATAATCAACTTTGAATTGCATATTGATCGGCACATCAACAGTGATCTAGGTGCTTCTACTGTAGCAGAAATAAGATGGTAGTAAAACCTATTTTCTTTTAATATTACTGCACTATAATCCCCCTCCACCCGTCTAATATTACAGGCGCGCACACATTTTCCCCTCTAGTAATGCATCCATTTCCTCTCCCCCCATCACTCTCCTCTTATACGGGGTGTGTTCATCCATCTCAGCGTCTGGCCGGGCTCTTGGCAAGTAGCAGGGGTTTCCCATCGCACTCGGTGGCGGAGCTGTCCAGCCAGCACTCTCCCTCATTACCCCCATGCTTCTTCTTCCTGAAAATGCACTTTTAAAGCACCTTAATTGCATTGGGGAGATAACCCCGTGGGTGCGAGACAGGAAGCCTTGGCCATATAGAGCTTTAAGGGGCTGGATGGGTGGAGTGTGTGTGTGAGAGTGTGTGTGTGTGCTGGGAGGGAGGATGGAGGACTGATGCTCTTTGCGTCAAATCAATGGCCCATCCACAGGCTAATGCAGCTCTGGGCAACTCCTCAGGAAGCATTAAGACTATTAGTGCAGGCCTGGCAGGAACACACGCACACACACACACACACACACACACACACACACACACACACACACACATACACACACACACACACACACACACTTTTTCTATCTGTGATCCACACACACTGATGCGTTCCCATTATTTGAAGATGCAGAGGACCTGAAGCAATTTGGATGTTGCTCGTATGTTGGATGTTAGCCTCATCTGTTCAAGTTGTTCTAGTGTGTGTGTGTGTGTGTGTGTGTGTGTGTGTGTGTGTGTGTGTGTGTGTGTGTGTGTGTGTGCAGATTAGTTTGTGAGGCCAGTGACATGCAGACAAGGCAATGAGGCCAAAGCTCAGCACATCAGACCAGACCTACATCTGCAAGGTCAACAGTCACAGCAGGGAAAAGGCTGTAGTTGTATTTGTGTGTGTGTTTAAGTGTGTCTAAGGTCTGTTTGTGTTTATACACGTTAGTGCAGTGTGCACACGTTTGTATCTGTGACTGTCTGCCTCTGCATGTGTATTGTCTTTGTTTATTGCACAAAATATTCAAACCAAGTGAATCAGTTTGTGTGTTTTTGTGTGTTTGTTTGTCATATATGTGCTCGTTATTGTTTTTTGCAAGGAACAACCAATTAATAGCAGGTGTTGTGTGTGGTGGAATGTGTGTGTGCCAAGCCTGAAAGTAGCCAGTGTTTCAGTGTGTGTTTGTTTTTGGTGAGATTTGGAGAGAGCCTCTGAGCTCAGTTTCATTATTTCCTCACACATATACTCACCAGTGTAGCCAATACTTAAAATGAATCATTTTGTAAAATCAAAAAAGTTTTTTTTTAATAACAAAAATATTAATATAAATTTGAAATCAAATATAGTTTTTGCCTGTTTCCTGTTTCCAGGTTTCTGTCCCAATTCATAGTACTGTTATTTTTAAAATATTTAATAGTTGACATTTTATACAGTAATATCATATCTATCAATTATAGAAGAAAGTAAAAGTCAGATGTATTCATACTGAAAATGTGTTGGTTGCGTGCTTATGATATTTTAAGAGTACATTAATGTCAGCTTGCCCAAGAAAATGTGGGAAAAAATTTCAATTAATCAATTAAAACCATAATATGAAGTAAACCTGGGGCTTTTCTGCCCTCAGGTCAGATCTTCTATTTGTCTGGTTAGAATTTCAGCCTTGATTTATTCAGTGGATATTCTATAAATATACTTAGAAGCCACAAAATCCCAAATTACAAAGTTCTAAACCTGTTTGATTTGTAACCCCCTAAAAGTGAAGTGAACATTAACCAACAACCACTTTTCAAAGGAAACTGTATTTTTCTCAGCTGTGAGCAGTTCTGGCAAAGCTTACATCTTATCTTTTCATATCAGTTCACTCCTTCAGGCTATTCACAAAGATTAGCATGGAAAAATCTGACTTTTGTATTAAGTGTCGGCAGCATAGTGGAGCATTTAGCTGCAAAAGAGCAAGATGTTTCCCTGGCAAAGACAACAGACAGACTTTTAAAAAAGTGTGAATACTGGCCATACATTAATCAAACAAACTTCTCCAAACTAATAATCACATTGTTCTGTAATTGCCAGAGGCACAAATCAGCCTCAGAGGCAATTACATATCAGTGGTCAAAACCTGTTTCTTCTGTTCTTAAGTGGGCAAGTTTGGGGTCATTGCAGGTTTAAAACATGTGTTGATTAGTATTTAATATAAAATCCAACAATGACAACAATAAGAAAAACATTACGTGTGAAACAATACAAGCAAATCTCCATTAAATAGACAAGGAAGGCCAAATGTAAAAGAAAAAAAAGCAAGAAAAGGAAAAAGCAACCAGGCAAAATCTATACATGGCTAGAGTAGTGAACATCCATAAAGAGTAAGAAAATGAGTATGCTTCTAAATGGCTTTGTTGGATGAAAAAACTGTGCAGATTGCATTTTAAAGAGGTTATGACAGGTACTTTCTTTTCCCCACAGTGTAATGGAGGGTTGCCAAAAAGACAACACGAAAAAAATGAGGTGAACATTGTTGGCAGACCTCATGTGACAATGGCAATTATTTCAAAGAAAGAAGAAAAAAATAATTCAATAAGGGGGACAAACCTGCAACACTGGTGGAAGTAGTTCAATAAAATATTTTTCATTAGGAAAATACAATTAGGTGACAGGAGAAAACCACTTATCAAATCAGTATTAAAGGTATGGGTAATACTGTGCATGTCTAACAGAAATGGTGATTTTTCGTCATTATTTTCACATGCCTCAGTAGGAGAAGGTGGCTGGTAGATATTTTACAAATTCTACTGTCAGATGATATTTTGCCTCTTAATGCCATTTTAAACACAACTTTACTTTTGTTCATGTTATCTTTTGTTCACTTATTTTACGTCTGGCCATGAATACTAACAGTGGGTCAGATCATAGTGTGAAAGTCCTGAATCGCAACGACAAAATGACAGAAAGTTTCCCCAAATAGTGCCCATGGCTTTATGAGGCATTTTCTGGAGTACTTAGATTCCCTGTTTTTGTTTTATGGACCATAACTTTCCTGTTTTAGTTAATCCTCAGATCCAAATGCAGCGGAGAAAATCTTTTTTCCATACAAAAGCACTGATAAACCGACAGTGCACTACGCCGCTGGCACCGTATCGCAGACAGATAAAGTTAGCAATTAACTTGTGAGGACAGTTCAGCATTTAGCAGCTAAGGGTATAATTTGGGAGTTGTCATGGGAAACAAAATAGGATCAAAACTGTCACAGTGCAGTGCTATGCTATTTGCAGCTAATGTAGCCTCAAGCCACCAGTGTTGGCAGAGATTAGCACTGAGCTACAGAGGTCTGTAGCCTGCAGAAGGCCTGGAGATAATCACAGCTGATATAGGGTGAAAGGCAGGGTGGGCGACATCCTAGACAGGTCACAAGTCCATCACTGGGCCAACACAGTCAACCATTCATGCTCACACTCACACACCTACAACCAAACGAGAATCTCCAGTTAACCCAGAAAAAGCACAGGCTGATTAAACCCAGAACCTTCTGGCTTTGAGGCTACAGAATGCTAAACACTTCATTACAGTGCTGCCCTGCAACAAAGGTCTGATTAATTCAGTTCTTTCTATCTGCAAACCAGTAGATATTGTCACCTATAAACTTGTGTCTGACTGTGATGTGTAAAATTAGTTGAGCTCCCCTGTAATCCTGTATTAGGCCGACATAAAATCACCCAGAAAGAGACTGATACAACTAGTGTTTGTGAACCAAATGACATTTTACAGGAAAGAAGTATTTGTAATAGATTAAAAGGTTTTGTCAAACAGCCAAATCCTGGAGTACAATATGTCCACATATCTCACTACATGATCAAAACAAACCTTCATTATGAAATAAAATCTTCTTATCAAACAGTCTTGACCCAGGAGAGTCTCAAGTCTGGTATGCCTGTTCAGCTGGATGCTTCTAGTCTTTAACACAGCAGAAGTATCAGCAGAGACACAGGCCCAAAACAATCATAAGTCCCGAGCCGGGCAGCCATATATATATATATTTACTCCCAAGTTCCCACACATGGCATTTAAAATCAAGATTAATTAAATAATTACATTTTTTTGGAGGGGATAACTTTTAGAAAATTGCAAGAATACTTACGAAAGTTTCTGATGGTCTTTTGAGAGGTTTAATATTTTATGCACTATATTTTATATTATTGTGACTTACTATAGTCTGTTCACCATAAAGAAATGTATTAACTGCAACCTTTTCTGAACTCTTACAAATAACCATTTGTTGTTGCCATGGCAACAACTATTCTTCACTGGGGTCCATAATGCACATTATTATAAACACTTTCTTAATGTGCGTGTGTGTGTGTGTGTGTGTGTGTGTGTGTGTGTGTGTGTGTGTGTGTGTGTGTGTGTGGAGTGTGTGTGCGTGGGTGTATGGCGTCAGAAAAGCGTTCAAAAAGCGTGCGCAGCTATCAGCTGAAAGTGTCACACGCGCGTGCTTTGACGCCTGTGCGCCTGACGTGTAATGGAGTTTCCCCATTGACTTATAATGGCCTCCCGTTAACGCGCACGTTCACGTGTGACCATTGCTGCACACCGGCTGTCACACGACGCGGAGCGGCCACGCGTAACATTCATGCGTTTTTTTACAAACGCACGCATTAACGCTCACATGAAAATAATAGAACATTTCAGTCACGCGCTCACACGTACTTGGAAATGACATGTGCGAACTCTGTAACGCGTAACAAGAAGCTGCGTGCATATGAAGCAGCGCGCCTGTCTGTCACTGTTTGACAAATACTGTTACACGCTCACACATGCGTGTGGTCGCAATTTCTGATTGTACACAATAGTTGATCTGCACCGTGCGCAGCATAACGCGTAACATGAGCGTGTCGTGTAGTTGTTCGTTGTTCCATTTTCATCTAGCTAATGGCTATTGTTCTAAAACACGGGGATAAACTTACCCTGTTTTTATTATTATTATTATTATTATTATTATTTGAATTAGGTTCTCAGGCTGCACAGCCCTGAGCTACTAGGCTGCAGTTCTTCTGACATTTATTATTATTCCATAATTCATTTAGCTTAGCTACTTAGCCTCAAATACGTTTGTATCCATTACATAGCGGTTAAACAAACGCAATAAATTGATGATAGTATCTATATTTACCTTTATAGATGATCTTAATTACGAGACAGAGGTCAGCTGTTGTCTGGGAACATCTGTGATCACGCTACTGGTGGGACACAACTGTACCGGATTTCAGCTGAAGGCTGCTGTTCTGTGCAAACTGTCATGAGACATTTTTATTGTGATATACCCTTCACTGCTGTTAGCTTTTGTTTTAATAAATTGTTTGAGATGAGGAAATCACTATTGCATGTTTCTACTTAAATGCCCTACTTTCATGATTTAATATCACCATAGCATTAATTTTTACAATTTCCATAAATGTCACCTGAAAGTTGAGTAACTTTTTGTGAGTAGTGTATGTAGACATGTAATGTAAGCACACTTCAATAATATATCTGCTGCAGTAGTGCAGTTTATCTCGCTTGGTGTGACATATGTTGTAAGAAACAACATACCGGTATGTTGCTGATATGTTTCAGATTGAAATCTGCTTGAAAAGCACAACTGATTATCTGTCAAAATGTGTGTATGTAGAAGTCTGCAGTTAACACTGAATAAAGTCTCTGTAGATTATAGACAAAACACGCATCTTTCATCACAAATATATTTGTATTCACCCAAAGTGCAAGAGTAAAATACCAGTGTACTTAAATAGCTAAGAAGGAAAAGAATTTACAAAAAATATGATTATTTTTTCTAAAAAAAAGGCAGGAATAGTGGACAACGCAGTTTATTTCTGTGACAGTCGTTCCAGCACCGACACCATGCGTCCCATCAGTCCAGCCAAGGTGTTTGAATTTTCATCCGTCCGCTGGATGTTCTGGAGCAGGGCAGTGGTCAGGTCTCGGTGTCTTCAGATCTGTTCCAAGAACCGTTCCTCTGACGTCTCCAGATACTGCAGCAGATCCACAGCAGCTTCCTGCTTCCTTTATCCTGCATAAAGCACCCAAGCAGCATTAGTTGTCAGTAATTATTTTCCATATTCATGAACACAGTTAACTTAAAATAAATGTTGTACTTTGTGATTTTAGGATGGGCCAAAAGATAACATATTGATCATGTTGATGTCTGCATAGTCTAAACAAATCTTACTTGATTTGGTCTGTAGAGAGGAGGACAGCATGAAGGAGCTGCAGGACGAGACCAGCGAGCTGCAGAGTAGTGATCCCGGTAACTGGACCTCATCATCCAAGGCCGACAACTAAATAAAATGAACAAGAAATGTTGTTGATAGCATCTGTAATTTAAAACTATTTTCTCCATTAATTATTGATTTGTCCGTACGATGTTAGAAAATGTTACAAAAATGACTGTAATAATTTCCAGCAGTGCTAAATGCTTTGATATATTTGAGCAACAACTAAAAACCATCAAAGAAATCTGTGTATAAGAAATAAATGCATTGAATTTCCACATCTGCAAAGCTGGAAAATCACAGAACAATCAGCATTTTACCTTGAAATTAAAAAAATAGCTGCACATTACCAGTATTCTCACTTCATTGTGTTAATTTGATCTTTTGAATAAGTTTTAGACTCGTATTAATAATGTTAAACAGTTTATTGGTTCCAGTGGCGGCTGGTGATAAAATATTCTGGGGGGGGGGGGGGGGGGGGGGGGGCGCACTAGCAGACGTGCATTACAACACAACAAAATAATTACTTGAACATGAATTTTGCTCTCCTCTCCTTCAGGCCAGCAAATTTATCAATGACTTTCTGATTGAAATCTGTCATTTCACAAACAAGTCTCTTTTCCATGGAGAGCATGGCCATGGCATTCAGCCTTTCCTGGGTCATGGTGTTTCTGAGAAAAGTTTTCAGTCTTTTCAAGGTTGAGAAACACCTCTCTGCTTCAGCTGTGGTCATGGGTGTGGTGATCAGGATCCTTAAAAGATTGACAGTTTCTGAAAAGACAACTTCAAGATTGTTCTCCATGAACAGCTGGAATAGGTCCAGTGCACCACAGCAGGCTCTGAACTCTACTGTACTTTGCTGTAGATGAGACCGAGTTCTGTCTTCAGCTTGCTTCCATTCAGCATTGGGTAGGCCTTCAAAGTGCGTTGCAGTGCCTCTTCAGGAGATGACCCGTGATGTTCCTCAAACCTGTCCCCCTGCAGCAAGGTTGCACAGACGAGATGGTCGGTGAAGGAGAAGCGCTCCTTGTTGTGTCCCAGAATGGTGTTGCAGATCTACAGAGAGAAGGATACAAAAACATATAGAGAAAAAATAGATATGAAATTAATATGCTTTTGTTGACACTGTTACCCTCTGTTGCTGCATGGTTTTGGAAAAATATCTTGCTATTATTGGCTACTGCAATTGTGACATGATTTTTAATATTTTTGAATAATTTTCATTAAACAGATTGTGATTAAATGATCTCTGCAACATGACAATGACATATTTAAATGCCATATTTCAAAACACATTTCTCCTCTAACAAACATTACAACCTCCAATGAAACATAGACTATGAGATTTCTACAACATAAACTCACCTCTTCTGCAACCCTTTGACGATCCTCTGAACTGATTGCCCGAAGCCTCTTTGCTGTCGGACAGCCACTTCTTTGCTCACCCATGGAATGGAGAGAATTTCTGTGAAGGATAAGGAGAAGTCATAATAATAACCAAAAAGGGGAAAAGAGATCATGTTGAAAAATGTGAAGATCAGATTACTGACAGGAATACTTATTACCTGATGTTTCCGATGTCCTGTTCAAACTGCTGGATGCTCACTTTTATGTGGACTGCATCTATGTTCTTCTTCTGGAGCTTGGCATAGAGGAGGTCCACATGTGGCATGATGTGGCGAAAAAGTTCCAGAAAGAACTTAAAGTCCTGATGTTCCAGCAGCATGGCCACGGCTCCTGCCTCTCTGATGGTACTGACATCAAAGTCACCTGAGTCTCATATGTTCTCAAAACACTGAATGAGATCCTCTCTGTGCTCAAACAGTGTTGATGGCTCGGCTGTGAAAGTTCCATCTGACATTGCTGGATGTTGGCAGTCTATGGGCCACCATTTTATCAATAACAGCTGTACGCTTGGGTGATCTGGAAAAAAAGCTGGCAAATCCACCCAGGTCAGAAAAAAAATTCTCACCTTGGAAATGTGAGAGGTGGCCTGCTGCATGATCAGGTTGAGTTGGTGTGCATAGCAGTGGGTATAGTGGGTATTTGGGCATAGGCGTCAGTTTAGGGGGGGACGGTGGGGATGTGTCCCCCCCACTTTTTGTCAGGGGTCATTTTGTCTCCAACACATTCAAATTCTTCACATGTAAGCCGTTGTAAACCCAGTTATTTTCAGCAGTATAGAAAATTCTGACGCTCCTGAACGCACCATCCGCACTCGGCCGAGAGTTGCACAGACATGCAGCACACCTTCGTGAGGTTAAAAAAAAAAGTGCAAATGCTAAATTTGTGCCCGTGCCAAGTGGAAGCTCCGACCAGAGGCGTGCAGGGGCAAAATTTCGGCCCGGGAGAATTAGTACTATAGCGGCCCACAGATCCCTCTACCCACATGTACCGATAGCTCAACAGGTTGAGCCTCTGCCTTTGGTGCGGTGGTTGTGAGTTTGAGCCCAGCTTGTGGCATTTTGCCGCCGTTCTTCGACATTTTCTCAAAGTGCTGTGGTCTCCACCCCCCCCCCACTTTTAAAAACAAACTGACGCCCTTGCATTTGGGTACACATCTTTGATTTTCCTCTGAATACCTGCAGTGGCACCCCTCATCACACTGGCTCCATCATACGCCTGGCAGATTAGCTTGCTTTTCTGATCCTCAGGAATGATGGCAGCAAGACGCTCTGTTAAAGGCATTATGGAGGATGTTTTTTTTGTTGTTTAATTTGTCTGATTCACATAAAATGAATATACTGACCTTTAGTGGACTTTTATGTATGGTCTCTAAAAGAATTAAAAAAAAAAAAAAAAACTGTGGACAAGCAGGACCTGAAAAACATCAGCCAATCAATGCGCTCAGACCGAGGCGTTTGGTTTGCTCCCTTTCCTGTCAATCAAAAATCTTCCGTCTCAGGCCTAGTTACGTAGATTACGGACGCCTTGTACTTACGTGTTTTGTGTATGTGTTGCTTTGGTATAGCTTTGTAGTTAGCTGGCGACTTGTTTTGCTCATCTTTTTTTACATAATGGCAGATAAAGATCCAGGGGGACCCAGCCGTAAAAGACAACTTCACGAGTCCTACGCAAGTTTCTGGAGGGGGGCGTTTCTTCGTAAATGTTAAGAGGGGGGAGGTTAAAGGGGGGGTGAGGGAGAGGTTGTATGTGCGCATGCGCATGCTATGTTCAAAGTCGTAGGAAATTAAATCTCCTCTAATGCCTTTAATACAGTAGCGATGGACTCAGACGTAGCTGACTGCAGAGGAATGAATTCAAAAAATCTTTCCTGCACACTGTGTTTGTCATCAATGTAGCGTAGTACAAGCACAAGTTGTGGCTGTGTTGAAATATCTGTTGTCTCATCTGCCTGGATTGACACAAAAACACTCTTTTGGGCTTCTTTAATTATTTGCTCCCTTGCAACAGACAACATACAGTCCAGGAGCTCATTTTGGACAGTTTTTGAAGTACCCTTAAAAACAGTGGCAGTTTCAAGGTGCTCTTTCAAAGCTCCATCCAGAGAGGCAACAAAATCCACCAACCCACGAAATATCCCAGGGTTAACGGAGCTCTCACTCTCATCATGGCCACGTAAAGCCAACTCAAAGGCCCCACAAAATTTCACACAGTCTATTATCCTGGACAGTATGTGACAATTTTTTGTCACCTCTTCATTGTGCTTTCTAATGCCAACTCTGTAGCCCTCATCTAGTTTTTCAGCAATGCTAACATGGCCAAAAAACTGTAGCTTCATGCTGTTGTCAAGGTGGCTACGGCTACCTTCATGCCGTTTGCATTTTTCAGAGAGATGTTTCAGGTCTCTGACCCCCGTTGTTGTCCACAGAACTTCAGTGCCAACACTTTGAAAAAACAAGCAGGGAAAACAATACAGAGCATTGCTAACTTCACATCCAGCTAGCCAGCTGTGTTTAGCATAACACAGGCGGGAGAAGCCCCGGGTGTAACTCCGTCCACGGTCACTTGCCTGCTGCTGGATTTGTAAATCAGGTTGCTCTGGTCCTAGCTCCTTTATCCTTTTTTTTTCCTCCAGCGAACGCCTCGTAAAAGGATTATTTCGTAAAGAAACAACCAAATTTTCTTTTGCTGCCACCATCATCTTCTGTCTTGTTGTTGTGGTCTGTTTGTCTTTCTCCGTATGTGTCTGTGTACGCTGCCAGGGGTGACTTTGATTGACAGGTATCATCAATCAATCAGATCAGATGAAAAATGACCACCCAAACACGCTGATTCGCCAGGGACGCAGAGAGCTGTGCCAGGAGGACAATCTTTAAGTAACCAATTAGAGACCAGTATTAAGTCACATGAAAGCCAAAAGTTTTAGAATGTACATGCACGCTTATTTGTCAGGCGCCCCTCGCTATTGAAACGTGTAAAACAATCCCGAAAAAAAACCCCAATATGGAATGGAAAGGCTTAAAAAAAATAAAAATGAGACCCATTGTATGAGTGAACACTGTGCAGATGTGTTAATTACTTTAAATACGTATTTATGTTTACTGAGTCAATACCTTTTTCACAAAATCTTGATGGGGGTGGCGCCCTAGCGCCCCCTATTAACAAGCCGCCACTGATTGGTTCTTCACGGGAAATTTCAATGGTTATCATATAGTTCAGCAATATGATTAATGGGTCATTGTGTAACAGCTGGTAATGAAATATTGCTGCTGCTTTTCTCAGGTTTTATAAGACGTTTTTCATAGCTTGCTAGCTTAGCAGCGGCTAGCTGGTTAGCAATCAATAGTCGACCTCTGATCACTGATCCTGTGTCCGGACCACGTTGGCTGGCGAAACATTCATACTATTGATGTGGATCTGTTGTAGCTAACGTATTCGTAGTCATCTACCAGCAAGGTGTTTGAGAAATAAAACTTACCAGGATAGGGTACGCAGCTTCTTGTTACGCGTGAAATACAATCTGCATTTTACAACGCACGCACGCACGCACGCACGCACGCACGCACGCACGCACGCACGCACGCACGCACGCACGCACGCGTAACATAATAATCATGCGTGTACACACACGTTGCTGCGAGTTGCTTTGATTGTTTTGAATTGATTCTGACGCCATAGTGGGTGTGCGTGTACGTGTGCGTGCATGCGAGTGCGTGCGTGTGTGTGCGTGTGTGTGTGTGTGTTGGGAGCCAGACTGAGGTCAAACTGCTAAGTGTAGAGCATTAGCATCATGTCTCACTGTTTGTTTTGGACTGGAAATTCTCACAGTCCAGTAAGCATCTCCCCAGATACCAGGCTGCTGTCTGCAGTTTAAGGCATGAATCATCTGTTTCATCGCTGTGTGCCGGTGTGTGTTAGCCAGCGCATGTGCTTCAGTGTCTGAACTTGTGTGTCTGTGTTGGTGTGGGTGGGTGAGTATTTTTCTTGCACACTCTCTGTTGGTGGATTGTCGCCCCTTGTCTGAATCACAGCTCAATACTTGCAGTGTTGGGGGTTGCGACACAGAAAACCACACAGCTATTAAATATGGACACTGACTCACTGGTACAGCAAATTAATAAAGTCTGAAACACACACACAGACACAGAGCTGAGGGTGCTCAGGCTGCTGTCTAGAGCTTTTATTTCACTTCCACTAGATGAAACATTTTTCAAGTGACTACATTTCCAGGTTTTACCCTAAAAAAAAAAAAAATGTCAATGGTGCTGCTGTCATTTTGTTCATCTTTCTCTGGCAAGGTTAATCACGCATGCACGCTTTACTCAATGCCTTGCTGCACATTTGAATAGTGACATACATTCACACCTGCCTATAGTGCAGCCAGGAGACTGCATTTCAGCTAGACATGTTTTTAAGAAACAGTGCTGCTTACAACTTCTGGGTGAAGGTAAAGCACATATAGGCAATCAAGCATTACCTCTGGGATGTATTTACAGATTCAGTTGGGACATACACTACCAGTCAAAAATTTGTACACACCTTGTCATTCTTTCTCATTCATTTTTATTAATTTCTACATTTTAGATACATACTGAAGACAACACATCTCTGAAGCAAGATAAATGGAATTATATAGATTATATAAATATATATATTATATTTTAGTTCCCCAATGATTCCACCTTTTGCTATGATTACTGCTTTGCACACCGTTTGCCTTCTCTCAATGAGCTTCATGAGGTAGTCACCTCAAATGGTTTTCACCTCACAGGTGTGCCTTGTCAGGGTTCATTTGTGGAATTTCTTGACTTCTTAATGGGTTTGGGACCATCCGCTGTGTTGTGCAGAAGTCAGGTAGGTACACAGTTGACAGTAATATTTGACATTAGAATCCATATTATGGCAAGAACCAATCAGCTAAGTAAAGCGAGTCCATCATTACTTTAAGAACTGGAGGTCAATCAGTCTGGAAAATTGCGAAAACTTTGAATATATCCCCAAGTGCAGTCACAAAAACCATCAAGAGCTACGACAAAACTGGCTCACCTGAGGACTGCCCCAGGAAAGGAAGACCAAGAGTCTCCTCTGCTGCTGAGGATAAATTCATCTGAGCCACTAGCCTCAGAAATGGCAAGCTAACAGCAGCTCAGATTAGAGCCCAGATAAATGCCACACAGAGTTCTAGTAGCAGACACATCTCTACATCAACTGTTCAGAGGAGACTGACCAATCAGACCTTTATGGTCAAACAGCTGTTAAGAAACCACTACAAAGGAAAAGCAACAAGCAGAAGAGATTAGTTTGGACCAATAAATACCAGGAATGGACATTAGACCAGAGGAGATCTGTTAGGATGACCATATTCTGTTTCTCTGAAAAGAGGACACACTTCCAGCTCGCGCGCGACAAAATTTTCAGTGCCGCCCCCCCCCCATTTTTAGGGGTTTTCTGTGGGTCAGGGGGCTTTCTGTGCTTCAAACTCAGTTAAAAAGATATTCTGAATTCCCCAGAAAAGAACACTTTACCTGGATATACAGAAAAATAGCCCAAAACACTCACAAACAGTTGCTTTGTGGAGATGGAACAACGAGACAGCAGACGTGAGAGAGTCGAGGTAGTTTACTAATTTATCTCCACTTCACAGCACATCTGAACTCAACCAACCTGCGTAGTTTTTGCGGGAAAAACAATAACAACCAGCTTAACCCTGGAACCGGAATAACGCACTACATTCACTCCAATCTTAAAGGCACAAGTCCTCTTTGGTGAATGTCTCTCATGTCTCACAAAGTGGGTCCACCACACAGGCCCCCCAGAATTCACCAAAACCAATACCAACAACAGTGCAACCACAGCAACCGTAAAGTGCAAACTCACAATCACATGAACAGACACAAAAGAAACAGTCAACGTTGTGGGGGGCGGACCACCCGGCCGAAACGGCTACATGTCACTGGAGGGGGGTCGCCCAAGGCCGGGACCCCGACCGCCAACGGGGCCCGGTCCGGAGCAGGAGGGCGCCCCCGCCACGGGGGCAGGGCCAACCGAACCGGCTCCCCCATGTCCATGTGAGCAGGTTTAAGACGGTCAATCGTGACCCGCTCTGGCCTACCGCCCACGTCCACGACAAAGTTCTTAGTGCCTGCCTGTAGGACACGGAAAGGCCCGTCGTAGGGGGGCCTCAGCGGCGTCCGGTGGCCATCATGTCTGATGAAGACGTACTTCGCAGACGGCAGGTCTTTGGGGATGTAGGACTGGGGAAGGCAGTGGCGAGACGTCGGAACAGGAACGAAGGCGTCGGCGACGCCACGGCCCTCAGCACGGTGGGAGGTGGTTGACCAGGGAGTCGCGGCGTCCGGAAGAAACTCCCCGGGGAGAGGCTGACCGTACACCAGCTCGGCGGACGAGGCCTGGAGGTCCTCCTTGGGGGCCGAGCGGAGACCAAGCATGACCCACGGAAGGCGGTCAACCCAGTTACCATCCGTAAGACTGGCCTGAAGAGCGGCTTTCATGTCCCAATGGAAACGCTCACACAGTCCATTGCCCTGCGGATTGTACGCTGTAGTGCGGTGTATCTTCACCCCCAGGTGGTCAGCGACCGCAGTCCAGAGCTCAGACGTGAACTGAGGGCCCCGGTCGCTTGTGATGTCCCCAGGCGTGCCAAACCGGGCCACCCAGCACCCGACGAATGCCCGGGCAACGTCCGCTGCCGTGGTGGAAAAGAGGGGGACAGCTTCCGGCCACCTGGTGGACCTGTCTACCATTGTGAGCAGGTGAGTGTATCCGTGGGAGGCGGGCAGAGGGCCAACCAGGTCCACATTCACATGATCAAATCGCCTCTCAGGAACCACGAAAGGTGCCAAAGGGGCTTTGGTATGTCGGTGCACTTTGGCACGCTGGCACGGCACACACGAACCAGCCCAGGCCCTAACGTCCTTCCGAAGGCCAGGCCAAACAAACTTGCCGCCCACCAGTTTAGCCGAAGCCTTCACGCCGGGGTGAGAAAGACCGTGGATGGCGTCGAAAACCCGACGGCGCCAGGCAGCAGGCACCAGAGGGCGCGGACGACCGGTGGAGGTGTCACAGAGGAGGGTTGCGTTGGCCACGTCGAACTTCACGTCGTTCAGCTGCAGGGCCGTAGGGGCTGACCGGTATGCTTGTAAGTCAGAATCCACAGCTTGGTCTGCTGCCATGGCAGCATAATCAAGCCCCAGGTGGACAGAACCAACGACTGCCCGAGAGAGGCAGTCGGCAACAAAGTTGTCCTTGCCGGACAGGTGCTGGATGTCGGTGGTGAACTCTGAGATCGCAGAGAGCTGCCGCTGCTGACGGCCAGACCAAGGCTCCGAAGACTTGGCCATGAAGAAAGTCAGTGGTTTGTGGTTCACGAAGGCAGTGAACTGCCGGCCCTCCAACAGGAATCTAAAGTGTCTGGTGGCGAGGAAAAGAGCCAGCAGTTCCCTGTCGAAGGTGCTATACTTGCGTTCGTTCTCCCGGAGCTGCTTGGAGAAGAAAGCCAGCGGCTGCCAGGCCCCGGCCACCCACTGCTCGCACACCGCCCCCACTGCGTAATCAGAGGCATCCATTGTGAGTGCGACGGGGGCCGTGGGAGAGGGGTGCACCAGCAGAGCAGCACTGGCCAGTGCGGCCTTGGCAGCGTCGAAAGCTTCGTCCATTTCAGCGGACCAGTCTAACACGTCCTTAGGCGCCTTGCCCCGCAGAGCCTCATAAAGCGGACGTATGAGGTGGACAGCACGGGGAAGGAAACGGTTGTAAAAGTTCACCATGCCGTTGAATTCCATCAGGGACCGTACTGTGTGGGGGCGGGGGAAATCGGTGACGGCCTCCACCCTGGCAGGAAGGGGGACGGCTCCCTGTGGCGTGACATGGTGTCCGAGAAAGGTGATGGACGACAGGCCAAACTGGCACTTAGCCGGGTTGATGATGAGGCCATGGTCGGTGAGCTGCTCGAACAGACGCCGAAGGTGTGTCATGTGCTCCTCCGGGGAAGCGCTGGCCACAAGAATGTTGTCCAAGTACACAAACAAAAATGGCATGTTGCGCAGCACAGAGTCCATAAGGCGTTGAAACGTCTGTGCCGCGCCTTTGAGGCCGAACGGCATGCGTAGGAACTCAAAAAGTTCAAAGGGCGTGATGACAGCCGTTTTCGGCACATCCGCTGGGTGGACCGGCACCTGGTGGTAACCACGAACCAGGTCCACCTTGGAAAAAATGACGGCCCCCGCCAGGTGGGTAGAAAAGTCCTGTATGTGTGGGACGGGGTACCGGTCAGGGGTAGTGGCGTTGTTCAGGCGACGGAAATCGCCACAGGGACGCCACCCACCATCAGCCTTGGTAACCATGTGCAGGGGGGAAGCCCACGGGCTGTCCGAGCGGCGCACAATGCCAAGGCGCTCAATGGTCGAAAACTCCTCCCTGGCGATCGCAAGTTTGTCTGAGTCAAGATGTCTGGCCCTGGCGTAGACAGGTGAGCCCACGGTGGTGACATGGTGCTCCACGCCATGCTTAGCAACAGCAGACGAGAAGGTGGGTGTAGTGAGGTCGGGGAACTGGGCAAGCAGGCGTTCATACTGGTTGCCGGAGGCAAGTGTGTTCACCAGGCAGAGTGCTCCCGCTCCCCCAAGCGTGCAGGGGTAAGAAGCAAAGGAGATCGCATCGATCAGGCGGCAGCACTTAACATCCACAAGCAGGTTGAAAGCACAGAGGAAGTCTGCACCCAGGAGCGGTGTGGACACAGCAGCCACAACAAAGTCCCAGCTGAAACGGCGCCCGCCAAAACACACATCCACTGACCTGGTGCCGTATGTACGTATGGGCGTCCCGTTGGCGGCGTCCATCTGGGGTCTGTGCTCGCTGGCCAAGGTGTCCGCGACCTGAGCCGGCAGGATGCTGTGCTGCGCGCCTGAGTCGACCAGCAGCCGCCGGCCGGACAATGAGTCTGTGATGAACAGCAGCTTGCAGCCACTGCCGGCGCCCAGAGCTGCTAACGAGCGCCGGCTCCGGCGTTTCCCCGTACCTTGAAACTGCAGGGCTGGCGGCACTGTTTGGCTTTGGCTCCAAATCTGGCATGATAATAACAGAATCCGTCGTCTCGGTGGTGTCGAGCTGTCACCACAGCCGCGGTGTCTGCATAGTCCTCCGTGGGCGGTGTAGGAGCGTCCTGGCGGGGCAGCAGGGCATGGACGAACTGCTGGCAGTTGGCCAGGAAAACCCTGTCCGCTTCTGCAGCTAGGGCACGATAGTTTTTGCCGGAGGATAGAGGGGAACTGGCCAATGCTGTGCGAACAGGCGCCGGGAGTTGACGCAGGAAAACGTGTGTGAACAGGAACGAAGGATCAGCCGATCCTAGCACAGCCAACATCTTCTCCATCAAATCCGACGGCTTGCCATCACCGAGGCCATTGAGAGAAAGCAGACGGTCAGCCTTCTCCAACTCCGACAGTTCGTACAGCCCCAGAAGGAATGTCTTTAATGCATCATACTTGCCGGCTGCTGGCGGAGCTTCCAACAGCATCATTGCGCGTGCTGTGGTGGAAGCATCCAACGCCGCTACTTCGTGGAAGTACTTGGTTGCATCCTGCGTAATTCCCCGCAGCTGGAATTGGGCTTCGATGTGCTGAAACCACGGCCGTGGGTTATGTTGCCAAAAGTCGGGCAGCTTGACTGTCGCAGCATAGATGTTGTTAGCTCCCCCGCTAGCCGCGTCGGTAGCGGCGACTGGTACGGGAGCTACAGAGGCGGCGTCGTTGTCAGACATCGTCCGTACACGTCGGGGTCACCAATGTGGAGATGGAACAACGAGACAGCAGACGTGAGAGAGTCGAGGTAGTTTACTAATTTATCTCCACTTCACAGCACATCTGAACTCAACCAACCTGCGTAGTTTTTGCGGGAAAAACAATAACAACCAGCTTAACCCTGGAACCGGAATAACGCACTACATTCACTCCAATCTTAAAGGCACAAGTCCTCTTTGGTGAATGTCTCTCATGTCTCACAAAGTGGGTCCACCACAGCTTTATAAATAATATATTTATTAATTTAAAGCAATTCTCCTAAACAATATAATCAGTCACATAAAAATATGGCATGCTCTAGTCTTTAATAGTTATTGACTCAAGTTGTGTAGGAACACATGTATTCAGGTGTTTAACAAAATAAGAAATAATCATCTCTCTTAAGTCTGAAACTTACACCTTAGTTAGGAAAAGTGAGGTAGAGTACCATTCTTCAAAATAACCTCCCAATTATCAATTATGTAAAAATAGAAATAATGTGTCAAATATTAAACAAAAAGAAAAAAGAGAGGTAGTCTATTCTTCAATGTTCAGTTAGCCCATTCTTCAAAATAATGTGTCTAATGGCAAATGAAAAAAATATAGAAATAATGCCTCAAGTCAACAGTCCTTTTTTCCTTCTTTTTCCTTTTCTTGTTAGCTACAGAGACATAAGTCCCAGCTTTGCAGACTGTACATTCTGCCTCCCATTTGACACGACCCGGACGAAAACAGGGGTACTTTTTTCGCATTTCATCAGTGAAATGACATTTGCGTTTCGGCATTTTCTTTCAGTTCGAGTGTTCTCTCGCAGTGTGCCTACCTGCCTGTCAGCCTGCGAGGAGTGAGTGAGTGTGGAGCGTTCCGGGGTTCGGCTCAAACTCCGCCTCTCAGAGCGTGTTTCCAAAGGAACCATTCAACGTGAATGATTAATACACTGGTCTGTGACGCGCTCAAGCTCGGCAAGATCAAAAACACGGACATTTGAAGGACTTTATAAACGCCGGCCGGACAGGCCGGACAGCCTCTCAAAATAGGACATGTCCGGGCAAAAGAGGACGTATGGTCACCCTAAGATCTGTGCTTTGGTCTGATGAGTCCAAATTTTAAATCTTTCGTTCCACCTGCCGTATCTTTGTGAGACCAGAAAAGGTGAATGGATGGTCTCTACATGCATGGTTCCCCCCGTGAAGCATGGAGGAGGAGGTATGATAGTGTGGGAGTGCTTTGCTGGTGACACTGTTGGGGACTTTTTCCAAACTGAAGGAACACTGAACCAGCATGGCTACCACAGCATTCTGTAGTGACATGTCATCCCATCCAATTTGCATTTAGTTGGACCATCATTAATTTTTCAACAGGACAATGACCCCAAACACACCTCCAGGCTGTGTAAGGACTGTCTGACCAAGAAGGAGATGAAGGAGTTCTGCATCAGATGGCCTGGCCTCCACAGTCACCTGACCTAAACCCAATCCAGATGGTTTGGGATGAAATGGACCTCAAAGTGAAGGCAAACGGGCCAACAAGTGCTCAGCATCTCTGAGAACCTCTGCCCGCTATCCCGACAGCACTGCCCACTGTTTTCAAGTCACTCTGCTGCTTTGACATATCTACTGTTGCCATGACAACTACATACCACATTTAAAGTGATCATTTTAACCTGAACCACAAGCTTTCCATAAACCTTTTGGAAAGCACAAATTGTGTTGCGTGCCACACTATCTAAATACATTTACGCTATAAGCAGTCAAAATGGAACTACTGCAGAAACTAGTCAGGTCACATAATCTGATGAATCACAGAATGGGCGTAACACCTGTTGTCATTTAACTCCAGTAACTCCAGAGTGTGTGACCAGACACTTTACCAATGAGTATTTCTCACACGGTACACAAGCCCCCACATGCCAATTAAATGTAACATTTGTTCACGCAACCAGTCTGTGGTTTTTTTTTGCATGTAGCAGCCATTTTACACATGGATGTGACAACAGCGAGTGTTGAAACATGCACAGATTTGACATCATATCTGGGCTGTCATGTCAGTAAATATGAGTAAAATACAGACTTTGCTTATCCTGAGTGAATGCACTGCCAGAAACACAGACGTAGGGGGGTAATTCACAAATTACTGGAGATCCCCAGGTAATATTAATCCTGTGCAAATAGAACATAAGTTTAAATGTGTGATATGGAGACCGTCACCCATATGACGCAGTTTCAAGGCAGGAATGCTCAGCAGTGGGGTTAAGTGCACAAATGTCTAGTTATATTTCAAAGCTGGAAAAAGTCTAACAAAGACGCAAAAACAAAACTATTTCCAAAAAATTATCTGAAACAACTAATTTAAAAGCAAAAGGTGCAGCATATTTAAAAGCTTTCCCTCCCAACACCCCATCGTATGTAAGATGACACTAGAATACTCTTGTCGGGTTTGATTTTTGCACATAATGTAATCAGGTAAGGAGGAACTGATCTAAGGGTTGCTCTTTAAAAGCTAGCAAGTAGGAGTGTCTGCACACATACAGCAATGGTCACTAACAAAGTGCACAGAGCACTGAGCTACATGAAATAACTGCATCCTGCAAGAGAATGTAAAGTGGAATGATATGCAGAATAACGTGCACCTGCATTCTGTAGCAGCTCATCACCATAATCCAGGAAAGGTAAAAAACAAAACAAAACAAAAGAAGGTTGCAGCTATGAGATGTTCCCTTGTCTTGAAAA
This sequence comes from Acanthochromis polyacanthus, assembly GCF_021347895.1. Classification (NCBI taxonomy): domain Eukaryota; kingdom Metazoa; phylum Chordata; class Actinopteri; family Pomacentridae; genus Acanthochromis; species Acanthochromis polyacanthus. The sequence goes on along the minus strand of NC_067124.1, from coordinate 4,970,432 downwards.
GGATTAACTTCATATTAATTCTAGCTTTAAGACAAGAGATTCAGGGATTCACTGTAATGCATGGTTTTCTGTTACAAATGACGTCTGCACAGCAGAAGAAAACAAGACTACGCAAAACACAAGTAATAATTGGGCCTTTAACATAAAATTTTTTTAACAAAAACTCCAAACTCCTAATTGTTTTTCTTAATACTGGACACCTATAAGACAGTGTGGTTTGGCTGTCTGTCTCTTTGTGTAACCCTGTGATGGACTAATGATCAGTCCTGGGTGGTCCCTCACCTTTCACCCATTGGAAGCTGGGGGAGGCTCCAGTCCCCTGTGACAGGATAAAGCAGGTAGAGCTAATGGATAATGGCTGGAGGTTGCTTTTTTTCTTCAAAACACAATGCAGCATGGGCGTAACGGACGCGGGGTACGCGTGGGACATGTCCCCCGCACTTTTTTCAGCCGTTACAACAGCTAAACCCGTTATTAGCATCCAGTAACGTGTTTTCCCGAGCCGTCTTTGAATGCACCATGAGCGCATGGTAACGCCGGTGTTCCACAGCAGACGTGCTGCTGTGCTGAGCAGTGTTGAACGTGCGTCTGGAGTAATGTTTAGCAAACCAGTCAGAGCCAGCAAGAAGCAAAAAACTTTACACAGTTCTTTCCAAACAAACCATGTAAGTTGTGTGACCTTGTTGGATGCAAACAATGTTAGACTTGTTAGCTAAATGATGACAAGGTAAAACGTGGCAATATATCAATATGTTAAGCTAGTTAACAATAATTTAAATGTGGTTGCTTCTGTTACATTACTGCTAATTAGTTTATTCTTGGAATAAACCCAGTCCTCTTTTATTTCTGGGCAGAAGATGTGCTCACAATTGCTCTCCATGTATTTAAGTCTTTTGGTCCCAAAAGAGGAGAGCCAGGGAGGAGAAAAAAAGAATAGGCTTTCTATGGTATAAAAGTGGTTAAATTTACAACTATTTTTACTGCTTCTCTTTCAAATTCTATCTCAGAATTTTGATTTTCAGATTTTTTTTAATGATTATTTCCATAACAAAGAGCAGAGTCAGGCAGGAGATGGACCAGAGGCAGCGGCCAGCAGTAATGTTGACCATGCAGGGTCTGCAGAGGTGAAAAAAAAATATATATATAAGTGGCTGAGAAAAAAATATGTATCTATGGGTTAAAGTGATTTTGAGGTTAAATTCTACTGCAGTTTTTACTCTTCCTAATGCTATTTCAGAATTTTTCTTACCACATTTTTTATGTTTATTGCCATAACAGAAAGAGCAGAGTCAGGGAGGAGATGGATCAGAGGCCAGCAGCAGGGACAAGGATGTAGGGTCTTTACAGGTAAGGAGAGATTATAACTTCCCGAAAATAAGATATCTATTGCAGGGAGAAACCAGGCAGTACTGATCATTTCATGTTCAGTGTTTGGCACCTTTGGCTACTCGTCCAGTAGATGTTGAAGGGACATTGTTGTCAACTCAACTAGAGTTTGGCCACTAAAACTTTAGATTTTATAGTTTAAAGTTTTATACTTTATAGTTTAAAGAACTAGCCTAGTTGGTCCCCTGGTATTGTACTGTGGCTGTTAGGGATTATGTGGTTCTTTAGCCACTAAGGACGGTGCAATTAAATGTAAGAGAATGATAAATCGCTCTGAAAAATTTGTCTCCCTCACTTCTGAGATGGTGGTTACGCCCATGCAATGCAGTACAATAACTACTTGTAGCTGTTTATTTATTTGTTTATTTTATGACTGAATCCATTGAACCACCTCAACTAGTTAATATATATAGTCATTCATTAATTAATTTAAAAACTGTCTAAAAAACTAACTAGATGATTGTATAATTACAGTGTATTGAACTCTAATTTCTACAGGACGGCTGTGTACAGTACATTTAAGCATCAGCAGATACTGCCAGGAAAATGTATTGTATATCTAAGGAAAGAGGATGCTGGATACTGTTCATATTGTAAAACTCATTGAGACAAATGTAGGATTTGGAGAAATATCAACAAAACTGCAGTGATTGGTGTAGATAGAGCAGCATTTTCTTGGTGTTTATTTTTCCTTCCCTGTGTATTTCTGTAGGAGTGTCAATCCAACAGTGTGCTACAATTTTAGTATGAAGATTGTTTGGCTTGTCTGCTTCATTTTCCACCCTCCCCAAGCTGTGGGCAATTCTCTCGTATTCAGACAGCAATGCCAGGAAGGCAGAGTGAAGATTAATGTCGGATTCTTTCCAGCATGTTGCAGCCATATAGGGCAGCCTTTCTTTTTCAGCTGATTAACTCTCTGTTCAGCCATCTGAACATGATGAACAGGTATGTGTTCTATCTGCAGCCTTTAATGAGTGACACACATTGTCAAATCATTGTTACACATCCCAGATCCACTGGTGACCTCGGTGATTAAATCTCTGGCAACCAGCTGCAGGCTCCTGGAAAAAACCTAATGGCTTTCTGTGCTCTTGCTGGCATTGCCTATGTCTTGATTCTCTACTGTAGTACTCTGCCTGCTAGTACATGTAGCTTCCAGCGCACTTAAATATAATATATTATGCTATAGCAGTGTATCATGGTCATGTGTAAGTCAACACAGTGCAACATTTATAGTCTCTGTGGATGCTTTGGACATTCTGTTTAAGGCCAAATGGCTAGCACATAGACCTGAGGGTAAACTGTTGATCATTATTTATTGCTCATAGGGAGCCTGGTTTGCATCATAGAAAACAGATGCAATTAGTGTTTGATTCAGAATCCATTGTCCACTACCGGTCAAAAGATTTAGAACACCCCAATTTTTCTAATTTTTCATTAAAATTCAAGTAGTTCAAGTCCAATGAATAGCTTGAAAAAATGCAAAGGTAAACTGCCAGAAGTCAAAAAGGTAAAGTTACCCAAAGCTGAAAAATAATGTACATTTTAGAATTATACAAAAAGGCCCTTTTCAGGGAACAAGAAATGGGTTAACAACTTAAAGCTTTTCTGCAGCAATGAAGCTTCAACTTTGAGAGTTGATGCTACCAAATCCTACAGGTGTCCCAACTTTTCTTGATTACTTACAACGTCCTCTGTCTGCAGGAGGTCTGTCAAACAACATCCTGATACCACCCTTAACCGCATGATCTTCTCACTACCGTGAAGACAACACAAACAACCATGGAGAGACACAAGAACAGAGGTAATCTGATGGATCCGGATCAAGGCAAACTAACTGTTAGGGATAGTTTGGTCTCGGTGTTTTCAGTGTAAGTGAATCCTGTATTTCAACTTCTTCAGCACTGTAGTTGTTTGTTTTTTTTATGGCAAGCATCCCCAAGTTCCATCAGAAACAGTTCCATAACAGTGAGACCACGATACACAACATTAGGCTCAGTAGATCAGAGAATTTTAAATTGCAGTGAATCTCATGTTCCCTATTACAAGGCCAAAGTCAGATCTGAAGAACTCTAGTTGACATTTTTATTCTCGTCTAATCGAAACTGTAAACTCCAACGTGAAGAACTGTGATGGGCCTGGCTGTACTTCCTCTTCTTTCCCTGTGTTTTCCCTATTTTTGTGTCTCTTGTGGTTCTTGATCTATCTTGCAGTCTTTCTGTGTGTGACTTGTAGGTATGTTGCTCCAATCTCTCTTTCTCCTGGTTGCGCACCAATCAGTACACAGCTCATTATTTGCAGTGTGTTTCCACCAGACTGTTCTGCCTGCTACAGTGTTGTTTATGGTTCAGCCTCTGTGCTCTGTTTTCTCCTTGTGTTTCTGACTTTAACTAACTTAAAGGTCTTCTATTGTGATCCACTTCCTGCCTGCTCTGCTCAGCTTAGCTGAACTCCAGTGCTCGCCTCAGACTCCTATCTCCAGCCTGACTTTCTCACTGCCAGCCAACCACACCACACTCACCTTGCCATACCAGCCACCTGTCGTTTGCCTGCCAGCAATCAGCTCATCTTGCCATTCCTCCAAACTCCCAGTCTGCAAATCTCCTTGGCCAGCTCTTCCGTCTGCTACCCTAGTTTGCTGCCTGACAGCTGATTCCCTACCAATCCATTCCATCTTCTTTGTTGCAACTTTCAGCATTTTACAAGAAACCATTCTTAATCAGTGCCAACCTGTGTGTAACTTGACTTCTGCTTTTGAATCCAGAAAATCCCATTGAATGTAAAAATAACAGCCTTAATACAATGGTTCAGCCTCGTCTTTGCATGTTGCATGCTTGGTAACCTATTGAAAATGACAGCAGGTGGTGTTTTAATACCAAATAAAATCTTGTCCTACACACCAACCTACAATTCTTTCGTTATCATTTACTCATTCAGGAAGAGAGAAAGCTGAAACTGAGAATCACCATAGTATGAAATGCAAAGTCAACATACAACAGTGGTAATAGTGCTGTAAATCATGAAATTAAACAAAAGTGTTGGATATTACATACTCAAGGGCAATGCTTGTTATGCTTACACTGATTAATTTAGGGTTGAGACTTTAAAGCGTTACTTTTTATTAATTAATTACAGAAAAAATATTGCGTGAAAAATATAATCACCTCCATAATATAAGTAATCACACCTTTCTCAGTTCCCTAATTTTTGGCACACTGGTAACAGTGATGCACACTCCAGCCCAGTAGGTGGCGGTAATGAACCTAAAGTCTGTTTTCCAGCCATGAAGAAGATACACAGGATGCCTGAGTGATGTCAGCACAAGAAAGTTTGGTGATGGAAGATGAGACGCATTGAGTTTAAAAAAAAAATCTTCCTGATGACAGCTTGAATAATAGCCTGGTTGTATGCAAACTGTGCAACTAAGAGTTGTCTGATCACTTCATCCCACGATATCACCTCAATGCAAAACATGTTGCTGTTAGCACTAGAGCTAAAGCTTTGTGTTCATTTTCTCTCCCATGGAAATGAGTCACATCTGAATATTACGCACCTGGTGGGCAAGTCACTTGCAGGCCTATAGTGGTCATATGACAGCCCCTTCAGACCTTCAGTCCAGTAGAAGCATTGGACCAACATGGCAGCTTGGTTACAAACTTTCTCTTTTATTACGAAAGCCATTCAGCAAAAAAATATTTCTGAAAGCATTTGAGGCGAGAAATAAGCTGCTTAAATTGTCCTCGTTTTAATTCAACGACGGCTAAGTGTCTTAGGAAGGAGTGAGGCCACCATGTGAACCTTGGAACTGATTCTACAAGTGTCTGGAACTCAAGAAATTGACCACCAATTTTCCCAAATTCATCCACTCATTTGGTGTTTTGATTATGTTGGAAAGAACTGTCTAACACTTCAGTCCTAAAATTTTCCTTAGAAGTTCAACTGAGTTGAAATGTGGTGATGCAAAGTTACTCTGCTAACAGATAGCCTTTTCGGTAATGACCCTTTGTGATCGGCCCTAATGTGGAGGGATTCAATGATTGTCTTCCGGATAACATTCAAGTCAGTACTCTTCCCTATGACTGTGGTTGTATGTACTGAACAAGAATGAGACACTATGTATTAATTTGCAGTGACCCTTTCCTCTAACAGTACAAGTGGACTCTAACCATGTCAACAAAATATTACCCACAGTTTAACACAGGTGCTAGGTCCTATCAATGTAGAATATCAAGGCTTAGTTTTCTTCTTCAATTTGTTACCCATCTGCATATTTTTAAGTGTGGGAACAATTTTACCACCTGTTGCACTCAAACAACTGAGGAGCAAGCACTGAATGAAAAATGGATCCTCCACTGATGCATAACATTCAGTGTTTTTCCTGACTAAATCTCAAAAATAGTTTCATTACTATGCATTCTAATACATCAAAACAAGAGTCAATACTTGCTTTCTTTGTTAAACTTCAAAAAGCTACCGGAGCAGCTGATTCACCTGCTCAGGAGTCTGCAGGGAGTCACAGAGCACCGGACTGTTGGCTTTGCAGTCAGAAGTTACAGTGGATGTCATCAGCACAGGCCCTTCTACTACCATCAGGAGATTCCGAAAAACAATCTTATCCTGACATCAAAGAACACTTTGACTCGTGGCAACAGTGAGATTTAGACTTAAGAACTTCTTTTTTCAATTTGTTTTATTCTTTGATTTGCATATGCACAGTTTATGACCATTAGTACATTTTGTTGGGCTGTAGTTTCCAATTGACCTTTTCGGGAACAACAAGTGCACTACTCCAAATGGTCCCAGCATTCTTATTCTGGTCATTCACAAGTTATTTTAGCACTTAAACCAGCTAAATGTTGATACAAATCCCTTCTTAGTGAAATCAGTTGAATGCCACTCAGGTAAGAGCTGTTTTTGATCTGGAAGAGCAGCAAATGATGGGAAGATGAATAAGATTTCCCATTAGGGAGAGCAGAGTAAGCAGTAAGTTTTGACTGGATAAGTTTGATTTGTTTACACTGGGAAGCGTCGTCTCTCTGTGTGTTATAATGCTGCACCTGCTTCAGCTTCAGATTTTGGAGCTGTTAATCAGTCCTGCGAATCAAACCAGCGTGGCTCGTAAATGATTGAAGCTGACTCGGGACTGATTTTAAATGAGTGTTGATGAAGGTTAAATGCAAAGCTACTACGCTGCTTTTAGTTTGCATGGTCCAACCTGCTTGAATACTCTGCCACATCACATGAGAGGACCTCCATTATCAACATCATTTTAAGGCAGTTTAAAACAGAACTTTTCTCCTTCACACTTGATCAGCTTTATTGCTTTTAATGTTGTTGAACTTTTGCTTCCAGCCTTACTTAAACTGTATTTCACTGTAGGATTTCTGATATATGTTTTGATATACGTTTGTAAGGGTTTTCTCCAACAATTATAATCATAAGATTATAATAATGTTTCTCCACCAATATTAATGTAGGGTTAATGTTTGCTCAAATGAGGTTAATTAAGGGTTTTATACAGAATTATTATCTAGTCTACCTGATATTCGACCAGCAAAGTATTTAGATTAGACAAATATAATAATTAGCAGATGAAACACTTCTTGTTGCGTGTCAAGAAGAACTTCAGGAATTATAAGGGGAATTATTTAGCTTGAGAGGTTAGGTAAAAAATTGAGGTAGCTGGAATCTATACAAGTTAGGGACCAAAATGTGAACAACAGAACAATTGAGGCACTGAACTTATATTTATGTACATTTATTAAACTAAGCTAAACAATAACAACAACAACAACACACATTAAGACGAAAAACAACACAAAACAAATAAGAGGGTTAAATGTGAATGATGGAAAAAGGGAAGGAAGAGAACACAATATTTCAACGTAACACTGGGATTAATATTACACTTGAAATATGGAGTTCTGAGGGAAAAGGGATAAATAGACCACACCTGAAAGCAGCCGTCAATTTGATAGTAAGCTAATTTGTTAGCCTGTAAATATTATCTTTGAAAAGATAATTTGAGAAAGTTGCACCAAGTTCCAGTGACTGAAAGGTACTTGCGTGCCGTGATGATGATGATGATGATGCTGCCTTGGTGGATGGTCCGGTCGGCCTTGGTTGATGTGGGTCGGAACAACAGTGGACTGAGTGGAGCCTCAGAGTGATGGATAGCAAGTCGACTTCAAAATTCAGGAGAACTCATGAGAACTCAGAATGGTGCTTTCAGATGTGGTCTTTTAAAGTGTGCCTTTGCATATCATTAACTCAGCCGGGGTCTGGTACATCCTCTGTCAGGGAAGGCTGAGGTCCAGAGGTTCCCTTACAGAGTTACATTTTCAGGAAATTTCTGCAACTTTCCAAAATATTAAAATTTGTTGAACATGGTTTATCTAGGAGCATTACTGATAGATAGCTGATTAAAATGGTACCAAACATGCTCATATGTGATCGGTAGACATGTTAAAATTCTGACATTGATACTAATCAGGAGGAATAAAATATTAAAAGTAAGGCAAGAGGTAGATTAATCATGAAGTCATTGACAAGATCACTTGTTTGGTGAAATGGATGTACATAAAAGAGTTTTGTCCAGAATTGGGAGATGATTGTCTTTGTTAGTTTTGAGGTGAGTCCAGAGTTCCTTTGTCTATGAACGGAATGTCTTTGAAGTGGTCCTCCAGGTTCCTGAGCTTTTTCCTTTCTGTGGTTAAGGAATCAGTCAGAATTTTTATTGCCATCAATTTGGTTCTTTGGAGGCTTGGTGGTACTTGGGTGTTTTGAGCCAGTCTCTTGCTAAGACAGGTCCAATACACATCCTGGAGGTCTGTATTGGGGGGAATCCTTTAAAGTCAGCTCTCGGCCTCGCTTTCTGCTGACTTGGTGCTTCGCACCCCATGCCAGACATGTCCCACATCTGGCATGGTGTCCTGGTGTCCCTCTTGCTTCGCTGATCAAAAGGGGAGCCCGTCTCCATCCTGTAGCTGCCGAGGTGCTAAATCTGTTCTTGTCCTGTTTCACTGTATAATGATGGCTGGTGGATCCTACATCACCATGCTGAGTACTACCATCATGAGTGCTTTAGCCAGTCAGATATTTCACAAACTTGGAAAAAATAGAAAACACACTTAACAGTACTTAAGGCATGTGCAAAATAATATTTCACAGTTCGTAAATGCTTTTTGTGGTCAGTCTTTGACTTCCTAAATTAGGGATTTTGAGCGACTCTTTCTGGCAGGTCACCTCAATTTCTGACATATTTTTAGCATGTCTTGTGGGCAGTGGCATCTTTAAGATCTCCCCACAGATTTTTACTCATCTTCCAACAGGGGCCTGGAAGTTTCACTGCAAAAGCTTCCCCTTGTACTTCTTGGTTGTGAATTCTGAGATCTACTTTGGTTCATTGTCCTCTTTTCACTTTCTTAACTGGCTGAAAGACATCTGCATCCAAAATTTGCTGATATTTAGTGGAACCCATTCTTCTCTGCAGTGTTCCTGCATGTTTAAGAATTGGCTGACTTAACTGTGATGTCCAAAAGGATCCATTCCAACTTCATTTGGGGCACAGCACCTGTTAATCTTGTTTACATGTTGCTTTGCAGTGTTTCAGCATTCTACCATGTAGACCCTGTTTGTGCTGCTCAGTGGAAGAATGAACTACCACTCTTTTCTTCCATGTGTATAAAGGCTTTGTGGCCTTTTAGGTTTTCATCATGACTTCCATAGTTCCCCTCAGCTGCTTCAGAAAGCTGAGACTGGAAGCTGAAGGTACTTTGATATCTCTTCATAGCTCTGCTCTGCTTTGCAGATTGTCACTTTGTTTCATTTTGAAATCCTCAGTCAAGTTGCTTCGAGGTAGTTGTTGAGTGTTAGCATACGGTTTAAATCTATCAGATTTGCAACTGTCATCAACTGACAGCTCCTAATGGCAATTCCTGACCTGCCTCACAAGTCCTAATGAGTCATTTACACACGTGGACAAAATTGTTGGTACCCCTCAGTTAAAGAAGGAAAAACCCACAATTCTCACTGAAATCACTTGAAACTCACAAAAGTAACAATAAATAAAAATTTATTGAAAATTAAATAATCAAAAACAGCCATTACTTTTGAATTGTTGATTAACATAATTATTTAAAAAAACAAACTAACGAAACAGGCCTGGACAAAAATGATGGTACCTCTATAAAAGATTGAAAACTATTTGACCAGAGTGACATGATTAACTCAGGTGTGTCATTTAATTGACATCACAGGTGTTTCCAAACTCATAATCAGTCAGTCTGCCTATTTAAAGGGAGACAAGTAGTCACCCTGCTGTTTGGTGAAAAGGTGTGTACCACACTGAACATGGACAACAGAAAGCGAAGGAGAGAATTGTCCCAGGACATCCGAAAAAAAATTATAGACAAACATCTTAAAGGTAAAGGCTATAAGACCATCTCTAAACAGCTTGAAGTTCCTGTGACAACAGTGGCTCATATTATTCAGAAGTTCAAGACCCACGGGACAGTAGCCAACCTCCCTGGACGTGGCCGCAAGAGGAAAATTGATGACAAATTGAAGAGACGGATCGTTGGAATTGTATCCAAAGAGCCCAGAGCAACCTCCAAAGAAATTAAAGGTGAACTCCAAGGCCAAGGTATATCAGTGTCAGATCGCACCATTCGTCGTTGTTTGAGCCAAAGTGGACTTCATGGGAGACGACCAAGGAGGACACCACTGCTGAAAAAAACTCATAAAAAAGCGAGACTGGAATTTGCAAAAATGCATGTTGACAAGCCACAAAGCTTCTGGGAGAATGTCCTTTGGACAGATGAGACCAAACTGGAGCTTTTTGGTAAGGCACATCAACTCTATGTTCATAGACTCAAAAACCAAGCATACGAAGAAAAGAACACTGTCCCTACGGTGAAACATGGAGGAGGCTCAGTAATGTTTTGGGGCTGCTTTGCTGCATCTGGCACAGGGTGTCTTGAAAGTGTGCAAGGTACGATGAAATCTGAAGACTATCAAGGCATTCTGGAGAGAAATGTGCTGCCTAGTGTCAGAAAGCTTGGTCTCAGTCGCAGGTCATGGGTCTTCCAACAGGACAACGATCCAAAACACACAGCCAAAAACACCCAAGAATGGCTGAGAGAAAAGCGTTGGACTATTCTAAAGTGGCCTTCTATGAGCCCAGATCTGAATCCCATTGAACATATGTGGAAGGAGCTGAAACATGCCATTTGGAGAAGACACCCATCAAACCTGAGACAACTGGAGCTGTTTGCTCATGAGGAGTGGGCCAAAATACCTGTTGACAGCTGCAGAACGCTCATTGACAAATACAGAAATCGTTTAATTGCAGTGATTGCCTCAAAAGGTTGTGCAACAAAATATTAAGTTATGGGTACCATCATTTTTGTCCAGCCCTATTTCATTAGTTTGTTTTTTTAAATAATTATGTTAATCAACAATTCAAAAGTGATGGCTGATTTTGATTATTTAATTTTCAATAAATTTTTATTTATTGTTACTTTTGTGAGTTTCAAGTGATTTCAGTGAGAATTGTGGGTTTTTCCTTCTTTAACTGAGGGGTACCAACAATTTTGTCCACGTGTGTAAGTGCAAATGAGTGCTTCATAATTTATCCTTCTATGTTTGAGAGTTGCTAATTCTTTTAATTAGGCCAGTGTTGTACATTTTGCGCTGTCGAGAGTCTGCTGGGGTTTGTCTGGCTTCGATACAAGGTTGAGTCAGTGAGTCTTACATTCATGTATTAGTCAATCAATAAACTGACTCCTACATCCAGATTGTTCATTTCCCCACACAAGGTAGTGGGCCACAACTTTTCCACATGCCACAAATATTGTTTCCTTTTTTTCTGTTTTGAACTTTATAGAATCAAGGGATTGTTACAAGGCTTGTTTTTTTTCTCATTTTCACTTCAAGAATCCAACAAGATATGCAAGTCACTTAAACAGTTGTTTATAAATGAGCTGAAAGTCACTATTAAGCTCTGTGAAAACAGAGGGGAGCTGATAGCTCTCTGTAAATCCATCTGTCCACCAGAAGCCCATTTCACAGTGTCATGCTGTTTCCACATTGTCTTCTGTTACACTGTTATCATAATATATATATATATATATATATGTGTGTGTGTGTGTGTGTGTGTGTGTGTGTGTGTGTGTGTGTATATATATACATACATATACACACACACACACACACACACACACATATATATATATATATATATATACACGCATAAAAATGCTGCATTAAAGATTCTGCCTTGAAAGAATATCAGAATGAACCGTCAACAAAATCCACCATGTACAATTTGTTTCTAATTTAAGATTGTACATGATCTTTGGCCCTCAGGATACGTCACTTCTGGTGAAAGTCGTAAGAAAGTGAAGGTTGAGATAAATGAAAAGCTTTCATAAGTTCTGTTAGATTAGCAATTCTTTGTTGCAGACAAAGTTAGTAAGGGTGAGTTTTTTAACTTGCTGACATGTTTGGACTACATCTACAGTCTTCCTCAGAGCATCATCTGACATGTGATGACGTGTGGTTTTTATCAGGTGTCCGGCCTGACAAATCTGTCAGAATCTCTCAGGCCGGTCACACCCCCCGCTGTCCGATGGTCTCTGGAGGATGGAGTCTTAGGTGTGTGAGATAGAGCAGGTCCCCTTGTCCCAGTTCATGAAATTATTGGCCAGCTGTTTGATTTCAGTGTTTTTTTAATCCACCTCTTGTGCTTGTTGGTCTCCAATGTTATGATTTTGTCCTTATCCCACGTCATCACACGTCAGAGGACTCTCTGAGGAAGACTGCAGACGTAGTCAAACATGTCCGGAAGGTAAAAAATTCACCTTTACTAACTTTGTCAGCAAAAGAGAAATGCTCATCTAATATAAGAAAACAACAAAATGAGCATAATCAATCTATTTAGTATGTTCTGTTAACTTGCATATGTGTCTCTACATCTGCCTGTCTGTCACCAGCCAACATTCCTGCTTTCAGCTGGGACTCCCCTGGTTGCTATGGCAACCCCATTCAGGAGGGTGAGGGGGATCTCAGCGCTTCTCACCTGAGCAGTTCCAGACTGACATACGACGATAGAGACAGACAGACATGCTGTGGGCAGGCGTGTCTCATCATCATTATCACAGCCATGGAGATATCACCATGGAGACCTGCGTATATGTGGGCGTGTCGTCGTGGGTGTTGGAGAGCACTGCCTCGCCTGGCAAACGTTGGAGTGGGAAGCTACACACCTCACCTATACAATATCATCGCCATCATGTATTATGGATCCTCCCCACCCCCTTTGTTCGTCGCTCCCCTGCTGTCGATTGGAGTCACAGGGTATTTTTAGGCGTGTATTTCTGTTTTCTCTCTGCTTGCACATAACCCGACACAGTCAGCTTCACATTGATTTTGCCGTTCGAGATTTCTCCTGCTCCCTCTCTGTCTTCTATCCCTCTGTCTCTCTCCAGCGTTCCCTCTCCACATTTCTTCTCCTTAGATTTCCCTTCCATCTGTTTTTTTCAGCCACCATCCCCATCCTTTCCATTCATTCTCTCCGCTTCTGGCACTTTGCGGTCTTTCCAGCACTCTTTCGTTTCTTCTATTCATCTCTTGCCTTTGTCGCTCCTTCCTCTGCTTTCATATTCCCTGTGCCATGTCACAGCAGCTGAGGCCTGCCACGAGCAGAATATGTGACTACCTGGATGTGTGTGTGAGAAAGAGAGAGAGCAAGAGAAAAAGGTAGAGAATGTGTGTGCACAATAGGACCAGCAGTCCTGTGGGGTGGGAGGCACAAACAACATCCGGAGGGCAACAAACGGCATTTTTACACTGGTGCTAAAACATATTCAGAGAAGAAAGGATGGATGTGGAGGGGTGGGGTGATGGAGGGAAAAAGTATGAACAGAAAAACGCGGCACCTTTGGACGATCTTAAAAACATCTCTTTTCCAGATGCTTTTTATTCTTGTCTTCATTTTTATGTTGCCTGTGCTCACATTTTTGTAGGCATCTGTGGCACTCTTCAAGCTGTGAAATCCCACCAAGGATGGCCTCTGGATAATTTAGTCTCTTTTCATGCTGCAACAGTCAGCACAGGACTAGACCACAGCTGTATTGACATCCTTGCCTGGTGTATTTAAAAGGAAAATCCATTTTGCAACACTTTTAAGCTGAAGGAGGAAATAACCTCTGGGGGATGTACCATGCATTTTTTGTTATTTTTGTTTAGAAATGAAATATAGATGTAAAAATCTTTAAAGTAAACTACAATAATATCTATAGAAGTTTCTCTACCACCACTTTTGTGGCTATACATTGTACATATTGTAATCACATAGGTATCAACCAAAGATGGGATGGACATTCAGACTACAACGCAGTACAGGAGAGAGAAATATTGCATATTTGTCCATTTCATGTGTTCAAACAACTACACAAAAAAATAAAAATATAAAACCCCAGAAAAGTTCCTGTCTTCCAGTTATATGTAGCTTTTACTTTAAGGACAGCTGACTAAATCCCGTAAGAATGATAATTGTTGAAATTCTGATGTGTTGTTTTCCTGGTTGCAGAAGGTCAGTGTATTATTGTTCCAATTTTACAAAGTGTAGTTAAAGCAGCGGACAGTGAAGTTGTACTAAAATTACCTTATTTTTAAGGGTGATGTCAGTTGTAAGTGCTGTCCCAAAATGCAACACAATCATGTTGTTTTAATCAGTTTATATATTTGTATTCACTCACTATGTGCTTCAGGTATGTAAGAACAGGTCTTCTGTCATTTGATAAGATACTACTACTTTTTGATATTAGCCTTTATATGAAGGTCAAAATGCATCATGAAAATATATTTTAACATGTATCTCACCATAAAATGCTGGCAGAAGAGGTATCTTTTCATGTGTGTGGCATATTGTGTGGAATCCTTTAGGGAAATACATGCACTTATTTCCTTCATTGACAACCAGTAGCCTCACTGCAGAGGCAGCAAACACTGACACTGTACCTCAGGCCTGTCAAAGTCTAAGATCACCACTGCCATCTTGCGCACAGGTAACCTGCGCATCATCATTTAACCACTACTTTTGAATCACTGCAATGAAAAGAAAATCCATTGTGCTGTGCCTTTTTGTCATACAAAGTAGGATGTAATGTCAGCTCTTTGTTGGAAACAATGTGGGAATTTGGTGGAATTTCAAAATTGGATTACTCTTTGTTGCACATAGAAATGACTAGTATCATCAGGCAGGGTAAGTGCTGCCGTTTGTTTTTATGTGCAGTCTGTAGGCCTACATTAGGAAGTGAAATGATTTTGTGACTTCAACTGAAAAGCAGGAGTGTCAAACTGAGTGAGTAAATTTGTAAAGATATTACTTTGCAGAGGTGTAATGTGTCTTTATAATACGCAACAAGAATAATTAAGAGCTCTTTTTTTGTGATGTGACATTAACATACTGTAGATATTAACATATCTATACTGAGTAATTCAAGCAAAACTAATAGCTGTAGAGAACACAGAGCTGCTGAGCTGTGTGCAGGTTGCAGTGATGATTAAATTATTTTCTCTCACTGATAGTGGAACTGTTGGAAAGGTCAAGCCATTTAGTTTCATTTGATATGCACTACATTTCACAGTAATAAATTCTTGGAGAGCAAGTAAACTGAGAAGAAAGGATGTGGATGCTAAGTGTGCCGTCAGACTCGAAGAGTTAAGTACAACAGTAAATGACAGCATCACCGTTTGAAGGCACTTCAGTGCATACAGCAGAAGGTAAACCACAGAATGTGTGAAGCAGCAAGCAGTTTGTTTTGGTCACAAATCTAAGCTAAGAGAACAGTTTTGACTGGGGAGTGACACAAGAAACTTAATTTGAGTACATGACTAACATTTACAGGGCTGGACATCAGCTTGGTGGTTTGCAATGTCACCTTGCACCTAGAAGATCCCCGGTTCATACCATGACCTTCCCAGGATCTCTCTGCATGGAGTTTGCATGTTCTCCTGGACATGCGTGGGGTTTTCTCCGGATACTCCATCGTCCTCCCACAGTCTAAAAACATACTATGGTTAACTGGTGATTCTAAATTGTCCGTAGATGTGAATGTGAGTGTGATTGTTTGTCTCCATATGTAGTCCTATGATAGACTGTTACCTGTCCAGGGTGTCCACTGCCTTTCACCCTCAGTCAGCTGGGATAGACTCAAGCTCCCCATGACCCTAATGAGGATTAAGTGGTGTGTAGACAATGAATGGATGGACTAACAGATACAGCATAATCAGCAGGGTAGCTAAAAGGCTAGATACACAGAAAAATGCATATAAAGTGTGCTAAGAATAGAAACCATGAAGACGATAAATATTTACTCACCAAAAAATTTGATGTCAGAATTCCTTGAGAGTCTGTTTGTGGATTTAACTGAAAAACAAGCCATGATAGAAAAATGAAAACTCATGAATACATACTAACAAAGAGCAAAAATGTGTCAGAAATGTCTATTCTGTCTGTTTCAGCAGAGTCAAGATAACAAGCATGCGATTCAAGTTTGTTGGTGAATGACTTCTTGACTGTCTCAGCTTATCAATCAATGCTTATGGCACAAAAGCACAACACATAAATACTCCAGTGAGACTGCACTCAGTCACAGAATCTCTGCGGCTGGCGAGAGCTCTGTCCTACTGCTGCTGGACTTGTCTGCTGCCTTTGACACCATGAACCATCAAATCCTCCTCTCCACACTCTCTGAGCTCAGCATCTCAGGTTCTGTCCTGTTGTGGTTCAAGTCCTACCTCACAGGCAGATCCTTCAGAGTGTCATGGCGAGAGGAGGTGTCACGGTCACATGGCCTATCAACAGGGGTCTCTCAAGGGTCAGTGCTTGGTCCCTTACTCTTCTCTCTGTACACCACCTCACTTGGTGCAGTGATCCGCTCCCATGGCTTCTCCTACCACTGTTACGCTGACGACACTCAGCTTTTCCTCTCTTTTCCACCTGACGACACAACAGTTTCAGCTCGTATATCAGCATGTCTGGCTGATATCTCCACATGGATGAAGGAACGGCACCTTCAGCTAAATCTGTCTAAGACTGAACTCATGGTCTTTCCAGCTTGTCCATCTGTTCAGCCTCAGATCAGTGTCCAACTTCACTCAAGCCTACTTGTGCCCACAAACTCAGCCAGAAACCTGGGTGTCATGATTGATGACCAGCTGACCTTTAAGGTTCACGTGGTCTCAGTTTCTCGATCTTGTCGTTATGCCCTCTACAACATCAGGAAGATCAGACCCTTCCTGACCCAACAGGCCACAAAACTTCTGGTTCAGGCTCTTGTGATGTCACGCATTGACTACTGCAACTCTCTTCTGGCAGGTCTCCCTGCATGTACAGTCAAACCTCTACAGATGATCCAGAATGCAGCCTCACGTCTGGTCTTCAACCAGCCCAAAAGAGCTCATGTCACTCTCCTGTTCATCTCCCTTCACTGGCTTCCAGTTGCAGCCAGAATCAAATTCAAAACTCTCCTCCTGGCTTACAAAACATTTACAAGAACGGCCCCACTACCTGGATTCCCTGATCCAAGTCTACTCCCCTGCACGCCCACTTCGCTCTGCGTGTGAGAGACGCCTGGTGCTTCCAGCCCAGCACGGCTCGATATCTCTAGCCAGACTCTTCTCCTCTGTTGTTCCCAAATGGTGGAAAAAACTACCAAACTCTGTGCGTTCTGCTGAGTCCCTTTCTACTTTTAAGTGACAATTGAAGACTCAAAAGTTCAGAGAACATCTAGGCACTTCATCCGACTCCACCTTAGGGGAAGAATAAGTCAGGTGGTCCAAAACCCAGCACTTATTTAGCACTGACAAAGTTGAAATGACAAAAAAAAAAAAAGGGGGTGGGGGGGTGGGGGTGGGGTGGGGTTGGCACTTCGTCTGCAACTTGATGGCAACACCTTTGACCAATCGCACTTGAAGCACTTTTTGCACTTACTAAAGGTTTTTCCTTATGTCTGAATTCTTGCTTGCGTTGTACGTCGCTTTGGACAAAAGCGTCTGCTAAATGAAATTGTACAATTGTAAATAAAAACAAAAAAATGTCTTTGGTAATGGCTTTCAGCTTTTACTCAACATTACCTGAAATACATCAGTTGTCATCCCTGTACCTAAAACTCTAATCTCTGTTATAATGAAATGTTTCTAAAAACTGGTCCAAAACAATTCTTCCATACATTACTATTCTTGGATCTTCTCTAATTTGTGTATAAGCTAAAAATGGGCTCAGATGATGCAGTGGCCTGTCTTTTGGTAAACCTGCTAAAATACCTCAACATCCCTGGAAACTACAGTCCCTGACAAAAGTCTTGTCGCATAAGGATATAGTAACCTTAAATGGCATATAACTTTATTTCTAATCAATCAGTTCTCACAAAAAATGGTTCATTTTAATGTCAAGGGCTTTCACATTAATAACTGGGTGCAAAATGAAACCGTCATAAAGTGTCCTGATGTTCATGTCTTGGCAAAGCCCATGACATCTGTTTTTGCAAGGACAAAAGTCTTGTCGTGTCTTTAAATGATTCAACCAATCACAGATTAGAAGTTCACCTGTGACAAATACTGTAACTGACACATTCCCAGGTGTGTATAAAAAGAAACCCAAGACACAAGACCTTCATATGAAGCCCAACCTGACCCTGACAGCATGCCAAAGATCCAACCACAGACCAAAGTGCTGATCATCAAGACCCTGAAAACCAAGTCTGCTGCTGAGGTGGCCAAAAGCTTTAATGTATCCAAATGTCAAGGATAAGAAAAAGATCTGAAGAAACTGGTGACGTTTATGACAAGCCCGGATCAGGCAGACACCTGTTAGAGAAGAGCATTTGTTGCTTCGACAGTCCAGGGTCAGCCCTTTTTCAACTGCAACAGAGTTACCCGTGAACTGGTCGCCAGAAATCCCTGTATCTACAAGAACAGTTTGTCAAATTCTCACACGCGGTGTTCTCCATTGTCAAATTAGTGCACAGAAACCAGCATTAAACAGAAGACAACAACAAATCGTGTTGCATTTGTCAAGGTCCACAGCTTGCAGGAAGGTTGGACAATGAAAAGTGGCAGAAGGTTGATCTTTCTGATGAATCATCCATTGAACTGCATCCCAATTAACACAAATCCTGCAGAAGCCGCACTGACCCAAGATTCACCAAGAAAACAGTCAAGTTTGGTGAAATGAAAATCATGGTTTAGGGTTACATTCGGTATGGGGTGTACGAGAGCTCTGCAGAGCGGATGGAAACATCAACAGCCGGAAGTATCAAGAAATTCTTGCTGCCCATTACATCCCAAACTGTAAGAGAAGGCAAATTCTGCAGCAGAATGGCGTTCCTTCTCATACTTCAGCCTCCACATCAAAGTTCCTGAAAGCAAAGAAGGTCCAGGAGCTCCAGGATTGGCCAGCTCAGTCACCAGACATGAACATTTTTGAGCATGTCTGGGGTAAAATGAAGGAGAAGGCTTGGAAGATGAAACCGAAGAGTCTTGATGCACTCTGGGAGCCCTGCAAGACTGTTTTCTTTGCCATTTAAGATGACTTTATCAATAAGTTTTTTGAGTCATTGATGAGACGTATGGATGCAGCCCTCCAAGCTCTGAAAGTCATACACAATATTAATTCTTTTTTGCAAGACACCATGACTTAATGTTCTGATGTTTTTATAGCATATTTGTGTATTCAGAATAAAGTATATGTATAATTTCAACATTATTTTTGTATGCAACAACACTTTTATTCAAGCAAAATCTGAGCTTTCTGTCCTAATTAAATGATAAAAATCAATGAATAATACAAAACTTTATTTTGGCATAATAAATATAATCTAGAGGGCTTAGCCATTAATGTGAGCCTTTTGTGATTCCAATTGATCAATTACAAGTCCAGTTGTTGTTTGTTGTTCCTACAACTTAGGAGAAGCAACAAGACTTTTGTCAGGGACTGTATGCTACACTTCTCTTTGTTGATTTTAGCTCCACCTTAAACACAATCCAATGCCTTCATGTAATCAAGAAACTAGAGTTACTACAGGTTCTGTCAACACAAGTATAATGGATCTATAACTTTTTGTCTAACAGATCATAAGCAGCAACGGCTGCAAATGTTCTTTCAGTATTATTCTGAGTACCAGCACCTCACTGGGGTCCATCCTCTCTTACCCTCTACTTCAAACATCCACATGAAATGGCCATCCATGCACAGCTCAATAATAACAACGACGCTCTCTCTGCCTATCAATATTCCATTTCACAGTTTACCACATAGTCAGAAAGTAGAAGTGGTGGAGTCTTTCAGAATCCTTGGCATTATACCAAAAAATAGCTTCAGCTTCAATCGGCATCATTTACAACAAGTGTTGTCAGCAAAAACTTACAGTCACAAATCCCATTGTGTCACATCTTCACTGATTCACAACTTGCACTTTACCCAGATTCATTTTGGCTGTAGGTATTGGTTACCAAGTGTAGAAGGGCTTGTTTTAGCAGCTCTATTCCTATAAACATTCATCCATTCATTATCTGTACACCGCTTAATCCTCATTAGGGTTGTGAGGGAACACGCTGGACAGGTCACCAGTCTGTCACAGGGCTACATATAGAGACAAACAGTCACACTCACATTCACACCTACGGACAATTTAGAATTACCAACTAACCTCAGCATGTTTTTGGACTGTGGGAGGAAGCTGGAGCAGGGAGAACATGCAAACTCCAAACAGAAAGATCCAAGGCCCAGGGTACGATGCAAAACAGGGATTTTCTCAGGGCCGTGCAGAGACCTTTGGAGGAGCAGGTGCTCAAAGTTAAATCGGCATATTATATTTATTTTGTCTGTACATACAAATGTTCTAAACAAATACTGATATCTTTAAATGAGAGGCTGAGAAAATCCCAATTCAAATTCTTATAATTACTAATGTTATTGTATTTATACTGCAATAGTCCAAAATTATGTGAAAATGCATTTACATAGTTTTAGTTAAATAAGACAACCTATGCCTCATTGCCTCTAGAAACAGGAAACACACTGCAACTCACTGACAGTACAATAATTCATATCTCTGATGCACTTTGCCCATGACAACAGGAAAAGAAACAAAAAGAAGTCTGGCATACTTTAGCCTCTCAGCATGATGTGTGGTTAACTTGTGGCTATAACTGAGGAGAGGTATGTGTAGAGCAGACACACACACAGGATGATCATCAGTCATCTAGAATACATCGTACACAAAGAAGTCCCACTGCAACACCTCCTCACCATCAGGACCATCAGTTGTTGAAGTCCTCCCTCGGGTCTCCGGTTTCTAGACTAGTGGCGCTAGCGCTGAGCTACAGGGAACATCTGGACACGTCAGGGCAATGAGGGACGTCTATGGGGATCATGCGACCAACCGAGGGTAGATCTGAATTATTCTTATTTCTATTTTTGTTTTACTTATTTATTATTTTGGGCCTCAAATGTTTTTACACACACACAAACTTACAAATAAAAAAAACAAAATTAAATAAAATTAAATAAAATTTAAAGGCCGTCAAGGGGCAGGTGCTTCAGCCCCCTCTGCCCTCCCCTGCACGTGCCTGCATCACATGTTTCATTTTTATCAGAAAACCACAACTTGGGGTTTTCCCTCTTCTTCAGTGTGTTACTTTTTTAAATCCATCAGCAAAATCACAGCAGCCAGAGCCCACGTCATGTGAGTTATTCTCTCCAACAGAAAAAAAAAACACTGCTGGAGTTCCTTTTTATGAATTCTAATATTAAAACGGTGTCATTCTGCACATCAAACATTTCTGAGTTCTCTCTACTTCTATTCACAGTTGTGTTGTTTGCACAGAGGTGATTTTATAAAGCAGAGAAAAATTAGCCCACAGTGAGCAAAAAATAAAATAAAATAAACTATAAACTCTCACATTCTTACCATGGAGGGAACAAATGGCACAAGGCTTCCTACAGCTCTGCATGACGTGGAACAAACCCCCAAACCAGCATTTCTGAAACAAAGAAATGTTTTAAAATGCATGAATAACTCAGTCAAACATTAGGAAGAAGAAGAAGTGATCCGGCAGAGTGTGCATTTACCTGATAACTGTTGGGTAGAGTTTAGATGTGTAAACGTAGGCGATGTTGAACGCTGCACTGACCATCAGTTTTCTCAAAAGTGCTAAACATGTAACACTCAACAAAGTCCCTATAAACACAAATACAACTGTCTCATTATTCTCAAAACATCCTGCAGGCAAACACAGAGTGAATTCCATTTTGTACATTTTGCCCAAAGCCTTGACGAAGATGCAGAAACAAACAAAACTTTGTCCAGCTACTGGGAAAAAAGTGGAAAGAGGTCTTCACTAACCGTTTTCAGTTCCACCAGTAGGAATAATTACTCAGCCAAGGAATGCGGGTTATGTGACGATCAACGTTTGTGTGTCTGTCTGTCTGTCCGTCAGCAACGTTACTCAAAAACAGAAAAACAGATCTGGATGAAATTTTCAGGGAAGGTCAGAAATGACACAAGGACCAAGTGATTAGATTTTTGCAGTGATGCAGCTTATAGTCTGGATCCACAGATTTGTTTAAGATTTCTGTATCATTCCGAGATAGCAGCATGCATCACTGTAACCATGACAACAAGTGAACACTATGTCAGCTGCCTGCTGATGATCATATGATTGAGATCCTACTACAATTTGAAAGCTGTGGACTTATCAGGACTTATCCATCAAAAATGATAAAAGGAACAACTGATTAAATTGTGGGAGTGTTTCTGAGTCCCATCAATTCTGCTACATATTTAGGTCATGCAATGTGGAATCCGTACATAACATACACATGTATAACACACACACCTGTGCTCAGCGCAAAGTCCTTTTTTATCAAACATTTCATCTGTTGGAAATGATACGACTGAGCAGACATGGTGAAGTACTGCTCTCTGAGTGCTTTTATTGTTTCTTTATGTCTCATGAGGTTGAGACATGAAGACAATGAGAGAAGTGAAAACAGCTGATCAAATGTTCGTCACATCACAGAGAAGTCAAAAACCACCTCAAGCAAGCATGAATTTTGTTTTGTTAACTTGTGAAGTTTATTATTCTGCTGTTCCATCAACCATTTCTAATGCAATTCCTTAAAATAGGAGAAGCACTCAGAGAGCACAGTACTCCTCCAAGGCTGCTAATTCCCCCTCATGGCATTGTCAGAAATGCATCTGTAAGGATACCAAATCGCATACTAACCCTAACCGTAACAAGAAAAAGTACAAATCCTTTTTTTTCTAGCTTCTTCAGTATGAATGTTGTCCTATTTTTATACATATCTGGAATAAAGCTGCAACGATTAGTTGATTTATCGATTAGTTGTCAGCTAATAAATGAATCATTAACTATTTAGATAATCAATTAGTAAGTTTAATTCAACAAAAAAAGTAGAAATCTTCTGATTCCAGCTACTAGACTCAGATTATATATATTATTTCTTTACACATTTTGGAAATAGAACTGCAACAATACATTGACATGTCAATAAGTCGATTAATCGATCAATTATTAATCATCAACGATTTCAATGGTTCGATTAGTAAGTTTAAGTAAAAGTCAGTGGAAAACCTCTGATTTCGGCTTCACATTGAATATTTTTTTTATTTTTAACACACACTGGTAATAAAGCTGCAACAATAAGTTGATTAATTGATTAGTTGTCAACGATTAGATTAATCATCAACTAAGTTCAACTAAAAAAGTAGAAATCTCTTGATTGCAGCTTCTTAAATCTGAATAATTCTTAATTTCTTTTCATATATTTGTAATAGAGCTTCAACAATTAATTAATTAATTGATTAGTTGTCAGCTTTTAGATTAATCATCAACTACTTGGATAATCACTTAATAAAGTTCAAGTTGAAAAAAAAATCCTCTGATTCCAGTTTCTTAAATCTGGTTTTATTTCTTTGCAATTGAGCTGCAATTATAAGTTGATTAATTGATTAGTTGTCAACTATTAGATTTATCAACTATTTCCATAATCAACTAAATTCAAGCTAAAACAAAAGTAGAAACCTTTTGATTCTAGCGTCTTGAAGCTATTTTCTTATTTCTTTTTATACATATTGTAATAAATCTGCAAGTGTAAGTTGATTAATCAAATTATTAAATTATTCAACTATTCACTAATTAATTGATCAGTTAAAGTAATATATTTCCGTGTTTCTTTACCTATGTCTAACAGAGCTGCATTGATAAGCTGATTAATCAATTATGTGACAACTACTTAGTTAATCATCAACTGTACATGTGAACATTTTCTGATTTATTTCCTCCCATATGACAGGAAACAGAATGCAAATTACTCTTTGTGCACAGAAAAGACACACAGGTATTAAGACACCCTGATAAAATAGTTGTTTTTTGCTCGTATCAGCACTTGACACTGTGACATTTGGCCATAAAGAGCTTTAAATCCCTCTTGTGTGAACTAAAATCACAAAATTTCATGACTAAAGTTAAGTAAAAAAGGGTTGGCATTAGTTCAATTTGCATTTTGACAATAAGAAAAAAAATCTGATGGATGAACACAGAATAATTTAATCTCTAAATTAGGGATTTATTGGGGTGGCCAATTATCAGGGCGTGTTATTAGTATTTTTAATGAACTGATTGTGAATATAACATTAACTACTACTGTGTTCTACGGTGAAAGTGACTTCTTGTCATTGCAACTTTGTATTGGAACTTATTTTGTTGATGCTGCTAGGCTAACGCTCTCCGTACAGAATAATATTGCACAGGATATTATAAAAATACAGAATATTCATCATATTTTACAGAATAAAACAGTAGAACTAATCACAGCATAAAACACTCCAAAATAAATCCAACATTATGAAAAGTAAAAAGTCAGATTATCTTTGAAGCCTCATTAAAGCAACAAATTGTCAAAAAATTCTCTTAAAAACATTTAAAACTTGATTATTTAAGATAGTCTCCTCTGAAAATAATCCTTGGAATATTTAGAAGCTGCATCACCTGAAAATAATTCAAATTCAGCTAATTTTAGGAATCTTCACACACACACACACACACACACACTGCTTTGTCAATGAATTCTAGAGCAGAGTTCTAGAATTTTTCTAATGTTTTTCAATTCTCTGTTCATCCGATTCGTTTCAAACTGGATGTGTGTGAGTCTTTGGGACTTTGAAGAAGAACAGTGTTGAATTAATTTCTTCATTTTAATGTGGAACCCCTTGATTTGGCTTTTTTGTTGAGAATATAAAGAAAATGAACTTTCCATTTAGCCAAAGATGCATCTACTAAACACTGGTTTGTAAGGGATCAATACTGATGCAATCGCTAATTTGACCTTTTTATATTGTACAGCTGTTGACATTATTTTGTTAAAATCTGTCTTCACTTTGATAGGAAGGAGTCATATTTTTGTAAATGCTTACTGGCTCACTTAGATTCTCAAGATTCAGTGAAAATATCTGGAATAAATGTCTCAGAAGATAAGACAAAATAAGCCTTTAGTAATCCAGCATAGGGGACATTTGCATTGCTATAGCACCAAAGATAGTGCCAACGTTTTTGAAAAAGTAGTACAAAAATAAAAAAGAACAAAATAATGCAAGATGTACAAAAGTACTGATTATAAGAGTAACATTATTGCACATGCCAGTGGTATTGCACAGTTGCTTTCATAAATGGAAATGTTGACACAAGTATCAAGATTACACAAATTATTATCTATTGCATACATTTTATTTAAACAGAAAATACCTGTGGAGAATTTGTCCTCTTAGCATATGTATACCAAATAATATTGCACAGGATAATATTTCAAAAGTACAGAACATTCATTATATTTTACAGAACAGCAGGACGAATCACAGTATAAAACACAGAAAAAATGTTGTTTGTCTCCACTGAAAATAATCCTTGGAATATTTAAAAGCAGCATCACCTGAAAATAATTCAAATTCAGCTCATTATAGGAATCTTCAAAAACCAGAAAACTCTGAAATCAGACATGAAGTCTTCAGATCTGATAAACACATATGCAGAAATATATATTTTTTGTTTTATTTTTAGTTTTTTTTATAGTTTTTTTAGAGGTTGGAAAGGAAAGGAAATGGGGAATAGAAATAATAAAAGATGGAAGGAAAGGGAAGAAATAAAGAGGATGAGGGTGAGAGGATGAGGGTGAGAGAGGTTGAAGAGGTGAGGAGGAAGGAGGCAGAAGGGGTGAGAAGTGGATAGGTACTGATAATAAGGGTGCTTTCACACCTACGCCTTTCGGTCCGCTTAAAGCGGACTGGAGTCCGCAACACCTGCAAGTACGGTTCGTTTGGGCTGGTGTGAAAGCAGACCAGATTTTTTTATTTCGGACTAAAGAACCGGACCGAGACCACCTCCCGAAGGTGGTCTCGGTCCGCTTCTATGTGAACTCCAGTTCGGTTTGCTCCTGGTGAGAACACAAACCTGTCTCCATTCAGACCGGCTTGATGGCGCAGCAGACTTTTTGGTCTACGGGAGCTTCCGCAGCAACCTGCACAGGGAATTTTGGGATAACGATAACGTCTTGCAATGCATCTTCTCCGTGCCAAAAACGACTGTGTAATGTTCTCGTACCGAATGCGAGATTCATGCTGGAACAACAGCAGTATCTGTGCTTGCTGCATAAAGCAATGATACGAATATATGGCAACAAGAACGAACAGGAGAGCATAGTTCATTGTTTACGAATAAACCTCGATCCATGGAATAAACACAGCCTGTTGTTTTCTTCCGGGATTTTTCCCTCTTCACATGCTGAGCCAATCAGCGTTCACCTACATCATCTAAAACACCTCATTTTGTGAACAGCGCCGCCAAACGACTGGGGGGAGATATAACATTCATCGTAGTTGGTTCAACTGCGAAAACACTGGTGTGAATGCCAACTGAACATGTTGAAAATGGCAACATTGTAACAACTTTTGGGTCCAAACGAACCACTCTAACGGACTAACAGGTGTGAAAGCACCCTAAGTGGATAGGTAGTAGTGATAGGGAAAATAAAAGATAGAAGGAAAGGGAAGAAATAGAGAGCATGAGAGTGACAGGTTGAAGAGGTGAGGAGGAAGGAAGCAGAAGGGGTGAGAAGACGGAGGAAGGGGGAGGCTATGGTGAACTAAGCAGCCTCCTGTTGTTTTCTGTCGCCTTTGAACCAACTCCAGAAGCTCTTTTTCTTTTTCTTGGCCTTCTTCTCCTGCTCCTGTTGTTGGTCTCTCTGCTCAATCACCTCTTCAGAGAGACTTTTTGTTTTTCTTTTGGATCCAAAGGTCCTGCAGTTCCTGATTATTTTGTTCCAGTTGTCTGATTCTTTCTGATTCTTTCATCTGTCTCTGTTTGTTTCCTGAGCAGCTCCTGATTTTCTTGTTCTTTCAGAGCAACATCTCTCCTGAGCTGCTCTAAACTTTCATGCTCCATCTTCCAGGTCTGTTCTTTATTCTTCATCTCATCGTGGGCTTCCTGCAACTGCACCTCAGCTTTGAAGAGCTCAGTCTTCCAGATCTGTTCTTTCTCCACCATCTCATTGTGGGCTTCCTGTAGCAGCACCTCAGCTTTGAAAAGCACCGCTGAGAGGCTGTCATTGATGTTAGCGATTCAATGAAGTTCCTGGTCTCTGACGGCGATCTGCTCTTTCAGAAACTCGACGCGTTTCACCATCTCTTGATTGCGGTGAGATTCTTTGGAAAGCAGATCCCAGATCTTCTTGTCACAGTGCTCTTCAAGCTGGGACTTCTCTCTCTGGACTGTTTTAATGTCATCGCTCAGTTCCCTACAGGCCCGTCTGAGGGAGTTGTTGCCGCGCTCAATCTGCTGGAACTTCTCCTCCAGTTCTTTAGTCTTTTCAACCACTGCTTGTTTGTCCTTCTGCAGTTTGCCATTTTCATCTTTCAGACTATTATTCTTATGCATCAAAAATTTGACTTGCATTTTCAAGTCCTTGTTTTCTTGGTGGTCACGTTCTCTGCGGAGGTTTTTTGCTTCCTGCAGCATTGCTAGGAGGCCCTCGTTCTCCTGCTTCAGCTGTGAGACTTCAGCTTCTCTTCTGTGAGATTCTTGGAAAAGCATTTTCTCCAGACTTTTGACCTGGAGGGATCTCTCATTATTCTGGTCTTCAAGCTGTGTCTTCTCTGTCTGGAGTGTTTTAATCTCATCTATCTTGCCCCTGATGACTTGTTTGAGAGAGGTGCTGACATTCTCAATTAGCCCGATCTTCTCCTCCAGTTCTTTACTCTTTTCTACCACTGCTTGTTTGTCTTTCTGCAGTTTGTTGTTTTCTTCCTGCAGATTTTCGTTCTTGTTCACCAAGAACTTGACTTGCATTTTCAAGTCCTCGTTTTCTTGGTGGTCAGGTTCACTGTGGAGGTTTCCAGCTTCCTGCAGCTTTGCTAAGAGGTCCTCATTCTCCTGCTTCAGTTGGGAGACCTCAGCTTCTCTCAGTCTAAGCTGCTCTCTGACGTCATCTTCTGCTTCCATGATATCGGCCCAATTCATGGTCGTAGTCTGGGTCTGGGAAGAGGCCTGGTCTCGCTCTGGACGACCGACTGTTTCACCTCTTCTGCCTTAACGACATCGGCCGATGTCACGGTCGGAGCTGGTGTCTCTCTCAGGATGACTGGTTGTTTGGCCCTAGCTTTGCCTTTGACCATGTTGGCCCATGTCATGGTCGGAGCTGGTGTCTCTGAAGAGGCCTGGGTGTTTTTGTGGTTCTCAGACTCCGGCTTTTCTCGTGGCTGCATCATTAGCCTACTCTGCTGAGTCAGCAATTCTTCCAGTTTGCTGGATCTGGCTTTGCTGGCTTCTGCCCACATGAGGAATTGCTCCTTTTCAGCGAGGAGCTGTTGAAGGCGTCAACCCATGTTAGTTGCTCACTCTTTGAGTTTCTCATTTTCTACCAGAGTAGAAAACTTTCTATGAAATCCAGGCCGCTTACTGGCATGTGAAGCAGCCTGTTCAGGAGTGATGGTGAATTGAACTTTACGTTCTGCTCGTTTTCCCTGAGACATGGTGATATAAATAAGTCCTTAATCTCCAGAAATAAAGAAATAATGCAACTAGAAGGTAGTCCTGTAAACGATTGGCTCGTCGTAAGGTGGTAAAATCTCGCAGTTTGTCGATGCTGGTCGCCATCCGATCGTTTGAATAAAACAGCTGCAGACTATCGAAAGTACGTGATAAGTTCTGACCTGCCCTACATTTAAAGACTTCAACACTTTGTTTGCTGTTTGTTGGCTCCCCAGAGAATCACTGAGTCTGAATAAATCTGCATGTGCGGGTGACTGACTGTCTGTGTAAATGTGTGTATATACACTGCTCAAAAAAATTAAAGGAACACTTTGAAAACACATCATATTTCAATGCGGGGGAAAAACAAACTGGATATTTACATTGATATGGACTGGTATAATGTGTTAGGAATGAAAAGATGCCACATTGTTTGATGGAAATGAAAATTATCAACCCCCCAGGAAGGCTAATTTCAAGAAATTCCAAAATCAAAGTGAAAAACTGATGTGGCAGACCGGTCCATTTTCTGAAATTCGTTGGCAGCAACTCAAAACGGTACTCAGGAGTTTGCATGACCTCCATATGCTTGTATGCAGCCTGACAATATCGGGCAAGCTCCGAATGAGACGACGGATGGTGTCCTGGGGTATATCCTCCCAGATCTGAACCAGGGCATCACTGAGCTCCTGGACAATCTGAGGAGCAACCTGGTGGTGTTGGACGGAACAAAACATAATGTTCCAAAGGTGTTCTATTGGATTTAGGTCAGGTGAGTATTGTGGCCAGTCAGTGCTGTCAATTCCTTCATCCTCCAGGAAGTGCCTGCATCCTCTTGTCACATGAGGCCAGGCATTGCTGTGCACCACAAGGAACCCAGAACCATTGCACCAATATAGGGTCTGACAATGGATCCAGGGATTTCATCCTGATACCTAATGGCAGTCAGAGTGCCGTTGTCTAGCCTGTAGAGGTCTGTGCGTCCCTCCATGGATATGCCTCCTCAGACCATCACTGACTCACCACCAAGCCGGTCATGCTAAACCATGTTACAGGCAGCATAACATTCTCCATGGCTTCTCCAGACCTTTCCATGTCTGTGACATGTGCTCACGATGAACCTGCTCTCATCTGTGAAAAGCAAAGGGCACCATTGGCAGACCTGCCAATTCCTGTGTTCTATGGCAAATGCCAGTCAAGCTCCATGGTGTCAGGCAGTGAGCACAGGACACTAGAGGACATTGGACCCTCAGACCTTCCTCATGAAGTCTGTTTCTGATTGTTTGGTCAGAGACATTCACACCAGTGGGCTGCTAGAGGCCATTTTGTAGAGCTCTGGCAGTGCTCATCCTGGTCCTCCTTGCACAAAGGAGCAGATAGCTGTCCTGCTGATGGGTTAAAGATCTTCTGCAGCCCTGTCCAGCTCTCCTCAAGTAACTGCCTGTGTCCTGGAACCTCCTCCATGCTCTTGAGAATGTGCTGGGCAACACAGCAAACCTTCTGGTAATGGCACGTATTGATGTGCCATTGTGGAGGAGTTGGACTGCCTCTTCAACCTCTGTAGGGTCCAGGTATCGCCTCATGCTACCAGTAGTGACAGTGACCCTAGCCAAATGCAAAACTATTGAAAAACAGTCAGAAACACAAGAAGGGAATAAAATGTCAGTGGCTTTCATGTGTAAAACCAATCCTGTTTTGAGGGGTGTCTCATTGTTACCCCTCGAGTGAATCTGTTGGTAATTTCATGAACACCAAAGCAGCTGAAGCTGACTAAAAACCCCCTCTTTTACTTACTTGATCAGATCAGTATCCCACATGTTTGACTGATTTGATGCAATACTTAGATTAAAAAGTGTTCCTTTAATTTTTTTGAGCAGTGTAGAATATTTTTAAAAATAATAATAATAAAAAAAACAATTTCCACAGACCACACCACCTATGCCTGGCATTCCCTATCCATGGGAGAGGTGTCTTTATTTGCCGTTTAGTAATTTTCTTTGCCATAACAGCAGTAAGTACTAAGTCTGTGAGTGTGGGCGCAGCGCTCAGACACCACCCGTCTGCAGCTGTTCTGCACCCACAGCGATTTAGAAGAAATGCTACTGGTTGAAGCCACCAGTCACCATGCAGTGCTAGCATTAGCTTCACTATCTGGAGCTCCAAAAATGGTGTTTAACAGAGCCCTAGAAATAGGTGGCTTGCAAACACGTGACTTTAGCGGTGGCATTAACTTTCCGGTTAATTCAGTGGTGGTCAGGCCAACCAAAATGGCTGCCACAGAGCAAGGAAAACGCAACTCTTTTTTGGAGTATTTTTGTGCTTTAAATTCTAATTCTCAAACTCGATACATCGAAAAACTCAAATTTTGTGATGGCATAGATCCGTATGCGTTATCCAAGAAGGATTTGACCTACGAGTTGGAAAAATATCTGCCAGTTCAGTTCCCTGATATCTCAAACTATCTGGTGCTACAAACAAGCTTTTGCACTGCTAAACAAATGAAGGCTTGGAAAAGCATGGATTCATACAATTTCTTTGTCTGTGGATGGGTTAAAGAAGTCAGAGTTAAGATCCTGAAGGACAAATCCTACATCATAAAAAGGAAGACAACTTTTACTTTGAGGAGGAAGACATCATGGGAATCCTACATAACATCCTCAACCACTTTGTCCGGATGCTGGAAAACCTCTTCCAGTCTAATGCTGGCAAGGTGGGCTTTGATGCCTCATGGAAGGCATACCAGAGTGAGCTGGCACTTGAAGAGGTGTTCTACGGCCACCCGCTGTCTCCCTGTGACACTCAGCTCAGTGCTGCACTGGGAACGAGCACCACCAGGCCAATGTCCCTGACCTACTGGAGGGGCTTCATCGGTGTCTTGCCTCACTCGGCAGCTGCTGCGTCCTCAGATCCTCCGCCGCTGTCCAACTGGACGAGGGACGACCTGCAAGTGCAGAGGATTGAGCAGATTTGGCCACTCTGCGACGTCTTGCAGGCGGAGCCACTGCTGGTGGGCGAGGCACTGATGAATGTTTTCTTTCAGGACCTGTACAAAGCCAACAGGGGCTTTGTGCTTGGCAACCTGAAAGTGGGCCAACCTCCTCCCGGGCGCATGAAGGGGACCATGATGGTGGCCGCTCTGTCCAAGGACCTGGCAACCAGGGACGCCTTTCCCACACCCTTCGTCTTCCGGCAGGCAAGACAGCTGGTTGAGGGTGCTGGGAAAGATGTTGCAGAGTGCCTGCAGCTGGGCTTTGGAACCCTGCGACTCAAGTACTTCCCGGCCATCAAGTACAGAGATGTCAGGAAGAGGAAGATCCTGACCTGGAACTTCCTCGACTACATCAAGCTGTACGATGGCAGCGGTGCGCCCTCCATTGCGGGCCTGGCAGGTGCACTGACAGGTGACGTGGCTCTAGAAATAGAGCGACAGAACCTGTCATACCACCAAAACCTTGAAAGGTACATTGAGTACGGGATGCCCTTGATGAAGGCCTGCCTGACACGACTCCCTAAGACCCTGGGACGTGCAAAGACCCTCAACATCCTCACCTTCCTGTCCGGGGTGGGGATGTTGATGAATGGGGACTTTGTGTGCTATAAGGAGTTGGGCAGGCTCCTCCAGGAAATGGACTTCTCCCAAGCTCAGCTGCAGGCACTCCACATACAGTCAAGATTCCTGCTGCCGAAAGTCTTTGGCCTCTCTGTGTGGCGCCTGCACGACCTCATTCCATACCGTATGGGCCCTCCTCCCAAACCTGTCGCTGGAAGGATATTCCACGAAAAGGAGGAGGAGGAACAACTTATGGATGATGATGTGTAAGCCATTAACCCGGATGAGGTCCGGCCAGATACATCCAGGGGGGTGTTTCTGGCCGCCAGTTCCAAAAAACATTGGACAGCGGCAGAAATGGCCATCATTGATTTCAGCCTGAGCAGAGAAAAGGCCTACCATAAGTACTTGCGAACGTGCAAGGAAACAGGTGTCCCCGCAAGGACCAAGAGTGCCTTCACTCACAAGTGTCAGCTCATGAGGACAAAATAAAGAGTCAGATGCCCCACAAGTTTCCCTTTTGGAGACTCTCTTTCAGTTTTTGCTTTTTTATTTATTTTTTTGCACAGATACACAACCCTACACACTGACATTTACAGACACTGCACAGACCCACTTTACACTTTTATTGGCACATAACTGTTGTAGATAGTTGTAAATTTTTAGCATTTTTTGCACAGATACACAACCCTACACACTGCACACACTCACATTGCACTTTTATTGGCACATATTCATTGTAAATAGTTGTAAATTTTTATTATTTTTTTGCACAGATACACAACCCTACACACTTACATTTACAGACACTGCACACACTCACATTATACTTTTATTGGCACATATTTGTTGTAAATAGTTGTACATTTATTGTTCTGTTAAAAAAAACACAAACCCCCCCCAAAAAAAAAAAACTCCTCCCACATTGGACTCTACCTTGACGAGGTGTGGAGGCTTATGTGTCCCAGTGGTCCTGTGGACTCTAGTCATGGCCTCAACTGAGCAGTCTACTCTGCTCAGTAGAGACCATAACTAGGGTCCACAGGGCCACTGGGACACAACCAAAGAGTCCAGGGCTACCTGCAATAATACTTACCTGAAAAATACTTACCTGTAACTTAATTGCAAACAACGGCCTCCTAGACGAATCCTCGACCTACGAAAGAAATAGTCAGATTATTAAATAAGTACAGATTCGGTCTCTAAGACAGATATTGCATCAGAGATATACACACTCCAATAGTTAGCCAGTGCCTTACCTTTGCCCTACCTTTTCCAAACTGTGTCCTTTGACATGGTGGTGCCATCGAGATAAAATTCCTGAAAAGCTAAACATAACAGTTTACAAAAAACTTCACTACAAAGGAAGGGTTTGTAGTGAAGACACTCAGTCATGTCAGACACTCAATCAGTCATCTCACTCACTCATGTCACATATTGCACTCACATGCTAATTACTTGCTTCACTTACCTTTTCTAAGCCTGGGCCTGACTTTTTCCTAACCTTAACCACTCTGCTCTTCATGCTGGACACTGGACAGATGCATGGAAGCTCCCTGGCACCACCTACAGGAAACACAAGTTTTCAAAATACTTTACTTGAAAGTACTACCAATCGACTCCCAATGACCTGAAATGTGCTCCTAAACACTTTCTGGGGAACACTTTTTGCCTTACACACTTAGGCAAATTTCCGGTTCCGACCGGATCCCATTCATTTCAATTGGAAAATTTCCGGACCCAATATCTCTGGAACCGAACCTCCTAGAGACTTGGAACCAAGATCCGTCTGCCATAATACGACCCTTCTGAACACGCCAGTCTTTTCCCGAGTCTCGACGACCTTCCTAGCCCGAGATACAGATGAAGGACTCATTTCAAAGTGGGTCTTTTGGGAATAACTCCGCCCCCTTAGGTCACAAAAGCACCATTCACATATCCACGGATAGATCACGGATAGAGATGAGACGCATCCACAGACACCTCAAACATCCATCTATGACATTCCTATCTAAAGCTATTCACGATTGAAAATGAAAAAACCCACTTGGAGTGGGTTTTATCCTTATACCTAACCCTAACCCTGACCCTTCAGATCTAAACCCTAATGGGGCGCTAACCCTAAATCCTAATTTGCTTTGAACTTCAAGTATTAATTTTAATTCATGTTGATTTATATAAAAAAATTAAAAAAGGGTTTGGGGTTGAATTAATATATTACTACATTAACCCGTTAAAGTACGCCGGCCCGCGGGCGGGCCGTTTTTTTATCGGTATACGCTTTTTTTAAAATAGAAGGACACTGCAAACACGATTATACAAACACTATACACACATAGAAAGCTGAGATTCTCATGAATCCGCCGGTATAAACCACTTTCAGATGTGATTACCACAGCGGGTAATATAAACACATTTATCCAACAAACAACAAGTCATGTAAACGTGCACAGCTCACCTGTCGACGCAGTTTGGACGCTCGTTTCTGGTCATAAAAGAAGATAATCCACAAAAACTGGCCAGAACCCAAGCTTAGCCATCCAGAGGAAACAATCCAGTATAATACTTTGGCCAAAACATGTCTCGAAATAGGTAAAAATCCAGAAAACGATCGGCTCCGTGCGCGTGCACGCGGCGCGTGGTGGCGCTGTGCGTTTCATATTCACTGCATCTTTCTATTATAACTTTATCATACACGGTCCTATTCCCTTTGTTCGCGATTCAAAATGGATACTGGAGGCTTCTTTTCCGCTTCAAACCGGACTTCAACCAATCAGGTGACTCGTTTCCGCCTACTTCGGCGATATAGCCAACCATGGCCGAGTCTGACAGATATCGATTATATCACTTGATTGACTTGTTTCTCAGCAAATCACGCCGGAGGAAACGTTAGATTGACAGGCCTGGTAGCCAATGAGCTTGCTGAATGGCTTGAATATAAATCCCGCCTCTGCCAGCGGCTTTATATGATATTTCATTCGTGAGCTCCGGGCTCCACCTGCTGTTTCTCTGTATTCCTCTCAATCTGTGTGTGTGATCGACACTGAAGCCTATCTGAAGTGATTTTTTGAGTTCTTTATGAGTTTTTGGAATGAAAATAATGTGAAAATGAAGTGAAAATGAATTTATACCATTCTGTAAAGAGTGTGCACAGTGTATAAAGAGTGTATCCAACATTGACAGGGGCGGAGCATATCAGTACAAATACATGTGTGAAACACTCATTTCTTGTAGTATTGCTCTGAAATTTTGACCTGAACTATGTAAGACCCCAGGCTTTTGCAATATTGTGTTTTCAAGCTCTTACAGTGCTGCCACACTGATTTTCAGGTGTTTTATTAGGGAAAAAATGTAGGCGAGAAAAATATTCATTCTAATTCAGTGTGTGCCAACATGAAATACTCTGTGCCAGTAGCACCTAGAGTAATTCTGACTGCACTGGGTGAAAATTCAGGTTGTCAGCTTTCAAATGAGACCCCAACCATGCATGTACTCCAAACAGTTCAAGAACAGCATTCAATTTACTTTCTGTAAATCTCAGTAGAAATTTCGGGCGGAAATTGCCCAGACCTTAATGAATACATCAATAAACAGATTGTTTCATTTCATAATAGGACCAAAGGGTTAAAAACAGGATTAATATTTTGTTTGGGATCATGTTTGTTAAAAAATTACATTGGCAAATAAAAATTACAAAAATACGTTAATATATATTCAATTCATAAATTTATTGCATGGACAAATTCATTGAAAAACAATACATAGGCAGTCAGGGGTTTAAAATGCATTTAAATGGCCATTTGGATACATCCACAGTTTAAAACTGAAGTTTGAAAAGGCGAAGTTAAATAAATTCGAACGGAAAAAACCAGAGGTTATAAAGGGAAGGGAGGAGCTGACAGAGCTCATTCTGCAGCTGACCATCGTAGAGGCAACAGCTTTCCAACCAGCAGCAGATTTTTGAAGTGTGCTTACCTGAAGAAGACTGTATATCGTCGAAACGTTGTTTTAACAGCACACTCTTCTTTTGTTAATTGTTTTATTGTAAATTAGTTTAATTTCTTTTTTCTAAAAAAACAAGTTTTAATTTTTATTTCTCATTTCTCGTGTTTTATCCTTTTCGTACTCGAAAAGCGCCCTCAGTTGTTTAATGTCTTTTTTAAAAAAGAACAAGTTTCAATTTTTATTTCTCGTTTATCGTGGTTTATCCTTTTCGTACTTGAAAAGCGCCCTTAGTTGTTTGATATTTATTTTTAAAGAAAATCCTTCTTTTGAAAACTAAAAAACTAAAAAAAACTACAAAACATGGATGGAGACTGGACAGTGGTGCGCCGTGGCAGAGGGCGCCGGCGCGCCCGCCAGCCACAATGGGATCAGGGTGGTGGGGATTACCGTAGGTGGGAGGACCGTGCACCATCCTTCTCTCCTCTGGGAGGGGGACATTCTCCTATCCTAACCCTAACCCTAAGCCTGACCCTCTCCCACCCACTCCCTTTCTCTCCCCGAAATGGGTGGAGTAAGATGAGTGCGTGGGCAGGGGGAATCCAGCCAGGGCTGGTACGGGCCCCCTCGACACTCTTCTTAACCTTCAAGAGGACCCCGAAGCACCCTGGCCTCAATGAAAAACATCATAACAAGAGATTTCAACCAACAGGAACCACCGACGAAGATGGGAGAATATAAAAAAAAATTTCACCAGAGAATGAAACACGAATTAACAAAAACTCTCTTTACCTCTTCCACCCACTCCCTTTCTCTCCCTAGAATGGGGGGAGTAAGATGAGTGCGTAGTCAGGGTGGCTGGTCAGGGCAGACCACAAGGGGGAATCCAGCCAGGGTTGGTACAGGCCTCCTCAACACCATTCTTATAAGTTTTTTTTACATTTTTTTCTTTGTTGGAACAGCAGCCCCTGTCAGGGTTCAGGAGACATACAATGCTCAATTTGAGCTCTCCCAGATTTAAATTTTGCAACCCCGAGATAGGTAAGGTACCTTGCCTTTTCAAGGCTACCACTACTGGAGGAGAGAAGAAGTGCAGTGCTCACTTTGAGCTCTTTCCCCAAGGGGGGACAAACACCTCCCTGTAGCTTGCTTTCCCTGGCCAACCTGGAGGCTGAGTCCCTTCTGGCCGTGAGACTCTCAGTCATGGTGCCGTTTTTGAATATTTGGGGGCGGAGCTTGGACCGCGGGGCATGCTGGGAGATGGCCCCTCACCACAAGCAGACACACCTACTCCTGGCCCGACTAGATGTTTGGCGCCTAATTTGCATACAAGTACACATGGAAACCAGGAAGTGGAGGGAAAGCCCTTAAAATCACCAATACAGGACCAAAAGACATAAATGACACCTCTAACTTATACAGAATTTAACCAGGAGCACAACTAAGGCGTTACTGAAACCTCAAAACTCACATGGAACAGAGGAGAAACAGAAAGAACCAACATCACCTTGGGAACACCATAATAACAACTGGTCTTGACAAAATGGACCCGGACCCCAAAACCTAGACCAAAAACATCTCCACGCTGTGAGAGACAGTCAATTGACTGAGATGACCTCTGGAAGCGAAGCGAAGCGCAGCAGCGGCAGCAGCGGCAGCAGCGGCAGCAGACCAGTGACAGAACTGGCGGCAGCGGAACCGGCAGAGACTGCAATGACAACAACGGCAGCAGCAGCAGCAGCAGCAGACCAGTGACAGAACTGGCGGCAGCGGAACCGGCAGAGACTGCAATGACAACAACGGCAGCAGCAGCAGCAGCAGCAGACCAGTGACAGAACTGGCGGCAGCGGAACCGGCAGAGACTGCAATGACAACAACGGCAGCAGCAGCAGCAGCAGCAGACCAGTGACAGAACTGGCGGCAGCGGAACCGGCAGAGACTGCAATGACAACAACGGCGGCAGCAGCAGCAGCAGCAGCAGCAGCAGCAGCAGCAGACCAGTGACAGAACTGGCGGCAGCGGAACCGGCAGAGACTGCAATGACAACAACGGCAGCAGCAGCAGCAGCAGCAGCAGCAGCAGCAGACCAGTGACAGAACTGGCGGCAGCGGAACCGGCAGAGACTGCAATGACAACAACGGCAGCAGCAGCAGCAGCAGCAGCAGCAGACCAGTGACAGAACTGGCGGCAGCGGAACCGGCAGAGACTGCAATGACAACAACGGCAGCAGCAGCAGCAGCAGCAGACCAGTGACAGAACTGGCGGCAGCGGAACCGGCAGAGACTGCAATGACAACAACGGCAGCAGACCCGACAAACAAGAACAGCACCGGCAGAAACAATAAAAGCTAATTCTATTCTTAGGTGAGATCACGACCCCCACCTCCCTTCCCTCAGTCTCCCCTTGCACACACACAACAGGAGACAATGATGGGGGACAGAAAGAGACCGACCGCTACATGACTTCCTACACTCCAAGCCTATCTGGACAGGTCGTGGCAAACCTAGCGGTGATAACAAGCGACCTGTTTCCGTGTAGGCGGTAAGTATGCGACCCTCCTGGGTTCCGATTCTAGGAACAGCACGCAGGATGTGGTGGTCCAGGGCGGCAGGACCTTAATTGCAGCCCAGTCTTCTATGAGGAGTAGCCTCACTCACGCAGCAGCCCACAACGCACCACACACGCTGGATCTGATTTTCTCCCCCTTAAACCTCAATTGGACTCCTTCAAATTGTCACAAAAACCAAAAAAATTACCATCCCCTGGCTCACATTAGGCAGCCAGGCGTGGATGCACCGGGACTTAGACCTACCACCATCAGGACATTCACCGCTGGATTTGAAGCAGAAGAAAATTATCAGACGTGGCTACGACAGGACCCAGACCAACCCCCTTCAGGACACACACGGCTGAACTGGGACCAGGGGAAGAGAACTCAGCAAAATCCATAGGATAATTATTTAAACAACTGGAAGCCAGGACCTGGAAGAAACCCACAAAACCCTTAAAAAATATATTTAAAATAGACCTAAAATAGAAAATCCAATTGGCTATGGGACACACCCTGGGGCTTGATCAACCTCAGCGGGGCCGGCCTTGGGTGAGAGTGTCTAGTGATAATGGCTGAAACACTCTGTGATCCTAAGGTTCACTACTGATGACTGTGTCCTAAAACTCTTAAACGTCTAGGCCTAGATTAGCAGCACTATTAGCATCTTGGAGACCAATAATGACGATCCAGTCTCCCAAAACAGGCTATAGATTCAATAATAGGTTTAGATCAAAATACACTGGGACCGTTAGCCACTTACCTTATGGGCTCAACCCCCTAACCTTAGAACTTAAACCTAACTTATCTTGAATCAAACCGAAACCCAGGAACCAAAAAACCTAACCTTAACCATAATCAGACTTTATGCGAACTCCAAATTGGACGCCTGACCCCAAGTAGCCTCATGCTAACCCTGACCTGGAGGTCTAACCCTAACTTTAACCTACTGGAGCTTATGCGAACCCTGGAAGAGATGCCTAAACCTAGACACATTGGACCTGATTCCAAGCAACCAGACGCTAACCCTGACCTGGTGATCTGACCCTAACCTCAACTATAGTGGAACATATGCTAACC
The DNA here is from genome assembly GCF_021347895.1 of Acanthochromis polyacanthus. Lineage (NCBI taxonomy): Eukaryota > Metazoa > Chordata > Actinopteri > Pomacentridae > Acanthochromis > Acanthochromis polyacanthus. The sequence goes on along the minus strand of NC_067124.1, from coordinate 4,930,815 downwards.
CTGGAAGAGATGCCTAAACCTAGATGCATTGGACCTGATGCTAATTTCAAGCAACCAGATGCTAACCCTGACCTGGAGATCTGATCCTAACCTCAACTACAGTGGAACATATGCTAACCCTGGAAGGGATGCCTAAACCTAGATGCATTGGACCTGATGCTAATTCAAAGCAACCAGATGCTAACCCTGACCTGGAGATCTGACCCTAATCTCAACTACAGTGGAACATATGCTAACCCTGGACCTAGACGCATTGGATCTGATGCCAATTCCAAGCAACCAGATGCTAACCCTGATCTGGAGATCTGACCCTAACCTCAACTACAGTGGAACATATGCTAACCCTGGACCTAGACGCATTGGATCTGATGCCAATTCCAAGCAACCAGATGCTAACCCTGATCTGGAGATCTGACCCTAACCTCAACTACAGTGGAACATATGCTAACCCTGGACCTAGACGCATTGGATCTGATGCCAATTCCAAGCAACCAGATGCTAACCCTGATCTGGAGATCTGACCCTAACCTCAACTATAGTGTGACATATGCTAACCCTGGAGGAGATGCCTAAACCTAGACGCATTGGACCTGATGCTAATTCCAAGCAACCAGATGCTAACCCTGACCTGGAGATCTGACCCTAACCTCAACTGTAATGGAACGTATGCTAACCCCAGAAGGCAGGTTGAAGCCTAAACCTAATGGGCCTGATGCTAATCCTAACCTGGAAATCCCCAATACCGATCCAGAACCCACTAGGAGGAATCGAATAGGATGAATGAAATGAAAGTCACGTCCACCGCCTTTGCAAAAGAAACCACCGAGAATAATACTTACCTAAAACAGGGCTTACCTGGAATAAGACTCACTGCAATAATACTCAGCTGGAAAACCACCTACAAACAACAACCTCCGAGACGAATCCTCAGCCTAAAAAAGAAATAGTCACATTATTAAATCAGGACAGATTCGACCTCTAAGACAGATATGGAATCAGAGATGTACGCACTCCAGAAGTTGGCCAGTGCCTTCCTTTGGTTTACCTATTCCAAACTGTGTCCTTTGACATGGGGGTGCCATCGAGATAAATTTCCCCTAACCTAACCCCTAACTCCTAACCCTAACCTGACTTTTTCCTAACCTTAACCACTCCACTCTTCATGCTGGACACTGGACAGATGCATGGAAGCTCCCTGGCACCACCTATAGGAAACACAAGTTTTCAAAATACTTCACTTGAAAGTACTGCCAATCGACTCCAAATGGCCTGAAACGTGTTCCTAAACACTTTCTGGGGAACACTTTTTGCCTTCCACACTTAGTCAAATTTCGGGTTCTGACCGAATCCTATTCATTTCAATGGGAAAATTTCCGGGCCCGATATCTTCGGAACCGAACGTCCTAGAGACTTGGAACCAAGATCGGTCTGCCACAGTATGACCCTTCTGAACACGCCAGTCTTTTCCCCGAGTCTCTACGACCTTCCTGGCCCAAGGTATGGACAAAAGATTAATTTCAAAGTGGTTCTTTTGTGAATAACTCTGCCCCACCACGTCACACAAGCACCATTAACATATCCACGGATAGATCTCCTCGAGACAAATCCAGAAACACCTCAACCATCCATCTATGACATTCCTATCAAAATATATTCACGATTAAAAATGAAAACCATCACTGAGTAGCTTATATATATATATATATATATATATATATATTAATTTTCAAGCGAAAAATTTTTTAAAAAGCGATTTAAACAGTATAGATTACAATAAATACTGCAGAAAGCTCATTTGGAAGCTGACTGCCAATAAATACATATCTCTTCCACTGCAGGGCCAATTTCTGTTTTTTTCTTGAGCTTTTTTTTCCTGTGTACATTTCTACCTTTTACTGCACTGTATTTACTGTATTTTGCTGTGTGTATTTCTGACTGTTATTGCACTGTATTTAGTGTATTCACTGTACAATGGAGTGGCAATTTGTGGCATATGACAATGCTGAGGAGCTCAGCAGGCTGTGGTCCAGGTCTGGCAACATGGAGGACTTCTTGGCCAAGGAGGAGCAACAAGTGCACAATTAAAAGCGCTGCAGAATGCGATGATGGGGGTGTGCATAGCCACCACAGATGGGGGCTACAACATAAACCTCACCTGCGTTCCAAAGCGCATAGCGGGCATCCTGGACCCCAGGTACAGCAACCCCATCTGGGCAAAGAACGCAATCCTTGAGGTATTAAACGGGGTGGTGGAGAAATTTAAGCAGCTGCTGAAGGGCCTCCCCTTGGAGGACAAACGCAGGCCGTCCCTTCAAAAGACGGTCTTTTCAGACCTGGCTCATGCGGAAGTGCTCCATCAGGACCAGCATTTCGTCCTGTCTCTGCTGGACCAGGCTGTGAGCCTGGCATCGGCTGACTACCACTTTGATGTGGTCGTGACCCTATTGCGCTTCGGCCAAAGAAGCCCAGGCATTAATGTCCAGGAGATAGTGGACGTGGAAGGGGTCAGGGCCATGTCAGTCCATGCCGCCTGCAACATCACACCGGTGGACCCTACCTTCATGCTGTTGTGGTCCAGGGCAGGCTTACAGGACCTGGCGGGGATGGCTGGGAAGCTATTCAGTGTGCTCGGGATGCACGAAGCTGCAAACTTCCAGTCCAACCTGGACGGGAAGCCTCTGGATTTTGCTCAGAACCTCTGTAGGTTGTGTGTGACGGACAAGATCCAGTTTTTGCAGTTATATGTTGACTCCCCACATGTGTACCTCAAATCCCCATTTAAACACCCAGTGTCTGGCACCATTGTAACTGCGGGATAGTCACACCCACAGTTCAACAAGGCCATGATGAGACGGGCCGCAACTTACATCGAACACATGAGGGACCTGGTTGACAAAGTCCCGTGTTCCATGGCCCTCCGCCTTGAGATGGTGGCCTTATTTTGGGGGACGGAGGGAGTCCCTGTAGTCCTGGACCCACAGGAATTTTTTAGGCGTGACCTACTTTACGGTCTCCTCAGCAGAGAGCCCATGATTGTCCCCTTCAAACTGAAGCTCGGTGGATGCTAAAACGTGTTTCTGCTGTTCTTTTCAGGTGAAACATTCGCAATGTTTATCAAACACACCAACTCATACCTGGTTGTTGATAAAAGAAGATGGAGAAATAATAACCATGCACTGCGACTGCATGGCAGGGTAAATAATCCTTCAATGTGACAGTTTTGCTAGTGACAGTGTATATATGCTAGCCACATCTCAGTTCCTGCTTTAATTTGTGTTTCATGTTGGTCTGTTTACTAAGCACATGAAGATGGTAGGATTAGATATTATAGATATTACTCGGGTTAAAATCGTACTACTCTGACTGCTTCGTTTGCCTATCAACAGAAACCATCATTTTGGACGAGAGTAAACAAGCTAAAAACAGTGAACGTTAGCTTGTTAAATGGGTAGTTAGTGTTACCAATCTTTAAAGAATGGGTCTTAAAACCAACACAGAAAGGCTCTAAGCATGTATATCATAATAATTCACTAACCTTTAACGAAGTGATCACCACAGACTCTTGCATTCTTTGACTCCGCTCCCTTCGAACTTAAGGAAATGTTAGCGAGCCATTTTTCTCTGCGTCTTTTCGTAAAATCCTTAGTGCGAGGCCCTTTTTTAATCTCTTCACGAGGAACCCTGAAGTATCCTTTATCAATTTCGCGATTTGATCGATTAGAACAACCTAAAACAACACACGCAAAAGGCATTTTTGACCGATGAGTGAACGTTAGCCACGCTCGCTGCAGTCAACAATCAGCTCTGCTGACCACCATTTCATGATTTTCATAGGTAATGAGGCGGATGTGACGTCATTTTCAAGCCACCTATTGAATCTGTAAACCCATCCATACAGAATCGAACGGGAACTACAAACAGCGCTGCTAATGATTAGCTGGCATGTTAGCATTAGCCCGACGCACAGCTAGCTGGAATTTCCTTGGAAATTTCTACAGTAGCAATAAAAAATAAATAACAGTAGCAGTAACAAAATGAAAATAATTAAAATCCTACTAGAAAACGATCATGAAGACAACTCTTGAAGATAATATACAGTAGAAACCTCATTCGTCTATGAAATATACTTTGTAAGGTTAGCCGTTTTTCACTACACCACATTAAGCAACATTACTGACCTTGTGGCCTACAATACTGGCTAACGTAGTGGGAAAACAAGACAAGCCATGCTTCTGCATTAAAGTCGGGAATGAATATTGCAGCAGGCTCATGTTCATTCGGCTTAAACCTATTTTTGAGCAATGAAAACGGTTACTTACATGTCTGTAGCTTCTCTGTGAAGACTAAGTCAACCGAAGGAAGGCGCCAGTGTTTGAATGATGCCCGGACACGTTCGTCCTGCAGGATGTGGGCATGCCCGAAAGCTGTAGTTTTAGTAAACTCTCTAAAATTGAGTTTGCTTAATCGATTTTTTGAGAAGTTCAGTAAAATCAATTTTAGGATAGAAAATTTTAAGTTGGTTAAATATTCACACTTATTACTTATCTGTAACTTTCAGAAACACAAAATAAAATTTAAATTGAATTATTGGAGTAGATATGTTTTGTAAAAATAAAGTAATATGAACTTCACCAACGAACTACTATTTACAGTGTAAACATCTTCTAGCTGTAATGCTTTGTTGGCCTAAGCCTCTCTGTGGATAATGCATCATCTCACCTTCACATTTGGGGCCACTCTATGAACATGAGCCACAAAACCAGTCATGCTCTTGGTGTAAACTCCAATATGTCTAATCCTGTCTAATTTGAGATCTTTCAATTTTGTGTCTACCATTCTGAAAATGTCCACTCCCCCTGTTATGTGTGTGCAGCTGGTCACAGAACAGGAGCTCCTCTCTGGTGTCCTTCCCGGCAAAAACCACTGACTGGGGAATCCCAGCAACATGAATTTGCTGCAGTGAAAATTGTTCCAATATTTTATCTGTAACTGAGTTTCAAATGTTCGCTGCCATGTCTTTGTTTCTGACTCAAGTCTGTTTGTTGTTTCCTCACCTAAGACACAGAGAAACACTTCTTTTAAACATGGTTTTATCAGCTGCTGACTGATGGAATGGGGCTTCTTTGTCTTGGCAACATAGAGGCTGACTATAATTATAATCCTTTCAGTAAAAAAAATTCATCTCCACATCAGTCACCCATGTGAAATTTCTGCCATTCATCCAGCATGATAACATGAAAACACATTTAAAATCTGTGTAAAGGAAATTCATAGATTTGTTTCTAGACGCATCATACAGTTCAGGATTTAACTGCTGAAAACAAAAAACTGTGCACTACATAGCACTGACTTATGGAGTTGACTTGGTTAGTAGTGAGACCAAAAATCATTCATAGCATGACGACTCTCCCCCTAATACCATAACACTGTATAAACTAGAAAAGCATTTGAAGAGTTCATTTCCAAAAACAGGTAACTCCGTTTTTAGAAAACTAATTTTTTATTGTTTACTTCTAGATAATAATAATAACACTAATAATTTTTTTTCTCTATTTTGTCATGTATTTTTGTACTGAGTCAAATCCACTAAACTTCAGTTTGATTGATATTATCTTAAGTAAACTATTAAAAAATGAGTTTATTTATCAAAATGGAGTTTTCTGTTTTTGCAAATGAACTCTTCATTTGGAGAGCACAGTACTCCACCAAGGCTGTTCATTTCCCCACATGGCATTGTCACAAATACAGCATCTTTTTTTTCTTTCTTTTTTTTTTTTTTTTTAGAAATGTAACATTTGTTTATTATGTGTTTAGAAGTTGATCAATATTCTTTCCAGAACAAAATATATTGGTATCATCTGCAAATAAAATAAAATGCAAAAGGTTAGTCACTTTACAAATATCATTTATGTAAAGTAAAAATAATTTTGGTCCCAAAATTGAACCTTGTGGAATTCCATATACTATCTTTTGTAACTCTGATTTATTGTTTGATATTTGAACATATTGGTACCTATTTGTTAAATAATCTTTTATCCATTTATTTGCGATTCCTCTAATTCCGTAGCGTTCTAATTTTTTCAACAGGATATTGTGATCAATAGTGTCGAAAGCTTTTTTTAAGTCGACAAATATTCCTATTGCATACTCTTTGTTTTCTATAGCTGTAGTTATTTTTTCTACCATTTGCAGAATAGCCATTTCAGTTGATCTATTTTTCCTAAAACCGTATTGGTTGTCTGTTAGAATGTTATATTTTTCCAGAAAGTTTGCTAGTCTTTGTTCATAAAGTTTTTCTAAAATTTTTGAGAACTGAGGTAAAAGGGATATTGGCCTATAGTTGGAAAAACTATGCCTATCACCAGATTTGTAAATGGGTATGACTTTTGCTATTTTCATTTTTTCCGGAAATATACCTGATTGTAGTGATTGATTGTAGATATAGGTTAGTGGTTTGACAATATGATAAATAATATTTTTAACTAATTTCATATCAATATCATTGTAATCAGTTGAGTTTTTACCTTTAAATAATTGGACAATTTTGAGGACCTCATGCTCTTCAACATGTTTTAGAAACATGGAATTTATATTATTTTCAATAAGGTCCAATCCCACTCCTTCTTTAGATTCAGGTTCTTTTATTGTTTCTGCAAGATCATACCCCACTTTAGCAAAATACTTATTAAATTCATTAGCAATCTGATTTTGTTTGATGGTACATTTATCTGTACTCTTAAAATATGTTGGAAATTCCCTCGTACCTGTTTTCCTTTTAATAATTTTATTTAATACATTCCATGTACCTTTTGTATTACCTTGATTATATTCTAATAAATCATTGTAATATTGTTCTTTACTTGTTCTCATTATTTTCAGAAGTTTATTTTTGTATTGCTTATACTTGACATTAGCCTCTTCAGTTCTAGTTTTAACAAACTGTTTGTATAGTAAGTTTTTCTTTTTAATTGCATTTTGCAATCCTTTTGTTATCCAAGGTTTTGCATCAAATTTTGACTTTTTATGCAGATGGACAGGACAATGTTTATCATAAAGAGAGTTAAAGATTAACAGGAAATTCTCATACGACTCATTTGGATCAGTTGTTTTCAATACTTCATTCCAGGACTGCATAATTAAATCATTCTTTAAAGCATTTATTGCATTGAGTGATTTACACCTCATAGGCTTTTTATCATGTGATTGAGGGCTGCCACACTGACCTGTATTATTAAAAAACTTGTTAACTCCTATGAAGACCGGTAAATGGTCACTAATATCATTAATTAAGAGCCCACTGGTTATTTTACTGTCCATTACATTGGTGAAAATATTATCAATTAAGGTTGCACGAGTAGTTGATATCCTTGAAGGTTTAAGGATTGTGGGAAAAAGACCCAGGCCGTACGTGGAGTCCAGAAAATCTCTATTTTTCTCCGATTTACCCATATCCATTAAATTAATATTGAAATCTCCACATACAAACCTGGGACCTCTACCCCCAACCCTACCAAGTAATTCCACCAGTGTGCTATTAAATAAATCAATGGTAGCTGTACCGGGGGTTCTGTAAACACAACTCATTAACACTTTTTGCAAATTTTTAAGAAGCATTTCAACTGTAACACATTCCAAAATATTATCTACTGCGGTAGACATTTCTTTAACAAGGTAACATTCAAAGTTTTTTATTACATATATAGCAACCCCACCTCTCTCTTTATTTTTCCTGTTAATAGCAAAAAAATCATAACCCTCTCGTTGTATATTGCACTCTTTATCATCTTTAAGCCATGTCTCTGTTATTGCTATTACATTAAATGCATCAAACTGGTTAAGGCAGTGTATGATTTCATCTAAATTTGCTTGAAGGCTACGACTGTTAAAATGGATGATGGATAACGTGTCATGTATTGTCACTTCAGTTCTTAAATGTTCTGGTGTGTAGTACTCACAGTTACAATTGTTGTTTATGTTAAAGTTATCTTCCGGATCTATGTCTTTTTCCATGTCATACATTTTATAATTAACAGAATTCCCTTTTTGTATTCCTTTTACGGTTTGGTAATCCATGCGTCTCATTAGAATCTCCATCCTCTCCGTGCATAAAACGGAGAACTCGTCATTGTACTGTTCCACCATATGAGTTTATTTTCGCCATGTTTATTCCAAAAGGTGCTAGTCAACTTGTAGTGTTATTCTTTCATTATCCTTGTCATTTGTAGCAGTCCAGGTCGTGCAAATTCCTAATCCATATCACTTTTGTTGACTCCGGAGGTCCATTGGTTCGAATCATAACTTTACCATTTCTAGTCCAAGTTGCATACAGTTTATACAGTGGATGAGAAAGAAATATTGGATATAGTTAAAGAAGGTAAAAATAAAAATCTACTGATGTGAATGACATTGATATGATATTAGTGAAAAAAGTCATCGAGGGGATTTCAAAACCTTTAACATAAATCTGTAACTTATCATTCCAAACTGGTTCATTTCCAAACAAAATGAAAATAGCAAAGGTAATACCTCTATACAGACGCGGTTTTACAATAGAGGCAAGGTAGGCAACTGCCTGGGGCCCCTCCAACTGCAGGGACCCCCAGACCAGCAGCCCACTCTCCATTCAGCTGGGAATCGGGGCCCTGTGGACAGTGATCCCCAGCCATTGCGTTTTTAAATAGTAAATTTGTATGTTTAAATGGGAAACAAAGACAACAAACTAAAATACAAAGAAATAAAGTATCCGTGTACACTCCTCCCATTTCTTTTAATAATGGACTATTCCATCCAGGCCATGATCGCGAGTGCTTCAAAAGTGAAAGACGGACGCGGACATGATAGCAGCCTGCACAGTGTAGCTGTAACCATCATAGATATACTAGATGCCTCGCCGGCCAATGAGCGATGCGTCAGTGCGCCGCCATCTTGGAACGGGAGCAAGCGGGAGTAAACAAACCAGCGATAAGAGTGTTTATCACACACCGAATGCCAAAAAGCTCAAAATGCCACAGTCTTGTGTGGCCTGGGGCTGCACAATACAACGCAACCCAAACACAAGGGCACAAGGAATCACATTCCACAAGTGAGTATGTCCTTTCCATTGAACTTTTCACAGATTTCACCAGATATTGTAGCAGAAACCTATGGTATGATACCAAGACGTTGTCAGTCTGTCACTTCTTGATGTGGCTATATCTTTGGAGAAGTGCACACAGAGATGGCAAATTGGGTTTCAGAAATAAACTCAATACTGAACTTAGAAAAGGATATATTGTTTTTGATGAGCAGTTAATGAAATCAATATTATATCTAGCTTTTTTTCATGCACGCATGGAACACAAGTAAATTGAAGAATTTAGGCATGGTTCCAACTTTGTGCCAGCTATAGACCTTTTCGCAGTGACGTCAGAGTCTGGGACACGTGACCATACCTTCCTTAGCAACGCACGCCGCCATTTTAAGAGGGGGCAACAAAGTCATTAGCAACCGTGATTTGACCGCCGAAACCACGCGGTTTTGACCCGGAGAAAAACGTTTGGTGATTATTTCGGAAATCTTGAGCCAAAAGCCAAGCTAAGATATAAAGAAAAAATAGAACTGGTTGGTTTGCAGTCATGTCCGTATGAAATTGCACTGGGATCATGGGAAAACGACCCTACTACGTGTCCAGATCTTCATTGGCACTCCATTTACGAGTACCTTATCAACAGCCCAGGCATCCACACAATGGAGAAGATGAAGACTTATAAAAGCCTGGACTCATACGTTTTTTTGAGGTATGCTTATATTTATACGTTTTTGTGCATACAGGTCAATGTCAGAATGATAAATGCCTTGTAAGATATGGCTACACCAGCTCCGCTATGCTAAGCTAATGTTAAGCTAACGGGGTGAGCCATTACACCTTTTAATTTCAAGTGGAAGTAGTGTATGTATATTAGTTAGATGTGCATTATCAAAACTAAGAGTCAGATACCTGTAAATGAGCTCTACCCACCCAGGCCCAAGGGTATGAGGTGCTAACAATAATGAGGACAATGCTGCTGATTACAGCATAGTAGTTAGCAGAACGAAAGGGAGGAGAGAAGGTTTAAAAATAGCAGTGTGAGTATAAAGACCCCTGACTTTTTGTGGGAAGCACAGCTAGCACTAGCCTAAGCTAAGTAGCTAGCCCTCAACATTTCAGATAATTATAGACATCATAAGCTGCAGTCAATTCCAGCCGCTTTCAGTACAAAAAAATCGCTAATATTCTATTTGTAAATAAAAATATGATGAGAAATACAGGGAATATTGGACGGGCATCGCGAGGTGCATTTCCTTGAAAACGACCTATTCTTGGTAAATATACCGACTAGACAACCCACAGCAACAAATTTAATTCTCTGCCAGGGTGGGTCTAGTTACCCTCCATAAGGCTCGAGGCTGGATTCTCCTAAAACTGGTCGGACCAATCACCATGAAGTGTAGAGTCAGAAGGCGGGTGTAACGAAGTGACGACAGAGGCGTGATGATTCTGACAGAAACAACCAGTGCACAATAAACAGTTATCTTTCGACTCGGCTTTGACCACAGCCCTTAAAGATTTGAAGCTAAAATTCAACTTGAAAGATAAACAAAGGACGGCATTTAAGTGTTTCATTGAGAAGAAAGACGTATTTGGACTTATGCCGACGGGATATGGCAAATCTTTAATATACCAGTTGGCTCCGCTGGTTGGGAAGCTAATGGGACTTAGCCACAATCCACCGGTGCTCTCGGAACCCTATGCTCGGAACTACGTTAGCCTATTCGTTGCGTTGATTGGTTGTATACCTACCCAATTGCTGCAGAGGGATTTGATAGACAACCTTTTAGCCTGCCTCCCTCCCTGTCGAGCTTCCCTAGACCCTTGTGCCGTCAGAAACATGGGTATAGCATGGCTAGGCTATGCATATGCAGTATATATATATAGATATATAATATCCATTCTTTGCTCACCTGATACTCGTGTTTACATATTCGAAATAAATATCTCAATCAATCAATCAATTAGTTACCGATGATCAGAAATCACAGCAACATAGAATATGTCCATTTAATATAGATGTCCCCACAATAAAAAAATGACCTTGCGCTGAGCACAGGTGTGTGTTCTACATGTGTATGTTATGTACGGATACTGAATCGCATGAGCTAAATCTGTAGCGGGTGGCGGGTATTGATGGGACTCAGAAACACCCCCACAATTTAATCAATTGTTCCTCTTGTGATTTCTGATGGATAAATCCTGGTAAGTCTGTAGCGGTTGATTTGTAATAGGATCACAGTCATTTAATCATCAGTAGACAGCTGACGTAGTGTTCACTTGTCATTGTTGCAGTGACGCCATGCCACTATCTCGCAATGATACAAAAATCTTTAACAAATCTGTGGACTATAAGCTGCATCATTGTCAAAATTGGCTCACTTGGTCATTGTGTCATTTCTGACTTTCCCTGAAAATTTCATCCAATTCCATTTGTCCATTTTTCACTAATGTTGCTAACATACAGACAAACAGACAGACAGACAGACAAACCAACGTCGACCGTCGCATAACTCAATTGCATTCCTTGACGGAGACACTAGTGCATGAGTAACCACACCTATTACAGTCTACAGTTTGCTAGGTAGCTATGCTAGTGCATTTTCTCTGGATGCCACAATTTACAGATAAACTCTTATCGATGAAGCTCATGTCCATATCTAAATTTACTTAAAATAATAAGATGAAGATGTGGATTGATTTTGTGAGGAGCCACATTGATGGATAGCTGAGGATCACCACCAATACCTGCCTCTGCAGTAAACATTTTAAAGTCAGTAGTGTTACAATAATCTCCCACCTCAGCCTTCATCCTATTCTACTGATATCTGACGCCATCATTGACAGTACACCAATGAGTAGAATCTAACTTGTCTGCTTAGTTTTTTTTTTATTGTAGGTACTTATTTATTGTAGGCCTGGGATCTTTCTGCATGGAGTTTGCATGTTCTCCCTGTGCATGCGTGGGTTTTCTCCAGGTACTCCGGCTTCCTCCCACAGTCCAAAAATATGCTGAGGTTGATTGATTACTCTCAATTGTCCGTAGGTGTGGATGTGAGTGTGATTGTTTGTCTGTATATGCAGCCCTGTGACAGGCTGGTGACCTGTCCTGGGTGTCCCCTGCCTTCACCCGGTTTTTCGCTGGGATAGACTCCAGCCCCCCCCCCCCCCCCCCCCTTAGGTAAGCATAAAGCTCTATGTATTAAAAAATGCCTCCTCTAGAATTAAAATGTACAGACTCTTTCTTTCTATATTTGTTTATACATCATTCACACAATCAAGAATGAGGGAATCACAGAAGACACAGGATTACAACTGCAAGACAGCACAATCATGTTTTCAGGTTTAATTTTATTTTTATTTTAAGAGTTTTATGCAGCTGTTGCCCAATAGAAACAACCAAAGAACAATTTAGGGTCATAACCCTAAATTTGAGAAAATCAGCACTAATGGATGGAAACAGATAACATTAATTCTAAAATTTCATTTTACTAGCTTTAGATGAAAACATAAAGCCATTTCCTTTTCCCTAAACATTTTAAAATGCCAGTCTAGAAAATGTATACGAGATAGAAGTAGACAAAGCTGACTGCAGGAGCTTGCCAAAAATATTACATAAGTTTGTATGAACAAGACTGCATTAAATTTCTCCATAGTGATGATAAAACTGTCCAAGAGTGGATTTGACTAAAACCCCGAACAGATGAGGTTTTGCTAAATCCAGGACCAAGTCTGATATTTATTTCGATGCTGAATGTCAGCTTTCCACACTGCTGTTTACTGTCTGTGTTTGTTTTCCACATATCATGTCGCACAACACATTCTGTGAAGCAGCTGACTGATTTTAAAACTGTATAACCACTGACCGCCAGTTGAGTTATTCTGTTCATAAGGCCACCTACGCCACAGTACATCGTTGCTGCTCTCCAAGAAGAGGGTTCCAGCAGAGTAGAGTCCTTTCTGCTCTTTAGAGTAAGACTGAGCTCCATCAGTCATCCTGGCAGGAAGAACATCTCCACATTTCTCTACACAGCAGTGCCTGGACTCCATCACAGGACTCCATCAGTATTTTATTAACTTGAAAATCCTTTCCTGCAAACTCTTAGTAACTTGAGTCACCTGATAAAATCTTGACATCCATCTTTCGCTCAGCCTCTAATTGAACCTCAGCTGTGTTAGTAGTGGTCAGTGTTGTCTACGACAGCATTTCTTCTTTGCTAAAACCAATAGGAAATGTCAGTGTGACTAAATCACAGTGAGAAAATAATCCAGAATTTACAAATTCATCACCAAGTAAATTTGATGTTGTCCTCTGTTTTTGGTTCATTATCATGTCACAGTGATTGGTTGCCAAACACAAGGAGACTAAATTAATCGTGTACAAATACTTGCATTTACTCATTGTCACTTTGGTTCAACAGAAGTTAGTTGAATACCATATTTCCCCATAGTTATCTTGATGTTCAAATAATACTTTGATGTGTGAGAATTATGCAACACAACACTCATACTGTCCTCTCTGAATCCCAACTATGGAGTCAAAGAAGACAAAAAAAAACCAATTACACTTGACAATACAAAGTAATTAAAGCATATTGATGATTTTGGCTTAGCATTAAAGGTTCCATTTTGTGATTTTCTGCAAACTGTTCAAAATATGACATCACCATGATTTTATAACCCCTGGTTTTAGGGCTCTAAACAGGCTTTTTGCTCTGAAAACCAATGAACTTTTGTTTCCGCTCCCTTCACAAAGAAATAGAAATAAATAAATCATTCAGAACTGTAAATTACCAATGGCTGTCACATCCCTTCTTCATCCCTGTATCCTGTGAAAACATCATCTGTTTATTTTGTTTGGATGTTGCTTTACCTCCTCACCAAATTGTTCCAGAGTTGTACCCCGCAGAATGAAATCCAGAATCTTTTTCTGTTTGTACAGATTTAGTGAATTTTGAAGTTGTATTTTCCTCTTAATTGATGTCCCTCTTCTCCATTCCTAAACTATTTCTGCGTATTTTGTGGCAAAACATTATCTTTTAGCTTTGTACATGATTTATTTGGTTTGGAATTTGACTATATCTGTGAATTTTAAACATTTTGACTGTATGAAGAGCGAGTGAGTATGATCCTGATGGCAGACATTGTGAATAACCCGTGCTGCCCTTTTTTGAAGAATAGTTAATGAATAGATTGAACTTCTGTAATTATTACCAGGATCTTTACACAGTAATTGAAATATGGTAAGACAACGGAACAGTCTGGGATGCGTAGTGATTTATGGTCAAGAACATGTTTTGCTTTGTCTAAAACCGAAGCACTTCTTGAAATATTAATATAATGACTGTTAAGGTTTTGCAAAGGAGCTCAAGTGCAGGAAATAACAGACGGAAGGTAAGATGTTTAAAGGAGATTTATTCTCAACTCAAAAACTACAAATCCCCAGTAGGGAACTACAATCAAGTTATTCTCAACTCAAAACTACAAATCCCATGTGAGGAACTGCATTCACTATTCGAGGAGGTCTCAAGAAGAAATGCTTCAAAACAAGACAGCACAAACTAGCGGATTGAAGGTCAAATAACCAGTATGGCTAATTACAAACTCCAAGGTACTCAAAATGGTTCCGATTCTTGCGAAGGTCCAAAAAGTCAAATTCTAATTAATCAAACAGTCTTAGCTTTCAACAACGAACAAATAATTCTAGGTTCCAAAACTTAACGCAAACTCGGATGCTCGGACTGGGTTCCAGCGGTGGCGAGCAGCTCAGCGGCCGAATGGTTGGAACGGCTGGAGAATGCGGCCAAAGGTGAGTTGTACTGACGCAGGAGCAACACAGTTGAGTATCCTCTAGTTGAAGACAGGCAGAGAAGTTTGGTGGTGATCCTCGACGATAAGCAGTTAGAGACAGCTGGTCTGGGAACTGAGATAGAAGAGCAGAAAATGGAGTTAGTTAAACCATTACTTTGACAGAGGTGAGAATGGCTGGCTGAGTGTCTTTACAGAGTGGGTTACAATCCAGCACTGAGGAGTGGGAGGAAACTGCTTAAAAGGCCGAGCAGTTCAAATCTGATTGGACGTCACCAGCTGCTTCAGCGTCACTTGATCACATTGATGAGATGAGGAACACCTGTTGCCTCTCCAGCCTGTCAAGCCAATCCTAGAAGGGAGAAAGATAGAGGGAGAGAAGCACAGAGCAACACTAACTAGGACCAGCTGTAGCTGGCCTGACAATGAGAGTTTTCACTGTATGTCATCAGGCACTTCACATAGCAAGTTGAAGACTCCAATATATTTTAACGAGATACCCATCAAATCCAAATAAAAACCCTCTTTTTCAGATGAAAGGCAGCAGGAGCAGATTCCACAGATCAGAAATGTATCGCTCTTCAGCCAAAGATCCCTGCAGACAGGACAAAACACAAACTACATGAGAGAGAACACACAAAGTTAGTGACATGCTATCTTTTGCATAATTACCTAAATACTAAATGACAGTATTCTTGTTAGGCCAGCCTTTCTAAGCTAGATGTAACAGGGTGCAGTGTATTGCAGAGTTACTGATAATGCTCGCGTACACTGTGAGAAGCAATACTGTGTGACAATTTGCCACTGACAGCACACACCATAAACACAACGTGAGCCCATCTGCATGAAATGGATGAAACCTGATACCTAGTGACACTGCGGCTCGCTAGCCGTCCTACTGTTTCGCTACGTGGGTCGATGCAGAGACGAGAAACTCCTGGATGTGAATTTCAATGCTTTTAAACAGAACTGAAAGTAGCTTGCCACAAAGTCAAAGCTTAAGACAAGAGATGGGTTTGCATTGTGTGTGTGTGTGTGTGTGTGTGTGTGTGTGTGTGTGTGTGTGTGTGTGTGTGTGTGTGTGTGTGTGTGTGTGTGTGTGTGGCCAGTGAACTAATTCATTAATCTGGTTGACAGTTCTCTGTGAACTCGGCAGTACTGTCGGTGGTGAGGAATTGCAATGAGACAAACTCGGTGTTGTTTTCGGCAGAGTAGTGATGCTACCCTGACATCTCCGGCACCGTTAAAGGCTTTTAAAATGGTAAGATTGTGTTTTGGAGAAAGCGAGGGAAGACAAACATGAAGACAGACCAACAGAAGAGCCAAGACAAACACAAAACACCAGAGAAGACTGGACAAATGTCAAGAAATGCACAAAAACATGTCAAAATATTTATTCACAAATATTATATGTCTGCTTTTTGATATTTATCATTGAACTGAATCTGATTTTGGTTGAAGTGTTTCACAGAAGACATTTTATCAAGTCACAGTGAACAAACCACAGGTGTGACAGTAAGAATGGCTATGTTACATTTTCATGTTCCAGTTTCAGAGCACTACCTCGTATTTGACCTTACTGACACACTTGCAGAGCCATTGTGAATGCTGGTTGTTCTGCATGTGCTTCTTCTACAAATACATGTTCAAATTCCTGCTGAGAGCAATTTTGTTGGCTGTCTACATTATTGACATTCTGTAACTGCCTCATTATATAGTAGCTTTCATTGTTACTGAGTCTGATGTCCTGGGCTGGACTGTGCACCCACACATACTGTGAAATTTCAGATTATTTAAAAATGTCATATTTTCATGTAAACTTGGAAATAATTACACAGAATTTTGAAACATTTAGAAACACAAGTTTGGACATGTAGACGAAAGAAGAAAAAATCAGATTCTGCACTAGTTTTACATCAGCAATCCAACTAAAGCAGATGAGTCCTCAGATTTCCTCCAGTCCGTCCACTGAAGCATCGATGAGATAACACTCGTCAGAGGTTTGTTCAAGTTAATCAACTTGTAGTCATTGTTCAGCTGAAGTGTTTCAAGTTTTCTGTTGAACATGGCTTGTTAAGTAGCTTGACGTCACAACTTTGTGGAAGGGTAAGAAGTGAGTTATTGTTATTTTAACCAAAGAGTTAGTTTGTCAGCATGAAATCATGACTAGATTGAAGGTTTCTAAGGGGGTGCACTCTAAAAGACTTCACAACTCATACTGCAATTCATACTGCAGGAGGATAATGAGGCCAAACACACCTGGAAGGTTTGAAGAAGCACTCAGCGACCAAAAACTGCTGAATGAATGGACTTTCCTCCACCGTTACCAGAGATTCAACTTTTCATTCAAAATCTCAAGCTGTTATTGACATTTGAAATGACATGAGTATCAAAGTGTGAGAAATGTGAAATGACACTGTTGACTCTCTGACCCATTTTGTCTTTCTTAAAGGGGAACTTCGGGTTTTTTCAACCTGGGGTCTGTTTTCATGTCATTTCATACATGTGAGTGATGGAGAAATTAATTTTCGACATAGCTCCAGGATTTAGCCAGGCAGGCAGCTTAGCAGCTCAGCTAGCAAAAAGTATGGGGCAACTTGCCCGCCCCCCTCACGTCAAAGTCCGCCCTAACGTGCTTTTTTTCCCCCACACTCACCGGCTCGGATAGTCTCAACAAGTGTCCCACAACATACTAGAGATGAGAAGTGAACGAAAACCTCCAGATTACTTGGCGATCACTATTTGTTGTGGTCTGTATCCAAATCTCAGGACGCTAGAAAGCAAATCTTGTTCCGAAATTGCGCGATAGCTCACGAAATCGCACGATAGCTCGCACCAAAACACTGGTTTTTGCGCGAGCTATCGCACGATTTCAGAACGAGATTTGCTTTCTAGCGTCCTGAGATTTGGATACAGACCACAACAAATAGCGATCGCCAGGTAATGTGGAGGTTTTCGCTCACTTCTCATCTCTAGTATGTTGTGGGACACTCGTTGAGACTATCTGAGCCGGTCAGTGTGGGAAAAAAAGCACGTTGTGGCGGACTTTGACGCGGGGGGGCAAGTTGCCCCATACTGTTCGCTAGCTGAGCTGCTAGCTGAGCTGCTAGCTGAGCTGCGAAGCTGCCTGCCTGGCTAAATACTGGAGCTATGTCGAAAATTCATTACTCCATCACTCACATATATGAAATGACATATGAAAACAGACCCCAGGTTGAAAAAAAAACGAAGTTCCCCTTTAAAGAAGTGTGAGTGCATGAGTCCTGATTTCTTTGGCCTTGTAAAAACCTGAGCAAGTTTTGTTCATACAAGATACACTCACACACACCCACACACACACACACACACACACACACACACACATATATATATATATGTATGTGTGTGTGTGTATGTCTGTGTGTGTATGTGTGTGTGTGTATGTACAGAAGTTTCTCTCTTCTCTCCTTCTGTTGCATTTATGATAGAGAAATGGCTGAGGACATGTCCACTGTGGTCTATACATGTGTAATTTCTATCAGGTGGAGTCAAATCAACCAAAAGTTAAATCCTAGATGAAAGAGTGTAATGATCTCAGTTATGCAAGCAGCTCTGTGAGGCTGTGTAAGTTAAATATTATGCTAACTTACAGTCAAGCTTTAAATCCACTAGTGGCTGGTGAGAATATCAATGTTAGTTTTGCAAATTTTCAGTTCCTTACCAGAATACTGGACAGAACTGTATACTGGAGCGAAACCAGAGACAGTATACAGGGTGTCTCTAAAGTCTGGACTCATAGGAAATCTCATTAACTATAAATTTTTTTGGCTCCACAGATTAAATATGGTTTTGTCAAAAGAAGAGAGATTGGTTCGTCTCAGTGGATGTGAAGGACAGACGTATGGAAAGATAGCTGATGAATTTTATGCATCTCATCCAAGGAGGATTCCACTTGGCTTTTCCACGGTGGTGAAGGTGGTTAAAAAGTTCAAAGAAACGGACAGTGTCACGAACAAACCCTGTTCTGGACAACCAAATGTATCAGAGATTTGGTCATGGCTAAAATTCATGCTAGCCCCAAAAAAATCACTTCCCTAACTCTTATCCTAAGCCTGTCTTTCTATATGTCCATCCATGATGGCACCAGAGGAAAGCAACCAAGTTATGAGGGGCTAGTAGTGGGGGGTTACTAGTGTGCAGCCACATTATACTCACCTACCAACAGATCACTCTATCACTGTGTAACTATCATTTGCAGCAGGCCTGCAGACAACAGCTGGTCCTCCTTGTTTCACTGCCATTAAGCAAGCTGTCAGTCACAAAGCTAGATTACTGTTCGTCTGTCATTCTTAGCTCAAAGACAGGAACAAATACAAAAAATCATGCCATCTGACTGTCTTCCTTTTAAAGTCACTGGATTGAGCACCTTTAATTGAGACAATTCACCTTGTGAGTAAGCTGCACGAGATGTGCAAGACCACATGTTGATACTACCAGGGAGGTAGGAGCACAATAAAGAGGAGTTATTGTTCAAAGCTTCCTATAACCTGTAATCATAAATAATAAAGGTTCAAACCTCTGTTTAGTCAGTGGCTGTTAAGTTCCCATTTTATGTCTTTAAGATCTCCTAACACTCATGAAAGCATAAGAAAATACGCAGACAGAGAGATAGAAGAACACCCACACCAGTTACTACATCCTCTTATTCCAAAATTTTCAAGCCTTCCCATCCTTGGAGGCATTATGCCAGTAGGTGGGTATTATTTCTCTTTTTCATCCCTTCAGATTCTGTCATATACACACAGGAGCACCTAAGGGTAGTGATGATTCATAGAAACCCAAGCCAGAGTGGGATGGAATAGGTGAGAGGATAGATAAAAATCCTTGTTTAACAAGCATTTTAGTAGCTCTGTATTCCTGGGTGTCTGATGCTTTGAGGCTCTACATCTCATTCGGGGCTGCAAATGGGTAACGGCACCTTGGGGTAACCTGCTGCCTCCCTACTTTGCTGTGTCACTGTGGCTGACAAAATGATGACTGAGGGCTTATGCGCATACGGTGGTAGCACTGATCTCATTCTGCTGAGGTCACCATCAGCTACGCCCTCGATGATAAGAAGAACCACATTTGCCCCGGCGGGTGGTTGTCTTCTTTCATGGCAGCTGGATGCAGAGGGCGACTTCAGTGCTCCTCTCTATTTCATGACTGTAAATTCCAATTAGAATGAACATGCCCAGCTCTCTGTGTGGACGAACAGCGGCAGGTTTGTGTGTGTGAGTCTGAGTCAGACAGAGAATGATCCACACACAGCTGGCAGCAGAAGACTGACACACATACAGACACACACTGTCTAAGTGTTCCCTCATTACACAGCCGGTCCTTGCTCATGACCTCTGCTGACCTGTGATGAGAGCTGCTGCATGACTGCCATCTTGAATGACACAATAAGCAAAAACAGAACATTAATTCACTTCTGATTCTGAAATTACAAACACAGTATCAACTGTAGATTTCAAGGATCATTCAAAACATAATGCTTCTGACTCTAGGGGTGTGATAAGGCATCAGTTTGCCTTATTTTGCACATAGATATAGTGTGTGCTAGCTATGACTCGCTAGTTTGTGCTAAGCAAGGCAAAATAGATGCATAACTTATATTAGAGGTAGCATACAAATGAATTCCTCTTAAGCATCACTGAATTAACACTCACATTAAGATAAACAAAGCCACCATAAAGATCAGTTGTATTTTATACAGTTCAGGCTGCCTCCTCTAGGCCTGAGAAACGACAGGCAATGCAAAGTACCAAAAAATGGAGGTCAAAAGTTGTAGCTGAAGTTTAGTGACAGGACACAGACTCCACTTCCTGTCATAGGTATATAAATGTCTGCCTGCCTTAGACACCATTTTATTCTTATTTGCTGCGCCTCTCCTACTTCTACTGCCTACCATTTGCCTCTCTACATACTTTGGGGTCTGCCAGCCTAGGAGCTGTTCCTTATCCGTAGCCTTACCTCTCATCAACATAATCCTATATGCTCACTTTGAGGCTGGTTCTCAAAAGTGAGTCAATCCCTGCAGATCCCACTTTAAAATGCCCAGCTTTACAGCAGAAAAAACACGGTTAAAAGAACTGCTTTGGCTAATTTCCCTCACCCTAATGCAGCTAAAAGTTATCATAATTAAGAACATGGCTGATGTCAGGTGGGGGCCTTCATAGGACAGTCCATGGTTGGGGTCACTTAGAATTGTCCTTATTTTTGAAAAAAAATGTTTTTTTTTTAAAATGAAGATAACATTAGATGAATGATAGATCAAATCTAGACATTATTAATGTGGTAAATGACTATTGTAGCTGGAAACAGCTGATTTTTAATGGAATATCTCCATAGGGGTACAGAGGAACATTTCCAGCAACCATCACTCCTGTGTTCTAATGCTACATTGTGTTAGCTAATGGTGTTGAAAGGCTCATTGATGATTAGAAAACCCTTGTGCAATTATGTTAGCACAAGGACAAAAGTGTGAGTTTTCATGGAAACCCAAATTTTTGAACGGTAGTGTACCATGTTCATATTGCTTGCACGAAATAAGTGAGAGTTTGAGCATCTGCTGTTCAGCGACTTCTACTTTACCTGAAGACCATGTTATCCAGAAAGCTCCACTCCAGAACAGGCAAGTTATTTGATTGCTTTGTCAACTACTGCTCGCTGTGTTGTCAAGGACAATATGTTATTTGTAGATACAGAAAAAGTTGAAAAGTTAGTAAAAATGGAATACTGACAAAAACGTGGTATATGTGCCACGCTGAAGGTTCCATACTTGAAGGACCGGGGCCTTCGTCACTCTGTTTTGCCACAATCGCTTCATCCGGGCCAAACATTGTACTATGAGGGTGCCTTTTAAGTATGGAACATGTACTATTCAACCCTTCTCCTCCTCAAATTTGCGTCAGATTACTGTTTGGGTTTCTTTCCTCACCCCTGCTCCACCATTATCTTGACTCCAGTAGGGGGATACTCATGCATGGTGTAAGTACCCACTTAAAATGATCGCAGCATGGTGGGGTATAATCACTGAAGATATGCATATGTTTACCCTTTTTCTCATTTTAGTGTCTCCTGGTTGAAAAGCATCTACCATGTACTGTACATGCCTTTTAAAAAGTTTTTAAAAGTTATACTTATCTTTACTAAGGATTGGTAGATCATTTAAATATCTCAGTGATTATTTCTAGATGTTATGGTACAGCTTGGGCTGTTGCAGTTACGCTTTTGCGTTTGATAACTAGATTTTTACATGCAAAGGCATTTAATCATGCAAATTTCACTCTGACTTTTGACACATTTTTTCTGCTTACAAATGAAAATTTAAATTCATTAGAAAGTAAATGCTGTCCTGCCCAATTATACCAGAACTTACAACAACCTTACCATTCCAACAAAAGCTACAAAGTAATGTACGCCAGAGGAAATGCACATGCATCATTAAAGCAATAAAAAAGGATAAGCAAGAATAAATAGAAGAAATTACAAATGGAATTCATTATGTAAGGCTCTAGTTTTCACAGCTTTAAGGGTTGTACAGCGTTTTAGCGCATCCTGGCAGGACTGTTAGGGAAGACATGGCTGGGTATATGGACTTCTTCAAATAAAGACATACAATTACTGGCATACACATTCTTATCAGGCATTTCATTAAAAACAAACAAGCAAACAAACAAAACGTTAGAATTTTAGTTGCAGGTTCAAATGTCCATTTAAAAAAATATATTAAGATGTTATTGTTTTATATAACAATGGTTTCATATTGCAATAACTCAGCATTGGCAAATATTTAAATTGTATCTTCCAGTAACCCATATAATATTTTTAAGCTGTATGTGAAACACATGACAAAAAAATCCAGATTTTTCCAATTTGTATGAATATACAGCTAATTCCAAACAAATTTGAAAGCACATTTACTAATTGTGCCACAGCGGATAATTTTCCTTCTGCTTTTAATAATAATTTGTCCACTTATTTACTTTGGATAATATAAGGAAACTTTAGGTAAAAGTTCCGTGTTTGTGACTTGCTTGAGACAGTCTGGAGACTTTACGATTTATCGACGTGTTCAAGTTTGGCTCTTTTCACAGTTTTAGCAGCAGAACTGTTCTGTACAGGTATGAGTCACCGTTCTACAGGAATAAAATCAGAGAAGCTCACACGCTGTGCTACCATGGGCATTGCTCAGACTTCACACCTCAACACTGCACTTAAAGACCTTCTTTATAGGTTATCCTTTCTATGCGCAACTGATGAGATGACATTTGGCTGTGATGTAACCTAGAAGCAATGGATGAAAAGCTATCAGAGTTCCTTGAATGGTACAACCGCCTTTAAGTCATTCCACTGTGTTGGCAGGAAGACTAAAGAGCGACAGAATGTCAGCACTCAGACAAAGCTACTGGGCTTGTGAGTGGGCAGCTAGTAAACTATGGGTGTGTTCATGCGCCCGTTTTTCAACATTTTCAGTAAAATCTCTGACAGAGAGTGCTAAAAACTTGATTTTTAAAAAAAAAATATTGCAAAACTCAGTTGGATAAGCTAGTGTATCACAAAAAGCAAAATGCAACAGAATGCAATGAAAACTTGCACTGAGGCTTCCACACATCTGATGAGAGAAAAATAACAGACGAAACACAAATGTTTGCGGAGCAATGAAAAAACCCTAAGCTTCTTCACATTTATATATGAAACCAAACTAGGTATTATATTTCCGTCATGTTTTCTACATTGTTTTCCCCACTTGAGAACAGACTGGTGTTTCTTTAATGGGATCGTGTTGTTGCAGCCCCTTTATTGAAACTGATGAATCTTGACAAACCAACTCATGCAATTTGCGTAAATGCAGTCAGTGGAAACTGATGTTTAGGTTTTTTTACATTTTCTTTTGCAGATTTTTTTTTTTTAAATTTTCACATTGCTGTAGATGTTATGACTCTGAACAAGGGGAGAAATAACCACAGCAATGATTCAGTGTGAAGTCTCCTCAACAGACAACTGTAATGAGGAAAACTCTGCGATTTCTCGGGAAAGTGGGAGGAGCCAAAAGCAGCTGATCTCAAACTAACAAATTGAGGTGCATGTAAATGGTAAATGGACTTGCTCTTATATAGCGCTTTTCTACTCATCAGAGTACTCAAAGCGCTTTTACAACAATTGCTCCCATTCACCCAGACACACACACATTCACACACTAATGTGCAGGTTGCTAATCAACCTGCAACATCAGTCAGTATACATTCACACACCAGTGGAACAGTCACTGGTAGGCAATTCGGGGTTCAGAATCTTGCCCAAGGAAACTTCGGCATGCAGCACATGACTAGGCGAGAGCGGGAATCGAACCGCCAACCATTCGATCATTGGACGACCCGCTCTACCACCTGAGCCACAGCCACCCCATGTGGAGAGCACAGGTCATGATCATGGTCTACATTAAACAATACAGGACACAATGTGAATTCAACAACATTCTAAAATGTTTTTACCCTTTTTAAACACAATTCTTTACCAATTTAAGCTAAAATTGGTAAATGTTTTGCCACAGGCTGAAATTTTTTAATTCCATCTGTTTTTAAGCCTGATGTCGTTCATTATGCATTTATCTCATTTGAACTTTTAGCAGATCACAATAGTATTTCCATTGAACCTGTCATGTACAGTACAGAGTGTTCTGAAAAACACAACTGTTTATTACAGATTCTCCTGATGCATATTCAAACATATCACATAGAAACTTTTCCAAAACCAAACTCCTCCTAGGTTGGCTATGTTGCATGCAACCCTTCACCTTTTTTTTAAAGCAACATTTTAGCATTAACTGTTATCCTGTCATTACTGTTTGTGACCAGTAGCTGCTGTAGCCAGTTGTTCTTAATACCTTTACACAAAATGTAGTTCAGTAAAGTGAGGCTGAAACACCGGACACTCCCTCTGAAACCAGTTTATATACTTCCTGTGATACACTCAACATGTTTCCATCTGAAAATAAAACACAGCTCTATTCCCTGGCAACAGCACTCAGAAGTGTTCTCTCTGTATACCCATTCCTTTATTGATTACCTGGAACGTGAACAATCATTGATTGGGTTGAAGATAGCAATGGTGATGTTGAATAATTCAGGCAATAAGCAGAGCAAAGTGCTTTGTAGTGAGAGGCTGATGCATCAACATTAGGAATCTAGACTCTGAGAGCAAAGCGAGACAAAGTCACAGTCTAAATGGTAATGTGGTTTGTGTGAATGTGTGTGTTTACATGTGTGTGTGTTTTGTGTGCTTGGTAAGTCACAGAAGGTCTGGCCTGCCTGAGGGCGGTACTCACAGCTCGGTGTGAAAGATATGGGGGTGGCACTGCCGCACAGCCTGAGAGGATACGCTGTCTGAGGTCTGAGATGGAGGGAGGATGGGAAACAGAGAGAGAGAGAACGATATTGCCACATATATACAGAGGCAGCTGTGGAGCGCCTGATAGAGTGAGGGGGAACGGAGAAAGAGTGAGGAGAAGAGGGGAGGGGAGGGGAGGGAGATAAGCGCCTTAGAGGGTGGGAAAGATAACGACAGATAGGGAAAGCAGCATGGAGGCCAAAAGTGAGCGAGCGAGACAGACACAGGAAGAGAAAGAGAGAGATATAGAGGAGGCGAGAGGCTGAATTTAATAAATTAGATCAGGCGCCTCGCTGGTTTCCTAGCAACCCAGACAAGACGAGCCGGGTCTGGCCTGGTCTGTGCTCCAGAGTAAAGGTCTTTCTCCTCTGCCTTTCTTCCTCCTCATCCTCCTCTCACTCATATCAGCACACAATCATAGTCTCAGTCACTGTTACAGACGAGTACATTTAGAGGCAGATTCATGTACTGAGGTAAACGGTGTCATCGAGTACAACTCACGGACAATGTTTTTGCCGCATAATCCCAAAATCTACAACGTGACCACTTACACAGCAAGGACAAAATATAGCTTTTGGGTACTATTTATAATAACTCAAGTATTGATATGCACATTGTCACACAGTGATGTCAAACTACAAATCTGTTGCATTAGAGGAACAGCTCTACTATGTTCATTTTCCACACATCAAAGCTTGCAGGAGACAAATGTTGAATGAAACTACAATAAAGCTTCAGACAAGGACTAAAAAGTAGATCAAATTTTGGCTACACAGAAGAAAAATGCTACTTTTTAAGTGAGTGGTTACACAGTCAAATTGGGACACGCCCACTGACTAAAGGGTCTTTCTTTAGTTTTGCTATTTTCAATTACATAGAACAGAACTGCAGACAGCAAAACTAAGATGAGGAAACATGTAGTGAACAAAGCAAAATGTGTTTTTTACTTTAGATTCTTCAGAGTAGCCACTGATGACAGCTCTGCACACTATTGTTAGTATTTTAACCTGTCTCTTTGGGTTGTCTGATGGAGTGCCTTCCAGTTTACAGGTTAACTGGTGGAATTGCAAAGTAAGATTTGTATGTACAGACGTGGTGCTGCTGTATAGCTGTATGATAAGTGACGTTATGGCAAATCCAAACACAAAAACCAATGAACACTGTGATGAAATTGGCTCTCATGGAGACTGTTCATTAGATATACCATCCCTTTGAAGTCAAAAGTTAACAGCATCTTCGATCAGAGACCACACCAGATGCTTCCCAGTATTCAAGCACCTCAACATCCACTCCTGGTAGAAGACTTTGTGAATCAGGCCTTCATCGTAGAACAGCTGCCAAGAAACCATTACTAAAGGAGACCAGGAAGAACAGAATTGTTTGAGAAACACAAAGAATGGGCATTGGACCAGTGGAAATCCAGACTTTGCTCCAAAGGGGAGATTTTTGCCTGCAGAGGAGGCAAACGGATGCTATCTGCATGTTCAGTTTCCACCATGAAGCATGTAAGAGGAGCTGTGATGCTGGAGGGGGGATTAGACGGTGACAATGTAGTACATTTATTCAGAGGACAACAATTAACCAACATGGCTACCACAACTTTCTGCTGGGACTCCAAAATCTGTTATGGAAATTTCAGATGTGGAAGAAAGACTTGCAAACAGAAGCGAGTCCTTTCTGAGATTTACTGGATGCCCCTTAGCAAGTAGACCCAGTCAGTCACGGTACAGTGGCTGAATGACTGCCTCAGCTCCCTCAACAAACATCTTTATACATTTGGATGGAAGTAATTGCATTACTAAATTAGTTATTTGGCTCCTTGTCTGTCCTTCAGATCCTCAGAAGAAAACTAGCTTTATGTAATTTCCGCCCTTCCCAAGTGCATTTACTTGGGTCACAGACTGGTCATCTTGTGGCTAAGGGGTCAGTTTTATCATGTTTGTTGCCCAATAAACAATGTCCTCTATTGCAGACATGAGTTCTTATGAAAATCTAATTGTCAATTAGCTCATGCACATACAATCCAAGGCTGACGCGCAGTGTTCTTGTCTTTGTACTGTCAGAACAGGCAAGTAATCAGGAACACTCACACATGTCCAGCGTGAACAGTGCCTGTCTTACTCAGGTAAATGATAAACTGAGCAGGTAACATGAGTAGATCATGAAACGCAAAATTTCCCTCACAAACACCATTCCATCTTCGCAGAACCGTCATTTTTATTTCAGCAGGACAATGAGCCAAAACTCACCTCCAGGCTCTGTAAGGGCCGTTTGACCGAGAAGCAGAGTGATGGAGCGGTGCCTCAGATGACTCCTCAGCCCCCCACCGGAACCCAGCTTAGATGGTTTGGCATTAATTGCAGTGCATGGCGGCAGCTGTTAAGCAGTGATTATATAGTTTTGTTGTTGTTGTTAGCATGGTTCTACAGTACAGAAAAAGTAAAAACCAAGAAAAAAAAACATTGAAGTAGCAGGTGTGTTTTAAAAAGACACACCTTTAGACTGCTACTGTATACAGATACGACTACTTTAAAATGCTGTCTATTCAGCTTCAACTCTTGTCAGTTGTTTCCATTGGTCTTCTATCTGCATGTTATGTCTATATAATTTTTCTTGCTCCTGCATTTGTGACTAAAAACTGAGCATTCTCCTCTGTTGAACTGTACACTCTGGTCGTGTATCGCTGTCACATTGCCCAGTGCTAAATGATACCAGATGGGTAAAAGCATTATGCTCTACAGGAATTTCATTAATGTGACTTTCATTAGAGAGGTTTAGTGACTCAGGATGATTTAAATGCTGTTTCAGAGACTCGTCTGTCCAATGATGGTCAAAATTCTCTCCTACTGGGGAGATAAAATGGATACAGCAGTGAACCAAATACATTTAATGTACAATGGAGTTCTCAGTTAAGGTTGAGAGACTGGCCCTTAAATGCTCAAATCTGCTCAAAGTAATCCAGTGTGATTCTGTGTCATACTTGTGAGAAAATCTGCCACTAAAACACACACACACACACACACACACACACATATATATATATGTATCCTCAAGTGCAAAGCTGCAAGTCTGGGTAATTTGAATTGAAAGTAGGTTTAAATAGTTTTAATGTAATGATGAAAACAGCAAGACATATGAGCACACAAGTCTGTAAAGGACAAAAATATATTTTTATGAAATATTTAGTCAGACTGGCTTTACATAGTGTGATGTTAGCTGAACCAGAAGATAATCAGGCTGCATGTACACTCGTATCAGTTCTGTCTTCTCCTGTGGGGGCTCACGTCAGCACTGGACCTGAACAGCAAAGGAGGACAAACCGTGTCTGCGATCTGCATGAAGCTGTTATATAGTTGTCTGCTGGAGAAGCTTTATGGCATGACACAGCAAAAGACTTCTGAAAGCTCTGCTCTCTTCAGTGGTACCGAGTATATTCTCTGCCCACTGCTCTGACTCCGTACCTGCTCCATTATTACCTCAGAGAATCAGCGACCTTCATTCTGGACCTGATTTTCTGATGATGATGCACATCCTCACATCTGATTTGGCCATGCCTGGATAAGTCTTTGAAAACTCCAGCTCCAGTAATCAATCCTGTGATTCATCAGTGGGATATTCTCAGTCAGCAGAGTGACTCACATGTTTGTTCTGGCCCCACCCTGCCACGTTGTGTTTAATGGTCTCGTGTCAGAGGGATGGCATTACTGTAGCTTTATAGCGCGTACCCTGAGGTGTGCTCCCAGTTAATTGCTTGATATCCAACTAATGCCACTCATACACCACCCAGGAAAGCTCTGGTTTCGCTATCTCAGTGGGTGGGGATACATTTTCACGTGTAATCAGTCAACTGAGGGCTCCAAATAAATTCTCAATATGAGGCAGAAACCTTGTAGGATGTAATATTCTTATACAGATGCATATCCTTGATGAAGCTAACTAATAAAACAAATGGCATTCCTTCTGTCTCCGAGGCTAATCAACAACTGCTGTAGCACCGAGAGGAAACTTCATTACACCCACTTCAATCATTCTCCAAACAGCTGAGTGGCACAAAACTGCCCCCACTGGCTCCATATGACTCGGAAATACTTTCACATGAGCTTGCATATTTCCCCCTGTATCGATCAAAGGGTAGGGAGAATAAAAACAGATAGGATGTCTTTTACGATCGATGTTTGTGTTAATGTTGAGTCCGGATCTAAGCGTTGGAAACAGAGAGGGGTTGGATGGGTGTACATCCGCCTGACATCCTCCTTCCATCTAACACTCCTTTCCAGAGGAGGTTCACTGTCCTCACTATCCTCAGACAGCCTTTTGGTAATTGCCAATGTGGAAACATATCTCATGTCACATGTTTGGTGTCTGTCTGCTTTCTCTGCAAATGAAATCAGTACGTGGAAATGAGTAGAGATGTTGGTGCATTAAAAAAAAGTGGGGAAGACTCGACATTGCCACAAGCTGCACCTCTACATATGAGTGCTCTCTAGTGGCAGTGAGGGGAAACAGCAGAGGCTCTTTGCAGAACACGAACACACTGGAATGATTTCTCTCACTGGCAGAGGGCTGACAGCTCCAAAATGATAAGGGGAGCTGGAGGAAAAAATATTGATTCATCTGTCAGCTTTGCTCCATTAAAATGAAAAGCAAAAGAGGGGGAGAAGCAGAATGAAAGTGTTGCATCGCAGATTAAACATATGATGCAAACCCAAGGTAGAGGAGAATTATTCATGGGTGGCAGAAGACAGGGGAGAAAGTAAACCACGATCATACTACGGCAAACATTTTATTTGGGTTTACATCTTCTGTACAGTTAAAATAGGGAAAGACTGTTGGAGCCAAAATAATTAACACAAAAAAGATTCTTGTACATGTTTACAATGGTGTGAAGTGAGAAAAAAGAAAAACAAAAAAATGTTCTCCAAGAAACATCCACATTACTTTGTTCTTAAGGCCTCTTTAAACTTTCACTCTCTGCCCTTCATATTATCGACAAGGATAACGTTGGAGCATTTAAAATAGGATCCATTCAAAAAACCTCCTCGGCCTAAATATAGCCTTTCTAAACCAGCACTACAAGGCACGGAAGAATGAGAGTCTTGTGATTCTGTAAATGTAAAAGATTTAAATTTGCATTGAATCTTCAGTTGCTGGCATTAAGGGACATTACAGTGATTTAGTATTGCACCTTAATGAAATAAGGACAGGTTTACAAAGTTGCCTACATCTTTTGGTAGGGCTGTCCTGCCTATAAAATCCTACTCACTCAGTGTGTTTTCTGCTCCTACTGGAAGCTCGACATGTTTTTTTGGTTTACTTCAAACAAAACTAACCATCATGCTGACATTTTAGTACTACAGATTATGGATATCAGGACAAAAATATTTTTTAAACTTTGCATCATTTACTCAATTTGTCTAATATTTGTGTTTACAGATTTTACCAAATAATCACTATTATCAAAATGCTTATTGGTGTTAACAGTAATCTGATATGTGCTATGTTCCTGAAATAATTTGAAGTCAGAATTTTTAATTAGTCGCAATTGACTATAGAAGCAAAGCATTAGATTTATTTTTTCCTCACAAAAGGATATTTTTTTTCAGGTTAAAGTCTTGCCCACACTCCTGGTCTCAAGCAGCAGGTACAAATATCCACCAATCAGAGCCTAGGACTGTAGAGTCGACATCGCCTGAGAGGTTAAACATGTGAATCACCACTGCTCATAATTTCCAGAACATATTATGGAGGCTGGTGTGGAGTAAGAGGATTCTGTTCAGAGACATTTAAGTGAGCAAAGTGGATGACATCATGTCAGAACTGGCTCAATAGCCTCCCCATCAAAAGGCATTTGGGGTTCCAGTAGAGTTCAGCAAAAAAGTTTTTTTTATAGTTTTTACTTTAATGTATTGAAAATAGAAATATAAGACCTAATCTCCATTGAGGGTTTAGGAGAAAAAATCTGCTGAGACTAACCAACCTATAAATACAGGCAAATACGTTGCCATTGTTGCAATAATACTGTCTGGTCCACTGCAGCTCAGTAGAAAATCTATGGCCTCTCTATGCTGTCACACAAGCATATTGTATTTGGTGTGTGAGTCAGGGAAAAATAAAGGCAAAGATTGTACACTAGCTTCAGAGGGTATAACATCTGAGTTCAAAACAAAGCCCCAAATACATGCACAGAGGAGAGATGCTACAGAACAGGCTACTGTCGATAGCAGAATAATCTAAAGCCTCCTCCTGGTGTCGATGCAGTGGTACTGTAATCTGAAGAGGTTACTTCCTATGGAATCATATGGATAAACCGCAAACCACAGCACAGAACAGGAAACATTGAATTCATGCCACTGTGACTGCTTTTAGAACACCGATAGTGTTTCAGTCTGATATGTAACTAAATTATTTATTTTTTATGGCATTATAAAATTAGTCTCCTACACATTAAATGTAACTGTGTTTATTTTACCAAAATGTACAAAACTATGATATGCGTTTATATTTGAAAGAGATTTACATTATTAAAAAAACTGTTTTAGAAGCTTTTTTGTGCATGTTTGGATCAGATGACCACACCAGCTATAAAATAAAAATAATGTACGTTCACTGAACATTAAGGCTTTGTGGTTGTGTTCAGCAGAATATCTGATCTTCTTCACTGCATTTGAGTGAGGCAGTTCTGTGGATACTGTGTAACTAATTCTTCACTTAACTGACCAAGAAGCTATCACACTGATTATCTTGGTGTTTCACAGTGGAATGCAAAAGAGGCACGTGGCACATTCCCATGGGCATTATTTAAAGATTCTGATAAAGAGCATTAAATAGAGGACTTGGTCAATTACGTTAACACAGAGCCTGTATCCGTCACACTTCAGTGATGTATAAGTTAAACTCAGATCACTGCTCATTTGAGAATATTTTTATGTACAAACACTCCTGAGGTTCCACACCAGCTGATTCTGTGATCTCTGTTATTCATGCTCCCCTTTGTCTCCAAAGTTCAACAACAAAGTTCATCTCTGCAATCAGTCAACTTTATCACACACTTGTAAAACTCTATGGTTGAAGTCGTCAGCCTGGTCAGCGTACACGTAGTGTCCAGCTCCACGGATTGTCTGCAGACAGGATGGAGAACCGGAAGGAAAGCAGGTGATTAAAACAATAGGAAATACACAAGAGACGTCATAAAAGAACAAGTCATGTTTTTACTAGACAGAGTTGTGTCTAACAATTTATTGCATTCACTAAAAAACAAAGAAAGAAAGAATTGGAGCAGCTTTTCTTTAAGAAACTATGTAGTTGGCTAGGTTTCCTCCATCCATATAGCATGATGGTGCCACCACCATGCTTCACTGTAGGGATGGTTTTATCCAGGAGATGAGCAGTTCCTGGTGTTCAACAGACAGTGCTTAAAGCTCTGTCCACATACTAGTGGTCTCTCAGTAGACCAGAGAACCTGGTCTGAGCCTAAGCAGGTCTTATAGCTTTTACTCAGCAGCCTCTGTCTAGCTGCTCTACCATAAACACCTGACCGATGGAGGCCTGCTAAGACGGTCATCCTTCCAATCAGGTATTTTGCATCTCTAAGGTCTGTTTAAAGGACTATTTGCTGACCATAACTCACCACACACACATAGAGGTCTTCAGAGAATTCATGGGTAGTGTTTTGTCCTGGCATGCAGTGTAGACCGTAGGATTGCTTAGACCTTATACATGTGCCTTTCTTAATTATGTCCAACAAATTCAGCTTGCTAAAGGTGGACTTCAGTTGAAATTCTGGACATGTCTCAGAGACAGTCCAAGTTAACAGGATGCATTAGACCACAATTTCAGCCACAACCCATTGTCTCAATAATTTTGTTAATGACAGTTCAGTTTGTGATTTTTACAAAATTGGGGGAAAAAAATCTGAAAGCAGGTTTTCTTTTTGTCAACACTGGACAAAGATTTATGCACAAAAAGTGAAGGGGTCTGAATACTTTCCTAAGCCACTGCACATGCATTACTGTATGATTATATATACACTTACATAATTAGCCAATGCCCTAGTGCGAGTGTATGATGGGACAAGATACACAAAAGCTATATGAAAAAGAATACAAATTTAGCTGTCTCACAAGTTTGTGTCACAGGTGATTGGGCATAACTTGTTCGTGTGACAGATGGATTTTAGAACTAAATCTTTACTGGTTGAAGATGAAGAAGGTCAAGGGGGTCACAGAAAATATAGTGATAAGTACAAGTAATTGTAGGAGGGAGAATTTTAGATTTCTTAAAAAAACAGTAGCTGCAAATGTTTGTAATGGCTCTTTTTACTTTGTATAGTCTTAAAATAGAGAGAGCTTCATTTTTGATATACCCAAATCCATTACAACCAAACACATTTGATTTGATGTCCAATTAATCAAGTTGAAATCTCAGCAAAAAGTTAAAAGTAGGCTTTTCAGTGAAAAGTATTTTACCACATTTCTTACCATGCAGTAAGTTACACAAATACATTAAATAAGAAATACAAGACAAAATTTTAGCCAATACTGAGATTTTTATTTTTTTTTTAAATGTATAAAGAGTAAGGATAGAAGAAGGAGAGCAAAGAATGTTACTTTAATAAACTTACTATGATCTCCACATGAGAGTGTGGTCTCATGTCTTTGATGCTGCTGCCTGAGTTGCTGTCTATGCTGGAGCGGGAGCCGTAGATGATGGTGATGGGGATGTCAGGATGCAGCCGGTCTATCCTATGCAGCATTGGCCTCTTTGCCCAGCCATAGGGACCAGTCATGTTCTTAAAAGCCGTTTCTCCACTGGGACAACACAACAAAAATGAACATTTAATGGGCACATAGTACAGGATAGAGACATTTAATTAACTGCTGTGCAGGCATTGAATAAATTACTTTCATCACAGTTATTAAGAGGAGTAGCATTAATGAGAAGAAGACAGACCTGGGGGTTTGCACGTTGAGGTGGTAGATGTACTGTGGCACGGTGTCATCACTGAACATGGAGGAAAACTTCTTCTTGAAGTCGGGTCTCAAGGTCTGGACCAGAGTGGGACCTGCGAGTTCCACAGAGAAGCAAGTAGCCATGAAGACATGAGGCAGCTTCATGGCATTTTGTAGGATTATTAGCTAAGAGGAAGGTTGGAGGATCAGGAGTAACCAGGGCTTGATTTCATTTCTATTCCGAGTTGAAGCCAAAACGTTTTAAATCAACATGAAAAGATTGGTTTTATCGTTTCACAGCCTTTAATCATCAGTACAGCTGGTTTTATGAAGAGAACATTTACAATAATACAGTATCATAGCTTAAATACTATTAATATTTAATGTCCCATCTCTCTTTTGTCTTAAAAAACCCTTATTCAACTATTTCGCGATACTTATTATGAGCAGTTTCATTCAGTTTCATATTGCATGCATTAATTTTCTTTTTTCTATGCTCCAGATGTTCAGCCACTCTTTTACATGCATACATCTTCTGGTCTCCATTCTTCTCTTTTATAAATAAAGTAAAATATTGTGATTGTCAGCTCTATCATGTTTGATACAACTCTATTTGTTCTATTCCTTATCATTGTGCCTTTTCCCCTCTGACCACATGCCACAAGAGGCACCGATTTCTCCTCAGGGATCAATAAGGTTTTATCTAAACTAACTGGTTGCATGTTTGCTGTCAGAACTGTGGTGCTGTGTTGTCTTTTACCACCTTACTTCTCCAGTCTTACCCAGTGGTCCTACCAGCCGTAGACCAGCCAAGGGGTTGAAGGGCCTGAAAATAGCACCAAGGGCTTTGATCCACACAGGGATGGGGCGGTCAGGCTCTACTGAGACCGGACGCTCAGGGAAACCCCAGGGTTCCACCAGGATGATGTGCTTCACTCTGTAGGTTGGACACCAACAAACACACATCAGTTCACCTGTTCTTTGTTGTTTAACCCACCACTGAGCCTTGCCATGATGCTACTCTGGTAATGCCTAGATGTTAAATATGAAGCTTTATCAGTTTAGTTCTGTCATGTTTCTTTTCCTTTCCAATTTTTTCTTTAATTTACAACCGGTTTCCCATCAGTCATTTAAGATAAGGGAATACAGTGGTGGAAAAAAGTTGTCGACAGACTTAAAATTTTACACAGTCTGAAATATTATCATGAAATATTTGTGGAAAAAGCTTTTTAGTGTTTCTAAAGGTGTGGCTGCATTAGACAGACACAAACAAATAAAAATTCTATGTTTTTTTGCTTATTATTTACAAGAAAAACTAACAAAATTAAATTCTACCAACATGACCCAATATTTAAAATTTCTTATTTTTATGGAACCAATCCATTTTAAGTTCTGAATGTTTTTTTCCTTAGGATTTGTTTAGTATTATGGCTGTGATTGTACTAAAAGAAACTGCACTTGAAGACCTAGGAGTGATTCTTAATGCAATACACATGCAAATGCATGGGCTGTCTGAAGCACTGTATAACATTTAGCTGATAAAATCTACAGAGCCTGTGACTCAGTAAGACCAAGCATCACAACCGTCCTTTATGACTAGTAGCAAAACCAATTGCACAAGTGTTAAATCACATTATTTAAAAAAAAAAAAAAGGTACAGACGAATCTAGGTTTATTGATATGTTTATGAACACATCTAAGTTACAATTTGCAAACATGTTTTGTAATATAAAATTGTGTACATAATGTACAGAACCACTTACAGCAGGTATAGCAGATAAAATTCAAGCTGGACTGACATTTACTTTAGAGATGTTTTTGTAAACGAGCAGGTCGTTTTCTATTTCACCTCCAAGTAAGTGGATTTGATATTACAGCTGGACTGAGGAGCTGATTATATGCTGTCTAATGTCATGCGTTGTTGCTTTAATGGACTGTACCGGCAAAGACTGTGCCACATTACTGTTCTACAGTCCATGTGGTCAGTACAAGGTTTTGTTATCCACCAGGAATGATAGTAGAAACTAAGAAAATAAAACATAAGCAGTGCAAACTGAATTTTCTCGTAATTCAGGGACACCTTTAGTATTTTAAGCAACACAGATAGACTAAATGACTAAAGGTAATGTCAAAGGGTTGCTCACAGTAATACAAATGAGAGAATTCTCATCAGATTGTGATGCTCCTCTCACCTCTACAGAACATTTTGCAAAATGTATTCTGATTCATTGGATGTAGACTGGGGCTAAACGCCTGCCGTTTCCACGACCAATCACATCTGGCTTTTTTTCTCTCCTTCCACTATCTGCGTTACTGTTTTCAGAATCCCCTTTTCAACAGGAAGCAACAACAACACATCTGAACAGTGCCCTTCACGCTGGCAATGGGGAGTTTTGAAGAAGATTTGGATCATGCAGTGCAGCTTGCCTGCTTGTTTATTATAATGGAATTAGATACTTCAATGACAGCGCTTGCCTCGAGTCGACACATGAAACAAAACAATACTCCCCGACACTTTTTGGCAGTGGCATGGTCATGGCATCTTGAGCCTAGCACCAACATAATTCTGACTGAGTGGAGGAAATACAAAAAAGCCTCAATGTTACTTTCCCTATAGCAGAATCACACCGAGCTGCTGTGGAGCACAGTGGAGATACCGTAGGTCCGGCTATATGAGACCAGGCGAAATGTGAGGTCAGGCTTGTGGTATTTATGATCAGAAAAGAGAAAAAAAGTGAAGTAAAATAGTATGGTGAATACCTTACAAAGTCATACAGAACAAATCCAAAGTCTCCTGTAGACTTTGAGCAGGTACTTTACAGCAGTGGGAAGAAAAAAAATCCCCTTTAACAGGAAGAAACCTGTGAAAAACTAGGCTCAGGGAGAGTTGTAATCTGTCTTGACTGACTAGGGCTAGGTTAAAGTGGATATGTATTCAGCTTGATTTCCAAATACTGTAAAGTCGTTTCGATAATGTGCTTAACCTGTATTCATAGCCTGTCCATGTGACCGCTGTTTGACTGTTGTAGCGATGATAACATGGTCCTTGATCGAAACAGCTCAGGTTAATACAGTGCTGCTGTTGTTGCCCAAGCTATGAAAATGAAAGTTGTTTTTCACTTTAATATGTGAGATATGAATGAATAGCTGTACATTCGTCTCTGCGCGTCCAAGGAGCAACTGTCCTCACATCCACTGAACACCACACTCAGGACACGCTGCACCAGATGCCATGCAAATCTCTGCCAGCTGCTCTACACAATCTATCATGACACACAGTAAGAATGGTTTTTACTGTAGGACCTCAACAGTGTAAGTATGCACCAGGATTTCTCCTTAGGCCATAACATTAACAAAAAGCACAGTTCAGCTTAAATAAGGACATACGTATGTCCCTGATCAAGAGCATCTCAAGTTATAACTTAAAGGCCATTTGGAACACTGAGATAACAATAAGAAGACAGGAAGAGGGAGTTTTATTCAGCGTTACTGATGATGGAGGGTGATAAGGGAATGAGGACATTTTATCAGACGTCCCTTAGGGAGAGCTGGGCGCCTGCTGGGAGCTCAGAGCTGGAGACGCAGTGAGAGGAGATGATTCAGGAGAGATAGAGTCTAGTGGGAGGAGAGGGAGGCTTGGAGGACACTGCTGTTATCACGAGCTGCCAGCACCTACAGGCACACCACTACAGCTGTATCCTGTACCCATACTGGCATGTTATACTACAGTCATGTTAACAGCAAAAGGGCAGAAGCATTATTCAAAACACTGTTCAGTGCAGAGTCATTTTTCTCCTCTGAGCAGAACCTGAGGCAGGTTCTACTTCATTTGTTCTTAAGTCTGCTTACTATTAACACATTAAAGGATTATTCAGATTTACTACAAACTTTGGTATTTACTGTGCAGTCTCCACGCCAGCTCATCTTGCTCCTACCCAGTTTAAATCTGTACCTGTTCAGGCTCATATAATATATGAAGTAAAGGCTTTGGAGGAATTTAAGAAAAGCAAATGGATGTCTTTGTGTTTGGTCAATGGATTCAGAAAAATCACCCATGATAGATGCTTCGAACATAGACGTTGCTGCAAAGAAGCAGCAAATTCTAAAATGAGGATGCTTCACACACATCTTCAGATCTATAGAGTCTCCACAGCTTCAAGGTGAGCACCCAAGATTAGTGCCACCAATTCAGCATCTGACTGAAGGTGAAATATGGACACACAACCTCACCTTCCTGAGTTACTGCATTGAATATTGGCCAGAGAAGTGTTTTTGCAGGAAATTATGATGTCCCAATAAGGCTAACCTTTGGCCTTTTACATCTAAAATGTCATCACTTCATCATCACCTGAGTTTGGGCTGAAAACATGTTTTATTAGGTCAGCATCACTTTTAACCACCAAGTTCTAATGGTTTTTATTGAGGCAAATGAAATGTTTGCGTGAAATTTGAAAAGAGCAATTACGATCACAAGCCACATCTGTCACCATGGCAGCGGCAGATGAAATAACAGCGCTACCCAAAATTTCCTGCTAGACAAAGACTAAGGAAAATGTGTTTTGTTGTGACACAGTTATGACACAACCACTGAATGCATTAAGCATCGTGAAAGAGTAGCATTTTTTGGTACACAGAACGCAGATGAAGAATAAGAGCGTGTAGAACAACATTCTGAAAGAAGCTTCAGAGCAGAAAAGGTAGGAATCCCTTCTTCAGGTCAGAAATTTACAAATAAAAAATTCAGTACAAACAAGTTCCAAAGATTTAAGAGTTGCAACCTTACCGTTAGGGTGAAGTGACAGACTTTGTATCAAGGTAACATATATACAGCTATTTATGTGATCACAACCATATCTGTGGGAGGAATTGTGATTCAGGTTGTGGATTGTTATTCTACTCCAAACACACCATTATATGATCTTCTGGCCAGCTTGCCCACCATGATGCTTTGCTACGTTCTCCAGTTTGCTGCTCAGTAAGTAGTGTATAGTCCGACTCATTGGCCGTATTAACCTATCTTTTTTAAAAATGGGAGGCATAATGATAATAATGTCTTGGATAACTACAGCACATAATGCTGAACTGTGTCATAATCAATGCCAACATTTGTCACTTTTAACAATTTAATGACAAAATTCTCAAGCTGGGATATTGTAGATCACATTTCTCAAGTCTATGAACGAATTACTGATCTAACTGCTGAAAAAGTTCAATAAGAAAAAGAGTTTGACCTTTTATAGTGTACTTCACTGCTTCAGTAAATATTACAAGCTGAAAGTTGAATTGATTGACTGATTATGTGACCAACGGAGAGTTAATACAGGTAAAATCTTATCGAGAGCCAAAACACCAAACATCCTCTGGAGCTTGTTTTTCCAGTTTAAAATATTTTTCTGAAGTTTTCTGCTGCATAAAGAAATAAACTCAGTTTCGCTTAGTTTTTAAATGTTGTTCAGAAAAAAGCTGGAAGAAAGAAATTCATAACAAAAGTAATTGCAAATTGCAGCCCCAGGAAAATCAAGATAAAGTCAGTAATTCTTATATATAATTTAGTGATAATCATCATGGTATTATTTCATCTGTCACTCACTCCTTCATTTAACAATTTCTTTGCTGACCACCAATGAACATTTGGAAATGGTGAGCTCCTGTGCAGTGCACCTCATACACCCACAATGTAAGGCTAAAACAACCTGACTCAAGCTAATGCCACAATTCTGATCTTAAAATATTTTTAAAAACCTGCCATACTTCAGTATTAGTCAGTAAATGCAAATCCTTTAAAGTTTCAGATGGAAAAACATTCACATTTCCTGACTTTAGTGCACCAAATGCAGCCCATATCAACAAGATCAGCAGCAAAGAATGACTGATCCCTTTTAAATTACTACAGAAAGATAAGAGAAATCCCATAAGCTGCACCCACCTGCCTGGATATCGAATAGAATATGCCACAGCCAGGTATCCTCCCAAGTTGTGGCCAAGCAGTATCATGGACTCCAGACCCATTTTAGTCCTCCACTGCTCAATAGACTCCACAAACTGATCCTCTGCTCCCTGGGCCTCTGTGTAGAACAGAGGTCTGGTGCTCTGACCGAAGCCCAGCAGGTCTAGAGCGAAGACGGGTCGACGCTGGGAGAGAGCATCCAGGTTCTGAGCCCAAAGACCAACACCACCTCCAAATCCATGCAGTAGAACCATGGGAGTTTTACTTTTAACACCCTCACTGCAAAAGGTAAGGGTCCAAAGCAGATTGCCACTGGAGATGGGGATGAACTGTTTGGTAAAAGCACTGCTGACACCTGAAAAGAAAAGAAAGCACAAGAGAAGAGAGGAATATAGAGGTAAAATTAATATAAGTTTAAGATTATTTCTTCTGTCTCTAGTGTAGCAACACTCCCCACGATTTAAATATTCTGAGCATTATGATTCACTGAGGGTTTGACACACTGCTGTAACAGCCTTGTCTGATTGTGTTTTGGATACAGCCGATCCATTTTCCACAAAGCTGTGATTTGACGTAGAGAAAGCTCTTTTTTGCTTAGAATAACAAAGGAACTTTTGACCTTCTTCTTTAGTTCTGATAGCAAGTTTCACTCTATCATAATGCTAATTAGTCAGTAATGCTCTACTGGAAACTTAAAGCAAACTAAACAGGTGAACAGTGGCGGCAAGTGGAAAAGAGTCAACATGACCAATGGCACAAATTTGCTTACATTTGATTGCTAATTTTTAAATTACACAGAGTCAGAATTAGTTCTTATTTTATTTGTTAGAATTTGTGTTTTGAAATATTTCTACATCCTCAAAGTTTCTGATTTCTTCTAGGTTTGACATGACAGATTTTTGACCACCATGTAATAAAACGTGGAAGTTATTTGTTGTGGGTTTTGTGATGCAAAATAAAGTGCTGTGGTGACAGACCAGGAGATGTCCAATATGAATGAGTGACCACAGCTGGAGTGTAAACGGTTATGGTGGCACAAAATGGTAATGGTAAATTGCTAAATAAAGCACTAAAACACACTAAGATGGTCTGATGTGAAAACTAAAAGTCAATTAAGAAGTAAATCCTTACATCGCAGCATGCTGTCCTCTGCAGTCTGCAGCTGGTTCATAGACGTGGGACACCATGATGGCAACCAGTTGGGGATCCAGCACCACCTGCACACATGCAGAGGAGAAATCCTTTCATAAGTATGGATTGGTTCCCTTAATTTCTTCCATTTAAGACATATTTTTACTGTATATATTGCATATAAACAACAAACAGGTGCTCTGGTAACCTGACGGTTAGCTCTTGTGCTGTCTCACTGCTCCACCTCTCTCACCTC
Source organism: Acanthochromis polyacanthus (assembly GCF_021347895.1). NCBI lineage: Eukaryota > Metazoa > Chordata > Actinopteri > Pomacentridae > Acanthochromis > Acanthochromis polyacanthus. Next base: position 4,889,245 of record NC_067124.1, on the reverse strand, counting down.
ATTTCCTCTGCCTCTCTGCCAAAAACTTATGAAAATGAATAAAAGCATGAATGAATGTGTAGCATTTTAATTTATTAATGGCATGAAACGTAAACTTAATTTCATCATGTTTTGTCATCATGCCCAAACCAGACAAAATGTCATTTCAAACAGATGAAGGTTATCCATCCATCCATTATCTACACACCGCTTCATCCTCATCAGGGTCATGGGGGGCTGCAGTCTATCCCAGCTGGCTGAGGGTGAAGGCAGGGGACACCTGGACAGGTAACAGTCTATCACAGGACTACATATACAGACAAACAATCACACTCATATTCACACCTATAGACAATTTAGAATCACCAGTTAACCTCAGCATGTTTTTGGACTGTGGGAGGGAGCTGGAGAACCCAGAGAAAACCCACACATGCACAGGGAGAACATGCAAACTTCATGCAGAAAGATCCCAGAGACATCTTTCTGCATGAAGTTTGTATGTTCTCCCTGTGCATGTGTGGGTTTTCTCTGGGACACGAAGCGGGGATCTTCTAGCTGCAAAGTGAAAACAGCTAACCACCACGTCACTGAGCAGCCCAGATGAGGATTAGGTGAATGAAATGTTGTTTTTGTGTGGATGCTATGGAGGATGTGATACTTTCATTCTGGTTTCATCTTCATGATATCAGAAAAAAAGCTTGTATTGTAATTAAACGCTGTGGTTCTGTTGGGTAACAATTCATATTGGACTCTGGTGTCTTCCTGCTATGTTATACACAAAATGATAAAAAGAAGATGTGCTAATAATTTTTGTGGGATCAAGAATTATTCATTTAAGAATTATGAATGGAATCATTCAAAGTTAAGGCACAAGTTTAAAAAGCACATCATAAATCAGCAGATGACTGCATCAGAACTCTGTGTCTAAATGGCGACATTTATTGTGAGAGCATCACATCTCATGACCTCTGCATCAGCTGCTTGATGTGGGGAACTCTGTAGAAAGCATACAGTCAGTGCTTGTTTTGGGAACACAGATCTTCCAGAACACAGAGAGGGTATTGTTCTGGTGAGACAGTGGAGAGAAAAAACCATGGAACCATCAAAAAAATCCACAGTGCCTGGAGAACATTGGACAACGCCTAGACGCTAGCTTTAAAAATCAAACAAATCACCTTATTTACATTTGATAATTACAGCACCAACAATAATTACTTAAAATCAAGAGATTAAAGTGTATGGACACAGCGGTTTGCCACAGAAACTCTCACTTTGTCTCTCTCATTGACTGTCCCTTCACTGCCCTGTGTTTTCCCTTCTGTCTGTGGATTGGCACGGTGTCTGAAAATGGAATAAGGGCTAAAAGCCTTCAGCTAAAACCTAAAAGTAATCCAACTATTTCTCTACAACTCAGTGAGGTGTTCTGTCTGTCTTCACACACTTCCAGTGTCACTGCCTGATCTGAGTAACTGACATCAACAACAAATGATTTATGAGTAACTTCAATTCAAAATAAAAGAAAGACAAACTATATAGCTGATACTGAGGTAAAACATGAAATGCTTTACGTATCACTGTGTTACAACTAATGTTACAAAACACTGCTTGGTAATTTGAGGAGAATGCCACAACAGTCACTGCTGAGGAAAGAAATGAAGCAGCAGCAGTGGTAGAAATAGGGAGGCAACCTGGTCCTATCAGGCCTTAACTTCATTTTCTCCTTTCCACAAGCTTTTAAATCGGTGTCATGAAACAAACTAATTTCACATGACATTCCCTACCACGTCCGTGCACAACCCTCCCACTCCCTGCAGCATTAAGTAGTAAATGTTTGCATGCAAGCCAAATGATGGCTTAATGTGATGCATATGGTGTGTCTTATTTAGTGACAGACACAATCATTGGGAGACTTTTACGGGTACAGTGCTGTGAAAAAGCCCTCATGTTTCTATTTTTGTATATTTCTTGCACTTAAATGGTACAGATCTTCAAACGAATATTTATTTTCATTTAATATTAGACAGAGATAACCCACAAAACTGAAATGCTGCTTTACATGATGATCTAGTCAAAATGTATTGAAAACATGTACCACTCTTGTGAAAACGTAATTGCTCCCCTGAACCTAATAATAACTGGTTGGGCCTCCCTTGACAGCAACAACTGCAGGTAAATGTTTGTTGCAGCTTGTGTTCAGTCTTTTACATCACCATGGAGAAATTGTGACCCACTCTTTTCTGTAAAATAGTTATAATGTGGCCAGATTTGATGGTTGTTGAGTATTAACTACACTTATAAGGCCTTGTCACAGCATCTCAATTAGATTCAAGTCCAGACTTTGACTCGGCCACTCCACAACCTTAACTTTGTTCTGTTTGAGTCACTCAGAGGTGGACTTGTTTATGTGATTTGCATCATTGTCATGCTGCAAGAACCCATTTGCGCTTGAACTTTAGATCATGAACTGATGATGGGATATTCTCCAGGAGGATTTTCTGATAGAGAGCAGAATTCAAGGCTCCATCAGTTATAACAAGTTGTCCAGGTCCTGTGGAAGCAAATCAGCCCCAAACCTTTGCACAACCACCACACCATGTTTCACTGTCGGTAAGATGTTCATTTCATTTCAGTTTTATCTATAGTGCAAATTCACAACGTATATCATCTCACAGTGCTTAGCATAGTAAAGTACAGACCTTATGAATTCTAAGCAGAGAACGAAAAACCCAACAGATATTTTTTTGCAAATTCCAAACAAGCCTTTATGTTCTTATTGGTTAGGAGTCGCTTGGACTTTGTGAGAAAATGGCATCATGGAAGAGGTGCAGTGTCTTCCTTATTGTGGAATTTTGTAGATGGACAAAACAAATGAGGCCTACAGTTCTTCTGAGGTTTGTCTGGGGTATTTTGTGACCTCCTGGATTAGATATCAACGCACTCTTGGAGAAATTTTGGTAGGCCGCCCACTCCTGGTCCATGTTTTCTCCAGTTGTGGATAATGTGGTTCTCTGGAGTCCCAGAGCCTTAGAAATCACTTTGTAGCCTTTTTAAACTGATTAATGGCATTGATTTTATTTTGCATATGTTCTCGAATCTCTCTAGAACGTGGCATCGTGCGCTGCTTAAGCTACTTCACAACTCCAGACAGGTTCTATTTAGTGATGCAAAGCCGTTTGTATCATATATGATGCATGAGTTGCTGAGACCTCTATCTCATCAACATGATAAGTAATTTCCCTAAAAACCTTTTGCATGTAACCTAAGCATGTTTTCTGCCTACTTGTGCATTATCATTCCACTACTGGCAGCTGAAGTCATACTTTACCCTTTTTCAAAATGGCTACTTTCATAAAATCCAGGCATGTAAATACATATGGGATTAGTCCATATGTTCAATGTGAGAATCTACTGGGAGATGGAGAAAAAGCTTCCTGAAGTTGTTGTTCTGTTCTTTCTTTTAATTTTATCTATTATTACATATTTTTTTTTGTTATGAAGTGTGTCAGATCACTCAATGCTCTTAGTAGACTGGAGCAAATGGAGTTTCACTGGAGAATGTTGTGAGCAAAAAGTTGCCCAAAACGCCTAATGTATCATATATGATGCAAACAATATATCATAAACAAAATGGCACAGCAATTTTTTTTTGGATTTTGTTAAAAGGAGTGATAAACTTGTCAATTCCAAAAATGTAGAACTTTCCGGCTATTTTTTGATGAGTCAGGCTTTACAGGGTTAAATTCAACAGCCCTGGCAGTAACCCTACGTTGGTGTGGATGGTGAAAATGAACCCAAAGGCTAAATGAATTTGGTCCTTGGTAGATGGGTAGCTCATGGGGAAATGACTTTTTCACATACAGCAAGGTGGGTCTGGACAGCATTTTCCCTTTGAGAAATGAAATAATCCTTTAAAAACTGCTTTTTGTGTTTTCTTGGGTTATCTTTGTCTAATAAAAGTAGTCTGATGGTCTGAAATGTGTAAGCGTGAAAGATTAAAAAAAACATAAACAAGAAGATATCTGTAGGGGGAGAATATGTTTTCACAGCACTCTACACTACTGGTCAAAAGTCTTGAGACACTTTGTCATTTAAATAAATAAGGACCTGTCTCAAACCTTCTGACCAGTAGTGTCGATGTTTTTTATGTTTATACAACACTACAACCAGTAATGGTTGAACACAAATGTCCATTATGTATCATGTAGTGTTAAACCTAGCCAATATGTCTGTCACCACAAAGTCAATTTGCAACTATTTTGATAATTAATTAATTGGCCGAGTCAGTTTTTCAAGTCAAACATTTCCTGCTGAAATGTATTTTTTTTAAAAGCATGATTGTTAAATGAACACTTTTCCAAAAACCTGAAAGTAAATCTTATTGCACGACTGTTGTATTAAACTATATGTACACCTAACAAACTGGCAAATGTAGGCATTTATGTCCTATCTAGATGCTGGAAAGTGCATTGTGATAGCACCTCAGTAACACCAATTGCTTGATAAATCACTGAGTTATTATCTTGTAGGTTCCTATTCTCTACCAGCAGTAAAGCTAAACCAAACTTAGGTGTATATTAATGAGGTTTCTCCCTCAGAAAAATACATCAGTCTGCATGAATTGGAAGTTAACTAAAATAGTACTCAATTTGTGACTTAAATATCCCATATTGTTAACCTTTTCAGCATTAATGAAAGTCTCACATGACCCCAAAATGTATCTTCGAATTTCTCAGCTTTAAATATTGCAAATATAGTTTAATTGTTCTGTAACTGGTTGTTTCAATGTCTGTAGCTATAAATACAGCTAATCTGCTGCTATAAATGCCCACATCAATAAGAACTCTCTTAAGGTCTGTGATTGACAGCTGACAGACATGACTGTGTGTGAGATCAGAACCTTCTATGGCTTAAAAAAATGTATTTCCATCATAAGTTTGTATATCGAAATTATAGTTATAAAATCTGTATTTTAACACGGCAAATGAAATAGCTGTAAAGTGATCTCTGGCTAGCATACAGCCTTAATGTGTACAATTCCAGGCACTATTTCATATTTGTTTCATAACTTGTAGGTGAGAACAAATTTATTGGGAATGGCTGTATTAAAAAATATATATCTGAGCACAAAGAGCAGGAATTTAGTTAACTGATGCAAATGAGTGACACAGCCGTGGTTAGGTTTAACACAAGCACAACAGCCTGCATCTGTTTATCGGCAGAAATCAGTCTTAAAGTTTCTATCATCTCTGAATGTCCCCAACATTATAATTTCCACATAGTTCTGACCTGTAGGTATACAGTCAAAGTTAAGGATTTTCCTGTTTTTGCGGTGACATGACCACCAACAATAAAAGTAATCCATCAGTACTTCAGTTCCTCAGATGCTTCTGGTGCATGAAGACTCTTGTGTTCACTCTAGCGGCCAACAGTGGAACATTTGGTGTGCTTTGACCGGCTGAGACCTTTCAGAGTTAGCAAAATCAGCTCTAGAAAGAAAACAAACCTAGAGGACTGTGAGGCAGCAGAATATTTTGTATGGGTCACTTTGGAAGTAGCAGACAGTGAAGGAGCAGGTTTGTGCAAAGTTTGAGCTGAATGACTATCGGTTCATTCACTGGAATATAGTAGCTCAGTAAAATTCTTACTGGCTTGTAAAGCTGAGAGGCTAAATGGCTTCACATCTTTTACTCACATCTCAAACTACAAAAACAAAATAAAAAATGGATTTCCACCATATGAGGCCTACATCCAGGGTTAGTGGGGTCACTGTGTGGATGGTAAGGACCAGCATTACCTTATTGTAGTGTCCACGTATCTCCACAGGCTGCTGGCCAGGCTGTGTACACCAACAACAGACACCATTCTCTGAACAACCCTGAGGCCAGAACACATTGAAACCAGAAGCGGTTTAGGGCAAAGGACACTGATGAGAGAGCAGTTACCAGACAACACTGGTGAATCTCCAGAGGTCAACAGTAAAACATGACATTAACACTTTGTTATCTCCTCTGAAAGATTATAAATGGTTGATTAAAACGAACTTTTGTACACAGAGTCCATTTATTCAAAATCTACAGAAAGATGGAGAACATAATATATTCAACACCATGTTTCTGTTTAGTGTCATAATACTTCTGAGCATTTTGTATGTGGTCGTGATATTTGATCACTCAACCAACTTAGATGTTTTCTTAATTTGTTATTTATGTTGTTAGAACAGCATGCAGGTCGTTCACTTAGGTTATGTTTATGTTGTAAATCTTTAAAACCTCTTTCAACCATGTTAAGACATTTTTGCACCTGTTTCCAAATGAAAAGTGGATAAATTACTTATGTTTTAGTGCCACTGAAGAAACATAATTTCATAAATGGCCACAAGACTCCTTAAGGCTCCTGAAAATATCCTCAATCGTCTGCTGATTGAAAAAAACATTACGAGCTCTGGCCCGAATACATGCCAACACACGACAGGCAGCAACTGTTTACCTCAACTTATTCACTGCCTCTTGACAGCTTATTTTAACTTCGACAGCTTATGACAACAAAATGTGGGTACTTTTTGGAGTTTAAAAGAAAACAGCACCACCGTCACATGAATGAACTGCTGGATAACATATCTGCATAGTTGTGGTGATAGCGTACTTCAACATACACAGACATGAGGAGGGTCAGTGGAAATACTCACCCTCTGTTTGCGGTGCCCCCTTGCTCAGCCATACTCCAACAACCTCTGAGAGGCTTCTGTCGATCACATGGTCACTGACACAATCTGACGCGAGTTGATGTAATTAAGGGCATTTGATTTAAAATTAGTGGCAATTCCACCGAGCGGTGCTTTTGCTACTATACGCTGTTAGCAACTCTATGACTCGTTCTTACCCGCCCACCGCAGTGATGCCTCTCCGCTTTAAAAGCCGACACAAACGCACCCAGTTACCGAGGCTGAGGAAATGCGGAAGTGGCTTCTCTGTCAAATATCTACTGTAAACATTGCTGCTCAGGAGAGTAGAGGGCTTTGGTAAGTAGTTAAATGACATTTGTGCTGCTGCTGTACTTCATTTGAGTATTTCAAATGTAGCACAAGAGTATTTTCTGGGCGCTGACAGCCTTTGTACACCGTAAAGGGTTCCTTTTGGCATAAAACCGTAGTCTTCCTGCAAGTCATTAAAAGTATTAGCTAAATTCTTTCTCAGGGTTTGGTTTAGCCAGCCAGACTTTTACCATTCATGTCATTAAAGGGCTTTTCCATGCCCCCTCGGTGTAGTGTTGTATTTATGAGCTAAGTTTAAAAATATGCAAAAGTTTAATTAATTTGTTTTACCAATCTGTAATCCTATATTATTATGTAGCTTTCATTAGAAAAATAGTACAACAAAGTAATTACTGTAATTACTTGTCAACATAAAAGTATTTTTAAAGTTATTTTTGGAAATGTAATTGCTGCAATACGTGTGAATCAAGCTGGGGGGAAAAATAACTATTTTGACATATTGCAATTTCCAAATGAATAAAAAATGTTGTTACAGGGTCCCAGTATCACACTGGGTCACTGTCAGAGCTTCCTCCTTTCCCCATGACTCAAAAAATATTTGGTTCATTTGTCTTCTTTCTGCTGTCTATGTTGACTCAATAATAAGGTTTACCAGGATGCTTACATGGAAGAGTGGCATAATTAATCCTATTAGTTAAATCTAGTCTTTTCCTGGTATGGTGGGTTACAATGAGTGTGTTGTGAAAAAGTGTACATATTCCAGACAGTACAATGAGCAAAATTTACAAAAACAAAAGCATTACAGTCACAGGGATGATTTACTTTGGATGCCAACAGAAACACAACAAATAAACTGTTTTGTAACTGTTGTCATGTTACAGTTACATTTCCTCCATTAGATATTAGTATTATGTTATCAAATGAAACTCAGCTGTCTATAATTACTTTGTAATATATAAAAAAAAAATCACAATGTTTCATTTGAGTATGGAACTGAGTGCACATGGACAGGGAATTTTACACCATTGACTGCAATGGATATATATGAGCAAGACAGTCAAAGTTTAAGGCGCAATGTAATAAACAAAATAGCATGGTCCAAAGGTGTGCATAATGCATGCTAACAGTTGTCTGGAAGGGCAGCAGTGGTATGTACTGTGTGTACAAAGTGCTGCTGAAGGCTAAAAACTCCACAGAGGACCATTAAACAGTCTGTGCATATCCAGTCTGTACACACCCAAGACACCTGTGTGAGTAAAATGTCTTTTTTACGGCCTGAAGGAATGTAGCAATGCACTAGACTGTAAAATGGAGAATATGTGAGCACCTGAGAAAAAGAATTGTATAGATTTTTAGCCCCACATTGATCTATGCTCAAACACCATTAGGACAAATACTTCACCTATGTATAATAACTATAAAAAAATATGAAGAATGACATTTATCCAGCACATTCTCGCTCAGACTTCCCTAAAAATTAAATAACATAGTTAACTTAAATCAACCAATTAAATCAACTGTAGGTGAATTAGATCTAGCAATAAAAATTACAACAACAAAAAAATCCATGTGTAAATATATTTTAATATAAACGATTATAGAAACATGCAATAAATAAAAACAAATCAGAAATGTATTATTTATTACAGGTAGCTTGTATTCTGACTGTTGTATCAGAATTTCGCTCCAAATCTGCAGGTACCTGTCATAGACTGTATGATAAAGATTATTTATCTTTATTATACAGTCTATGGTACCTGTAAATGATTTATTGCCCTCTGACATTATTTCAATAATCCACTCATTTGCAGTGGAGTTTAAAACATGGCGACACGCAACTTAAAACAAAAAAAGCGGAATGAGATTTAATGATCGGTTTCCTTCACGTGGAGCACAGATTTGATTTAGTCAGCTGATCAAGACTGGAGTGTTGGTGGGTGTGACAGCTGGAGTTTGCTTTGCTGCTGTGTGACGTGGAATAAGTGAAGTCCACCGGGAGCAGCAGACTTAAAGCCGCATGTGTATCTGACTGTTCCAGATCAGCAGGGCTTCCTCCTTGAGGCCGGAGCACAGCCGTTTCCTTCACCGATCTGAGTGAGTACCGTGCTGTCCCCGTACACCGTGAAGGCTAAACTGGTCACTCCTGTGGGTTTATATTAGCAGTGATCTGCTGGAACACCGCTGCCTTTCACTACACAAGCCCCTCCCTCTGAGTGTATGGCAGCTGCTCAGCTGTTTCTGTCTGTAGACTGGATCTGCTCACTGCTTCACTCCTGACAGTTTATGAATGACATTTATTCACCCCACAGTGGATCATAATTCCAACGATTCCTCTGGTATTGATAAGATAACTTCATACATGGGAATCCACTGTGTTTACTTTGGTGGGGAAAGTTTAGACACACCTTGTGCAATTCTGTCACTGACATTTCCTGCATGTTTTCTTCAGTTCACCACATGAACTGCTAGCTTTTCCTATTATGGACTAACATGTCTTTTGTCAGAAAAAGTCACCTTCCAGCTTTTAGAATGTGAAATTAATTCTTGATAATGTTAGTGTTGTTTATGCATATTACACGTGTGTTTTATATATATATATATATATATATATATATATATATATATATATACATATTTAAATTTATTTGTAGAGCACTTTACAACAACATAATAGAAGACCAAAGTGCTTTCCAGACAGAGTAATAAACAAAACAATATATATTTTGGATTACTAAAAAACCATACAACCCATTAAAACACATAACTACGAAAACCATAAAACCATAAAACAGTCCTAGGATTCGAAAGCACACCTAAATAGATGGGTTTCAGTCTGGACTTAAAAAGCGGCAGGTCGGTGATAACGTGGAGCTTGAGTGGTAGCGTGTTCCAGAGTCTCAGGGCAGCAACATGTGTGTGTGTATATGTGTATATATATATATATATATATATATATGTCCTGACTTTGTTTTGCTTTATAAAATTTTTCATGGCCAAGCTTCCCCTCTGTTACAAGAATTTGTAAAGAAAAATTCCAGCAGATCAACCAGCGCAGGCTCTAGAAGAAATTGTGTTGTACCTTTTAGGAAAAATACTCTTGGGCAGTCAATGTTTACTTTTCGTGCATCACAAACCTGGAATATTATACCAAGTGCCATTCGTGAACAACCACATCTTAACTCATTTACTAAACATCTCAAAGCATGGCTATTGGAAAATCAGATCTGTGATCATAACCCTGTGTGAATTTGTTTGCCCATTGATTGGGCTTGTTCTTGATGACTCTGTATAATTTGTTTTAAATGTGTAGATGTGGGCTTCGTGCAATTTAGTCATGTATAATAGTGTTTAAAGATCATGAGCAATAGTGATAATGGGATACGTGCAATAGTGCTCGAAGGGACATGTGTAGGATAATTATGTGAAATGTAGACAGGGATATGTGCAATAGGGATTAAGAGAAACGTGCAATATTATCATGTTCAGTGGTGGCAATGTGAAATGTGCAATACAATTATATATAATAGTGTCAGAGGCATACATGTAGTGGACTCATAGTCACAGTGGGATAAGTGTAGTATAGCAATGTGCAATAATGATAGAGGGACATGTGTAATAACAACAATGAGATACTGGCAATAACAGTCATGTGTAAATGTTCATTAATTATTACTGCTTGGTAGCTGCCTTGGTCTCCCAGTTTTTATCTGTTATGTGCACTACATTTCATCGCTTGTTGTTTGTTTTTCTTTTTGCATGTCTTTGTTCAGTTATGGTTTTATGTTATTACCTCCGCCAAGGAGCTTATGTGACACCCGGTGTCCTTCTGTCTGTCCTTCTGTCTGTCCTTCTGTCTGTCCTTCTGTCTGTCCTTCTGTCTGTCCTTCTGTCTGTCTGTCTGTCTGTCTGTCCGTCTGTCCGTCTGTCCGTCTGTCCGTCTGTCCGTCTGTCCGTCCGTCCGTCCGTCCGTCCGTCCGTCCGTCCGTCCGTCCGTCTGTCTGTCTGTCTGTCTGTTAGCAAGATAACTCAAAAACGCCTGGGCAGATTCACATGAAATTTTGAGGGGATGTAGACTATGGTAAGAGGAAGAGCTGATTTAATTTTGGTGGCAATCCGGAAAGGATCCTGGATTCTGGATCACTTTGAATTTTTTAGTATGTTGTAGTATGTGGTCCAAAATATGACGAAAACATCATAGGTTAGTATGTCGTCCAACAAATTGGAACAAGGTGTCCAGATAGCTCAACTGGTTAAGAAGGTGATTTGTAAACAGACCTGTGTCAGAGACGCAGGTTCGATTCCAGCTCATGATCCTTTACTGCATGGGTTTCCTGTTTTCCTCTCTATCCTTGGCGGAGGTCTGCACTCTCTGAGTGCTTTTCTAGTTTGTGATTTCTTTATCCTTGATCTGCCGATGAGACTCGAGATGGAAATTGACCATATGGCTACAATCTCTCATATTTACGTGGAAATGACATTAATATGAACTGTCCCATTTTTAAAAACAAACAAACAAGCAAATGTCCTTAGCCTAGCCGCGCTAGACCCATGTCTGAAGATGCAAGGGTCTAGGAACTCTCGACAGGGAGGGAGGTGGGCTAAAAGGTTGTCTTTCAAATCACTCTGCACCAGTTGGGTAGATATACAACCAATCAGCGCAACAAATAGGCTGACGTAGTTCCTAGAGCGCCGGAAATCAGAGGATGCGGGAGTTCTGTGAAGCCTTATTTATACAGTCAATGGGTGAAGCTCAAGTATATTACAGACATGTTAACAGAAAGATTATTCGGAGTCGGTGCTAATGGAGCTCAACGACTGTTGTCGTTTTTGTTGTCGACCCTGGCAAAGAATTACATTTGTTACCGTGGGTTGTCTCGCACAGACACAGCTAGGCACAGGCACAGCTAGGCGAGTTGTTTCCGGTTGTTTCTGTCAGAATCGTCGCGCCTCTGTCATCACTTAGTTACGCCCGCCTTCTGACTCTACACTTCATGGTGATTCGTTGGCCAGTTTTAGGAGCATCCAACCTCGAGGCTTACCGAGGGTAACTAGACCCACCCTGGCAGAGAATTAAATTTGTTGCCGTGGGTTGTCTAGCGCGGCTAGGCTACTATTTTAGCTGATTTTTAATGGAATATCTACACAGGGGTACAGAATAACACTTCCAGCAACCATCACTCTTGTGTCGACTTGACTCCACCTTCTTTTAGAATTTATAAACCAATAACTAATGTTACTTTTGACCCCAGATTTTACACATGGTCACATCAATCCTTATTGAACACAAAACACAAAACAAATCTGTGAAACTGAAGATGGTCAGGTGTGGGGCATGTGGAGAATTGAGGTGGAATGACCCATGCGTAACATTTTGTACCTTTTCTGTTCCCTTCTGTCCCTCTTGTGCAGGTGACCTGGGAGGGACAGGATGCAGCAGGAGCTGTCAACAGACAGCAGTGGCTCCAGGTTCACTCCTCTGGTGGTGGTAGAACTAGCTTCAAACGTTAAGGAGGAGACCATCGCATGGTTGCTCAGCAGGATAAGAGACCAACAGCAGAATGGAGGTGTGGAAGTTCATCTGCTCCCCTCTGTTAGTTGTTTCTGTTGTTCTTTTATTACACTCAATGTTATTAACCCTGTCCTTTGTGCCAGGTGCTCAGCTGTTCTTGGAGCAGTTGGGCCCTTCAGTCGAAGCCCAGGAGAAGGAAAACCCCAATATATTTCTGGTTGGGGCCTCATGGCAGAGGCTGCTCTCTGGTGCTGAGGATGTGGGCCTCTTCAAGGAGTACAACGATGGGTCCATGAGGGGCTTCACACGTGCCAACAAACACAACTTCAAAGACTTTAAAGGTAAAGTCTGACATGATCTCAATGGTGCTAATCTACACACTGCCCCACAACACTTCCTGCCACTGTCCTATTTCCAACAAGAAAAGTACTCAAAGAGCGCAGTACTCCGCCAAGGCAGCTCAGTCGTTGTATGACTTCTGACGGATGAAATCTCTAAAAAAATTCATAGTCCACAGTGGTGGATTTGTAGTAGGATCACAATCATGTGATCGTCAGCAGACAGCTGACATAGTGTTCACTTGTTGTCATAGTTACAGTGATGCTGTGCTGTTATCCCACAATGACACAAAAATCTTTAACAAATCTGTGGATCCAGACTATAAGCTGCATCGCTGCCAAAATCTAATCACTTGGTCCTTGTGTCATTTCTGGCCCTCCCTGAAAATTTCATCCAGATCTGTTTTAAAGTAATGCTGCTAACAGTCAAACAAACAGACAAACCAATGCTGTTTGTTTGTCACATAACTAAACAATAAAAGCAAAATCACACAAATTCTGCACATTTAAGCTCCATTGTGCTTTCCTGTTTGTAAAATATCCAAATTAAATGGGCTCTTAAATTGAAATGTAGCTTCCTCTCTCTTTTCACTTGGAGAGAAATGAACCAAATATTCAGTGGGATATTTAACTAGATAGCAAATATATAATGTGTAATTGTACATCATTTCTACCTGTACTTTCAAATTAAATTTTAATATTTAGTCCTTTGTTCATTGCTGCTGATCATAAAGGTGAGTAAGTTGACGGCTGTTTAGTAGCTTGATCATTGTTCATTACCACCACTGTTCAAACGTGTGCCAGAATTCTAATCATAACTACTGCAAACTTTCAAGCTCCAGAATCAAAAGAGGTGAAGGATAATGAATCGTAGTGTCAGAACAAACTGTTGTCACTGACGCACTCTGCCTGCAGTATTGGTCACAGTTTGAGATGACTGGCCTCCCCATCAGCCTCTGAATTGTAGCAGTATTGCTGTTGAACGAGCCTTTGATGTGAATGTCACTGTGGCTGTTTGTTTGCGGTTTGTCTCTGATCTGGCCTGTCTCTCCAGGGGATGGAGATGGCTTCCTCAGTATGGCTGAGTGTCAGTACATTATCAAACATGAGCTGGAAACACTGCGAGCCAAAGATGAGACTCATGTACCAGGACACAGCCAGGCCAAGCTCTACCCCGGGAAATCTATAAGTGAGTCTCTGTCCTCATCTCACTCAGTTGTAGAGTCAAATGAGCTTTGTAGTGATCCATTTACAGATGTTTCTTTAATTGTTGTCGAGTTAACTCAGTGTAATAGACGAGAGAGCAATTGCATCGGCTTATTTTCACCAGAAATGTTATTTTAACCCATTAATAAATTTACAATCTTTAGGCTGTGGACTGTTTGTTGGACTAAACAAGAAATTCAAAAGCGTCACCTTTGACTGTTGAGGCTAAAAGAGTTCATTCTTTAACCTAGCTGAAAGTAATAGTTAAGTGCAGCCAACATTCTGTAGCATAAGTATCAAATAACAGTTGTTTAATGATAATGTTCGTCAAGAGAACCAATAATAACGGCAGCAATAATTATTGGTTGTGTTATACAAATGACCACCAGTTAATAAGCAGCAGCCACTGAATGATGACTTTTACGTTGGTGATGTAAAAGCAATAATGCTTTGCTCCTCTCTAAAATAGTTACTTTTTCAGTTCCAGCTATTGACAGGATTTTACTATTTCAGCAGCTGCTGTGGCACATTTACATTTTCTGCAGTGTGACTCAGAGATTCTATAGTAGTAGTAAAGTTGTTAAGTTGTAAGAAAAGAAGGCAGCACAACTCAGCCTCCACCTCTCCTTGGAAACAGACTGAATGCAGCCTGTCTCCCCTCTACTGCCTTTGTACCTCTCTCTCTCTCTCTCTCTCTTCGACTATCTCGCTCTCTCTGTGGCTGCAGTATGGAAACAATAAATATGCAAATGCAGTGAAATATTCCCAAAGCGAGATAAGGAAGCAATGAACTTGCAGTAGAGATAGGATGCCTCTATTCAGCGCTTGTGTTTGACAAATCGTGTTAAAGCAGAATGTAATCATTTTCGACAAATGATGCACTCAAGAAATGGCAGATGAAATGATAGAGCTTTCATGTACTTGTATTTAGTCACTGTGTGGTGGACAATAGGAATTACTGCTATAGACAGTGGATTGTGTAGAATGGGCAAGCTCCCAGCTATTGTTTGCCTGTCCTTGTTTTAGAAAATTAAGCTGCATGTTTACTTAGTTGGGGAAGTGAGTTCTGACAAACAAAAGTGAGGGGTAAAAATACTGCAAGGACGTTTTATCATCTCCCCAAAAGTCAGTAAAGCATATTTCACATATTTTACAACTCTGATGAAACAGTATTTTACACAGTGCCTATACATATTTTTCTTCATCACAATATAAATCATTAAACTGATGAAAATGTTATGATGCTGACAAAGACTAACAAGCGTGTTTTCTTATTTATGTCTTAGTTCGCAGACTGCTGTCCAAAGGGCTCCTGATCCAAATTTTTCCTCTGCATGAAAAGGAGGAACTAAAGAGGCTCTCCTTTTCCTGGTATAAAAAGGTGAAGTTGTCCCTTCAGCCTCTTGGTAAGTGGAATATGTACCACTATCTCTCATTGGCTCTCTTGAAAACATTGTGAGAATGGAGAAAAATTCACATTATGTAGGATGAACAGTTGCTTTGTGTATAGTGGGACTGTGTTCAGAAATTTCACTGTTCCCTATAACAACGTATAAAGACCTTGAAATCCTCTTATTGTTGTTCCTTAATTTGGATGATTCACTTGTTGCCTTTTCATTTCCTCTAAAGTTTAGAATAGTTTCCCATTTTGTCAGTTTTGACTGAAACTCATGTCGGTGTTCCCATCAGTGCAGCTACATACTACTTTTTTTCATTCTCTATCCTCAGATGACATCCGACACTACTATGGGGAGGGACAGGCCCTCTACTTTGGCTTTCTAGAGTACTTCACCTTTGCCCTGGTACCTATGGCCCTCATTGGAGTGCCTTACTATCTGTTTGACTGGGAGGACTACGACAAATATGTAGTCTTTGCTGTATTCAACTTGATCTGGTGCACTGTGATCCTAGAGGTATGGAGACTGATTTTACTCCCATATAGATCATTTTATCATGATATCAGCTTTTTGGACAACGTGGTTTTCAGTCACAAGCACACATGGTTGTGGGACAAGGGTCTTTGTAGGATATTTAGATGTCCCAGACAAGACAATGCATGGTACACAATGCACATCATTGACATCTGAACATAAATGAATAATAGGGTAAATCAGTAAAATACGGTGTTGTTTTCAGTAAAGATGCTCGTACTTTAACCCCCAATGCTGTATTTTGTTGATGCAGGAGTATCTTTATTTCACCTAATCTTTTTTTTGCATATCAAAGGACTACAGGACAGTTCATTCATTATGCTTTTAGTCAGTTCAGTGTTGCTTCTGGCTGTGTATATGGAACTACATCAAAAACGATTATTTTCTACCATTTTGGATATCTCTTTAACACTCAGATAAAGTGCAAGATGTGTTTTTAATAGAAATCAAAGTT
Organism: Acanthochromis polyacanthus; assembly: GCF_021347895.1. Taxonomy (NCBI): domain Eukaryota; kingdom Metazoa; phylum Chordata; class Actinopteri; family Pomacentridae; genus Acanthochromis; species Acanthochromis polyacanthus. The sequence goes on along the minus strand of NC_067124.1, from coordinate 4,872,837 downwards.
TTCCTGTAGTGCAAATAAGTTCCTGTAAGAGAACGTCTTTGGCTGAAGCTTCATTAATTTGCAATAAAATAGAAAAGAAATTGACTCATGCAGAGCAGCTGCAATGAAACAAAGGAATTATTATTATGAACAATGTGAACAAAGAAGTAATCAGACTGAGTGATAGTCTGAGTCTGTGTTTTCAGGCAGGAAACAGCTGGACATTTTTTTCTGAACCAATTAAAGAAACCTTAAATTTCACCCTCCGTCGCGGCAACTTCAGCCTGACTGAGGTTTAGGTTATCTTGCACTGCCTCAAGGGGAATCTGTTGAACCTGTTGTGTCAGCCCCTGTACCTGTTGCATCATACACCACATCTGCTGGCAGGGATAGTTGGCTTTAGTTTGTGGATTTGCAGGGTAGTTTGTGTCTCAAACAGCAGACTGATCTTCACTGCTGCAATGTCACAGATGGTGTTCAGCAGGTCTGCTGCAAAGCAATTCAGCATCTTCCTCAGAGTACCTGGAGGGTACATTGGCCTCACCTTTTCCTGTATAGACAGGACCATGTTGTGTCTGATTTAGCAGCAGCAGGTGACCTGATGGATCTTGGTAGACATAGCAGTACAGACTCCATTAAGAACAGCTTTTTTGACAGCAACAGCTATTCTACTGAGGTGCTGGGAGTGAATGATAAAGAAGGTGAATGGAGAAAGTGTGCAGAAGCCTTGCAAGACTTTGGGAACCAGCTTCATCACTATCTCTTGTGGTCTGCAACCAACAAATCTGGTTAAACTGGAACATTATTTTAAATATTGAAAACAAGGAAGCATAGCCTCTGGTGAAACAAGCAACCTTCTGTCTTAGCCTCATGGCTCTCCTTTGCATGGTGGTGTTGACCTCCCACACCAGCTTGGGAGAGACTAAAATCATTCAGTTCTAACTCCCACACCTGCACTCTCAGTATGCTCTTGCATTTCTCTGCCAGCGGCTTAGACATGTCTTTAGCAGCTTTGAAAGTTCAGCCATCAATGCAATCTTTGATTTATAGGAATTGATGCAGCAGCAGATCTGCAGAGTGCGTTCCTAGATGTGTCAAATATCACCCTGCTGGCTCTGTAGAGGTCTCTGTGTCCTTCAGTGAACTCCATTTTTTTTTGTTTTTTTAGATCACGATGTAGACAAAGGCGGTTGTGTTTTTCATGAAGATTTGAACTAACTGATAAAATGTTTCTATGTTTGTAAAGCAAGCACTGATCATACCTGGTCAGGGCACGAGAGAGGATAAACAGAGAGAGGAAATAAAATATAAGCAAAAAATACAGTCTTATTGGTTATACTCCTCACCCAGCAGCTGATTCTCTAATCTCACCATATTGACCTTCATCAGGTTCACATTAATTGCCAAAACAGGCTGGTCAGTTTGGTAAAAGGATTGGTTAATGTCGTACTTACCTCGTCAAACATAAAATGTGCAGCTAGGCCAAATGTATTCTTTACTCTGGAAGAATTAAGAGACCTGATGATTCCCATAAGTTCTAATTTAGTGTACCCATTGTATAAAGTGAACATACAATATATTGATGCATTGCAGTCCAAAAACATTGCATAATGATAGCTAGAGAATCAGAAGAACAGTGGTTAGCAGCATCTACTACTTCAGTTTTAGTGGGTTTTTTGTGTGTCCAAGTAGATAAGTTGTTGGACAGAAATAGTCTTCATTGATCAATTGAAAAAAATAGAAATAAGCCTGTTTTTTTCATTTTTAAAATGTTTGTTTAAAACCGTGTTCATCCCCCTGTGATGTCCCTACACATGACTACACATCACCTTCTCTTTTGGAGTACATCTGCTTGAATGTGTGATCATGACAGATGATCATATGAGCATGATTCCCAAGCGCTAGCTAACATGTTATTTAAAGCCTGTATTTACACTTTTGACTTAATTTAGCTTCAAGACTGTTCAGCACCTCATAATCATCCCATTTCTAAAGCCCAGGCATTCTTCTTGTGTGTTTAGTATATAGATTTACAGTGCACTCAGACCCCGCTCCATTTTTCACATTTTATTTTGCTGTCTTATGCTAACATCATTTAAATTAATCTCCCCTGAATTTAAATGATGAACTGTTTTGGCCTCAACTCTAATGGGAATACAACTCCAGGGCTTTAAAAGGAGCAGCTGGAATATAAAACATTGTCTGAATACTGTAGATTGTATTAGCATATTACAGTAGTGACTGAAAGAGGAGCAAACTATTGAATGCTGAGTAACTGATTTGCTAAACCTTTCCTCCACCAGTTATGGAAGCGATTCAGTGCCTCACTAGCCTACAGCTGGGGCACACTGAGCAGGAAAAAGGCCTTTGAAGAACCTCGACCTGGATTTCATGGTGTCCTCGGGTTCAACCCTGTAACGGGACGTGAGGAGCCACTTTATCCCACCGCCAAGAGGCACCTACGAATCTACCTTGTGTCCCTGCCTTTTGTCCTGCTCTGCCTCTACCTGTCCCTCTACGTCATGATGATCTACTTCCAGATGGAGGGATGGGCGCTGTCGGTCCATGATGAGGACCCCACGTTCTGGACAGGAATACTCATATTCATTCCCAGTATTATCTACGCTGTGGTCATAGAAATCATGAATCTCATCTACAGATACGCCGCTGAGTTCCTCACCGAGTGGGGTGAGTAGTTTTATCAGGTTCTAAATCTGTTTTAGGAGGTTCCAGTATAGAAACAACTTCAACTATATATTACCATGAGTTAAAAACTCATGGCATGTATAACACAAACATGATAAATGTGTTTTCTGCCTCTCAAATATGACAGTTAGTTGCTTTTATTTTCACAGTAGGGTATTTGTCTTGAGGTTTAGAACTATTGGTTGGACAAAACGAGCAATCTGAAGATGTCCAATAGACTTTTTTCACTTTCAGTCATATTGTATAGACTAAACAGTAAATCTATTTATTGAAAAATTAAAAAAACTTAACTGACAATGGAAAAAGGCTGCAGTTGCAACCATAGATCAAATCAGTAACTTAGCTGCACATTTATTTAACAGAAACCTTTACACAAAAGTGACTTACAGGAGCTGGTCAGACCTGTTTTTGAAAAATGACCTTGCTCTGAGGAACAGCCAGTCACTGCTACGCTTGTGAGTTTTAACTAATGTTATTTTTAAAAAACTCTTAGAGACTGACATTTATGTTAAAATCCATATAGTAGCTCAGATTATTTTTGGCTGACTAAACTTCTGCTTAGTACTGTGGATTATACTTGAATAGCATTCATTGACCTTGCAAGCTAAAATGCAGCGATCAATCATCTGTGATACTCTGCTTGAATGCATTGCTATAGATTTTGGTGAGATTTAAATTTTTAGTGCTGACATGCTCCAAATATTTTCCTCACTGTGTGTTCAGAAAATCACCGACTAGAGTCTTCATACCAGAATCACTTGGTCCTCAAAGTATTAGTAGTAAGTATCTGTAACTTATTTTTGTGTTGCATAACATTCTACGTTTCATCATTTGTTTATCAGGCTACAGTTTTTCTGGTCACCACCTGACTTATCATAGCTGCTCTGTCTTTTTTCTCTGTAGTTCAACTTCTTCAACTGTTTTGCGTCGCTGTTCTACATTGCCTTCGTTATGCAGGACATGGTGCTGCTCAGACAGGTAGGCCGACCTTCCCACAATTCAGCTTTTTCTTTTTTACTTCATTCGATCGGCCACTTTTCGATAATTTTATTTGCTTAGGTTGTTTACTTGTGGTCTGTGGTTTATTTCTTTTTCTTCTTTTTCTTTCCCTATTCTATTCATATTTTCTCCTGCCCTTGATTCCTGTATTCCTGTATGTCTTCATACCTAACCACTGTTCCTACCTTTGTGTTTTTCTCTTATTTTGTCCTGCCTCCTTTCTCCCCTCACTACTCCTGGCTTCTGTTGTGTCTTTCTCGTCGTTCTTTTCTTTACACAGAGTCTGGCCACCTTGTTGATCACCAGTCAGATCTTGAATCAGTTCATGGAAGCCTTCCTGCCTTACTGGCTCCAGAGGAGGCGCAACAAAAAGATGATCCGCAAAGTCCAGAAGAAAAGAACTTTGGAGGAAAAAGAGCTTCCTCTGGTGGAGCAAGTTCGACTGGAGGCCGACATGAGCACCTACTTGGTCAGTAAACATCATCTTTATTAAAGTGAAAATCTCACCCAAAAATAATCCATACAATCATCCTTTAAATTGTGTGTGTGTGGGGCTGTGGGTGCATGCCTCTCTGTGCTTTTTAACTTCTTTCAGGGCACATTTGATGACTACCTGGAGCTGTTCCTTCTGTTCGGATATGTCAGTCTGTTCTCCTGCGTCTACCCTCTGGCTGCTGTCCTGGTGGTGTTGAACAACATCACTGAGGTTTATTCTGATGCCTTCAAAATGTGTCAAGTGTTCAAACGACCCTTCTCTGACCCAGCTGCAAACATAGGAGTGTGGCAGGTGAGACACGCAAACACAGTGAACCACTGTGTCACATTGCTTTGGTGACTTTCATGGATTTGTCAGATTATTCTTGACACACAAGGCAGTTGATGTTATTTTTATGAAAAGCTGAACACAAAGGATGTCTGATGTTCTTTATTTTTAAAGCACTGACCAAAGCAAAGGTTCTGATGTTACTAAACCGCTTTAGACCAGTAAATGCTGCACATATCCTCCGTATCCTTGTTGAAATACTAAGCTTCCTTCTGAAATGTCATCTGAGTGCACTGTCCATGAGAACATTATAGCTCCCTTGGGGCAAAATATTGTTAGCCTTATTTTTAACATGCAGTCGTAATCTGAACAAGCTGCTTGATTAAGAACAGCATCCTGTATCACTTACTCTACAGTCTGCCCAGCTGGAAAAAATGGTTTCTATTTTTGGAAACAAATCATTGACTGTTGCTGTCTCTCTGCCTCTGTGTCCAGCTTGCCTTTGAGGCCATGAGTGTGATAGCTGTTGTGACCAACTGTGCACTGATCGGCATGTCCCCACAAGTCAAAGCTTACTTTCCGGAATCAGAGACACAACTAATATTATGGACTGTGGCTATTGAGGTAATTCATGTACACACAAATCCACACAGACACTTCCATGTACATACACACATAAAGTATCGACACTACCATTCAGTAGTTTGGAGTCACTTAGAAATGTCCTTATTTTTGAAAGAAAAGCATTTTTTCAATGACGATAACCTTAAAAGAGTGATAAATCCAGTGTAGACATTGTTAATGTGGTAAAGGACTATTCTAGCTGGAAACGTCTGATTTTTAATGGAATATCTCCATAGGGGTACAGAGGAACATTTCCAGCAACCATCACTCCTGTGTTCTAATGCTACATTGTGTTAGCTAATGGTGTTGAAAGGCTAACTGAGGATTAGAAAACCCTTGTGCAGTTATATTAGCACATGAATAAAAGTGTGAGTTTTCATGGACAACATGAAATTGTCTGGAACAGTAGTGCATGTACATAGAACAGTAGCGTAGTGTTTATGTAGTAGTAATGCAGTAATATTGTAATTGTTTAGGATCACAAAGCAAGGTTACCAGCCAACCTATATGGAGTAGGGAAATGTCAGTTTTCTTAACAGGATTGTTATAGAAAGTGATGTTTTTTTTTTTCCCAATATTAGCCATCAAATCTGAATCTACTTGGGATATTTTGTTGTTTGTATCCACCTGTGTTCTACATAACTGCTGTCAAATCCTTCTTACCTTTTAGAAAACAACTGCCACACTGACACGCTGTCTTCAGATTGTTCTAACATTATGCACACACCTAACACACAACAGCTCTGTCATCATTTCTTCTTTTACAAGACTAATTTAGTGTAGCTCAGGATGTAAAACGCTGGAGCACAGAAAAGCTGTGTTGCCCTTCTGTTCCTTTTGCAATTGTGTAGATCTCTGACACATCTTGGCATTACTTATGATGTTGTTTGCCTCATTTTTGGATGTGTGTACTGTGCTGTGACATTGTTAAAATTATTGACAATCGTGACTTCAAGTTATTCGGTTGAAAGTGGATCCCATTTTTTTATTTTTATGGCAGAAAACTTGACTTGTAGCAGGAAGTGTGTTCTTAACAATGGCTCAGTTCTGTCAGGTGTCCCAGTAATGCACAATACCAAGACACTGATGCAACAAATATGATTAGAATACATTCTTTTATAATGTAATGAAATTACACTTGTGTTTTTCCTGTTATGACACGTGAGTACAGTGTCTTTGCTTCAAAAATAGTACATTTTCATTCTGTCCAGGTTGGTTGACTATAACAATGTTGCTAAAACGTTGGTGTTCAGTGCTTCGTTAATAGCATTAAAATTAAAGTTAAAGCTTCTCGATACCCCATGCAGTTATTTTTACTTTGTGTGATTAGGGTTTTTAACTGAATCATGGAGGTCCAGCAGGTCTTTGGCTGTATACTCCTCAGCTACAGGGTGGTTGTGGAAAGGCCAATGAAGATTTTTGCACACTAGATGGAGCCACAGTCCAAATAAGATTCACAAAGATCTGTGAGTGAGGCATGGAGGATGGGTTCTGGGGAGAGAGATTTTGTGTACATGAGTGTGTACACAGAGGGGTTTTTTTGCGCTGTTCATTCACCCTATCGTTGTTTGGATTTTTATGTGTGTGTGTTCCTCTTTGTGTGTTACATTCAGAATTCACACCCCATATCCTTCCTCTCTTGAGTCTGCTTCTATTAACATTAATGCCAGCCTGCTCCCTTTTTCTGTTCTCACACACACACACACACACACACACACACACACACACACACACACACACACACACACACACACACACACACACACACACACACACACACACTTCATACCTCCTGAGAAAAAGCCCAAAAATAGCAGCAAACAGAGAAAAAGTGAACCTGTTGTGGGTGGATGGGTGAGTAGGGGGGGAGGTTTCTTTAGGACATTCATAGAGAAAACATTTGTATGTTTGTGTTGCTTTAACAAGCTCCTGGGGGATGATTATTCTAACCATCTAGTTATTGTCTCAGACTGTAAAACGCTCTCTAAAGTCTACTATATCTCACTATACAGCATTTCTCTGCTCATGCCAGGCCAGAAACTGGGTCATATTGATCGTCTGCATGTTTGATTGAATGTGTGGTCTGCACCCACAGAGCTAAATGATAAACTCCATAGTCCATGGAAAACTTGCTCACTGTGTGTGATCCGTCTTCTTCAGCAGCTGTCAGGATAGCCATTTGTTAAAATAAATCTTCTTTTGGTGGGAGTTGTGTTTTGGTGAGCGATAGATTTGGTTGTTTTAGCCTCAGTTTGCTGTCACGCTGCCGCCAGTTCCTGCTATTAAATCTCAGATATCTTTTTTTATCCATGGAACCCCATATTCAGAAAGACTTTTGTTGTTGTGACTTTTGTCACTCATGCTGCCTAAACAGCTCTGACCTGTAAAGGCATTGATAGAAGACCTGCGGGGGTGTCTTGGTGTTTCTGGCACCATAATGTTGTGTCCTGTAGGTTACATGTTGGGGTCTTCATGGACCAGGCTTGTTCCCGTATATCCTGTGGATGCTGTATTGAATTGGGATTTGGGGAATTTGGAGGATGTGTGAATTCCTTGGGCTCTTTTTCATGTTCCCTGAGCTGTTCCTGACACATTTTCCTGCTGGAAGAAGCTGCTGCCATGAGGGAGGGCCATTGCATTGGGGGGTGGGGGTGCTTTGTTGGCAGCAATGTTTAGGCGTGTGGTGGTGTTAAAGTAAAATCCACATGAATACCATGCCCCAAAGTTTCCCTGCTAAACATTCCATTGTAACGAGATGATCAGTGTTATTCACTTCACTTACCAGTTGTTTTAATGTTGTCATTGATGGTGCATACTATTAACAAGGAACAACCAAATGAATACAGTCATTCTGATTTTACTACAGACACCATGGAGGCCTGATAACAAAGCCTTTGTGTTAAACAGGCTTCACTGTGGGAGCCACAGGTCTTGTACTCCGTTGATAGCAACCTGCAGCTTTTTACAAATGCAGACAAGGTGACGACATGCAACGGCCCACAGTATGTGATAGCTCAAAGTTAATGTAGCTTTGCTCCATGCTAACAGTTGTTATTGAGTATTAAATGTCAGATGCTGAGGCTGATGAAAATAGTATTCATTTTGTGGGTATTTTGTCATACATCAAACTATTTGACAAATTAGTGATTTTACTTGATGGTGCACGATGAAAAGTTATAGGATCATGAAAGTCATTGGACTTTTTCCTGAGGAGCACATGAATATCTGCAGCTATTTTAATTACAATCTGTTCTATACCTATCAAGACACTTAACATCATAAATGCGCCTACTTGCTGAGAGATTTCAATTTGAACTAAAGTCAGCTGACTGGTCAACGTTACGATCCACAGATGCATGAGATTGTCATTCCTGGAAAAAGGGCTGTATATAGAAGTTATTAAGTATTCTTATTAGTTGGACTCAAAATTCCATTTCCAGGGCCTCACATTATTAGATTGTATTTGTACAAAGCACTTCTCCAAAATCTGTTATTGTATTGTTCAAAAACACTGAAAGTATCTTACACCATAATGTCTAAAGCCAGGTGACAGTAATTTTAGCAGCAGTTAGTCAATAAAGCAGACAGAAGTGTAAACTTGAGCTTTTCAGTATATTTACTGAGGACAGTCATTGCCTTTTTAGGAAAAACTCCAATATTTCTGATGACCTGCTAAGCTATACCTTAAGGAAGAATAACAAAATACCATGACCTTTGTTTTTCATCCTCAGCACAAACGTTGCATGTTTAATCTCTGCTGGTAAAGCTGTAACACTGCGTCTATGAGGTGTAGCGTGAGCAGCACATTAGCCGAGCAGCAGCCACATCATTGCTTCATATGCGTCTACAGGAGGTGTTTGGGCACAGTAGACTGTAGATCCCCTGGGTTTTGGCAGTGCTCAGAAACCACTACACCGTGATTGTAGTTATGTCACACAGAAGAAACAGCTTAAAGCATATCGTACGTTTTGGCCAGGTTGTAACTGCAGATTTCACTCGTAAGTACTAATTTCATTGTATACCTGTTATACAATAACAATAAAGGCTTTCTATTCTATTCTATTCTATTCTATTCTATTCTAAGGCAGGAGCTGTTTTATGGCCTGTGTACAGACCTGGACTGATTAAAATGTGAAACTGAAAGATAGTGTTGAAATGCCTCTTGTGTAGACACTATGCAAATAAAACCATCACAATTGTTCTGCCCAACAGTTTTGTATTGTTTGGGTTTTATGTGCATACTCTATGAGCTGCAGGCGGTGCTTCAGGCTTTTAGTCTTGCTGATTAAAACGTCCAAGGAGATGCTGAGAGAGTCACACAGGGAGCATGCCACCTCTCATCCATCCCTGCCACCTTCAAACTGTCCTCCAGGTTGAATGGAAGTGAACATGACTTTTTTATAGCAGTAGACTGTGCGTTGGCCCTGGGGGAAGTGTTCTGTGTTTGACTTATATTTTGCTCCCTCACCTGAATAAGGAGAGGAGACGAGATGCTGCTCTGGTGAACACACAAAAATAACCGGGTCAGCTCACAGCATGTGTGAGGCTATTGCTCTCTGTGGTTTTGTATAACAGTGATCCATGCTGCTACGTGACGACACACTCCATCAGTTAGAACTGTCATGTATATGTTTGGATGTGCTTTTGTCTATGGTGTACACCACAGGCCTGTGATAAAAGGATGAGATCAAAGTGGAGATAAGAGGAATGAAAAGGAGTCAATATATAAAGTAAACGGGAAGACAGAAAGAGTGAACAAGGAACGGCTTGAGAGAAGAACTGACAGGTCTGAGGAGATAGAGCAGAGGAGGGAAAAGAAGGGAAACCAGTGTGTGTGTGTGTGATGAACCTGAGTCACTAGCTGATTGTACATCTGAGCACGTTCCTGCCTGTTACCATCCAGCACATTTCCTAGAATAGAGCAAGCAGGCTATTAAAGAGATGGGACAACAAGAATAATGAGAGCCAGGATGTATAATGTTAAGTGTACCAAAGGGGAGCTTCACATGAATACACATGCATGTCCCTTATTGACACAACATCCCATATATTGCCGTCATAAAAGCACTTCTTATCTAAAGCCATTACTGCACCATGGAGTCCATGCATTTTTAAATACGGCCACCTCTAGGGGGAAATGAACGTCTATCCCACAATCTGTTAGTGCAGACAGAAAACAACAAATGTGTTTTTCCTGTAATAGTTTTACATTTCTCTTGTTAATTCAGTCTACGTCTCTGCAGTTGTTGAATCTTGATTATTTAATAAGAGATTCACACAGTCGAGGGTTCAAAATCGAAACACTCAGCTCCTCTTATCTTGGTTGTGGGGTTGGGTTGGGAGCGGGCAGGAGGGCAGTGCCTCAACGCTTTCCAGCAGCGGTGCTATGATACCTGGGTAATTACTGTACAGGGCTTACACACATCAGTGAGCAGTAACCAGGCAACCAGCCAGCCTGCCACTGAAACAGACTTTCTTTCAGAGTCACGGGTCTGTCTGTTATAATCAGCTCATTTCATTGTAGCCGAGCCAACAGAACAGAGATTTTAATCTGTGTCCACCTTAAAAATGAAGGGAGACGTGATCGTGGCCTAATGGAACAGTACAGGATTTGTCATTATATGTGCTATTTCAGTTTAGCTGTACAGCAACCAGCTTTTTCTCATATGATTCATACCTTTAGCTAAAAAAACTAACAACAAAGAATCGATAGCCTGTGTTCTGTATTGCATGTTGTGTGGCTGATCTGTTGACGTCTTTGACTAACCTGAGGCAACAGTGCAAAGTTTCCCATCAATCCCAAAAAAACGTGTCAGTTAGCTCAAGAACTCAGAAACTAAGACATTAAAGAACAACCAGAGTTTTGCCTTGCATGATATTTGTAAGGATTTTCTTAATTTTTAATACAGTTTTTGAACAGTTTTCAAGCTGTCAAGTACCTATACATTTGATCTGTCTTTAAATACTTAATAAAGTTGATGCTAATATGTTTGCAGGTTGTGGCCTGTTTGCACACTGAGCAGACCCAAGGTCAAAGTTTTCATTTATCTGTAGTTGTTAGCTCAAATTAAATCTGGTCAGAGCTTCGTCTTCTAATCTGGCACTTCTGCTGCTACATGCTTTGCTGTTGCCATAAGTGTGATTCATTTGAGTTATGAGACTGAACCAATTGGTAAAGTTATGGACCTTTAAACTAAAACAATGAGCTTAAAGGCACTTAATCACTAACCCTGAGTGGGACTGCTGCATCATTACAACAGGTAACGTCTCTCATAATAATGTCCCTTATTGTTATGAAAGACTGATTTGTGCAGCTTGAAACTCACAAATACATAACAGAGAAAATGAAAGTGTAACACTAAGCCATAGCTTCAGTAAGTTGATTGTAATTACATGAATTTTGTTATCATCTTCTACTTTAGCTTAGTGTGAACATTTCAGTCATTGTTCTGCTTGAATCTACACTCGTGTCCTGCAGTACCATTTCCACAAACAGCTGGTCGTTACTGCAGCTCTGCGTGGTGATAAGGGTGTCCATGTTTGACACTGTTCATGTGTGTCTATGGAACTGTGTTTTCTCCAAGGTTATTTTCATCAGCCTACCACACAGTAATCTCATTACACTGTTTTTAGATAATCAGATTAGTTTGCGCCCTCCGGCAACTGCATGAGGCTCACCAATAACCGAGTCCACCCGAGCATCTCACTGTGTGCTCCACTGGCTTGGAACCTGGTGTACCAGGCAGCTTAATCTTCTAAACATATATTATATAATGGGATGCTCGCAGTGTACAGGTATTATTATTTTTAGTTATTTTATTTTTAAAATAGTATAATAATATTGGGTTAGAGCTAGCACCACAGAAAGGTGTTTTTAATTTGGGGTCCAGAGACTTCATGTGACCATAAATGAGGCAATAAAATTTCTGGTGGTTTTATCATAATAAATGAGAACTACATTAAAGCTGCATTAATCAGTGTTTTTTTTTTTTTTTTAAATGGGGTTAAAATTTGAGAAATGAAAGGTTTCGTTCAGTGACAGACAGCACTGCAGTGTTTTTAGTATCTTTCTTCACATTGTTAAGTGGGTCAACTTTACAGTATGTTTTTCACTATCACAGTTCTCATCGTGTATTTCCTTCAGTAGTTTCTGGAGACCACACCAGAGCTACGAGGAGACTTGGGCTGTGTTCACTCTTGGCATTAGCTTGTGTCTTTGGTGATCTAAACACAAGTGGACGGCTCTAGGTACATGTTGTGAAGGCACCCACAAACCGCTGAGGACACACTGACATCTGATCTCTCAGACCACATTTGAAGGTGGTCTGCACTGCACACAGCAACATTTTTCCAGCAGTGTGTATGTAGCTGTGTCACACTCTTGTAGGCCACATTGAAAGACAGTCTACTTGTATCACATTTTATGCAGAAGTGGAACTACATAGTCATTGTCCTTCTGATTTATCTACAAGAGTCACAAACATCTTGGGCATTTGTGGGTTCACCTTAAACATGTCAAGAAATAGACACAGTCTGTATTTTTTTATTTTATTATGCCTGCTTTTAATTTCCAGCATTTGACAGGGAAGGTGCATTGCTAAAAACAATATTGCAATTGTGCTATGAGGGACATATGTCGTGAATACGCAGTATATACACTACCGTTCAAAAGTTTGGGGTTTTTGAAAGACAAGCATTTTTTTTTAATGAAGATAACATTGAATGAATGATAAATCCAGTGTAGACATTGTTAATGTGGTAAATGACTATTCTAGCTGGGAACGGCTGATTTTTAATGGAATATCTCCATAGGGGTACAGAGGAATATTTCCAGCAACCATCACTCCTGTGTTCTAATGCTACATTGTGTTAGCTAATGGTGCTGAAAGGCTCATTGATGATTGAAAACCCTTGTGCAGTTATGTTAGCACATGGATAAAAGTGTGAGTTTTCATGGAGAGCATGAAATTGTCTGGGTGACCACAAACATTTGAATGTTAGCGTAAATTGAATTAAATTGTATAAAAATGATAATTCTTTTTTTTAAAAAAATCATGCAATTGGTCTTTGCAAATGAAATGGAAAATATGTCCATGTTTATTTGCATCCAGACTGAGGAAGTGAGATCTGATCACAAGCGGTCAGTCAGACACACGTGGAGATGCATTCTAACGCCAGGTATGAAGTGGGCTTTAGAGCTGGACCGACACTTATCAGGTGGCCAGAAGCATGGATGCAAATGAATGCTAATGTCATTCTGTCTGTTAGATGTGTAAAGAGGTTGCTGTATACTAGCATATTCATCATGTAAACTGTATTATGTTAGCCTAGCTAGACAACCCACGGCAACAAATTTAATTCTCTGCCAGGGTGGGTCAAGTTACCCTCCATAAGGCTCGAGGCTGGATGCTCCTAAAACTGGCCGGATCAATCACCATGAAGTGTAGAGTCAGAAGGCGGGCGTAACTAAGTGACGACAGAGGCGTGACGATTCTGACAGAAACAACCGGCGCACAATAAACAGTTATCTTTCGACTCGGCTTTGGCCACAGCCCTTAATGATTTGAAGCTAAAATTCAACTTGAAAGATAAACAAAGGACGGCACTTAAGTGTTTCATTGAGAAGAAAGACGTATTTGGACTTATGCCGACGGGATATGGCAAATCCTTAATATACCAGTTAGCTCCGCGGCTCCGCTGGTTGGGAAGCTAATGGGACTTAGCCACAATCCGCCGGTGCTCTCGGAACTACGTCAGCCGATTCATTGCGTTGATTGGTTGTATACCTACCCAATTGTTGCAGAGGGATTTGACAGACAACCTTTTAGCCCGCCTCCCTCCCTGTCGAGCCTCCCTAGACCCTTGTGCCGTCAGAAACATGGGTGTAGCATGGCTAGGCTAGTATTATGTAATACGTCAAAGTGAATTGATACTGACAAACACCTCAGCTAAATTCACTTAAAAATTAGCCATCTAATAACACATTCAGGTCAGTACATTTAATGCAGTCACTGTGAATACCAAATCGATGATTTATTTCAGTTTCAGTCTGTGAAAATTAAAAATTAATCTTTTGAACACTGCTGTGAGGAGAATTGTGTTTTATCCAAATTTGGTTTGTATCTTAAAAGTCCAATCTATGCTTTGTCGTCCTCGTGGCATGCCTCTTTAAAAGCCAGGTTACTAAGTATCCTAATGAGTTTAATGAGCAGCAGACTGTACTAACAACTCCACAGCATGCAAAAGTGCATGAGTTAAAATGACATATTCTGCTCATGTCAGATTACACATGAAATGACACCTTTTTCTTTTTTATTTTCTTGGTTCCTCATCAGTTGGATTGATGGTGGATTGAAATGCTAATTTTCCAATTAACAGCGAAGGGGTGCCATGGTAACAGCATTAAGTGTTGAATACTGAGCAGTGGAAATAGCAGTTATACTGTGGTTCTCTGATTTGTGTCTTTTCACTGGTGTAGCTGCTCTTAAAGACCATTGTGTCTCAAGATAATATGTCCTGATTACTCATTACCAGAATGACCAAGATAACATTTAGCGTAAAGGCTGGGCAATATGGCCAGATCATACGTTTCAGGAGGTTCTTTTTCCTTATTGACACATCAGGATTTTTTTTTCTCTTGTCATAAACCCAAGACAAAAATGCAATTCCAGAACAGCTAATTAAAATTCTACACCTTTCCATAAGTAGGATTGTATATGCAAGACCAACAAAAGGAAAACACCACTAGCAAGCCTGTAACTAAGCAAAAATAACAGAAGCATACAATGAAGCACCAAAATACCTCCAAATTATGTTTGCTGTTTGGTGGGTTAAACTAAGAATTAACTGTTTTCAGTATCCTAGTAGAAGCAGACTGTGTAAGTGGATACCATGTCATTTCTGAGCATCTAAACCCACAGTGGCAAAACATTTCTCCTTTTTCCTTACGTGCTTATGTCTCAGATGATGGAACAGTTTGGCCTTGTGGTCTCTTCAACGTAGGATGGATAGGAGGAGTGTACTGCAAGGAACATTTTACATAGCCAGACTTTCTTTGGGTTAACCCAGGTTTTTGTTAGCAGTCTCTGTACACACTGCTATAAAAGGTGTCGTTTGATCCTTTCACACAACATGGGCCACCAAGTTCAGTCAAGAGGAAAAAGTCGCTATAATGTAGAGCTATGAGGAATATAAAAGTTTATTACAGTATAAAACACTGTTGCCAGGAGAAAACTATTAATTGCATAACATGATACATTACTTCTACTACTCAGTGCACTCTTAATGCAGTTGCTTATTTCTTACATGGCAGGTGCACATTGGAGTTTTTACATTTCTAACTCTACACATCAAATGATCCTCAGGAATGAATCAACGCAACGAATAGGCTGACGTAGTTCCGAGAGCACCGGCGGATTGTGGCTAAGTCCCATTAGCTTCCCAACCAGCGGAGCCAACTGGTATATTAAGGATTTGCCATATCCCGTCGGCATAAGTCCAAATACGTCTTTCTTCTCAATGAAACACTTCAGTGCCGTCCTTTGTTTATCTTTCAAGTTGAATTTTAGCTTCAAATCTTTAAGGGCTGTGGCCAAAGCCGAGTCGAAAGATAACTGTTTATTGTGCGCTGGTTGTTTCTATCAGAATTGTCACGCCTCTGTCGTCACTTAGTTACGCCCGCCTTCTGACTCGACACTTCATGGTGATTGGTCCGGCCAGTTTTAGGAGAATCCAGCATCGAGCCTTATGGAGGGTAACTAGACCCACCCTGGCAGAGAATTAAATTCGTTGCCGTGGGTTGTCTAGCGCGGCTAGGCTAAAGGATACATGTAAATCACTGCCGGCCAAATCAAAGTGAAGTTAATATTACTGATTAAATACACACGTGGACAAAATTGTTGGTACCCCTCAGTTAAAGAAGGAAAAACCCACAATTCTCACTGAAATCACTTGAAACTCACAAAAGTAACAATAAATAAAAATTTATTGAAAATTAAATAATCAAAAACAGCCATTACTTTTGAATTGTTGATTAACATAATTATTTAAAAAAACAAACTAATGAAACAGGCCTGGACAAAAATGATGGTACCTCTATAAAAGATTGAAAACTATTTGACCAGAGTGACATGATTAACTCAGGTGTGTCATTTAATTGACATCACAGGTGTTTCCAAACTCATAATCAGTCAGTCTGCCTATTTAAAGGGAGACAAGTAGTCACCCTGCTGTTTGGTGAAAAGGTGTGTACCACACTGAACATGGACAACAGAAAGCGAAGGAGAGAATTGTCCCAGGACATCCGAAAAAAAATTATAGACAAACATCTTAAAGGTAAAGGCTATAAGACCATCTCTAAACAGCTTGAAGTTCCTGTGACAACAGTGGCTCATATTATTCAGAAGTTCAAGACCCACGGGACAGTAGCCAACCTCCCTGGACGTGGCCGCAAGAGGAAAATTGATGACAAATTGAAGAGACGGATCGTTCGAATTGTATCCAAAGAGCCCAGAGCAACCTCCAAAGAAATTAAAGGTGAACTCCAAGGCCAAGGTACATCAGTGTCAGATCGCACCATTCGTCGTTGTTTGAGCCAAAGTGGACTTCATGGGAGACGACCAAGGAGGACACCACTGCTGACAAAAACTCATAAAAAAGCCAGACTGGAATTTGCAAAAATGCATGTTGACAAGCCACAAAGCTTCTGGGAGAATGTCCTTTGGACAGATGAGACCAAACTGGAGCTTTTTGGTAAGGCACATCAACTCTATGTTCATAGACTCAAAAACCAAGCATACGAAGAAAAGAACACTGTCCCTACGGTGAAACATGGAGGAGGCTCAGTAATATTTTGGGGCTGCTTTGCTGCATCTGGCACAGGGTGTCTTGAAAGTGTGCAAGGTACAATGAAATCTGAAGACTATCAAGGCATTCTGGAGAGAAATGTGCTGCCTAGTGTCAGAAAGCTTGGTCTCAGTCGCAGGTCATGGGTCTTCCAACAGGACAACGATCCAAAACACACAGCCAAAAACACCCAAGAATGGCTGAGAGAAAAGCGTTGGACTATTCTAAAGTGGCCTTCTATGAGCCCAGATCTGAATCCCATTGAACATATGTGGAAGGAGCTGAAACATGCCATTTGGAGAAGACACCCATCAAACCTGAGACAACTGGAGCTGTTTGCTCATGAGGAGTGGGCCAAAATACCTGTTGACAGCTGCAGAACGCTCATTGACAAATACAGAAATCGTTTAATTGCAGTGATTGCCTCAAAAGGTTGTGCAACAAAATATTAAGTTATGGGTACCATCATTTTTGTCCAGCCCTATTTCATTAGTTTGTTTTTTTTAAATAATTATGTTAATCAACAATTCAAAAGTGATGGCTGATTTTGATTATTTATTTTTCAATAAATTTTTATTTATTGTTACTTTTGTGAGTTTCAAGTGATTTCAGTGAGAATTGTGGGTTTTTCCTTCTTTAACTGAGGGGTACCAACAATTTTGTCCACGTGTGTATTCTTTGTTTCTTGACAGCAAATCAGGACCAAGCATTAAAACATTGCTATGCATTTTTTGCATCACCATCTGAATGATTACAGTGTGTGCTGCTGTAATTGCACAGTTTGCAGCTCAGCAGGTTTGCAAATGTAATGTATCCCCCCACTAGAGAATCTCGCTGATAGAGGGTATGGTGAGGAAAGGGCACTTGCGGCTGATCTCTAACTCTGAACATAACATCCTCTGGAGCCCCCTTCATGACATTGTAAACTCTGGCTTTAGGCTCAACATGCTTTGCTGGTCCATTAGTCTCGCTTTGTAACACACCTCTCAGATGTCTCCAAGGAATTTACAACTTGCTATATTGTCATGGCTCCAGACAGCCATTTCTCACTGCTAGTGTGTGTGCTTGAGAGGCACCAGAGAGAGCTCAAAGCTCCATTTTTCAGTTCAGACATTTTTGAAATAGTGCGAGAACGAACAATTTTAATTACTTCAATATATCATCATTAAATATGATATAAGGGATCTTTTTTGCTCTAATTAGAGGCTCTGTCTTTAGTCTGAGCTCAGCCTGGGAGTGCACCTGAATAGAAAGGACAAATCAAGCAGGTGAAGGAGAAGATCAGTCCATTCAATTTCTGCTGCCAGGTTAATGTACTCGATGTAGCAATGACAATACAAATAGCTTTCAGAGAACATCTGAAGTTTGATTGCATCCATAATGTCAGACAAAACTTAATTTATTGTGGAGCCCAAAAACTCCCCGAGTCAGTTTCTCCTTTCAGTCCATCCTCTGTCTGTAGCCTAACCTTGTCCTGCTGAACACTCAATATATAAATTAGCCTTGAATAGCATTAGCAATCAGCTAAGAGCTAGAGTGTTTATTGTGCACTTTCAATCAATCTGACAAGTCACTAAGATCAGGGGTTTCTTAGCTTGTTCTGCTTGCTGATTAGTGAAGCTGCAATGCTGCCTGGAATGACAAAACATCTTAGTCTAGACTTCCGTCAGCCAGAAATGCTGCCTTTGCTTGAGAATCATCCCAATTAGCAGGACTCAGAGTTGCCATTTCTTTTAACTGCTGTGAAATCCTCATCTATTTTTACCTGTGCATAAATACAGGGTCTCCCTAAAGTCTGGACACATAGGCAATCTCATTAACTATCATTTTTTTGCCTCTACAGGTTGTATGTGGCTTTGTTGAAAGAAGAAAGAGTTGAACTGGTACTTCTCAGTTGACGTGAAGGATGGACAAAGATCGGGTTAGAGTTTGGGGAGTGATTTTTTTTTTTCAATTCAATTCTATTTATATAGCGCCAATTACAAGTCAAATTGTCTCAAGACGCTTTACAGAACCCATACAGCTACCTGAACCCCAGAGCAAGCCCTAAGGCAACAGTGGCAGGAAAAACTCCCTCTTACAGGGAAGAAACCTTGAGTAGAAGCCAGCTGTTTATGTGGGGGGACCCATCTGCCTGCTGACAGATGATTTTTAGGGCTAACATGAATTTTAGCCATGACTAATTCTTTAGATTCAGCTGATATATTTGGTCATCTGGAACAGGGTTTGTCCATGACACTGACTGTTTTTAACCACCTTCACCACCGTGGAAAAGCCAAGTGGAATCCTCCATGGATGACCAGCATTAAATCCATCTGCTATCTTTCCATACGTCCATCCTCCACATCCACTGAGAAGTACCAGTTCAACTATTTATTCTTTTGACAAAGCTATATTAATCTGTGGAGGCAGATTTCCTGTGTCCAGACTTCAGAGACACCCTGTAGTAAGCATAATAATAAACATCTTGGCTACAAACACGACTGGACGGTTGGGTTATTTTAGTTGAGTAAAATTAAAAGTGAAGTTATGATGTCTGACCTGGCAGATTGATCATTTTCTTCTACTTGGTTAACATACTGGTGAAAGCTAATATCAACATTGCTATGGATGACTGGTGCAATGTGTGGGAAGACATTAGAATGAACATGTTACCACCAAAAGCTCATTATCATCCAGTCCTACCCAAATCACTCAGTGCGATAAGCCCGAAACCCATTTGTGCGCAGCAGTGTGCCCTCTTATCTGCTCTCACTCTCACACCATTTGTTCCATCTACTGTAGCATACATGAGTCCATTACTGTGATGAGGAAAAGGGTACTGAATCAAAGGAGATGATGGCGGTTGGCATTCCTCCAGACGGACTGGCACAGGTGTGTGATGTGTGTGATAGTGAGTGTGAGTGTGTGTGTGTGTGTGTGTGTGTGTGTGTGTGTGTGTGTGTGTGTGTGTGTGGGGGGGGGGGGGGGGGGGGGGGGGGGCACCTTTTTAACTGTTTCTTACTTTGCATGGACTGACATGTGTGTCTGTGTATGGTGGCCAGCTGGTAACAGTGTTTGCTCAGCATACATGTGAGTAAATGTGTTGCTGTCATCTTCATGGGAAAACATGCACTCTGCTGATTCAGATGTGTACAGTTCAGTCTATCTGATAACTAGAGCTCTGAATCTGAGAAGTGAAAGCATTTAGTAGCTCAGTATTCTGGGTAATAGGCCATATTTAGGTTACTTGTCTCTATGTACCCTCATATGCTACTGTACTCACACACATATCTACATATACAAGTCAGACATGTGCTCTTGTATTTAAATGAATACTTTGTAATGCAACTATGAAAAGAAGCAATCATTGTGATGTTTAGGATGTCATTATTTGTCCTTATTCAGCTTCAAGGACATGTACAAAGGATGTCTGTCTCAGCCAAACGTTCCACTCAATCACTCCCCTTCTCCCTTTGTCCTCTCTCATTTTACAGCAGTGTCCCCTGAAGGGCACTATTCTGTAAAAGTCTCATCAAGTTATGTCCATGTATCTTGCAAAACATGTTTTCCTTTCTACATTTAGAAAAAAGCATTCAAATAAAAGTTTAAACGATTGACTCCAAAGTATTTTAATCCCTGTAATGCAATTGTCATTGTGTCATTTCAGCATGGACTGCTGGCCTTCAAGTTCATCCTGGCCTTCCTCATCCCAGATATTCCCAAGCATATCCAGATCAAACTGTCACGTCTGGAGTTTGAATCACTGGAGGCCCTCAAGAAAAAGGTAAGATCTCACTGCTTGGTTTTTGTATAGATGGAATTAATATTCAACATTTTTGCCATTCCACACAGTTCTGGGGGCGTTTTTATCACACCAAAATGGCTACAAACTGTGGAGGAAAAAATCATTGCAGTGTTGCTTTAGTCAAATCAATTATTTATCATCCAGCTGCTGTTTTTTGCTTTCAGGTTTGTAATTGTCAGCAGCTTTGTTTCCCCCTCTTTGTATTAGCGAAAGCATTCCTGATCAAGTGTTGACTGTGTCAGCAACAAATACAAAACTGTTAAGTGCCTGGGAGCAAACAAACTGATCTAAATTAGCAGATGATGAAAATAAAGAGAATGACCCTCAGATATTATTAGTCATGATTAAAGTTAAACAGGTTTCCCATCACGACGTGAAAAACTGTCTGCGTGTGCTTCTTGAAAACCCTCAGTCCAGACAGACAGACAGACAGACGGTAGAGGCAGCGCTTTAATGTCCTCACGTCACTCAGCTCTGACAGTGTCACCCTCTGATGGCCTACACTCGATCACGTCTAATGCCATTAAACAGGCAGCACCATGTCTCAGTGACTGCAGTGGAACCAGTGAGAGCTGCACCACTGATCACACTGATGCACATCTACAAAAGCACAGTATTTACAGTGTGTGTGTGCATCCAGTGACCCAAATGCAAGCTATTGTCTGTATGCTGGAAAAATTAAATTTCCTCAGTTACATTATTTCACCAGATAAACCGCATGTAAAAACATCTGGAGATCCATTGTTGAACTCTGTATCTCTCACCCATGCAGTGATCTGACCAACATTTAATTAAAAACTGATCCATCATTCCAGCCCCAAGGCCATCATCAGCATATTAATAAAGCTTAGTCCAAAAAACGCAAACTTTGAAGAAGGAGCCTTCAGATTAATACTATCCAGTTTAAAATATTAAACTCATGCAGGGTTCCCTCCAGAAACCAAATCGACCTTAATGCAGTTTCACATGCAAGTCCATAACGAGCTACACCGCCAACTAAACTATCCATTTGTCCATTATCTATACATCGCCTAATCCTCATCAGGGTCGTGGGGGGCTGGAGTTTATCCCAGCTGACTTAGGGTGAAAACAGAGGACACCTGGACAGGTCACCAGTCTATCACAGGACTACACATAGAGACAAACAATCACACTCACATTCACACCTACAGACAATTTAGAATCACCAATTAACCTCAACATGTTTTTGGACTGTGGGAGGAAACCGGAGAACTTGGAGAAAACTCGTATATGCACAGGGAGAACATGCAAACTCCATGCAGAAGGATCTTGGGATGACGTGAACCAGGGATCTTCCAGCTGCAAGGCGACAGTGCTAACCACCAAACCACTGTGTAGCCCCAGCTAAACTGGTTCAGTAAAAATCAGCCTGAAAGTTGAGGTTTTGTCTTTATAAAAGTGAACACTATATTTATGTATGGTTTTGTGTATTTCAGGTAAGATAGCTTTAAGTTTTTAGCAGCTTTTAAAAACAGTGATAAAACTCTGGAATGATCAAAGCATCCAAAGAATTGCTTTCACCTTTTTCAGTTACATTCAGTTACCAAGCCTATTCTGTGACTTTCTGTCCTAATAACGTGACTTCACCAGTTTGTCAGCATGATGATTTACTCAGACACCAGGAAGTCCATATATTTTGCAGCTGTGGTGAGGCAGTTACTCCCTCTTCAAAGTCTGACCGATCCGATTCCAGCCCAGACAAACTAAAGTGGAAGTCTCATGCATAGGACCATAACAACATACTGGTCTATAGCTTCTCATTTAGCATTCACAATGGGCTCTTGATGCCTGTCCCAGACCACTTTGTTGAAGACAAATGGTGTGCCCTATGTTAATAGTATTGATATGGCTCCACAGTAAAGCATTAGCTTGCTCGGCACCACGGCCATTTGTTTGATGTGGACTGACAGGGCTGAGTGCTTCTCTGATGAGCTCTTTGGCTTTTCGTTCATCATTTCTTTCACATGGTTTCTGTTCGTTTTCTTCGGTATGTTTGCAATTTATGAGTTTAACATTTCCCATAGTGTCCCCATCCACAGCATGGTCCCTCTCTGACAAATGATGTAGACAAATAGATCTGCTTTTCTGGATCTTCACCACTGATGTCAAAGATGCTTTTCCAAGATAAAACCACACCAAACCTATCTAATAATCTGCTGATGTTTATTTCCAGCCCTGGGTTGCAGTCATAATTAAATCCATACTTATCCTTAATTGGTGCCTTTCATGTGTAAACCCAAATACATCAGCCAGGGAGGTTTGGTTTAATCAGCGTTGTTCTGTGGTCTCTTGGTTCTGCAGAGACAGCTCCATGGAGGGTAAGTAGCTCAGGTTGTGTGTGAGTTTGGAGACTTTTATGACATTAAATGGTTTTGGGTTTTAACAGTTGAGTGATTGGATCAAATGACTGCTCATCTAATGTTCTAACTGGGGGGATTTTGTTGTGATTTAACATCTGTGATACTGTATTTAACAATGTAGTAAGTCACCATTTCCACTGTCACCGCAGCCATGATGATAAACAGTTATAGATAATGTAACTGTCAGCATGGCCCCAAACATCAATGTCATCACATCTGATTGACTGTATAACTGCTTAAAGATGAACTGAATGTCCTGGGGCTTAGATGTTTTTCTTTTCCTGACTGACGTTCAGCTCTGTTTGCAGTGGATGTTTGACCTTGGACTGAGAAACATGTGCAGACAGTATTCAGACAGAGTTAAAGTAGCTACATTAAAGTTGTTTTGTGCTGCTTAAGGCAATCCATTACTCTAATATATTGAGTTAAGTCGTAGACATACAGTCCAGATTGTTGGAGGACAATCTGGTTGGTTAAAAGACAAAAAACAGTTGCAGCGTTATTTGGTGTTTTTGGATATGGGTTGCTCTAATATTATGTGTTTTTCATAGTAGTTTGACCATTGAAAGTGTAAAAGCAGGACATATAAAGAAGTTTTTTTTTAATCAAAAGCTGTAGTAGCTTTAAATGAAGCATTCTAAACAAATCTAGTTCTGTTCAAAAGTTTGTGGTCACTTGGAAATATCCTTATATTTGAAAGAAAAGCTGTTTTTTCAATGACGATAACATTAAATTAATCATAAATCCAGTCTAGACATTGTTAATGTGACAAATGACTGTTCATCACTCCTGTGTTCTAATGCTACATTGTGTTAGCTAATGGTGCTGAAAGGCTCATTGATGATTAGAAAACCCTTGTGCAGTTCTATTAGCACATGAATGAAAGTGTGAGTTTTCATGGAAAACATGGAATTGTGTGGATGACCCCAAACTTTTAATTGGTAGTGCATATGTTGATGTCTTTCCTCTTATGTTAGATGTTTTACAGATTGAACAGATTTTCTCCTCAGCTATTCAGAACTAGAACTGTGACATTTTGTATTGTCCAAGATATAGCAGTATAATTGAGCAGTTTTTTGATAGTATATCTGTGAGCCATTTTTAAAGATTCTGTGAAGCATGTTGCTGGTTTTAGTGTTTTGATTACATTTTGAGAACATGAACAACATGGAAGCAGACTAATGTGCACATCAGTGGAAATTAGTCATGCACAACAGTTTGTCAGAAAGAGTTCTCGGTGGCTGTAGCCAGAGAGGCTGTTTAGCATGCGTGAGGTGAAAATCAATTTGAAGCTAGAGAAATGAGACTCTTGTATAATTTATTGATGCTGTGAGTTATGATTACCTGTTAATTACATTTACAATTAGAACGGAGTGTTTGATTAGAATAAAATGCAAAAAATGCCCTTCCTGACCACACTGTTCCATAGAATAATAAAATGTGCTCATTGGCTCTGTGTTCAGACACAGAGAGGTGCTGCAGGATAAAGTTGTTAGGAGGCCTCACATTCCCACAGGAGACACTTGATCACACAGATTAGTGACTTTCTTGGCTGCACTTCTCCAGCTACAAGTCACCTTGATCTGCAGCACCATCTGAGCAGATCAGTCACAGCAGAACGAGACCCTGTCATAGCCCAACCATGGCGTCATTAAATCAACAATAGTTACATGTCATCTCAGTGAATACATGCTAAAGGTTTTACAGTACAGATTTTTCATCTTGTTTACATAATTTTAGTTGGAATGTCTTCCTATATGTACAAAAGTTTGGGGTCACTCAGACAATTTCATGTTTTCCATGAAAACTCACACTTTTATTCATAACATAACTGCCCAAGGGTTTTCTAATCATCAATGAGCCTTTCAACACCATTAGCTAACACAATGTAGCATTAGAACACAGGAGTGATGGTTGCTGGAAATGTTCCTCTGTACCCCTATGGAGATATTCCATTAAAAATCAGCTGTTTCCAGCTAGAATAGTCATTTACCACATTAACAATCTCCAGACTGGATTTATCATTCATCTAATGTTATCTTCATTGAAAAAAAATGCTTTTCTTTCACAAACAAGGACATTTCTAAGTGACCCAAACTTGTGAACAGTAGTGTGTATATACTGTATCTCCACAGTACTCCTGCTGTACAATATTGTTGGTTTGTCTAAGTGCTCTCCATGGTTCTCTCACACAAATAACCACTTAACTACCTGCTGAACAGCTGATCAGACTGTTTATGATGTTTATTTGTGCAATTTACATAATTAAATCTGCTTCTCCTGGTGCCACACCTAGCACTTCAAACATTGCACTTTTACATATTTATTAAGCTTTAAACTGTCCTAATGCCCTTATTATGTATCAGTAATGTCTTTTTATAGATTGTGTTTTTGTTTTGTACATGTGTACTGAGGGAGTGCCTTTCAAACTTTGGCTGTCTTGATCTGCAGTATAATGACAAGAACGTTACTTATCTTATCTATTCAGGGTTAGGGCGAGTGTTGGTTGTCCTGGCTGATGTAGATGCATACATGGGTTTGATTTAGCAGCCCTTACTGAGATGTTACATTACATCCATCCCATAAAACCTGAAAGTACCTGAAACTTGCTTTTAGTGTGGGTTCATGAACAGGAACTTGTATTCAAAGCAGAATTAGTGATCTTAACATTCATTATATAGTTTACATATTAAGCATTTTTGGCAGGCTCTGGATTGCTGTTGTAAATAAAAAAAGCCCATTGAGACTTTTTTTATGTTGGGCTTGACAAGTAAACCTTAGCATTAGCTAATTTGGTGAGGGCAAATTTGGATAAGTGGAAGGTACAGTTAGATCATAGAAGGTCCATCTTGGATCCAGTTTCTCGTTGACACAATGCAGGGAGTCCTAAAGCTCTTATTGAACATTTTATCTCTCATTAATATTTTTCATTATTAAAGACCAATTCTATCACATACTGAACTCTGCCAAGGATAGTGAAAAGACACATCTGTCTGAAACATCATGTTTGGATCATCAGTGAAACTGCAGATAAAAAAAAAATCCGTTGACTGCAGAACCTTAAAGACGTGGACTCCTACTTCAGCCTTCTATACATGAAATCAGCTTTTAGTGCTTGTTACACTCATGCTTGTGAATCAGGACTCTCATTATTTGTTACCAAGCAGAAGGACTGGATGTACAGCCGGGACATTGTAGCTGTTTTGCAGTAGTGATTTAGAGCTCACTTACACATGACAGTTACAGATTCTTAACATCACCACTAAATATCTACCCTGAAACAGTCCTGGATTGTAGCCCAACGACGGCTGGTAACAGATCTGAACTCATTCTTTGACTTGTAGTTATGTATATATATATATTTGTACTTTAAAAGGGTGAAAGAAAACTTTATTAGATTCCATCGGGGTCTGAAAGGATTCTGACTCAATAAACTGATTTGATTTTGGATTTAGATGAGATAAAATGAAATCAAACTCCAGCTCTAGTTGAAGGTCAGATAAAGGTCAGTGTGGCTGAGGACTCTAAGAAAGTCAGAGAAATACAGGACTCTCCTGCTGTAAGTTTAGTAAAGAGGTGAAAGCTAAGCCTTAAATAAAGCTTCAAATCTTCCATCAGTGGGAGTCAGCAGTCGGGGATGAAGACTCAGCAGAACAGGTCCTCAACAGACACACTTCATTCTACACAATTCATAACTGCAGCCCAGACCCAGACAAGGCATTACAGTTCTGCTGTGTAATGTGTTCCCCTGCACATCTAAACACACTGATAATTTATTTTCCCAGAAAAGAGCGGAGTATCTCTCAGTTCTATTGGAGCTGCATGGCTACAGAACACACTGCAACAAATAATTACACTCACATGTGTCCAACATTTCAAGATTTTTGACAACCCCAGTACAGAAAATGAGCAGCAATTGGTCAGGAGTTGTATCACACACACTGACCTGTCAGGCAATCACTTTATTAGTTTAACTTTAGCTGCAACAGTCCTGATTTAGAGCACATTTAGAGCAGTCAGTAACCCCCACATCTACTGTGGTAGTATGAGCTGTGATCAGAATGCAGAAGGTGTATGTTAAAGGGAAGCATAGAAGTTGTTGAAGTGTGTTTACATGTGCAGAGTAAAGTAGAAGTGGAAGATGACTGTGTTCTCTTCAGTGCTTGTGTTTGTGAGTAAGCAACTTCAATTCATGTTAAGACAGAAATTTTGTGTTTGGATTTGACTTCCTTTTGACGTCAACGTCTCCATGATATAAATGTGAAGACTTAGCTAGGGCTCAACAGATAAGGAGGCTGTATTAGACCTGAAGTAGTGCATTGATTTTACAGTAATTAACCAAGACAGGTAATTGGAAAAATACCAAATGTCAGCTACAATAATCCACCAGGCTGATAATCCGTCTATGCCTAATTCATGGTTAGATAAGGGCTGGGTTCAGGCTTGGTTAAGGTAGGAAAGAAATGAAGATCAATCCAGTTTCTGCTGTAAGGATGAAAATGCGTGTGTGTCCATCCATCCGTCTACAGTGGTGGCCAAAACTTTAGACCAAAGTGTAAAACTGAATGTTATTGCATCAAATTATTCCATACAATCTTGACATATTTACTGTGAATTACCATTCATATTCACATTTATTAACATCACAATTGAAATTTTGTTACACATAACTAAAGAGAAAGAAAATGTTTTCTAAATTCCAGGTGGTCTAAACTTATGACCGTTTTGTTTGTGCTTCAATATGCAAAGAAAATTAGTACTAAATTGAGGTCAAAACACATTTTTATTTAACAACTACCAATAATATAGTCATGTGAATATTTTGTAGGGTATCCCTTCTGCTTGGTGAGTTCTTGCAGCCTGCGAGGCATGGACTCTACCAGTTTTCTGTAGATGTCTCCAGTAATTTTTGACCAGGTTGACTGACAGTCTTTCCACAGCTCCTCTTCATTTTTTATATGAGTGAACTTGTCCCGATAGTGATTAAGGATTTCCCACAGGTTTTCAATGGGGTTCAAGTCTGGAGACTGCAGTGGCCAGTCCAAAACTTTAAACTTCTTCTTGTTCAGCCACTACTTGGTCTTCTTTGCTGAATGCTTCAGGTCGTTATCATGCTGGAAAATGCCTCGCTGATGCCATAATAGCTTCTTCATACTCGGTAACATTGACTTCTGCAAGATGTGAATGTTCTGCTCTGTCTTCATGATGCCTTCAGCTCGATGTATACGACCAACCTTGCCTGCTGACATGCACCCCACACCATGATGCTGCCACCTCTATGTTTCACTGTGCCACGCAAGTTTCTTGGATTGAGAGCCTCTCCTGCCTTTCTCCTAACGTACACTGTGCCATCTGATGCTCTCATGTTGTAGAGGTGGCAGGTGGGACCCTGGAGAAAACCCACACGTGCACATGATGAGCATGGAGTCTCCATGTAGAAAGATCCTGGGAAGGCCGGGACATGAATTGGGAATCTTCTAACTGCAAGGTGACAGTAGCCTAGCTGGGCTAGACAACCCATGGCAACAAATTTAATTCTCTGCCAGGGAGGGTCTAGTTACCCTCCGTAAGGCTCGAGGCTGGATTCTCCTAAAACTGGCCGGACCAATCACCATGAAGTGTAGAGTCAGAAGGCGGGCGTAACTAAGTGACGACAGAGGCGTGACGATTCTGATAGAAACAACCAGTGCACAATAAACAGTTATCTTTCGACTCGGCTTTGGCCACAGCCCTTAAAGATTTGAAGCTAAAATTCAACTTGAAAGATCAACAAAGGACGGCACTTAAGTGTTTCATTGAGAAGAAAGACGTATTTGGACTTATGCCGACGGGATATGGCAAATCCTTAATATACCAGTTGGCTCCGCGGCTCCGCTGGTTGGGAAGCTAATGGGACTTAGTCACAATCCGCCGGTGCTCTCGGAACTACGTCAGCCTATTCGTTGCACTGATTGGTTGTATACCTACCCAATTGCTGCAGAGGGATTTGATAGACAACCTTTTAGCCCGCCTCCCTCCCTGTCGAGCTTCCCTAGACCCTTGTGCCATCAGAAACATGGGTGTAGCATGGCTAGGCTAAGGTGACGGTGCTAACCACCAAGTTTGGGTTTCAGACCATCTGAAGACATTCTGGCTGGTCCTTGATTTTTCACAGGGCTGTTTGAAGTCCAGGACTTGGTTTTAAGGTGACTGTTAGAGATAGGATTTGGTTTGGTTGGAGTTACTTGTGATGGCTGAAACTACAGTAAGGGGAGGGCATTATGTCAATGAATGTCCTCACAACAATAGCCAGACCAACTTTGTAGAGTCCTGCTTCCTGTCCTCACTGATCAGTCCTGACATGTCAGACCATTAGAGGGACATACTAACAGATGGTGGCTCTGGAGACAAAGCTCTGAGGACAGCAGGGTGAGAAGGAGACCGTGTGTTATGTAAGACATCATTCACAGTGAACTGCGGGAAGAGAAGGTTCCAGGTTTTCCTCAATGGCATGTGTCATTTTTTACCTTTTTCTTTGCCGTACACAGACATAAGTTTCACTGTTCAAGTATTGTTTAGTATAGAAAATGTACGAAAAAACAGTGGAAATAAAACTATTTGTTATGACATAAAAACACAAAAAAGCAGCAAATCCAGAAGCTGATTGAGAAGCTGCCAATAGCATTTACAACAAACTACCAAACTCAGCAGACGAACATCAGCGTGAATCCAGCTGTAGACATCATGTTTGTTAACTACCAGGACATTAAAACACATTCATTCTTTGTTTTTTTTCCCCCCCTGAGAACAATCCAGCCCTTCTGCTTGTTATCGAAAGGATTTACTGTAATTGCTCCGTTATGTTCCTGAGGGAGTCGGTATGTTGAGGCCCTCCACTGCCCCTGAAGAATCAGCGCTGAAGTTAAACGGCTGCCTCAGCACAACCTCCCCACGGATCAGTCTTTGGGACAAACTTTAATAACATCCCACACTTCTCAACCTCAGATGTAATTTGCCTGCTCTACTTCTTGCCAGAAGCACAGAAGAATTAATTGATTAAAACGTAACTCTGCCAGGATCAGCATCGAGGGAGGAGGGACGTCTTCAAAGTCCTACACTGTAATATATTAAAGAGAGAGCAGGAACTGTTGGACAAGCATCGAGGCCAAGTGGAGCCAAACACTGTCTGCATCGTACTGTAAAGGCCCCGTCACACTCTAGCGTATAGAGCCAGCGTCTGAGGAACGTATGGACTTTTTGGGAATATGCTGACATATGCTGAAACACGCTAGGGGTACGCTGGAATACATTTCGACTACGCCGGGGTACGTCGGTGTACGCTGATGGCCAAAAAATTTTTTGAACATGCACAAAAATTTTCAGCGTATGCCGACGTATGAATTTTACGCTCCTCATACGTTCATCATACGCTGAACACGCTAGAGGTACGCTGAAGGTACGTTACTCATACGTCGAGTACGCTTCTCATACGTTGAAATTCAGTGGGTCAGGAAACCTCGTGTTAGAGGAGCGTATAATGAACATGTGTCTGACGTGTGTCTAACGAATGGCTAACGCTATGATGGTAGTTCTAACGACAGTCTAACGTACTCAACTTATGCCTAACCTGTTCTGAGCGTACAGCCAACTTATCCCATGCGTATTACATGCATATTTCCAGCGCATGGGGGTATATAAAGTCTCACATTTCCAAATCTGTATCAGTTTGTACCAGCAGTTCAGAGATGGAGAAATGTATGATGAACTGCTGGACAGGGTTGGTCCCAACATCACCAGCTGTGTACGCTCCTCATACACACGTGGACAAAATTGTTGGTACCCCTCAGTTAAAGAAGGAAAAACCCACAATTCTCACTGAAATCACTTGAAACTCACAAAAGTAACAATAAATAAAAATTTATTGAAAATTAAATAATCAAAATCAGCCATTACTTTTGAATTGTTGATTAACATAATTATTTAAAAAAACAAACTAATGAAATAGGGCTGGACAAAAATGATGGTACCCATAACTTAATATTTTGTTGCACAACCTTTTGAGGCAATCACTGCAATTAAACGATTTCTGTATTTGTCAATGAGCGTTCTGCAGCTGTCAACAGGTATTTTGGCCCACTCCTCATGAGCAAACAGCTCCAGTTGTCTCAGGTTTGATGGGTGTCTTCTCCAAATGGCATGTTTCAGCTCCTTCCACATATGTTCAATGGGGTTCAGATCTGGGCTCATAGAAGGCCACTTTAGAATAGTCCAACGCTTTTCTCTCAGCCATTCTTGGGTGTTTTTGGCTGTGTGTTTTGGATCGTTGTCCTGTTGGAAGACCCATGACCTGCGACTGAGACCAAGCTTTCTGACACCAGGCAGCACATTTCTCTCCAGAATGCCTTGATAGTCTTCAGATTTCATCGTACCTTGCACACTTTCAAGACACCCTGTGCCAGATGCAGCAAAGCAGCCCCAAAACATTACTGAGCCTCCTCCATGTTTCACCGTAGGGACAGTGTTCTTTTCTTCGTATGCTTGGTTTTTGAGTCTATGAACATAGAGTTGATGTGCCTTACCAAAAAGCTCCAGTTTGGTCTCATCTGTCCAAAGGACATTCTCCCAGAAGCTTTGTGGCTTGTCAACATGCATTTTTGCAAATTCCAGTCTGGCTTTTTTATGAGTTTTTTTCAGCAGTGGTGTCCTCCTTGGTCGTCTCCCATGAAGTCCACTTTGGCTCAAACAACGACGAATGGTGCGATCTGACACTGATGTACCTTGGCCTTGGAGTTCACCTTTAATTTCTTTGGAGGTTGCTCTGGGCTCTTTGGATACAATTCCAACGATCCGTCTCTTCAATTTGTCATCAATTTTCCTCTTGCAGCCACGTCCAGGGAGGTTGGCTACTGTCCCGTGGGTCTTGAACTTCTGAATAATATGAGCCACTGTTGTCACAGGAACTTCAAGCTGTTTAGAGATGGTCTTATAGCCTTTACCTTTAAGATGTTTGTCTATAATTTTTTTTCGGATGTCCTGGGACAATTCTCTCCTTCGCTTTCTGTTGTCCATGTTCAGTGTGGTACACACCTTTTCACCAAACAGCAGGGTGACTACTTGTCTCCCTTTAAATAGGCAGACTGACTGATTATGAGTTTGGAAACACCTGTGATGTCAATTAAATGACACACCTGAGTTAATCATGTCACTCTGGTCAAATAGTTTTCAATCTTTTATAGAGGTACCATCATTTTTGTCCAGGCCTGTTTCATTAGTTTGTTTTTTTAAATAATTATGTTAATCAACAATTCAAAAGTAATGGCTGTTTTTGATTATTTAATTTTCAATAAATTTTTATTTATTGTTACTTTTGTGAGTTTCAAGTGATTTCAGTGAGAATTGTGGGTTTTTCCTTCTTTAACTGAGGGGTACCAACAATTTTGTCCACGTGTGTACGTTAGGCTGACGTTCCGCATACGTCGGAGGTACGCTGATATACGTTAATCATACGTAGGTATACGTCCAACTCAAATGCACATCACATCACATACGCTCACATACGCTGACGGTACGCTAGGCTCGCGTTACTCTAACGGTCATTAACCGAAAATCGACCACATACGCTGAAAAGTTGTGCGTATAAACAATTTTTCGAAATATTCGATACGTTCCTCAGACGCTGGCTCTATACACTAGACTGTGACAGGGCCCTAAGATTCTACATCAAGAGTTTGTGTAGTAGAATGCAAAATGACTGCTTCATAAGGCAACAACAGAAAAAGTGTCACAAGGAGTCAGGAGACTGTAAAACTAAAGTGTGTATTTTGAAAGAGTTGCAGTCGTGTGTATGTGTATTATTTGGTGTGTCTATACATACATAAACAGCATGTCTCTAACATAGGAAATGTCATTTTTGCCTCCAGCGGTGTCTGCAGTCAAGATGTTTGTTATACTTACTACAGGGTGTCCCTAAAGTCTGGACACATAGGAAATCTCATTAACTAACATCATTTTGCCTCTACAGATAAGACATGGCTTTGTTGAAAGAATAAATAGTTGATCTGGTACTCCTCAGTGGACATGAAGGATGGACATATGGAAAGATAGCAGATGGATTTAATGCACATCATCCAAGGAGGATTCCACTTGGCTTTTCCGTGGTGGTGAAGGAGGTTAAAAAGTTTAAAGAAACAGGCAGTGTCATGGACAAATCCTGTTCTGGACGAAAAAATGTATCCACTGGATCTAAAGAATTGGTCATGGCTAAAATTCATGCTAGCCCCCAAAAATCCCTTCCCTAACTCTAACTCTGTCTTTCCATGCGTCCATCCTTCACGTCCACTGAGAAGTACCAGTTCAACGCTTTCTTCCTTCAACAAAGCTATTTATAATCCGTGGTTAATGAGATTTCCTATGTGTCCAGACTTTAGGGACACCGTGTATAAGTTACATACTATCTACGTTGTGTCAGTGTGCTGTAGAGATGAGATGCTAAGATTTAGATCTGAGGTCAGAGTTCACAGAACTTCTTCCATGATCTTGTCTTCCTGTACTGCACATCTCTATTTACATCTTTTGTGCGAGCTGATCTTTCCGCTCCTGTCTAACATTGTAGAAAACTCCTAGCAGAAAGACTTGTGTTGTTTAGACAGCTGTGAGAAGATCAGATCTATGCATGAGGATCAGGTTTTTGCTTATGGTGAAACTCCAGCCAGCACTGATAGGAACGTGCTCTGCTGTCCTGCTCTAGTCAAACCCATGATCCTCTCTGAGATGTATGCCGCCAGCTAAGCAGCACAAAGAATACTTTCTGTGTGTTTCCCTGTATGGTCCAGAGACCTGACAGACTCCATCTGCAGGACGCTGTCCAGACCCTGCAGCCTGCTCACATGTAATGCTATTTTAAAAACCCTGCTCCCCCTCACCGCGCAGCACTTAATGTCATTTTGGGAAACAGAAAGCTGCCTCTGGGACGCTTATAAAACACCAGCAGGGAAGTGGTGTTTACATTTTTGGATTTAACATGACCTCTGCTGTGTCCTCTCAAGCCTAGAGAAACTAATTACTGACGGTGCACACTGTGGATCTTTCCACCTGTCATGCAACGTATGGTTTTACAAAAGCACAGGCTACACACACACACACACACACAGTATGCACTGCACTTTTCTGTCATTTTCCCGAGTGAATATAAAGACGCTGCTGTTTGTCGTGTGTGTTTCAGAAAATGCTGGAAGCCGTGGAGCTCAGTAAGACTTTCCAGTGAGGAGTAGAGGAGGCCCTGCAGACGCTGATGATGACTCCTGTTTACGTATTGACAGACACTCCTCCTCACATGTATGTATTATGTTACTTTTGGAGTTTGTGTGGCCGGTTTTTATGCACAGAGGTTCACTGTTATTCTGCAATATCTTTACCAAATTACTAAAGGGGGCTGTTTACACGGTTTTACTGTTGGAGGGATGGAACAGAGGAAGGGTGCAGAGCTGTGTACCAAATGTATCACGTCGGTCTGTACATTACCTGTACTGTTATGAGGTGTTGTGTTGGGGT
Organism: Acanthochromis polyacanthus; assembly: GCF_021347895.1. Classification (NCBI taxonomy): domain Eukaryota; kingdom Metazoa; phylum Chordata; class Actinopteri; family Pomacentridae; genus Acanthochromis; species Acanthochromis polyacanthus. Next base: position 4,838,225 of record NC_067124.1, on the reverse strand, counting down.
TGTGTACTCGTGGGATAAATGATGGGAAATATGGGCCAGGTGTTCAAATCACAGAGAGATGCTGTAAACATGATATAGTGTAGGAAAAAAATAGTATTTTATATCCAAGAGTGTTGATGAAAGTCATTTTCTGTTCTGCTTGTTCTGCTCTTTAGCCACTGAAGTCACTTTGGGTTGGGTTCAATCAGTGCTGAGGTTCTGTAGTGTATGCACAGTCAACACCTTCAACAGTGATACTGACTTTCAGTATTAAAGCTGCTTGTAATGAGAAGTTTTCATCCTCCGCACTTCAAACCTGGAATTAAAGAAAGGCCTTAAAGATTTAAATGTTAGAAGCAACCAAAACACTAATTGTGAAATGTAGTCATGACTGAAGAGTCATAGTTTGGTGTATTTTCACAGAAAACGAACCAAAGAAAGTATTTAACAGTGGCTCATGGGCCATAATTGTTACGGTTTAGTCAATTAAATGCTGCTTCCTGTCGATAAGAAAAGACAGAATAAAAGGAATTCAATTAAAATGTGTAAGTAACACACATGAAATTCATTTAAATGGTATTTTATCTGCAGCTTTGCTAACCCTACGAGCATGCATTTTGGGTGCAGCTCTACTCAATAATTTCTGTTCAGTAAATGTAAACACATCAACATAATGAGACCTCTGGCTGTTGGATCACAGGAAAATGTCTGAAACGGAACTTAACATCATGTACTGAATCTGTGGAAAGCTTATCTACTTTATGATAATAAACATATCTTGCATTTATATTTATGGACAACAAGGACAACAGTCAAGCCTGATTGAAATAAATCTTACAGACTCTGCCCTATCAGGTTCCATTCTGTCAGCCGTGTGATTCTGATCTCATTTAATATGCTGATAGAGTGAAGTTTAGACATGGCAAAGCTCAGTAACACCTTCTAGAAATTCAAACTACATAAAATCTTATGGATGGTTTTCATAGTAAAATGTTTCAGGCCATAAAATTAAAGATATTTAACTTTCAGTCAGTGTTCATTGTGATTAAATCAACCAATAAATAACTTTGGCCTTCCTTTCCTTCTACACCAGAGATCAGAATACATGTTCGTTTCATTGGGCTGTCTTTTCTTAGCATGTAGCTGCTGTATTCTCTTATAGCTAATGTTGGTTAGTTGCTTCCAGTGTAGAGGACTATGACTTGAAGTTTAAAACCATGCACTCTTGTAACACCCCTGGTGCCTTGAAATGCAATGCAATCTTGTTTTTATATGCTCCATACACTGTCCTCCAGTATTTACCTTTAAAATCGTATTGAAGCTGTAACAGCACATTGAAACCCAGCATCCTTGGCTTAAATAAACTCTTACACAAGGAAATGAAATGTGTGTCCAGCTGTACCTGTTTGTACTTTCTGGATTTTAGAGCCGGAGGCCTGAAACGTGCTCACTGATCTTCCTGCCTCTGGTTCCTGCTAGAAGGTCCACTGTGTTTGTGTGAGGAAATTAAAAGGCAAGTTCATAGAATGATCAGCTCTGAATAAAGGCGCAGCGTGCCATCTGGTCTGGATGCTTCTGGGTTACTTGAGTAGTGAGGCGGAGAGTGGAGGCTGCCAAACATAGAGAGTAAAGCTCTCCGGTGTCATGCTGCATGTTAATCACCACCGACTGCTTGTCAACACCTTCAGTGACCTGGATCAAACGCTGCCTCCAGTCTGACCCACATGGCTCCAGATCTTCATCACAAGACCAAGTCTGTGATTAAAATTGACATATTATTATTAGATCAAACTACCGTGTGACTGATGAGAATCAGCTCAGTTCTGTGAAGCATTTTAGCGTCTTTCAGCTAGTTTTGGTTTCATAACACAAATTGGCAACTAGCTTGTGAACATAAAGCATTTTTCAGCTAAAAAGCCGATATTTTTCTCATTAGTTGTAGATTAAATCTGACCTAAAGAAGACTAAATATCGGATTTCATCAGGTGGACACAAACACATCCACAAGCGTTTGGGATTAACAGTCATTTACAATGTAACACTAGTGTTGTGTTTGCAGCTTGTTTTTGTTGCCCCCAAGTGGCATAAAAGTTAGAAGTGGAGTCTTGCAGTTCTGGGGAGATTGTTGAAACGTAGGTGGTTAGCATCCCCTTGCCCCCACTGCCGTCTTTTCTTTCCTCTGGAACAGTGTTGCATGGCTCCATTGAAGCCACTTGGTGCCTCATTTCCACATCCAGAGCTCTGTGTGAACATTGTTTTTTTCGTGCACACAGCTAGCGGACTGTGAGGAGAAATTCACTGAATTAACAAATAGATTAGATTAGTATCACTGACTCCACCTTTAACGAATCACAGCTTCATACTGGAGCACAGTGGTGAACTACAGAGCGGGTCACGGTAGAACAAATCGTTTATGTGTGAATGAATACGTGTTGGATCTGACTGTTAAACCGCTCACACATTGGTTTGTAAAGCTGATCTTCTACAAGCCTGCTGAAAGGGTGGAATCTGTGGGGAATAGAGTTCTCCTCAAATCTTCAGAAACATTAAATGCTCTATTATGGACACATCCATCTGTTCCTCACATTCTCACAGAAATATTTGTCTCCCACAGATCAAGAACATCTCACTTCAGGTGCAGAGAATAAATGCAACACTGGAGAATCATTTGTGACACTCAGTCTGAGAAAAATTTACCAAGAAAGACTCAGGAGACCAGAAATATGAGACAGTATTCCACATTTTATTTTTTTGGATATTACCATAGCTATATGTAACGTCTGACAACAGGTATCAACTACAGAATAATACACTGAATATTTCTGTCAGTTCCAGCCCATCTTTTTTCCCTCCTCTTTCTTCTTCTGTTGCTTTTTGGTCCAGTAACATTCCTGCTTCTGATTCTCTCTTCGCTCGGTGTCTTTGAATGTCAAACATTAAACACATGCACGTCATTCACCTGGATACAGCTGAGTAAGACAACAGTCAAAGAGACCTGACAGTATGAATAGAATCGTGTGGTTTCTTCTCACACGGCTTTTTTAGCTGAGACACCCATACAGTATTACTACAGTAATTATCATAAGGCTAGATTATTGTACAGCTATGCACCAAAAGGTTCACTCTGCTGTTCTAGATGGAGAGAAAGAGCACCATATTTACAAATCTATTTACATTTGGTTTTTAAAAAAAATCTCAGACAACAACCAAAGAGAAAAAAAATATTTAAAGGTTCCTTTTTTTTTCTTTTAAATCTAAAGCAGCTGCTGTGAGGCTGCACAAGTCTGGAATTTAAAAAATGAAACTAATGAAAAAAGTGTTTCTGTACAGATAGCTGCAACACACGGTATAGCTTATTGCCAATGCCCTTAAAGAATTTCCCCATTTCCCCCTTTCCCTCTCTCATTTGTTCATCTCTTTTCCAGCTCATGTTAAAGCTGGAAGTAAACGTTTCTCTCCTGTGTGAAAGAGTTCCTACTGGAGCACACATTCCTCACTAAATGACACTTCATGCAGACCCCTGTCAGTTTAAAAAAAACAAAAAAAAAAACAAAATGAACATTTTCAAACAGCAGATCACTCAAAATAATGTACAAGTTTTAAAAAATAAACTTTGACTTTGCATCACACTGTATGTACATACTCTACTAACGCCTCATGTACAGTAAGCTTTGGGGAACCTCTGGATCACAACATGTTCTCTATCAGCAAACACAACGTCATGTGGATAAAAAAATAACACCTCATTTGTAAATCTGTGGTCAGCAGTAACTTTTCCAAACATGGTGAGCACCGTGTTGCTACAGAATCAATACAGCGCTGCACTCACATGCTCCGATGATAAACCGCCAGCTTTCCTCTTCCTTGTTTAAAATCTAACAGAGAGCTGCCTCTCTAATGACGTTTAAAGGGTAGTGACCAGCAGTCTGCACCAAGCTCAAGTCACCCACAAATGATTCTCAAAAACAACAGAAAACAGATTGTCTGAGTGCAACATGGAGTCCAAATAGATTCTCGTCTCAGATCAGATCCTCTGGATGGATTCGTGTTCATGGAGTCCAGCTGTGCTCTCTGCTGCTAACATTCACAGACGACCCCCGGTTAGAGGTGAGGGAGGGCCGTCATTTTCAGGAGCGTTGGTTGGTATTAATGAGGAGACGCTCTCATTCCTCCATCACTGTCAGCTCTGCCTAAGACTTCTCAACCACCTGGAGTGTTCAGACGCTCACTCTGGAAAAACCAGCCGTCATGTGATCACAATGAAGTCATTTAGAGAAAAAGTCAACAACAGAAGAATTCACTTTTCATTTTTACAAGGAAAGAAAGTTAAAATTTTAAGATTAGATTGAATTATTAGGAAAAATATAAATAAAGCTTTAAAAAAAACTTCTCAAAAAAACCCTGTAATGTCAAGAGTAAATTCCCTACAGGTTAAAAGGTCAGAAAGAAAGAAATGAGATCTTAGAAGAGGTGATTACAAAACTGAGCTCATTCTGTAAAAAAGAAGCTGTACTTAATTCAGTTAGAATGTCAGCAGAAATCGTAGTACGAGCTGTGGTTTTATAAATGGAACATCTGCAGGACGGAAACTAGTTGGTCAAAGTCTAAAACTTTATTGATAGTGGCTGCATGAATCAGTAACGGTACTCAAAACAGTCTGCACGTGACTTTAGCTTAAAAAATGGAATCTTTAGTACACTTCTGCAGTGTTCATCAAATCTGCCTCATAACGTCATTTAGTTTGTGTCTGAGGGTCAAATCAGTAGGACAACAAGGCTCACAGTTCTGTATGAAGCGCAGGAATGTGGCATTGTTGTCAGCCTAATACTTCAAAGTTACACGATCTGAACACACACACACACACACACACACACACACACACACACACACACACACACACACACACACACACACACACACACACACACACACACACACACACACACACACACACACACACACACACACACACACACACACACACACACACACACACACACACACACACACGTACGTTCGGGAACACTTACATCCTTATTTGTCAAAGAAAAGCAGTATTTCAATGAAGATAACCTTAAAAGAGTGATAAATCCAGTGTAGACATTGTTAATGTGGTAAATGACTATTCTATCTGTAAACAGCTGATTTTTAATGGAATATCTCCATAGGGGTACAGAGGAACATTTCCAGCAGCCATCACTCCTGTGTCCTAATGCTACATTGTGTTAGCTGATGGTGCTGAAAGGCTCATTGGTGATTAGAAAACCCTTGTGCAGTTATGTTAACACATGAATAAAAGTGTGAGTTTGTTTAGAAAACATTAAATTCTCTGGATGACCCCAAACCTGTGAACGGTAGTGTATGTTCATTTAATTTCTGAGTTGATGATTTTCCAGTTGCTGTAGCAGCTGTAATGAAGCGACATTAAAAGGTGTGAACAGCATCTCAACAGTCCTGCTTTTGGTTCAGAGCTGGAGAACGTGACGGCTGCAGTCACACACCAAGCAATGTAGTTTTTCTACTGCCTAACTCAGGCAAGATTTAAGTCCTGTGGGACTGAAATGCAAGATTTTTTATAACCCTCTACAGGGACTGAATACGGTGTATCAAAGTCCTGCAGATATCCTGCATGTGGACCATAAACTGGTTCATCCTTCCATTGCTGCTTCACCAGCTCCTGGCTGCGTTTGGTGACTAATTAATCACATTGTTTGGATGGTTGTTGTGTGCAGCTGTGAATAAGCAACAAAGCTGCCACATAGATGTTTAAAAAGTTGCTTGGTGAACAGTCGTAGGCCGTATCATCTATGCTGTGACTGTAAACCTCGTGTTACACTGTACTGTATATCTTGGAGAACCCTGCAGAACATCATCATAATATATTTATCATTAAACTTCTACTTTGTCTTCAAGTAGAATCAGCTTTTTCCAAAATATGACTTCATTTTGAAAACATGACTTCCTCCTACAATGACATTATAACGTGCTTGTCAGAACGCTTCACACTGAGGTCCTAACACTCTGTCTGGACTCTGCCTGCCTTTAATTCAAACCTTCCTTGTTTGATTATGCTGGAAAACCAGCGGATTCTAATTAAGAACGTAAAAATGCAGTTGGGAAACATAAAACCAGGATAAAATGATGAAGTGAAAACACTAACAGATGTTAAAAACAACCAGCAACAGGCAGCAGAAACACATCCAGGTAGCAGAGCACAGAGCGAACAGGAGAGCTGCTGATGGGAGCTCAGCTACCGGCCACCACAAACACAGGACAAGAGGTTCAGAAAACAGGATGCACAAGACTGAGAGACAAGATGGAGAAGTGTGAGAGCTGTGTGGAGGTGGCTGAAGGTCCATGAGGGCTTAGAGAGCTTCAGATGACCTGGCAGCAGCTGGCTGGAGCTGAGGTACAGAGCAGGCCATCCCTGGAGCCCCCGCCCCGCTGGATGTTGACGGAGATGGTCTTCTCACACAGAGGTAGTTGGAGCACGCTGTTTTTCAGTGCGCTCAGGTTGCTGTGAGCGTCCCTGCCGCTCGGCCTGTGCAGGCCGGGGGCTCCATGCGGTGCAGTCTTGCGGTGGTGGTGCTGCCCAGAGTGGGTGTGGGTCAGGCTGCCGGTGGAGGTGGTGGTGGGGAGGGTGATGGTGTCCAGGCTCCCCGTGGAGCCGATGCACATCCTCCAGGCCGATTTCTCCTGGATTTTCACGCTCCCTCCTGAGAGGCTGCGAGGGTCTATGATGAACTTCCCCCCTCCCCCTCCTCCCCCACCCCGACTGCCCCGCCCACCGCGGTGCTGCTGCAGCTGGGAGCTCAGACACAAACTCATCAGCTTCAGACTTTCCACCAGCTCCGTGCTGCGGCTGGCTGTGCGGGAGGACCGGGACAGAGAGCTGAGGGACGGGTTAGTAGTGCTACTGTTGTTACAACAACTGGAGGGGCTGTCTTGTCCTTTGTTACCCCCTCCTCCTCCCCCACTCCCCCCTCCACCACCGCCACCCTCTCCTCCTCCGTTACCTCCTGCTCCAGGAGGACTCCCTCTGTCTGGACCAGAGGAGCCTCCTCCCTCTGTGGGAGGCTTCCCCTGCCCTGAGCTGCTGCCTCCCCCGTTTCCCCCCTCGCTGCCTGGCGGGCCCTCGCTGCTGTCCCTCCTGTTCCAGCCGTAGCTGAAGCCCGAGTCTTTGTCCAGGCGCCTCCGGTGGCTCTCCGAGTCGTCGTCACTGGTCTCAGAGCTGGAACACGACGACCCCCTCCCCTGGCTCTTGCGTCGGTGGTAGCGCTTCTGCGTGGACCCCGGTGACGACGAGGATCCGGCCCCGGCGCTCAGGTTGCCTGCGTTTCCAGCCATGTTCATCTTGAGGCGGCTGAGTTTTGGCGGCAGGCCCTCGTCCATGTCAAAGTCGTCGTCCGACTCCCCCTCCTCTTCAAAGATCTGGTTTAGAACCGGGGCGCTCTTCCTGGAGGTGAGGCGGTTGGTGATGGAGGGGGGTTTGCGCCGCAGGATCACTTGCGTCGGGAGAGGAGACGGGTCCTGCTCTTCCTCCTCCTCTTCATCCTCCTCCACCCTGACGACAAACAGACATGGAAGATTTCACTCAATTTATCAGATCAGAGAGAGATCACAAAGCAACAACACACTACTCTGATCCCAGGCAGGACGACAACTGATGGCCACATTTATTATCAATGAATTATCCAGTTATCATCCTAATAGCTCTATTGATACTTTGGTCTACAGAGTCAGACAACAGTGAAAAGTGAGCATCACAGCTACTAAACACCTTCAAATCTTTCCTTTTGGTCTGGATCACTGAAAAACCCAAAACATTCACATTCTTGTAGCATTAAAAAGAGCTAAAAAGCAAATCTTTACATGTGAGAAGCTGGAACCAGAGAAGCGTTAATGTTTATTGATTAAACATGACCAAAATAGTACTGCTTGAACCATAAATCTATCAGACCTGAACAGGCAGGTCCGCTGCTTGGCTGCTGCTGAGGTGGAAGGGGTGGTGGCCCTGATGGTCCCAGAACCAGAGCCAGGAGCAGGACCTGAGGCGGCAGCACAGGCTCCCTGGAACGAAAACACAAGAAAAGAGCAGCCAGAGGCATTAACACAGGCTGAAGCATCCAGGAGTGAGGGCAGCCATCTGGATTCTCACACTTATTGTCATCACCACAGATCACAGACACACAATCCAATCACTCCCTGCACGCCTCCTGCCCCTCATTCATCACATACTGTCACCTTTAAATCATTATACACTCACTCTCATTTACATATAGTTCTGCTATAAACTGAAATACAGGTTTGCTAGCAGCTGCTGTGCTTTGAGAGCTGAAAATGAGTGACGACAGAATCAACCAATCAGATGTGTAGGGAGACATTTACATTACATCATTTCAGCCTGATAAGTTGCCCCATTTGTAGCTCAAAGTCAGAAATCGGCCACAGATCTTGACTGTTTGTGTGTAAAAGCCGGAGAACACCTGAACCTTTGAACCGTAGTACTTGTATTCATTTGACACATTTCACCACATCCACTGATGAACGTGATGAAGATGAGCGAACCTGTGCTGTTGGTCCTGGAGAGTCGGTCACCGTGGTTTCTTCCCGTCGGCCCAGCTCCATCATGCCTTTGGAGCGATGTCCGTTGAGCAGGTTTTCTGCGCTGCGAGCGGGCGACTGAGGGCCTCCTGCGTGGGAGATGGACGAAGCTGCCAAACTGTCCTCGATGTCCTGGTGCATGTCCATCCTGGTGGGCCAAGACTGCCTGCAGAGACAAGACGGAGATAGAATAAGACGGAGGGAAGTCACTTCTGAGTTTAATTTAACTGTGGCTTTCACAGTAATCAGCTCATAAGATAAATTATCTGACAAGTACAGACAATGTGGACAGCTTCAAAGTCCACATCTAACTTTAGAGATGCTGCACTTTTTAAATGTGTTGTTCCAATGAAATATGTAAATAGTAGCTGAGCTTCACCTTGATTATCCTTAAAGTGAACATAATTTGTTGGGCCCTTCGAGGCTGAAATCTAAGAGATTGGGGACCCTCAGCTTTGGACTGTCCTTCTTGAGGAAATAAGGCTGCTGAATCAGTATCTCCTTTTAAATTGCTTCTTCAAACCCATTGTTACAGGCCTGCTTTTATGTGATGTCATATTTATTTTATACTACTGTTTTTATCATCCAATTGGTTTATAACTTCTTTTTGAATTGTTCATTTAATTCTCTTTTAGCCTAAATTTACTTATTTATACCCATAATTTACTTATAACTAATTTACCATTTATGTATAGAGTGTGCCTTTTTCTATTCTTTATCTGTAGCTGGGAGTCACCAATCAACATTTTGCTGTGTGAAAACATAATGAAAATAAAGATTCTTGATTATTTGGCTTGTTTATTATTACTACTATTATCATCATTTTTAGCCTTGAGTTTATAGTTTTGTCCTCTATTTTTCTTTTATTCCACTTCCTCTTCTTTCTGAGTTTCCTTCTTATCTTTTTTCCCTGTAAAGCACTTTGTAAGCTCTGTTTTTAAAAGGTGCTACATAGATAAAGTTATTGTTATTACTACTACTATGACTACTAGTAGTAGCAGTATGATGGTAATGATCAAAATATCTGTTCCGACAACAGGTTTTCTTGGTACAGCTGTGAAAGCTTGTGGGACAGACTCTGGTATCTAAACTACTACACAGAGCATTAGCTGGTCGTGTGTCATCAGGAGAAAGCATAGAGCAGCATAGAGGTAGAAAGAGAGGCCAAGTCTCCCAATGACAAAGAAAACTAGAATGTAAACATTAAAAAGAAAAGGCCCTAAAATCAATCCTTGAGGTACTCCACCAGTTATTTGTGCCTGAAGAAATGATCATCCGTTACTAAGGAGAACTCTGCCAGTAAGATAAGAGGCAAACCAGTTAAAACCACACAGTTCAATGAGAATCCTCCACCTACAAGAATTCAGTTATCACCTGCATCACAAGCAGAGCTCCAATCACCTAGTATGCAAGGATCCAGATGGTTTATGAACTATATTTGATGCATTTTGTCAGAAAGCAAGATCAAAATTAGCTGTAGATGTAAATTAATGACTAACAGTCAGTGAGTTTGTGTCTTTCCTAATGGAAATCCTCTGATCAGAGTGACAGAAGCATTTCTGATTGCAGGTCATTTATGTCTGTGATGTGCTTTGTTCAGTGTTTGTTGTCATCTAACAGAGGTGCTGCAGAGGCCACACTCTGTTTCTCTTTTCATTGTCAGCTAACCCACAGCTCCTCTATTCTGGCATAATGAATAATGCACCGATTAAATTGTCTGCCCTAACCTGGAAGAAAGGAGGAGCAGAGTTTGTGAAGATGATTAGTCAGCATGCAGGGCACAGAGAGAGCTGAGCGGGTCAGTCTGTGGAAAAGCTGAATAAGACGACAACTGGACTAATGCTGCAGATAATATTGTTATATCTGTAAAATAACAGAATCATTCCTCTGAATTACACCAAGAATGTTCTAAAAACTAACAATTCTCAGCATTCATTGTGAAACATATCTATAGCACATCCCACACTGTGTCTCAAAGCCTCTGATTTCACAGTAACACTATCACTCACTGAAGGATATTGTACTCTATTAAAACTTAGCATCCATGTCTTTCAAGGTGACTCGTGTAATAAGCTGCATGTTCACTCCATCAATTTGAATTTGAAATTAAATGACCGGTTGAATTATATGTTTGTTTTGTCTTTACAAACTGTACGACCATAAATGAACAAGAATAGTTTAAATTCCGGGTGCTTTTAAACCCAGGCAGCTTAACAGGTACTGAGGAGCTCATCATGCTGTTTAGGTTTTGTAATTAAGGAGAGGTTCCACAGTGATGGGATAAATTAGAATCCAATCCAAGAGAACACCGTTGGGTTATTTTCTAAAGAAAGGCAAAGCAACAAAACCCCTCCAGCAAAGAGCAGCTCAAAAAGAAACAGCAGAGCATCTCTCCAGGAAGGTGGCATTCTCCGTGTCAATCTGGTTCTTTCATCAAACATTAAGTTAACAAAAAGATCTTAATCTTACAGTAAATAATTCAATCATAAACAAGCACCCTGCTGTTCATGTTGAAGTGATGACGTTATTTTAACGTGCCACAATATTGAATTATTTTACATTGATGTTGCACCTCTGCCGTACACTGTAAACTTACTGATTAGATTCTGAGGACATCTGAGAACATTTGAAAGTTAATACATCTGAACACCAGGTCATATTTTTCACATAAACATAAAAGTAAACTTTAAAATCTTTTAAAATTAAATTAATTAAAATTAAGATCTCTGCCATTTGTTTCAAAAATGTGGCCAGCATGTATATTGAACAGAACGTTGTACAATTGACTTAATTATTTCAGCACTCATTTACTGTATTTACTTTAAGGTACCAATACAGTTATCCACCAGACAGACTTTGAACCTAACATAGTGTATTTCTCAGCACATATCTCCTGTTAATTTAAGCTGCCTCCATGACTTCTGCCTCTTTATATAATCCCAGACTGAGGGCATGATGCTGCTATCAGGGCTCTCTGGACTGTAACAGGCTTAGCTCTAACCAAAACTCAGAGTTTGGTTAGACATCTAAATGTAACTGTTGCACAAAGCTGCTTAGTGCTCGACTATGTTAACTGGAAGTAATTTGCTCTGAATACAGGTGAAATTTCTTCAAACTAAAAAACATGACAGACCAAACACTGACATCACACCTTCCGTCCATTAGAATATGGACTCCTTTAAAATTTTATAGTTGCAATGATATTGTACTTGTAAATTTTAGCAAAGAGCACACACACTCTTTTATATTATCAGCAAACCACAAATCATGAGCCACGTTTCCTCCTTTTCGTCCTCCTTTTTGTCAGTTGATGCTACAAAGCATTAGAGGGGAAACACAGGTCCTAGTTGTACATCTGTGGTGTGTTTGGTTTCATTATCCAGCTGCAGAATGAATTCAGAACCAATGATAGCATCATGTAATGGATAAGAACTAAAACCTCTAAAGTTCCTACAACTTTTGCATAGCACTGTAAGGTGAACGCCAGTTACAAGCATCTATTTGATTTGATAATGTCATCACACCTAATGATCGAAAATGATACAACTTTTCCAGCCACGTGGAGACACTGGAAGAGCTGCGGTGTCACTCCTGCCCTCCAGGATCTGCTTGGACCTGTATTAGGTCCATGCTGCCTTTCAGTAAAACAACGTATTTGATGAAAACAAACAATTGTACCACCTGGTGAACTTTTTCCTGGAGGGTTTGAGTTGACGGGAAGGAACTGAAACAAACAGTGAGGCTGAGCGCTCCCCTGACAGCACACTTATGAGTCAGAAAACAATTAATCCCATGAGAGGCATCACTGCTCACTCAGCACACATGAATGCACTCACTGACTTGGAATCTCATTTGCATGGGCAGCACATCTATGCACACAAACACAGACAGATCTAACAATACATCCACACTGAAGTGTATACGTCTGTTTGCTGGTGAGAACAATTTATGTTCTTAGGACACTTCTGAACTTTTCAGTTTGCAATGAAACCCCAAGACTAAAAGTAATTACCATGTTCTTTACTGTTTCTTCTCTTCCAGCCAGCAATCATGTGACAGACAGACAGGTTACAGAGCAGGGAAAACCTCCTGCTCTGCTGCCTCCTCCTCTCCATTATCACTGATTCTCTGCTTTAACACAGACTTGTTTTCAGTGACTCTTATCTCTTGTTAATGCTGTCGTTCAACTAAGCAAGCAGAACTCTGACTTGATAGAGCTGGAATCCTTGAGCTGCTTTAATGAGACAAACAAGTATAGAACAATGAACAGTGTAAAGGTGCTTATACTGAAACTGATCACAGAGCGGAGAGCTGAATTTAAAGTACAAGTTTGTCTCACTTGAAAAAAGGCCAAATTTTTGGTGAAAAACGATAAATAACGGTGCATTTATGGTTCTAGTTCTTTTCCTGTTAATTGTTTACTACATGAAATATCAACAAGTAACACACACAGAGTGTCTACCAAGAAAATGCCAGAAACTGTCGATCAACTCACTTCATCAGGACAGGATGAGGAACCTTGGAGGACCAGTGTGCAGGGTGTTTTGTGTTTTTTCCCCCAAAAGTCTTAAAATTTCAAAAATAATGGAAAATGTCCATCACAAACGCTCAGTGCCTGAAGCTGCATTTTCAACCGTCTGTAAATGAGTATTTTTGCTTGAAAAATCACAGATTCAGTTCTTCACTAATTTAATAGCTTTATCATCTGTCAAAGTAGTTGCAGATACATTTTTGTGTGGAACAAATCCATCACCAGATCATGTTTCAGCTCAAGAGAGGGTTTGTTTTAAGGTTTGGTGTATGTCGTAGTATTTTATTGGGCTATCAGAGGGCTTCTACTGTTGATTTCTCTTTGATATTTAGGTTTGAAGTGCACACTAGCAGTCAGAAGTTTGGGCACCACTTCTCATTCAATGCTTTTTATTTACTTGTATTAATTTATACATTGTAGATTAATAATGAAAATTGACACTTTTTTGTTTACAACATAATTCCATATGTATTCTGTTATAGTTTTGATGTCTTCAGTATTAATCTACAATGTAGAAAATAATGAAATAAAAGCCATTGTATAAGAAGGTGTGTCTAGACGTTTTGACTGGTGGTGTATGTTGGTGCTGTGTGTGTATGGCTGTGCATGTGGCTGTGTGGCTGGCAGCAGGACAGCTCCTGGTATGTGACTCAATCTGAGCCAATTAACAGAGGTCTCCTTTAAACACATTAGTCACTATCATCTGCACAGCAGGTCAGATTCACTTAACCAAGATGTAAAGGGGTAAAGCAGGGCAATGGAGCAGATGGTCATAATTTTACTACTCTGACTAACATCTGATTTCACACAGTGACTCAGGTACTCACATACAGCTCTGCTCAGTGTTTGTGCAGGTCACTGTTGCTATGTAGACAACACTGGAAAACGTGATGAGTCATGTCTCCCCTTATATTTAGTCTTGTGTTAATTGGTCTTAGTCGGCTGTGATCCTTTAAATTCTTCACATTGCACCTGTGTGGCTTAAATCTATATCATTCATTCTTAATCTCAGTTCCCTTAAGGTGTCTAAAAGTAGACAGTAGCTGGAAAATGCTTTTCAAGCAGTTCTCAGACTTAGAGGACCTTCTGCAGAGCAGTAAGAGGAATGTACAGGGAGCTGTGCCAATGTTTCACAACCACAGCTGTCTTGCTGAAGCTTCCTCGCTCCTCTTTTCCTTATTTGTTCCCGTTCTCAGTTGCTCTTCCTTTTATAACCAGAGGAACAATGTTGGCAAGGAAGCAAATCAGAAATACTTGGACAGCCGAGGGATAAACTAAGAAATGTTTTCTTAGTTTTTAGCAAAATGATGTCTGACAGCGTCCAACATCCGTTACTTGTCTCATCAGGGAATTTAACTAATTTAAGACATAACAGTCAGAATAATGATGGAAAATGAGCATCAAAAATACATTAAGGCTGAGATTCAAAACATTGTGAACAATCTGTTCATAGTTCAGGCTATTTCCTCCACTTTGTCTCCCCTCAGCCCAGCAGGTTGAGGTGCAGTGAACCCAGAAATGGAAATGAAACCTTTAGAGATCTAACCCAGTCTTAAGTAACTGTGGCTGAGCTATGCAAAGTGGAGCTAGTCAGGCTGCAGTCTGAGGCAGCAGAGCGAGATAGGTCAATTACCCTCTTCTGGGCTCATGCTATGACTCAGATACTCATTATGACAACAAGCAGTGATATTTTGTTACTCACACTCGTCGCTAGTTTGCTAGAATAAAGAAAAAAAATCTGGATTTCTGCCTAAAAACTGATGGTTTTACTCTTACTACTCAGAGAGTGTTTTTATGCATAGTAGTGTGACTCAGCGGATGTAGGATGCGGCTATAAGCCACTGCTCATTGTCACCACTGTCCTTCCTTCCGCTACACATGTGTTACTGTTTTCTTCACGGTGGGAAACAACAACAAACTCTGAGCAGTAACCTACTGCACTGGCGATGATTTGGATCGTGCAGTGAGCTTTTTATGCGGTGACTTTTCCACTTTAATGACAGCCCTTGTCACCCTGCACGCAAATGTTCAACTCCAAAAACTCCACTCATCACTATTTAATGGAGTACTGAAGCCACATCCTTCACTTTGCCCTGCATTAGATGACTTGTAAAAGAACGCAAAGAAGCCAGAGCGCCCCCCCCCCCATATTAGAATGATGTTCTATAGAATGATCTGAAAAGTGAGACTAGTGGAATGCTGGTGTTCTTTACCTGAAGTGTGCCTTGATGTTGCTGGGGCTGGAGGATCGGGTCTGGACCTCCTTCTCCTGCTTCTCCCTCAAGATCCTTTCTGCTAGCAGGTAGTATGTGGCTGTGATGTGGTTGTATTTGTTGGTTTCCAGGGCTCTGAAACAACAAGTCAGACAACAGGAACATGTGAAAATGGAAACGACAAAGAGGGCTGAGGACACGCAACACGGAAGTGCTGGACGTCAACAGTAGTGACAATCCAAAATAACTGTAAAAATGGTATGGCATTCTGTGTTTGTTTCCAGGGAGTCACCTGTAGTGCAAAGTCTCAATAAAATTATCTCCATATGTGACCATCACAAATGACAAAAGTAGACAATCATGACATTTGAGAAACTAGAGCAAACAAATAATTGGCATTATTGTTAAGAAAACACACCATAAAACAATTATTTCATTTGTGAAAGTGTTGCAGAACAATTATGTGGCCATCAGTGTTGTTGCAGCTCTTTTGGAATCTGTATGTAGATTTGAAATGAAAATTTAAGATGAAAAGCTAGTGATGCATGAAACTAAAAAGACCATAATTCTTTTATAAGCTCAGGTTGAATACCAGTAGAATCCCCAAAGCAATGGAAGATGTAAAGTGTCAGACAGAAGCAAAGAACAGTCATTAGAATATACCATTTAAAACATTCTTTCTTTGCGTAAGTCTCTTATATTTAATTTCATTTTAGTTAGAAATGTAGAATGTTTAATATGTTACTCCATACAATGCAACCTCAGTACTCAGTCAATCCAGTCAAAAGCATTAATACCAAGTGAAATATTTCAGCAGCATCAAGAGAAGACGTTTCCACAGGACTATAGCAAACCACTGATACACAGGATTCAGATGCATTTATCCTGGAAGAAGAGTTCATTTCTGTGCAAGACTACACCCAGAATGCAAATGGAAACCCTATAGAGACCTGAACAAGACAACTCAACAGAGAAGGACATCCTCCTGCCGCTGCACTGGCAAGGTGGAAGATAAAGCTGAAAACACGCAGTGGACAGAATGAATGTCAGGTGTGTCTAGCAGTCGATGCCAGACCAGGCATGTGGTGTCAGGGTTTGGTTTCTATTATCTAACCACAATATTTAGATTAACACAGCTCTACGACTGCATTCCACAGAGACACTGTCTGAGCAGATTTAATTAAACATGACAAACCTCTGGAAGTACTACTACAATTATCTGGCAGGGGCTAGCTGAGAGAAATTCAAAGGAGGCAAACATCTCACTAATGACGAATGATGACTGTGGAGGAAACAAAAGAAAAGCTTTCTCCCTCTCAGTAAGATTTTGTCCACTAATAAATGATCTTATTAATTGGACTGCCATGATATTAGATCACTACATTTGTCCAAGTCCCCATGTTCCATCGTGAAATGAAAAAACTGCCTTAACTGATTGTATGACCTCTGTGACTTTAAAGAATCTTTACCCAAAACAACATCAAGATGTCTTTGTGAAGCATGACTTGCTGACCTCAGTGACCCAGAGTTCATGCGTACAGTCTGAGAAAAAACACATCAGTGCATTTTTCAGACTCCCTGTGCAGCCAGTAGGATTAGAGCTTAAGCTCTGCATGTTAATGAAATTAATCGAGTCCTTAGGACTGCTGCCAACAGCTGTATACACAGGAGGAGTAAGAACGTTTGTTTGTGTTCTTGCTACTGTATTTATTTGTGTTTGGAAGTACTTTACTTGCTTTACTCTGAGGCTAAGACACAGGTCACTTTTCAAATGTAGTGTAAATAAGCAGGAAAACCTATTAAGAGATGTGAAAATATGTTGTATTCTGACAAATCACTCACTACACACTGCTCTGGTGTTGTGTTGTTACACTATACTATACTCCGGCTGTTCATTACATAGGAAAATTCAAAAAAGGAAAGTGACAGGAATATCATACCTGTTCAATCAGAGATTATTACTCTGCCGAGGAACGCAGTGGAGTTATGTGACGATCGGCACTGTTTGTCTGTCCGTGTGCAACATTACTCAAGAACAGACAAACGGATTTGGATGAAACTTTCAGGGAAGGTCGGAAATGTTGTGATTAGATTTGGCAGTGATGCAGCTTATAGTCTGGATCCACAGATTTGTTAAAGATTTCTGGATCATTGTGAGATAGCAGCACGGCGTCACCGTTACTATGACAACAAGTGAACAGTACATCAGCTGCCTGCTGACGATCACATGATTGTAATGCTACTACAAATCCACCACTGCAGACTCAACAGAACTTATCTGTCAGAAATCATAACAGGAACAACTGTGGGAGTGTTTCTGAGTCCCATCAATTCCCGTTGCCCGCTACATATTTAGGTCACACGATTCGGTATCCGTACATAACGTACACATGCAAAACACATACCTGTGCTCAGCGCAAGGTCATTGTGTTTGTGGGTACAGCTATACTAAATGGACACATTCTATGTTGCTGTGATTTCTGATCATCAATAACTAATAAACAAATGTCACATTTCTAAAAAAAAAAAAAAAAAAAAAGAATGCTGCATTTCTGACAATGCCATATGGGGGAATGAGCAGTCTTGGTGGAATACTGCACTTTTCTTGTTATTTACTTCATCTGCAGAGAAAAGAACATATGCTTTTAAATTTTTCTGTTTTATTAAATTATATTTAATAAGAAACCTTTTTTCTTTGCTTTTTTATCTGTATCTATTTAATTTACTGTTGATACCTTTTGTTGGGAATGTTGACTCAATAACTCCAAAATATCCATGTTAGAAGTCAATAAAAGCCAAAGGGCACAGCTGCTGCCTGTCCTGTTCGACTCTTTTTAAGAAGATGCACAAGACGCATCACTGTTGGGGGGGGGGGGGGGGGGGGGGGGGGGGTTCTCAGCTTTTATTTACATTTAAAAGTAACTTTAAGTTAAAGTTTGCTAGGGATATGAATAATGTCAGTCTTGACTGTATATATGTTTACATATACTTTTTTCATATAACACCTGTGCATAGGTATAAGGTTGAGGCATGAGGAAGAATCTGGAAATAATCTCCAGTATAAATTCAGAAAGTTGTGACTGAGGGAAGAAAACAAGAGCTGAACTATATTTTCTGTCAGTATTTTCTATTGATAAATGTGATGCCTCTGCTCTATTTAATCAAGCAGGGGCATCACTAATGGACTGATGTATGGCAGCCAATTGAAACTGTCTTCTCTGTACTATAGCTGAATGAGTATTATAGTGAATAAAAAGACTGCAACTCGTAGCATCTGATGTGTGATAGCAAGGCAAGGTCTCTGCTGTATGACACTGACTTCAGCTTATGATAGAGCTACTGCATGAGACAGGAGAGTGGAGAATGTACAGTGAAGCACAACTGCAGGAACACAGCATCACACACACTCTTACACAACAGATCCATCAAAGGCTGATGCTCAGTGGGGATGAAAAGCTTGTAAAAACTGTGAGTTACAGTTTATCTCTCTACTATTATCTCATGAGCTTATGTAGAGTGAATCACAGCTTCTGTGGATGTTCCCAGTGACAGAATACAACTAAGAGTGTTTAAAGTCTACATTCCAGAGGGAAAAAAACTGTACTTACTTACTCTGCAGCTATGATCACCGTTTAGTTACTTTTCAGGTAAGTCACATGACAACACAAAAGTCTATAAAATACAGCACACTAGAATTAAAGCGGTAGTTTCCAACTTTTTGGACTTGTAAGCCACTAAAGCCAAGCTTCTGCAGACTGCTGTCAAGTCCAACTCAAAACAGCTGACTAGCATATGCTTCTATAAAAATTATAATAAATGGTATGCAAACAAAGATACGCTCCACATATGCACAATAGTAAACATGACGGAAGTCTCTTAACAACAAAAATCAGAAGTGCTTTGCTTGTTGCGCTTTGTTGAAAAATGTGGAAAAAGTTTTTTAAAAAAAATGAAAAGAAAAGTGTGTGTGCAACTGTTTGTCAAGAATATACTGAGGACGTGGTTTACAGTACAAACTTACAGCATGAGCATAAAGTTTCCTCTGTAGACTGTTTACTTTCAAGTCCCTTGCAGAGGGTGGAGAAAAAAGTAAAAATTCTGGACTTGTGGCTCCTTGTCAAATTCCAGGTGTCTAAATCCTTCACATGGTTTTATTTTTATAGCTGCTCAACAGAAATACTTACACTTTAAGAAAGAAATCAAAGACAAAAATCCAAAGACGTCAACTAGATGTAGGTATCAGAATCTTGTGTGTGTGTTTCATTCTATTAATCATCACACAACTCATCAGATTTACTGGATCTTGTGAAACATGAGCAAAGCTCTAGTTAGAACATACTGAACTGCATATGAAGTAGTTAAAACTGATGTCAGTGACAGACACCACCTTCCTGCAAAATGCATACATTTTTTATTTTTATTTTCTATGGATTTAGCTCAGAAACATACAATTATTGTGTTAGTACTTTTACATCAGTAAAGCTCTGTTCTATTGGCGTGCCTGCATGCAAGCACACAACACACACACTCCCAACTGCTGTGTACACAGAAACATAATGAGTTACTTTGTGGTGCTGTTGTTCTGAAAGGAAGACAAAGGCTAAAGTATAAAGTGAGGCAGTGCACACTCCACTTATTATATTTTGTGTGTGTTTTGTGTCATCACACCACAGGGAGCTCCATAGAGAGAGCTGAAGGTGAACTGTGAAACACAACTGACAAGAACAAGTGTGAACTTGAAATCCTGACTCTGAAATCAACAGCTGTTCTGATTTATTCCTTTAACGTTCTCCCATGCAGCCCTTTGTGTTTCTCAGCATGTAGCAGCACTCTGGGCTTCTCTGATAGCTGGAGGGTAAAGAGTCAACGGTTCTTTAAGTCAAACATCTGTCAGCATGCTTCAGGCTTTCTGTTAATGTTATGTGTGCTGTGTTATGCAACTCCTCATATGTTGGATAGTGAAGTGAAACAGAGAACAGGTTGACTCACATTTTATGGAGCCGCAAAATGGAACAGTCCAACTGCCATCTATTCAATTCATTCAGTTCAATTGAAAGGCATGAAACATTGCCAGAACATCCAAATATAATTTGTTCAAATGTTTGAAAGTATAAATAATAATGATATTCACTGTCAGTGTCAGATACTGATGCATTGTCTTAGGAAGTCTTAGGAAAGTTCTTCTAAGACAATGCTAACAGGCCATTTGTTGCGAATGAAGCAGGAGCTATTTAGTAAAATTAGGTCAGCATAAACATGGAACAATCACAAAACAAAAAAAATTCATAAAATCTGTATAAATCTTCAGTGACCATGTGTCTCAGAAAAATCAGTCAAGTAAATAAATAGCAAAATGAAACGAGTACAAAATGACAAACAGTAAGATATGATTGTTGTCTGTTGACGCTACAGAACACAACATAATTCAATGAGGGTCATACACACACAAGGTAGCATTGCATAGTTACAACCAAAACCTAAAGATTCTAGTTTAAAATATTTTTTTTTAATCAGAAAAGAACTGAGAACTAATTTTCCTTTAATTAATCACTTGCAAGACAAAGTACAGCCATAAAAGAAGGTTTCAAATCTTTCAAGCCTGAATTTTATAAAAGAAGAAGTCATATTAGACAAAACAGGACTGTGGCTTTTAAAGACTCCCAGTAGAAAAGCTCTTATTTTGACAATCCTTGGAGGATACAATTACAATGTATTTTACAGCTCTCAGTATGTCAAAATCTATAGTGTGTTTATAACTTTATATTTTGCTGATGGCTTGTTAATGTGACACAAACTGGACCAGGTAAAACAGTTGCATGGTGGAAACGAGGCTTTGACAGGACTGATAAGAACACTGTGTGAAGAAATGCTCAGAACAACAAGGGCAGAGAACTCTGGTAAAAACAAATGCAAAAAAAAAAAGAGATGCCACAAAAATGTACAGCACCTCTAATGTGCCACTCAGTTTGCTGCAAAAATGCATTCAAGAGCACAATCCTTAATAACTTACAAACATCATATACTTCTGAAAAATATCTTTTGATTCTTGATCATATCCAGTAGAACACTGCAGTTTTAGACCCTTTGATGTGCTTCACACTTATGGATCAACACCTTAAACAGGACTTCCTGGGCTGTATACAACTGTCTCAAATGCACGTTTTCCTTGATATGTTGTGAGTCGGAGTTTTTGTGTGCCAATGTGTAGCCGTTGAAGGTGTTCACATAAAAAAAAAAAAAAAAACCACATACTCCAGTTTGTATAACAAAGGGACAAGACAAAGAGCAGCTTACTCGACTATGGCCTCTCGGTCAGCAATGTCTCCCAGCACCATGCGCTGGATGATGCTGTTGTGCTCCTCCTCTGACAGGTTCTTGTGGGAGACGAGGGGAGTGTTGTACTTGGTGGCTGGGGACGGGTCGACCCCCTGCAGCCAGGCGTGGCTCTCAATCTCCTCCAGGGAGGCTCGCCGCTTAGGGTCTCTCTGAAGCATCCGGTCTATCAGACTGAAGAGAGAGAGAGTAAATAAAGAAACAGTCAGTAAATAAAAATACCAGTCAGTGACAGCTCGATTAAAAGTAATCAAGGGATGCAGTCTCTATCTAACCCAAATCCCTTTTGGTTCTGGCTGAGCATTCTTCCTGTTTTGGAGTGTAAAGAAGCTGTACCCTGATGCTACGCTCAGTGTGAGAACAGATTAAATGAGTGACAGAGACCTTAGAAATAGGTGCTGCTGGGTCCTGAAGACCCCGTCTACATGCTGGTGAAAAACTAGTGATATCTGACAGCTTCCAGGGTACAAGACGGTCTCCACCTGCTCCACCACCTGCCCTTTCTGCCCCAGGGAGCAGACCCATCAGAACAACTCATGAGTGAGTGGTGTGACTCAAGAGCTCTGCTCCTCACTGTCGTTAGACCTCACAGAGTGACACATCACCCTCGACTAGAGTGGAATTGTGACTTCAGTTCGTTTTACGTCAGTTCTGTTAAGTCCAGTGTCTGAACTTTTCAAATCAGATTTTTTTTTTTAAAAAAAACAACAAAAACATCTGCAATGAAGATAAATAATTAAGTTTTCCTATGAAACAAAACATGTTGGTGGCTTTGGTTAATTTAATGTACACTTTGGTACTTCTGTTGGGCTGCAGAGCTGACATCACTAAATGTATAATTACACAGATATAAGCACTGTTATTTTTTTCTAAATAAAAGTCCTAAAGAAAACATGTATGTGACTAATGGCAGCCACAACCCAGTGGTGACATTATTAGTAACACTCAAGTGTCTACTTATTAATTTTATATTCTTGTGTTAATACTCCAGTTTTGTAGTGGAATGCTACCATGGGAATGAGGCTTTTACTCTGAAGGATTTAGGCTACAAGTTTTGCAGTTGCTGTTTGCAGAACATGTACATAAGAAGGATTCCTTGGTTATATCAAAACCATAAGGATTTCAACATGTGGGTGGTTTAGTGAAGGTTTGTATAACTGTTATGAGTTTACTTAATTTTTTACTCTGGAGACCATGTGCATCAATAACAACAGTACATAGCTCCTTAACTGTGGCTCTCTTCACTGTAGTCAGTAGCAATCTGTAAAAACATTTGCCGAAAATCAGAATTGGATTTGCACAAAAGCTCTGTACTGCTGTTTCCCAGAGGTGTCTTTGCACAGTGGCTGATGTTAAGGTCGTCTATTTGCCAGGCAGAGTGACACACTTCCATTAAATGTATTTCCTCATGTGGAGCAGTTAGAAAGTGTAACAAATAATAATTATGATAATTCTTTGAACATTTTTCCCTACTAACAATCAGGCAGAGTTTGGGTAAATCCAGTATCAGATATACCTAATGACAACGCATTTAAACGTACTTGTACGCTGTTGTGCCCATTTACGCCATCTGTCCAAGTAAAGATGCTGAACACATATGCTTAGATTGAGAGAGATGATGTGTCAAAACATTTTGCAGATATGACAGTCATTTGCAAAAGGTATTGTAGTTCTGCCACCAGCCTTGCTGGTTTGGATGCTTCCTTTAGAGGTGTAGCCAGCATTTTAGCTTTCTGCCTCACCAGAGCTTGCTGTCTCAAACCCATTTTGTTGTTGTGCCACACAGTATGTGGAGCAAGAGCAGATGGAGACACAGAATATATGGTGTACAACATATAGTGACAGACTGTGTGAGACATTTGCTTCAGCATAGTTGAAGATGTCAAACTACATCTGGTCAGCTGGCAGCTTAAATTCCACACAAATGACACTGTTGAAAGCTGGGATCTCAGTTAAACAGGATTAGGTGGGATATGGAATCTAGTGAGAGGACTACAGTTACTACAGGACAAAAGCATCATCCATCCAGATGAAAGCCATCTTCATCATGTGTACAGTAAGTGAGACATATAAACATAAAGCTCAGGATTTACATGTGGCATATAACAAAAGACTGACAAAGGAAAAAAAGAAATTACTATGTGACCGGAAAACAGGAAAAAATAGCTTTCTCTACATGAAAGCGATCTTTAAACAACAAAGTAAATCTGCTCTTTTCATGTCTATAATATATCCTACTATTTGTTCACCATGCATACACACTTGTAGAATTTTAGTGACATGCACAAAGAGTAAGTACAAACCTAAACTTTAGTCCTTACATACATTGATATACAGACTACAGCAAAGAAATCGGTGCAACCATGCCAATGTATTTCACCTCATTTGGCTTCACTAAAATCATTTTTCCAACTCCACCTAATCCCCAAGTGTATTTGTGGCAAAGTATGAGCAGACCATGGCGATGGAGGCTGCAGGCTAACAGGCTGGGCAGAGCAGCACTCAGCTGTCCGTCATGCTGGGGATTAGTCAGAGCTAGCCAGTCTCCCCTGGGACCACAACCAGCAGCAGCAGCAACAGCAGGAGCAGTGGAGGGGAGACAGAGGCAGAAGGGAAGGCCCAACTATCTGACAGCAAACACTCTGCACGGCTGGTTCAATAACCCTACAGACACATACACATTTACAGATATATGGGGATTTTTTACACCATGTTGAGATGCATTTGAGTGAGATTCATGTATTTTGTCAGGGTCAGTGCTCATGAACCTGAGTTAGGTTACAAAATTCATGTTCATCTCATGCCTGGGAGATGTTGGAAAAGGGAGTAGCCACAGCTTCATATACAAAAATCAAGACAAATTGTTCCAGTAAGTGATAGAATTCCAATAAATAATAAAATAAAATGGCCAGTGCAGTTTGTTCTGAAACAAATCTAAAACTGCATTCTCAATTTCTCACTGGCCAGCTGTCATTCCAGCATCACACAGTCTTACTGAGTAACCATCAGCAAAAAGCAGTGTTTAAGTATTTACCTAGTTCAGCATTTGTAGGTGGTATAGACTGTGACAAAATTACAGGTGTTAAAGTGTGCGTGAGCCAGAGACTAAGTTCTGCCAAAAACCGTGAGTGAAGAAACTCCACTCTGTAACATAAATGCACAATCTCAAGTGGACAAGTGCCTCTGTAGTGCTGTCATATCAGTCCCAGTCATATGTCCTCTAGCCAGCTGTCAATTTCAGGAGTTGCATTCTTCCAGCCAGGGCTTTTCTTGCACAGATTTTTTTTTATTTTTTTGCCAGCACTAAAGGAAAATCCCCAACACCTAATGGTTAAGAATTGAGAAAAAAAACTATTTTGTTATAGGGTCATTCCATATCATAGACAAAAGACGGTTGCACCACCATCTCAGATTGTCTTCATTTTTTGTTATTCTGCAGAAGGGTAAAAATGACTGAGAAACCCAAAGTTACAGCCTCACAGGCTCACTGGTTTTCATTTTACAGCCTGTTGAAGGGAGGGGTCCTTAATTTTTAAACTCCATCTGTCATTTTTTGATGATTTCAAACCCTAATATCTCAGGAAGTACTCCATATATCTTCTTCAAATTTTCAAGTTCTTTTAAATGTATATAGATGCATAAAATAAAGCGGTCAGACAAGTGTTATGATGAAAATCTGTTGAGGCACAACCATTTAAAAAGTGCATAAGATTACAATAAGCTCCAAAATGAAATGCATTTATTAGGTACTTAGCATTACTCTGCTGGGTCAGATAGGTCAGATTTTGTTGTCTGGGTCATATGCAATTTTTTTGATACATTTTTGGGACACTAAATGTGCCTAGGGAGGGCGAGGGAAGCTGTCAATCACAGGTCGTTTGCCAAAATTCACCATATTTAGGCTGAAATTACTCCATGTGGACAAGGTCGCACATTTTAGAAATTTTGTAGGTTTGAAGATACACATGAAACCTTGTAGAACAAGATGACATGGTCATTAATATCCCCCGCCACATGTGATGTCTATGAGTCTATATCCAAGATAGTGATCAAGGGCCATAACTCTGTTAAATATTATCGCACAGGTCTCATTTTCGAACTTGATCAAGGTGTCCATGATGTGAAGCTACACACTAAATTTCGTAATCCTAGCTGTAATAGTTTCCGAGAAAAGCTGTCCCCTTCATCTCGGACGGACGCCAAACCTATATCCCCCTTTTCCACTTCATGGAGGCGGGGGATAAAAACTTAAAATGAACTTTGGTTCTTGCTTTATTCATTCTCCACAGCTTATACCAATAAGGACGTTTTTCTCTTTCAGGTGGTGCTGCAAACATAGTGAACAAATCATATGTGTTCTTATGTTTTAGTTAGTGAACCAGGTGACACTACAGAATCCACAGCTGAGTCAGAAGACATATCCCCTGGGCAGTACGTAGCATGTCTATATGATGGCCAGTGGTGGCTTGGCAATGTCAAGTCACATTCCTCAGAGCATGATGATTTTGAAGTACAATTTATGCACCCGCATGGACCAGCCAAGTCCTTTTACTGGCCAAAACATACGGATGGGTGCTGTCTGCCCAAAGAACATGTCCTGTGTGTTGTCCCAGTGCCTGATGCAGTTGGTTTAGGGAGGCGTTATAGGTTTCCTGGTGCAAGCATTTTGAAGAGAGTTGAGGACTTGTGGGGATCAAAGTGAAAAAATGTTGTCTAAATAACTTCCATGTCTCTAATATGTTTAATTTAGTGACATTTGATTGTCTAGTTTGTGTTTAGGTTGTAATTTGTAAGAAACCACCAGCTAGTCAAAAACGTCTACCCCTGTACACTTTGTGCCTCATTTTCAAGATGTTGACAAGCAGAACCAAAGTTCTTTTGTAGTTTTTTTAAAGTTAAGATAAAGATAAAAAATTTTGAAACTTGTACAACCCTGTCCACAATCTGAAATTTTAGTTCAAAAATAGTCATTTTTTGCTAACGACCAATGTTTGAGACATTATTGCAAGGTTGTGAAAAACATTTTCAGTACTAGTCATGCTTTGATACTTACTTTATGTTGCATCCTACCAAACTGAACCATTTTTGAGGACCAAATGATCTCTCTTGACCAGGAAATGCCACTATGAAAAGCTCATCTGAAGAATTTTTTCACATATTGAGAGGTCTGGTATACAAAATAAATGAGACATATACCTTGCTTGAAGCTCAAAATATTATGTACTATATACATATTTTAGTCCTGAAAATTTCAAGCAGATATCTTGAGAGGTTCCTGAGATATAAAGTTGTGAAAACTGAAAAAAATTACAGACGGAAACTAAAAAGCATGACCTTGCCCCTTTGTGGGCCTGTAGAACCATAAGGATTGGGATTAGGACCTCAAAATTTTGGCTTTCCCAATGAAATGTACCAAAGAATGGTACAAAAAAATATAAAGCAATTCTGAGGTGGTGGGTGCAACCACTTTTCTGGATTTTTGTCTATTTGGTATGGAATGACCCTGTAGGGAGTTTCATTCACTCAACACGATAGACATGTTTGTTTATCAAATATAACATATGTCAAAAATAACAGGAAATACACATTTCTGTCAAATTAAGTAAAATAAACACATTGTCTTTACTGTACGTAGAGCAATCATGCTTGCTGTCGTGTGTAGTCACAACCCCAAAGACCCATTCTGTGGCACATATAAACCCAGCCAGTTAAACTTTTATTCAAATCAAATTAATAATTTAAGCTTTAACAATATTTTCAAATCAGGACATCCAGCTTCTGAGGCAAATAGCACATGGACAAAGTGTATTAAATTTAGAATGACATTCTGGTAAATATGGGTGGTGCACTGGATGAGTTTTGGATCACACCAAAAATACCTAATTGAGACGTTCTTTATTTTTAATAAAATGCAAGTGAATTCCTCTGCAAACCGTGACCATGACTTGTGTAAAAGGGCCTTTATCTTATACAGAGAGCTATACTGATGCTTTAGAATCATTTCTGTTACTCCTATACAGTACATAACTAACATACAAAGTGCAAACATGCCCTCCACAGCATGTGCTGTGCTGCTGTACAAACAAAAACGAGTCAGTGGACAGTAACCAGTATGTACACGCAGAAAAACTGTGTCATCTCTGTGCTGATGTTTTACGTTACCTCTTCCATAACCAAAACTTGGGCATGTGTGCTGCCACATACTGTGTCTGCACACATGTCTACACACAACAACATACAAACAACTATTTTTTCAGTCCACTATAATTACAGCACAAGGTGAAAAGAATGTCTTCTTGAACTCATATATGTGCTACTCTAACCAGCACTTGCCTTCCTTACAAATGGCTGCTGTGTCTCATTCCTCTCTCACTCTCATTCCCTGAGGACCTTCACAGAAAGAGGCTGTAAAGTACTTGCAGTCAGTCACACAAGGGTGCCTCCTTTTATATTTCCTCCCTCTACAGGTTACACACATTCACACTTGTGTATAATAGCTAGTCCACACATTTTCTGAGGTGTGTTAGAGATCCCACAAACCCACGAGCCAGAGAAAGTGTTAGAGTGTTAAAGACACGGCAAAGGGAAAAATTAGAATCAGAGCATTCATGGACATTTTCAGCTTTCCTCCAGAATTAAAGTGTAAAAATCCGCAGGCAGTGAACTGTCTAAACACCCAAGCTGACGGTACATCTGTGTGAGTCCCATGTCGTTTGTACAGTAACATCAGCATCCAAAGAAACACTGTTCTGTTTTGTCATTGATATAAAGATGCAGTTCAGGCACCATAGACATCACGTCATGAGGCAGACAAGAAGTGAAGTGTGTTTTTTTCTATATGTTGATGAGGGTGGTGGTGACCGTGGCAGGGAGGGCTGGTGGATAGTAGGCATAAAAAAAGGACTATTTTAAGTCTAATCCCCAGAAATTGAAATCAAGGATGACAAAAACAAACAACGCTCAGAGGAAGAGGGTGTGGGATTGCAAAAGTGAGCTGGTGAATAATTAATTAATTGAAGCGTGTAAATGCATTTTGGTGAGTCAACAGGGAGTACAGAGCAGAAAGAGACACACATCCACACACAAAGAGACAAACGGGGGAATGAAAACACAGAAATATGAAAGGCTGTGCTGATCCGGTGAGGTGGCACACAAAACAGACCAGAACAGGACAGCTCGCCTTATGGGAATTACCTGGAGGACGAGAGCCTCAAAAACCACGCCAGCTGAAGGCTCACAGTAAACTCTGACCTCAATTACACCAATACTACAAACTGAGCCCACTCACAACCAAACATACCAGCCCTTATTACTGGCAGACAAGACTTCACAAATCAGTCCTTCTCCCCTCCCATTTTCGGGGCCTCTCACTCTTTTCTCTTCCTTTCTTTCTTCTTCTGTCAAAGGGTGTTATATAAAATAAGCAAAGGTCAAATACAAGCCAATTAATTTTATAGCCTGCAGCTGGCTGCCTTTAAAACAGCAGTCCACTAGCTTTAACCGTCACCAGCTCCTCCTGCTATCCTGAAAAATACCACATTACATTTAATACTATGACATTGTTAAAATGGCTTGTTTTCATTGATTTTAAGATGTTTGTTTCTTGCACCAAAGCCTATCTATAACAGCAAATCTAGCTTTGGGACTAAAAGAAACATTATGATATCACATGTTAAGTCTTGGACTCTGGGCTTTAATGTTGGTGTCAGTTTGACACAAGTCAGAGCTCGGAGCATGAACAGGAGGAGCACATGCAGGCACGTGATGCAGTACGAGCTCCGTCCAAGTACTAAATACATGGGTGTAAACAATGCAGGATTTAAGAAAAATGGCCCTGCAAGTGTTCTACGACAAAGGAAGTGCAATTATTCACACATCTCAAGAAAATACGTAATTAGCTTTGATATATAAAGGTCAATCCAAAACAGCAGATTTGCATGTGCTTCTATACACTAGCAGTCAAAAGTTTGGACACAACTTCTCATTCAATGGTTTTTATTTCAGCATTTTATACATTGTAGATTAATACTGAAGACATCAAAACTATAAAACAATCCATATGGAATTATGTTAAAAAGAGTTAATCTTCAGTATTAATTTACAATGTAGAAAAGAAGACAAATAAATAAAAAGCATTGAATGACAAGGTGTGTCCAAACTTTTGACTGGTACTGTACATACTACAGATAGGGATGGACTTCCATGCAAGTGTTCCACACACGTGTATATATTTATGACAAGTAGATATCACTATTGACACTAATGTAGCGGTACGACGTTATGATTTATTGCTCTCGTTATAAATAATTGGGGCACCACCCTAGATCTCTAGGGAAAAAATTAATATTAATAAAAAATTAATATTCATAAAAACTTTGATCAATCTCATATCAAAAAGTCTTGAATCCTCGTTTAAATTGACCACATTCTACACAAAGAAACACAAGACTGTAATTTGGTCTATAATGAGGTATTTATTAACTATTCTATGAAAATAATGACAAGTGAACTATGTACAAGGTAGATATGGTGTGTGTGTGTGTGTGTGTGTGTGTGTGTGTGTGTGTGTGTGTGTGTGTGTGTGTGTGTGTGTGTGTGTGTGTGTGTGTGTGTGCGTGCATGTGTGGAATGTGGGAGTGTGTGTGTGGTGAGAAAAGGAAATATGGTGAGGATTAGCCAGAGCTAACCTGACGAGGTAACCGGTAATTTGGATTAAGAATTCTAATGATTTGTAAAAGAATAAATTGATTAAATGAATTAAATGACCAAGCGGTTAGTACATCACCCATAGAATGGAATCAGAGCAAACTCAGCTGGAGTTATTGAAGTGAACCGTCATGGGGCTGGGACTTGCGAGGCCTTCAGATTATGCACACGGTCTGGACCTGCGGGTTCGGAGCGGTGCGTCGTCGTTGTGGTGGCCGAGATGTCCTGCCGCGGGTTGATCGGTTCTGTGCACATGGACCTGGTTCGACAGGTCTCAGCTGAGTGTTGCTTGGCTTAAAAATGATGGTTCTCAGGCTTTAGCCAAGAAAAATGGGTGTTGATGAAAAACGGTCAAAATTAAGAAAAATAAATGCTGGTTCTGAATCGGTTCTTCAGATTAAACGAATAACGAGCAAAATGTCTCCTTAAGTTACAAAAATGTTAAAAGATAAATAGTTAACAAACTTAGATGGTGAGGGAATTTCAAAGATAGAAAAAAACGCGCTTTAGATAGAGAAAAATGAGAGAGACTTTGGTGGGCCTCTCAGGGCCAGATGAGGAAGAGAGGGTAAGGTACGTAAGAGGCAAGAGAGAAGAGTCGGTAAGAGAGAGCAAGCGAGCGAGATGTGGGCTACGGCTGACTTTATCTGTGGGTCCAGCTAAGGGGAGGACCTGGGCGGAGAGAGAGAACTTTTAGGCGCGAGTCTGGTGGAATTTGGAATCTCTTTGTTCTCACAAAGTAGAGAAGAAAGAGGAGTCCAGAATGGATTAAAATATGATATTAAACGCGCAAAACACGATCTGTCTATCCCACCATATTCAGTTGTGTGAAAGTGAAATGTGTAGATTAATACATATGTTCATATGATGTGAATCATTTCATTCATAACTATATGTTTATGTTTATGACATTAAAAATATGTATCACAGTGAAAATATAACAACAAGTCAGAGATTTGGTAACAGGTAAATACAATGGTCATCATTCAACCTAAATGGAGAGGAAATTCAGAGATTAATAAGGGAATTCAGTCCAAAATCATAGTATCCTGGGGAAGAAATGATTAAACATCACAAATTAATAAATCGACTTCTGTAACAGATATAACTATCAAATTCGGATATGATGTACAACATAATCTCACTATAACTTTGGTAATCAGGAAAGAGCAAAATAAATTTTAGAAATATGAACTTTGAAGTAATTAGTCTCTTCAGTTAAAGAGTGTGTCTCTCTCTGTTCCAGCCTTCTGCCATAAAGTTTTACGACTTGTTATCTGAGCTGTGGAATGCAGAGACGTCTCCGGCTGAGGGTCTCCTAAAGCTGACAAGGGATTTTAGCATGAAAGTTCATTAAACAAACATCCATAGCATATAATTGAAAGTCATTGTCTTTTAAAAAGAAGAAGTTATTCCAGGGGTTTAAATGTTCACAGGAGCTCCATCCTTCTGTGAATGAAAACCTACAGAAATACAAATGTCTCAATCCTCCTATAGAGATGGGTGTTGGTCAGTGCTGGAGAGAGGGACAGCTTATCTGAGTTTTGATCAGCTCAGGAATTCCAGGGCCTTTGCAGTCTTGCTACACTAAATGTAAATATAACTTCCGTTGTTGACAAGAAAACTGCAAGATGTAGTATAAATTGTTGAGACCCTATCAGGCAAGGGAATAAAAAGAAAGCTAAAGAGCCGTTCAGGTAAAACTATGGAAATGACCTTCCTACCTACTATAATCCCATTGTCCTCTCTGTAGGTTTTCTTACCTTCTTCATCACTTCCCAGACTTTTAAACATATGGCAGCAGTCACACTGTTCTCCCAATTAGACACAAGTTACACCAAGAGCAGATGTTGCAGAACCAACGTGTGTTCCTCCAGCGGCCACAGTGTTTAAACTAGGGCCTCTCCTTATTAAACAAGATGTGTACTAATCAGCCACAACATTAAAACCATCTGCCTCAGTCCCATTGTGTGGCCTACAGCAGCTCTGACTCATCGGTGCATGGACAGGAGCCCTCTGAAGGTGTCTCGCATCGGGACGTTGACAGCAGAACCTTTGGGTCCTGTGGGTCACTGCAGCGCATCTCATGAATGTTCGACTGAATTAGGATCTGGGGAGTTCTGGAAGCTGAATTAACACCTTAAGCTGTTTATCTTGTTCCCCAAGCTGTGTTGGAGCAGTTTTTGTGGCGGTGCTGTTGCCATGTGGGGTGGTGCTCGATTTGCAACAACGTTCAGGTAGGTGGTACATGTCAAAGTGACGTCAACATCAAAGCCAAAGACCCAGGCTTACCAGAAGAACACACATTTCTGGGTGGAATTACTACACTGGAAACTATTCAGCAAACACAATTTAATTATTCCAACTTCACAAAGACTGAACATCATTTTCTCTAATCAAACTACCACTAGTTGTTTATACTTCTCTCTTGCCAAAAGTAAACCAGGTAGTGACATTTTATCCTAGATAAGAAGGAGCCTTTATTGGATATTGACTTAAACCTTTCTATTGATTGGCTAATGCTTTTAGTCGTACTTATAAAACGACTATATATGATGTGTGTCTATCACATCAGCACTTCCCTTTTGAAATTGCATACTTGAGACATTTGATGATTGCAAGTCATTAATTTATATTTGGAACTATTTAACACAGATCTCAGCAGCGTGGTGGAAGAAAAGTTCATACAGCCTCATATCGGACAGTAAAAGTGTCCCAGTTCAGAAGAAAGGCAAAACATTGCAGCGTATTAGATGAACAGCCATTTTTGAAATAATAGACGATTTGTTGGGACAATGTATGGATCACGATTAGCTTTTTGTCCCAAGAAAACTTCATAGTGAATTGATTTGCTCTCAGTGAGTTTCCTCCAGTAAATATCGTCTTCTTCACTGCTGCTTAGTTAACTTTTGTCCATTTTACACTCATTCATTTCTCTGTCAAACTGGGTGTGGAAAATGAGTTTAGAGTGACTGCATGTTTAAATGAAAAATTGATATTTCATTTAAATACAGATACAGACAATTCAATGAGTGACATGGTAAAAATATAAGCCTGACACTCAGCATGTGACAAATTTCTCTTCTGCTCTGAAGTCAAAGCCCATCAGATTGCTCACAGCTGCTTCAGCTTAGCACTTCAATCTAGTCAGATCTGTCCTTCGACTCAGAGGAGATAAGCGTTTATTTCCTGTGTCTAAAAATACTCTAATGTGCTCTGAGAGTGTGGAAATACAGAATTGGCCTTCACAACGTGTTGAGCACATTGGCTCTGATGCCATCGCCCATGTCCATGAAACCCACTCATTAGCCATTGCGTCAATTGAAAAATACATGGCCGTCTAATCAGAATTAGAATGGGTTTTCATTTTTTGAAACGCTGTAATTTCCCGTTTTTACAGTTTGTCAGACCTGATCTACTTTAAAGAATGTGATGTGCATAACTGCCTTTTATAATTAGTGCAGAAATAGTTTTACTGAGCCATGAGACACAGGAAATATTGAGGAAATAATGAGTTCAATGCAGTCAATGTGAATACATAAAAGAGTCAATGAGAACAGCAAATTAGATCAAGTTAAAAGAAATATATAAAAATCCCGGCCACAATTGCTGAAAAGACTGTCCAGCTTCAAAAATCACCCCAGTGCATCTTCAGAGAATTAATTACTACAAAATTAAGAGCATGAGCTACAAACACACATGGTTAATTATGCAACTGTTAATTTATTTGCCTCACTGTCTAACTTATTATGAGGGTGTAGCATGTGTTGTGTGTGCAGTTGGACTGTACTGCTCAGCAGCTGGGCTGCTCAAACCACTGTAAGGGTTTTAATCTCTGCCAGCTACTGGAGCAAATTGGTCTGCAGGGCCTGGAATGAATCAGTGAGGCTACTGCTGGGTTCCAGTGCCTTCCATTTTACACTGCAGATCAGAAGAAAGAGCTTCACAATGATTGATAGCAAAGTGGTATATTTTAGTCTTTATTGTACATTTGTAGCAATGCCAAATATTGATGCATCACAAAAGTAAAGGCTGATGCATTTTGTTGTAATGACTTGTCTTACAATATTCTAACTAACATAAATATGAAGTTGCACATGTGGCGGCTGACACTGCACTATGACACCTATAACTGTTGCATATCACAAAGTTACACTGAGCTTAACAAAAGTAGATCTGGCTACTGAGCAGGGTATATTTTGTATTTGCAATTACAAATGCAAGAGTTTGTTGGCGTGTATTTTCTACTCTGATTGTATGGATACACATTTTTATGTTGTTTGTGACATTGTTTAATATCTTTATAATGTGTCAATCAAAAATATAATAAAGAGCTGATATGAATACAGGATGTTCCTATGTGGCTAAATATGCTGTATTTTTGTGTTGTGGATGAACTCAGTCATTTCACTCTACTATTTTTTGTGAAGCAGGCCAGTAATGCTGTTAAACAATTGATGAGAGAAGGTCATTAATGGTAACATTATTACTGTAAAGTCTTAAAACTAGATGCAACATTAAACAGAACAGCAGGCTGCCATATGGTGAGTCATGGGTTCCATCCAGTCAAAAAGCATGAAAAGTATTTACATATTTTGCTTTGTGACAAATGACAAGCTATGACTCATTTATGCCAAAAAACAAACTTTGAGAAGGTGACATGTGACTTTCGGTGAAGGTGGATAACTTGAATGTGTTATGACATATAAATATACAAAACAGGGTAAAGACAAGGTGGAAGTGTGGCACTTGCTGTACAACGTGGCTGGTCTGTGATCGGGCCTCTGGTGCAAGCTAACAGCAGTTTCGTTACAGGTCAATACCCCCGACTGCAGACCATTTCTGCTTAATGGGACTGGCTCTTCTCCAAACCACACGTGTGTGAACTACAAGCCAGACAGACAGAAGGGCAGAACTGGGATACAACTTTTATAGGGACAGATACAGGGGTAAAAAAAAATAGGAGCACTAAAAAGGTGGTTTGACAGCTTCTTCCTCACCTAGATCCCATTGGACCAGGCCTGGATCAAAAGCTAAGACTTGTCAAAACTGGGAAGAGTATAACCATGAGCTTATTGATTTATACCTATTCTAATGTCTAGATGAAGAAAGCAGTGTGAAATTACCATTTTTGACTCTCCTTTTGTGTGTAAGCAACTAGAATCTCACCTTTCTTAATGTAACTTCATTCCTCTCTCTTGCTCTGAGCAAAAAACGTAAAAAGTATTTTCCTGGGCAACATAATATTTTTCAAGGCACTGCATTGTTTCATTCATTTCCCGTGTGTTTTTCAGGGCTGGAAATGTGTCCAAGTTTTCCAGCACATGTGGGAACAGTATTCAGGCCTGGCAACGATTGAGGAAGCACTCTAGAAAGCAAAAAGCACAAGACTGAGCTGGATCATGTGTTACTGTAAAAGTGTGACCAAAACCTCAGTGTTCAATCAGCTGGATTTCCAACAGCATCTCAAAAAAACTACATCCAGTGGATGCAGATGGGATGAAAGGGAAAGAATGCTGTAAACATAAGACTCACTCTTTGCAGGCGCTGGAGACGTGGGCCGGTACAGTGTATTTACAGTCCATGATCATAGTGAGGGTCTCACTGTCATTAGCTTCCTGGAAAGGTGGTTGGCCGCATACCAACATGAACAGGATCACACCAAGACTCCAGATATCTGAGACAGAGAAATACAGAGAAATACACAATTTTAATACAAATACAGGTATTCTTTTGTTTAGAATAGCAAACATGATCCAGACATTGGCAAATACTGCTAACAAGTCTATTCAGTCAGAATGGGAATAATCACATGTGCTGGGGCCAAGCACGACCTGTGATGGGGGCTATATTTTCCTTTTCTCCCAAGAAAGATCAACTAAGGTTATATTTACAAAATATGAACACTGTCACGATGACCTGGGTTACAATAATAATAATAATAATCTGTAAATACATATGGAAGGTTTTGCTACTGATGGAAATGTTCTACTTCTTCCCTTAACCCACATTCTCCATGTTTACACATATTTTAAGGTGCTAAAACATCAACTAAACAGCCAACTGGAAAAGTGGAGTTATCAATTAAAGGATGTGAAAGATACTACTGTATCTACTACTGTATCTTTTCAGAGTGTAAACAGGGATTTGTTGAGTATGATTTTTTTTTTCCAACTGGTACATTTGTACAGTATATTGGAAACTATACGCTCATAGATCATGATCTATTCAAATTGAAGCTCCAGGGCAATAAAAGATACTGCAGAGACATCAGGGACAGATGATCTGTCACCACTGACATCACTTCAAATGATGCTTAAGTGGGGAAGGTGTCTCCATGTTTTTTTCCTCGTTATCTTGCTCTTCTCATGTCTTAGGAAAGGATGACTATGATCAGAAAGATCCCACTGAACGGAAACAAGGAGACAATTAAAGGAAGTGGGATGTACTCTAGACAATCTGGTAAACAACAGTGATGGAGAGAAGAGTGAGCGCTACAGTAAATCAATCCGTTCTTTCTTGTCTTCTTCCTTCCCATTGCATTTTAACCCAACCTGTAAAATACAGACTTCTGTATACCGTCTTTGCACAAAGGCAGCAGCGTGTTTTTGTGCATAAAATGTCCACTTCACTGAAACCCAAAACACGGTGTCATGTACGACGCTATCACGTAGAAGTGTGTGTGTGTGCATAATGAATGTCAAGTCAATTAATCTGTACATGTGTGTGCTTATTCGACTGTACATATCTGCACTTGCTAGTTGCACCCACAGAAAGTAAAGTGTCAGCATGAAGAAGCGATATGCAATACAGAGTTTATGTAACATGCATACGTATACACACACACCTTTTGCTCCAGTAGTGGTAATGGAAGCAACAGCAGGAGGGTGAGAAACAGCCTCCAGCAGTTGGAACAGTAACACATTCTGATCATATAGTATGCAGTGTTCTCTCTCTCCTACACACTTCAAAACACAGGCAAATATTTAAGCAAGTTCACTGAACACTATTCAAGTGCAAACAGTGCAACTATGAGTCAAACCATACTCATATAATCACACAAACATTTGTGAATTAATGTGTAACATTTCCATCTCTGATCCCCTGTTCAGCAGAGACAGCCAACTCACTCAGGCTTGAAGGAAACTTCACTGCCGCTACTTTGAAATATTGGCAGCTCTGAAATAATTACCATGATGAGGATTTCTAAGTAACTATATAATTAAGCTCAAATGATCAGATGCCCTCGACACTTAAAGGTGGAATTAGTGATTCTAATCCAACACACTTTTTTGGTCAAATTCAGTGAATATCTCATCATAGTCTACTGTATGTTCTCTTTGATTTTGTTTGTGCTGTAAACAGGAACCAAACAAACAACGGGGTTTGGACTGATCCACACAACACTATTCTTGCCAAACAGCAACATCGGGTGTTCATGCTCCTGTAAAGGGCACGATATCGAGAAGAGATGGAGGAAAGAGAGCAGTGGGAGTGAGAGAGATGGTAAATCTGGTGCATCCTAACATGTTGAACTCCATAGCACAGAATTAGTAAAATTAGTTCTGCTATGTTTAATAGAACTAATAGGTGTGAGTTAAGGTAGCAGGAGAGCTGGAACTGTCTGGAGCTCGTGTCCTGGCTCTGGGAAACTGTGTCATCCTCTGCAGCCTAGCTTCACATGCTAACCCATAACTTAGCTATCAATAGTAACATTTTTTGCTCTTTCGTTTGCTACTCTATCTCATGGCATTTGTCTGCCCAGGTTTGGGAAAGGTTTCATGGCCACAAAGATCTAAAAAACACAAGTCTCCCTTACTGCCAAAACTGTTGTTGTGGCTATAGTGAACAGAATTTTGAAAACAATAACATGCAGATCACGGAGGAGGAGGAGGAGAAAGTCATGTGACATGCACAGCAGAAACAGGAGGTGGACCAAAAGTGTCAAGTGAGTTAGACTACAAGAATGCTATCCCATTGGGATAATTGGAGTTGATGTACAATTTGAAATGTTATGTGGGTAAACACTATCCTCCTTGTTAGCTGGGCTACAAATCCATGATCCTATCTCAGACACTATAATTTTGTGAAAACAATTTGTGCATCCAACCCTCTCTTATATTTGTTGTGCTTTGAAAGGTGTATTCGCCTGCCTGAGTGTTGCTCATTTTAGTGACATTTAACCGTGTCATTTTTGTTTTGCGGTGAGAAAGAGATCCTAAAACTCCTGTAGTACGAGACTGGCCTAACAGTGCAACATTCTAAACTGGAGGCTCCATCTTCAGAGCTGATTTAGCTAGGTTAGTATCAGCACTGCAGAATTGATCCTTAGGCTAAGCAGTGCTGTGTATAATTCAACTAATTGAGTGACCATTCAGAAAGGGAACAAAATAAGCCGGAGTAAGTGCTTTTAGGGGCACATATTTGAAGAAACAGCTCACGTAATTGAATGTTAAGGCTTTGTTCAGTACAAAACAATTTTAATACCATCCATTAAATCTCATCTTAGGGCACACCCATGTTCTACTAACATGGCTGGCTGACACTACTGCTGAAGCCTATGTTTGCAGAGCCATCCTCAGCTCTGTTCCTCTCCTCTTGTTTGTCAGCCACTGGGGTCTAAGTCTCTGCTACATTAAGCATGGTGCAGTATGGGAGAGAGTGTCCCTCAGGCGTGTTTTATACCAATTTCATTTACCCATGTTCACTCAGCAGTAGTGACAGACAGGAAATATAAACAGTGGACACAGCATGCATAGAGCAGCAGCTGCAACAGACAGTGGTCCACAGTACCAGCCTGCCCTCTGACAGCAGAGTCCCCACAAGCAAAACACAGGCTATGTGGCAGTTTAGAGGATCATTCCTGCTATTCTGTCTGACTTCCAGATGGCATTTGCTACAAGAGTAGGCAAAAGTGAAAGGCATTAATAACACTGAGCCACTGCTAAACCTTAACAAATGGGGTGTTATAGGGAAGCAGAAGCTGCTAGTGATTTTTTTTCTGAAATGAAAATGCATCAGTGCACTCACCATGTCTCTCAACCCATTTACAAAGTACCTGCAATGGTACGACTTGGTGCAAATTTGGAATGGCTATTAAAGAACAGAACAAGCATTTTATTTCAGCCATGTTAATGGACTAAAAAGCTGCCTCAGCAGAAGATCACAAAACAACAATGTGTACTTCTGTATTACAAGCACCAATGAAATCTTCAGCTAAAGTGGTGAGGCAGATGTACTGCAGTGTAAAATACATCACTGGACTTGACGTTGTCACATCTGGAGTATTTCGGTAACCTAAAACAGCTCTCCCTCAGCTTGTACCATCTCCTCACCTGCTAAAATATTAACAGAACATGGATGCTGTGAAACGTAAGCTTGATATGACATCAGAGGATGAGCTTGCCGTTCAATGTGCCAATTAGGTCTAGTGACTGTGTTGACACACCCATAATCAGGCTATGCCTCTGTTATCTCACTGAGGAAGGCTGCAGCTAGGTGTGTCTCAGCTAGGACACATTACAGCTTGTAGACATTTCACCTGAGTCCTACAGACAGCAGATGTTCAGCTAAACATAGTCTGTGGTCAGTGTCTTAAAGGGCAACCTCACCTATTTTCTACAACTGTTCCATTTTTATAAAATGGGAGGTACATCCTCAGAGTAAAACTGTAAACACAGAATGTCATATTACATTAACTTCTAGATTTTCTATTTCTACATAAGGCTATAAGTGTCTGTTATTCTAACACAAGCCACTACAACAGAATGGATGTCATGAAACAACCGAGTATGTCTGATCAAGAGTGGGGTCATAGAAAAGAAATCACAAGCCAGCAGCGAGTGCGTCCACCATTTACACTGTATAGTGCTACTCATCTGCAATGGATAAAACTAACGAAGTCCTCTACCTTGGCTTGTGGAATGCAGTCCCACTCTTTCTGGAGGAATTTGTGAAATTGTGGGAGATATTGGGGGACAGCATCCTGTTGTCACACATACCTATCCAAAGCTGTCTGAAATGATTTCTTACAAGATGCCAATTCTCATTTTCTTGTTTCCATATGTGACATTCTGTCATTTGAGAAAAGCTGCATTTAATGCCTGTGTGATGGGGACGTTATCTCATCAGGGTCCTTTAAAGCAACACCTGACCAGGGTGTGGATTAACTCAATGGTCGAGTATTTGTCACCTGTTGAACAGCTCAAAAACATTTTGTGTACAATTGTCTCAATATAACTTTTTAACTAACCATAACTATGCCATTTTCAACTTTTTCTGTAAATCAGAGAAGACCATTTGCTATATTTATTCTTGAATTCTATAATATATCTTACAACCCTACTTCATGTTGCCTTTATGACCTCCTGTTCCATCATCTGAACATGTTTTGTAGAATCCAGGCTCTATTTTAAAGACTTTCACACAGTGAGGTATATAAATTTTGAATACAGACTGTTGTGATCGTGCAAATTCACGCAAAATCAATCAATCTCCGCGAATTTTGCACGGCCTTGCAATTTGTCCAATCACTGCAACTTCCTCACAATTTTGGCCTGCCTCCCGTGAGTTCCACCAATCATAGCAGCTCCCAGCACAAACGTAATGCACGTACGTCACCAAATTCACTTCCTTGTTTCTGGTTTAAAGATGCAGACATGTGCGATACTAATATCTCTCATTTACCAACAAAACTTACTGCTGAAGACTGTGATAAACAATTAATTCACTGATGTTCTTCATCAAAGCGGAGCTAAACAGTTTTACACCCGTGAAATATCATCGATTGAAACACACTTTTTTTTTTTTAAACATGAAACATATTAGAACGGCTGAAATGAGCGGACAACAGACCAGACAAATCACCATGATGGAAACTGTTGCATCCAGATCCGTTAGAGCACTGAAAGAATGAGGCAAATTAGATTAATTATTCCACCAAAGAACACGGTGGAGTTATGTAACGATCAGCGTGTGTGAATCCTTCCTCTGTTACCAACATTACTCAATAACAGACTCAGGGATTTGAATGAAATTTTCAGGGTCGCTCAGAAATGACACAAGGACCAAGTGATTAGACTTCGGCAGTGATACGGCTCAAAGTTTGGATCCACGGATTTGTTAAGGAGTCATAGCGGCACGGCGTCTGATAGCAGCACGTGAACGCTACCTCAGCGTATTTAGGTCACGCGATTTGGTATGTACACATGCAGAACACACACCTGCGTTCAGCGTGAGGTCAGGTAATGAACAGTCTTGGTGGAGGACTGCGCTCTCTTCTTGTTAATTGACGTGACAAGCCGTGAGCGTGTGTGCGAACACATGTGTGCCATGAAATGAAATTAACTTTTTAAGCCACTGACATATGTCCAATTATGATTCATTCAATAGTAAATTTGCATTTTGTGCCGCAAAGCTACCAACCACGTCATGTTAAACCAGTATCTGGCTGCTGCTAATGTCCCACCGTGGTGTGCCAGCTTTTGTGGAAATGGGTTGGAACGTTAAATAATTAATTTCAGAATAAATATTGTCAATTACAGTGTTGAAACATGCAAGCTGGAAAAAATGCAGCTTTTTAGCAGTTGTCACTGTCTCCCACAATTTCACCACAACAAATAAGCTTAAAACATCGTAACTTTTATCGCAATTTTTTAGAAAAGCTGCCGCGAATTCAGGCATTTTCGGCCGCAACAATCACGAGAAACGCCTGCGAAATCCTGGAGGGACTGAACAGCAAAGGCATCACAGATGTTCTGAGTATGGGATGCGTAAGGTGCTGGAAGTAGTGTTGTGAAAGAGAAATAGTTGTATTGCTAGATCAAGGAAAAAGCTGAAGAGAAGGTAGCATTGTCAGGCAAGGTACCAACACCATCACACTGCAACAAATCTCAACAGTAACCAAAAGGAGAAATATGCTCCCAACCAATAGCTGTGTAAACAGAGAACTTAATCAAGCTATACTCTGACCAAATCCCTACCCAAGTGTCTTCCATATGTGCTTATTACTTCCAACATGTGACAACAAGTGAAATAACAACAGCAAAACAGCAGAATAAATTAAGCTGTTTGTCTTTCACAAACAGCTACACCCTATAAACATGTAGGGCTTTCATTACTAAATCAAAATCCCATTTTCCAAACTACTCCTACCTCATACTATGCTGACATGGCAAATTTGGCCTGACTCCTGAGCAGTTGAATAGCACCGTTGAGCCAAAGTGCTACGAGACCGATTTGAGGAACAAGTTGGTATGCTAAGGACTAGAAGTAGGAGAATTATTTCAAAGAGTGTTTTACCAAAAAACAAGTCTGAAAATGAAACTTTTTTTTCAGATCTAGCTGATATAGATATGAACCCTAGAAATACAAGTTGCTGTTGCCAAGCTGCTAAAAATATATTTAGATTTCTCTACCTCTTGATATTTCTGGTGCTCCAACTTAAGCTCGGACACTCACCAAGAAGGACTAAAGATGTCATGAAGTGAAGCAGATTTACCCTAGCAGGAGGAGTACAGTTCTATTTTCCCCTGTCTCAACAGCCTATTTTATGTCTTTTTTTATATTACTGGGCACAGGATGCTTGGAAGACTGGCTGCAGCAAACTCCAGCAGGGGCAACAAAAAAGAAATCAATACCTAAAAAGGATCTGGGTCATAGCAGAGGAATTTAGTGTGGCCTTGTGTGCTTTGGACTTCATTACAATTCATCTCCCTGGGTGGTCTCTCTCCCTCCTGTCAGTGTCCAGGCCTTCATCTGTCACAATCACTGAGAACCACTACAGCAGCAGATAAAAGTCCGTATGACACAAAAGCAGGATGATTTCGCTCAAACAGCCCTGTTCAAAAAAGAAAAAAAAAAGTCTTCATTCATTTCAATGAGACCAGGAAATTATTGCCTCAGGGGTTCGTGTTGGAGAGAACACTGTTTAGCCAGGCTACATCGTCAAATACATGCAATCACATACCAGGTCGAATACCCTGAAGCCTGTACTGTACCTTGAAGCAGTATATCAAACTTCAAATCAAACTTTATCTATATAGCACTTTTTATACAAGAAATTGCCGTACAAAGTGCTTCACAAATTAAAAACGATTAAAAACAATGCTTCCCCTTCTACCCGTTCACACCCCCTCCCCCTGCCCCCAGGCTGGGTACAGACGAACCAGGTGAGGAAACACCGCCTGAGAAGCTGTCTGCATCGAGAGCAGCAGGTCAGCTACGGCGGCCAGGCACGACACTGCGCCCAGCGGACGTGTGGGAGAGACACCCAGACTCCACTCATGCACACACGGCGCCCAGGCCGCCACAGCCGAACACCGCTCTCCATGCAGAGGGCTCCCTCTCCGAGGAAACACTGGGACAAGGGGAAAGACTTGAGCTAAATAAAACAAGATAAAATCAGAATAAAATGTAAGGTAGAACACAGGAATAATAATAATAATAATAGTTATAATAAAGTAATACAACTTCATGAAATGAATATACTAAGTTATGGCTTCCTGCATCAGAGTCAAGAGGAGCAAATTATTACTGACTTACTTCACCTTCTGCAGTTATCAGGTCTAGAATATATTAATATTATACAGTGGTATAGCAAAGGTAGCATGCAATCTTTTCTAGTAGCACAGCAACATAAGAGCTTGCACGCTGATATTTAATAAATGCTAGTCTCATTTCTGGAATAAGAAATCCAAATTGGTTGTAACAAGGGTTTAACACTGATGCAAACAACACTAGTGATGACATCAAGTCAGGGAACTGAACTTGTGTATATAATTACAAGGGTAACTGCACCTCAATGCAATGGCAATTAGTGCAGTAATTACCCTCATTTGTTTATCCTGCGAGTCTCAGACTTTGGATTCAAATTCTACAAACTGACTGCTGTCACCTTTTCTCTCAGCAGGTGGGAACTGATCAGACTTAAGGAGATTGGAGAAGTGTCAGAGACTGAGAACTTCCCAAGACTGAAGCGACATCCTCAATATTCACTCTTCAGTTCCAAAGCTTGGAGCCAGAGTTCCATCTGGTTATGCAGGACTGTATCAGCCAGTAAGCTGCTAGTTTCATTTGTTGCTGCTTGCTCTCCAGTGCTTTGGTAGCAACAGTGTTATGACTGAAGTGCCTCATCAGCTTCCAGCCGCAGCAGTGAACTGGTGCACATAGCTGGAAA
The DNA here is from genome assembly GCF_021347895.1 of Acanthochromis polyacanthus. Classification (NCBI taxonomy): domain Eukaryota; kingdom Metazoa; phylum Chordata; class Actinopteri; family Pomacentridae; genus Acanthochromis; species Acanthochromis polyacanthus. The sequence goes on along the minus strand of NC_067124.1, from coordinate 4,793,683 downwards.
ATCCATCATTAATGGCCAAATAAAACAAGTGCCCAAAGTGTGGAGCTAAATGCAAGTTTGCACAAGTAGGACAATTTGCTGCTACGATATTTTTTGCGTTCTCTAGCCCCCAAGTCTGCATAGTCTCATTCAACTTTTCACTTCTCTGCTGTTGTGTTTGACTGACATGGCCTGGGTTAAGAGGATCACTGATTTCAAATGCCCGTCTTCATCGATGTAGTGGACTGTGCCTGTGTTGCAACTCTCTGCAGCTAATACAGTCTAACAGTAAGCTATTATAGCCACTTTGTCTTTCTTTGTGTTGTATCATCGTTTAATGTGGCAAGTAAGTGTACCTCTTGAAGGGATGTAATAGCCTGATTCAGTGTAGTTCAGTCACTCACAAAATCCCTCACAGCCCGCGACACCCATAGACATCACATCCTTTTCTACCAGAAAAATAAATTGCCAAAATTATAAATTCTGTACACTAATCACTTGGAGGCTCTATTGGCTAACAACAATGCACTCCAACCATTTGACTGGATTTGTCAGGTGGTACAACTCTGACATTATACTGGACTTGTATTTGAAACCAGCCTTACGATATCTACAATGAGCAGTGTCTACTTTTATGTATATTTTTCCACACTGGACTGCTTTTTGCTCTCTTCATCATCTTACATCACCATTCCTCAGTGACTGCTTATTCCTTTGTTTCACCAGCAGTCTTTCTGAAGTGCAAACATGTGGTATACAAATAAATACATGTGAGCTCCAAAGAAATGGTCCCCAACACATAGGACTTTGTCAGTTAATACATTTGTAACAAGTTACATTCTTAACATCCAAAACCAATTAATGATTCATAATAAACTAGGCACAACTGAACAAATTCGAATAAAGTTTGGTATCACCTGCTGTACAGTCAGTTTACAGGGCTTTCCCTTCCACAGAAATGCTTGCCCTCAATTTTTCAGTGATCTTAAATAGAAAGGTAAGTAGCGGTGCAACGGATCATCGTTGATCCGTGATCCGTACAGATCGTTCTCCAGAGTTCGGAACGCACGTGGTCCGCAGATCGGTTGATGAAAAAAAAAAGTTGTATGTGGTCACGTGGAAAGTGCATATTTAATCCACACTAGTTGAGTGCACGGTAGTCATGGCTAGCAGAGGAACTTGAAAAACCTTCTGCTTCATTTAAGTCACCCATATGGGAGCATTTTGGTTTTCTGTAAAATACAGTGATGATGGAAGAAAGGTGGTGGACAAAACCATAACTCTGTGTAGGCACTGTGGTACGAGAAAGCCGTATGAGAGTGGAAATACATCGAGCATGTCCACCCATATGAAGCGACATCACCTGGATGTGTGACAGGAGCCAAGACGAAGGCTGCATTTTTTTTTTTGCTGATCCGAAAATTGATCTGATCCGTGACTCAAACCGTGCTACGATCCAAACTGTGAGTTTTTTGATCCGTTGCACCCCTAAAGGTAAGCTAGCAACTAACAACGACTTTTGATCAAGTACAGCGGGTGTCGCTAGCTTCCTTTCACAAATATGTTAAGGATGCAATTAGCCCCCAACATCCACCAAACCCCTGGCTCCCAGACAGGACCTAAATCCTCTGAAAAGGGGAAAATTCTGGTTTATAGTAAGGTAATATCATCATTCTTTCATTTATTTTGTTTAAAATTGAAAGCATAGATGGTATAATTAAGGAAGTGATGTAATGTACTGATTTTCTAGGTCTTCATTGTGCATGAACCCATCCCTAGCTCAAAACTGTGTATTCCCACGCAAAGAGCAACACAAGTAGTATTGGCAAAAATAGTAAGTATAAACAGGAAAAAGCAGTAGAAAATGCCACACAGCTCCCAGCACTGTGTGTTGGTTAAAACAGATGCACAGCTAAATGCCAGATTGGAAAAAAACAGTGTTGTGAAGATGAATTTGGATTTGTAGAGTAGAAACCCACTAAATAAACTGGTAACCAAGCTCATTTTACAGCAGCAAGAATATAGTTTTATAACCTGCACAGTGTAATCTCAAATCATCAGTGATTTTAAAAAAAACTCATTTTTTTTGAATGGGGAAAAAACCCTAAAACCCAAATTCACTTCTGAAAACATTTTAAAACAAGAATTATGACAAAATGTGGCACATTTCTCATTAAGTAAAAGACACACAATGATATCAAAGGCAGACAAATGGACGATTTGATTAATTATTTGACTGCAAAGTCTTATTCAACAACTGGCACTGCACACTGTCACCTCTGGCTCCTGATTAATGAAACAGTTTTATCTTCTGGCCAAAATGTTCAGAAGTTGATTTAGTTGCTTTATCTGTTGCAATTAATCTGATGTTACTGGCTCTTAGAAAAATGATCTAAATCTAGCTACAATCCACTGAGAATTAGGAAGCAAAACTGCTGAGACGAACTACAAAAAGGCATGGAGAAAGCATGCCAGCATTCATTAAAAAGTAAGTCAGTGCAACATCATTAAGTGCTCTAACATTAACACTACTTTTGGTTAGCTGTCTTTTATGTTGCTATCCAACCAGTGTGACTGTGGCAATGTTCTCCACTGAATCTGTCTCCTCTCAATCCAGACACAGAACGTTTAGTGAAAAACATTGAATTCAAATTATTCACTGATGTGCTGTAGAGACAACAGGTAGCTGTGTTAAAGCAAAAAGAGAGATATCAGTTCTGTCCCAATAGCCAGAGTTTGGAAATGGTGGAAAGTGTGTCAGCTGTTTTACTCCAGAGCAGCACTTTTCAACCTTGCCATAGCACATTTTCCTATCCTGTAAGTATAAGGTATAAAAATGGGCCAAATGACACTAAAACTAAGAAAGTAATAATCAAATGAGACCAATTAAGGAAAGCACAGACATCTGATTAAGCGCAGCTGATTAAACAGGGAAGGAAGTTTAATCTATCTAGAAATGCAAAAGTCATCCATGGAGTTTTTCCATTACTGAGCTTCACATCAGACAAATATTTTCTGGTAATTTTCCAGGATTTATAGCTGTAAGATTGCAAATTATGCAAAAAGGCACAAACACGGCAACCACAGTCACTTTAAGAGATAGGCTGTCACCAACATATATGGAGCTGTCAACCTGAAGAGCACCTATACACTCTTCAGTCCTTCACACACACATGCTCTCATCGCGTCCACATAAATGCTGCTGTCACTGACAGGCAGAAAGTGTGGAGAGAGCACTCTGGGTGACAGCTGATGATCTGCTGAAGATCTCTCTCTGTCACATACAGACTTGTTGCAGATCCACTTCTACAACATATGTAAGAGACTGCTGCATCACACATGCTCTGCTACATATTGCTCCTTATTTGAATCTGTAAACGTGTGTTTTACTGACATGCTGAAAGTTGTTTGTACTAGATCCAGTAATTCTCTTTGGAGGTGTCTACTTGGCATGCAGCTTACATAATTTTGAAGGTTAATCATCTTTTTGTTTTGCTCTTTTAATATCTTCAAAGTCCCCTCCAGCCATTCTTTAACACATTTTAAATTACTCTGCTTTGAATAATATCTGCATCTCATATGGCTTGCTCATTTTATGAGTTTAACTGCTCAAAAATACACTTAATGTTTTTCTACTTTAGTGGTGTTCAAAGTGTTTTTCATTTTTTCTCATTTACACACACACATACACACACACAAAAATGGAAGCAGGGCTGCTGTGCAACCTGCTCAGATTTAAACAGATAAGAACCCTGACAACTGAATTTCCCTTCGGGGATGAATAAAGTGATTCTGATGCCATCAAGGGAAACTATAGATTCATGTTTTGTCCAAAGGGAATGAAGATCGAACCCTCAACCTTGTGATATGTGGATAACAGTCTCCAACCAACCACCTGAGCTACAGCCACCCACTAGATCTCTACTACTTCATCATGAAGTCAATTCTCATTTAATGCATGCTGGAAGCTAGCTTGTATATCACCTATCTAAGTTGGTTATTGGACGGAGATTGACTTCCATAATATTTGTCATGGCACATACTGTGCATGTACACTACCAGTCAAAAATATGGACAGACTTTCTCATTCAAATGAGTGAGAAAGTGTGTCCAAACTTTTGACTCTTAGTGTACATGCATTTCTTAAAAGAAAAGTTCAAGGTCAAATAAACTTTCTCCCACATATATATGATTGTAGAAATGCATTTTAGCTATTTTCATTCCTTGATACATCTGACATATTAAAGAATTCATACAACTGTATTTACATATGTCTGTCTTTTGGGTAGCATCTCAAAATGTATGAGATGTCTCTCTAACAGTTAAAAGTCTTCACTTATGTGAACTTTCACAGGAAACAGTGAGTACATTGTTGCCATAGACATCGGTGAGTTACACTGTGAGCTGCAACATGAGCTACGTTTTTAAGCCTATAATTGTTTACAAAGGTAGGAAAATTACGGTGTGAGTCAAGTTCACCAATTTTAGTTAATCTTTTGTGGATGCGACGTGTTCTTGACATCACACTGACACATATCTCTGTTTGTGTCTGATTAAGGGAGAGCCAGAAAATGACTAAGACATCTGGACTAACTTTACTGCATTGGTCATCTGATGTTGTTCACTCCAGTCTACTTTTGTCATGTGTATCCTGATGCTCCACACCACCAGCCACACTTTACGTCACCCCTTCAGCCGACTCTCAATCACAGGAATCCCTCCAATTCATGTGCTGTTCACTACATAACCTCAAGTTACATTTGAGTACCTCTTCATATATTGGTCATTTGCTCAGTCTTTTGCTACATATCCAAGCCACTGTTGATCTTATACTATTTTTTCTATTTCTTAAATGTATTTTTGCAGAATCAAAAATGTGTCATTACTTGTTTATTAAAGTCTGTACATGTTTCCATCTCTAGGGAGGGAGTAAATCTCCCACAATCACTGATTAAGACCTATTAACACAACAAACAATAAGCTTACTTGTAATAGATGTAGTATTGTTACACCAACTTACTCATGCAGCAGCCTGGGATTTTTCATAGATTCTAAGATTCTACGCAAACCAAGAAACGGGAGATTTATTTCTCTTGTCCGTATTTTTTAAAAGTTACTCTTTAAAATTAGCATTGGAAATAAGATTGACTTTCTGTCACATCTACAACTGTGCTTATGTGGCTCATATGAAATTTGTTTCATATTAAGTGATGTTAGTCTGGAATATGGAATATTTATGTAACCTACTACCTGACAAGTCTACAAAAAAGAGACAGAAAGACAGAACATGAGTGGGTGAGTGAAAGAAACTAAACCTAGGCAACTTGTTTTGGAACAATTTCATCTGGCTCCTTCTGAAAACAGAAAAGACACCAGAAAACACACACTCTCACAAACACACAAAACAGTTCATGGCAATCAGATCTGGCTTTGCACTCATCATATAGAGCTTTGACTGTTGATTTAAACTAATTAGTTAGTAGTAATTAGACAGCAATTGCAACACAATGTCAACCAGGTGCTTGTTTCTGATGCAACATTGTCCTTCCTGGAGCTGATTTATCAGAATTTCTCACTGATTTCAGAGAAAGCAGCAAATTAGGTTGGGTATATGTAGTGCAGACACAACCACACACAAAACAAGACTTGGAGCTCCTGTCTTGTATCACATAAGCTGATCCTCTGTAATTTGGAGAGGTTCAGTTGTGCAGCAGTCTGGAATGAATGGGTCAGGTGGAGCCAGAACACATGTTCATTTTCTTGCATTACTGTGTGTGAAAGTGACATTTTCCTTCTCTTGTCTGACTGACAGAATGTCTGAAGCACATCCTGCTCTGCAGCTACAGTCTTCGCTAGTGACTGGAGAGCCATCACTGCACTTTGCTTTCCTCTGCTAGCTTGTTTTAAAATTCATCACACACATCTCTCTTTTCAACATGGGCTTGGGGACTAATCAGTTCTGTGCTTGAGATCCACAACTAACGGTGCTGCAAAGTTTCTAAAGACGCCCATTCTCAAAATATATTGGAAGCAAGTATGAAGGAAGCAACAACAGTAAGTTTCTAACTACAATATCATGGGAGGGCAACATTATGTGTGTGTGTGTGTGTGTGTGCGTGCGTGCGTGCGTGCGTGCGTGCGTGCGTGCGTGCGTGCGTGCGTGCGTGCGTGCGTGCGTGCGTGCGTGCGTGCGTGCGTGCGCTCAGAAAAAAAAACTAAAAATAAATTCAAGGCAAGGGCCCTGGAAAAGATCAAAAGCTGTCATGGTGCTAGTTTTATGATGCATCCTCCTCACACACACATCCTCCTGGCATGTCTCAATGGGCTAATGATTCTGCTGTATCCTGCAGCAAATCATAAAAATGTACACAATTACTGCATAAAAATTGGCTGGGATTGGCACAGTGTGACAGTGGCTTTGAAAGCTGGAGGCAATGCATGATAGAGTGGCGTTACACCTGAATTCCACACAAAAAGCACTGTATTATCTGTATATCCTATTCCGTGCCATTCATCATGTTCTATCTACTTTTTATTCTCATTAACACTCGGGTACTGTGGCATCTATAGAACCGGACAATAAATATACCAATTCATTTCTTTGACAAGAATATCATGGGACCTCAAAGAAAATAAGTGAGGATATCTTACACCGTGCCCACGCAGAAAGCATTTTTGCTATATTTTTGAGTCATCCATCTCATGCGTGTTTGACAGGAAAGTAGGCTTCTATGGTGGCTTGTCATTCATGCTATAAGGCTTTAAATCTTTTTTTTTCTGTGTAACACACACAACTATACAATAAATGGGCTCTAAGCACTTCTAAAACACAGATGATCTACACTCAATACCTAAATGCCTCCAATGTAGACCCACAGATGGATCACTCGCTGCCACTGCTTTGTGAAACATCTTGCTCAAACTACATTTTCTGTGTCGACACAATGTTACAGAGAATCTTGGTAAAGACCTAAACCCAGACTTGTAAGAGAGCATCGGTAACTAGACAGACATGCCAGAGCTCTGCACTCTGCTCTAATGAGCACAATCCCCTCGAAGACAACTGTGTGAGTCTAAAAGGCTTCAAATAGATTGGATTGTCTGAAAAGTTCAAAAGTGAACACAACTGTGAAAGGGAGTGTACTCAACAAGCAGCAGATCAAAACATTCCTTTAATTATTAATCTATTGTCCAATGTGTTAAAGTGAGAAGTTGTTGTAGTTTTAATAGCTTGAGTGCTTGTCTGGCTGGATTAACAATGTATTCAACCCTTCAGTAGGAAAAGACTGCTTTGGTTTGACAGTTAACTGTTGGAGTTTATGTTTGTGTCAGTGTCATGCTTGTCTGGTAATTGGTCTATAAATGTATTTAAGTGACCAACTGTGTTGTTACAAGTTTAAAAGGACCAGATTCTCTCACCTAAAGTTATATCTATTGTTATACAACTCACTTCAAATTTGTTTTGTTGAATACTGAGGAAGCAATAAAAGCAGCACATATTATTTTAAAGAGAGGTCTTCATTTACCAAAAATTACTTTCAACATGGGATTTAAATTCAGTATTCAGATTTGTAACCGGATTCCCATTCAACAAAATCCTAGCAAACCCAGTTATGAGAACTTGTTTCCTGCACGATTCCAAATGTCAACTGCATCAAAGGTGCATATATTTAGTCCTCATCCTGCCAGTAAGAGACAGTGCAACAGATGTTAAAAAGAACCACTGCACTGATCAGAAAGAAAAAACAGTTCTAGTGTAAAAGAATATAAAATAGCAGGTTATGTGTGGAGGAGAATTGTGCACATGTGGGGTTAGACTGAATATCTCAGTGAGTGGCTGAGACATTGAGAGAGAGAATGTAGGAGAGGAAGGACAGGAGAAATATGCTGGCTCCAAGTGGTGAACAGAGATGCTTTTGCTGAATATGGATGAGAGCCAGAGTTCCAGAATAAAGTGCAGCTCTCTCCCAGGCATCTTCTGCCTCATGTTGTCTTACATTAGCATGACGGCTGGGAGCTTCTCCCCTGCCCTGAATATCAAAGAGACTAAAATCCCTCATCCCTAACCTATTCATATGGTATTCACTATAAGATTGTTCTCTAGCATTATGGGCTGGAACTAACAACTACTGTCACTAGTGGTTAATAACACATAGAAAAAAATCACATATTAACTTAATATGTAATTTTTTTCAACCGTCTATAAAATATTACAGTTCCTTAGAGCCAAAAGATGGCACACTGAAATTGTTTGTGTTGTTTGTAGTATTGATGTTTCATCATCAAAAATTCCAGCAAAAGCTTTAAAAAAGAAATCCAATGAACTCCACCTTAACATAGCTTGCATGCAACTCTATACTTTTGCTTAATCTAGAATGTATTAGGGCTGGACCCGAATATCCGAATACTCAGTCGTGACATTGGTCGTCAATTTGTTGGACATTACGATATGCACCAATCCTAATATTTGGCTCGTCACTGCCTGCCCGCACTTTTCCCTCATAATGTCTCCCAGCATATGAAAAACACCATATGGACATGTTATTAGGGTAAAAAAACACACACACACAAAAAAAAAAAACACAACTTGATTCCACTGGAGCGGGTCTTACAGAATATACAGGAGTGACAACGATTCCTGAAAAATTGTGTCTTGAATTAATATGTAAATATATGCAGAAAGGTACCCTAAATTGTAATGAGATTACCTCCTCCATATGTAGTAGCTGTGGTCTTAAAATGACATTTCTACAATGTATTGTTATTACATTTACAAGAATGAGTCTACACCAGGGATGTCAAACTCATTCCACAAAGGGCCGGTGTGGCTGCAGGTTTTTGTTCCAACTAAGCAGCATCACATCAGACGTGACTCATTTAATCAACCAATCTCAGTCTCCAGACAGGTGATTGGTCAGACTGTGTGCTGTAGATATGTTGGAACTAAATGCTGTAGCCTAGAGCACATAGTCTGACCAATCACCTGTCTGGAGACTGAGATTGGTTGATTAAATGAGTCAGGTCTGGTGTGATGCTGCTTAGTTGGAACAAAAACCTGCAGCCACACCGGCCCTTTGTGGAATGAGTTTGACATCCCTGGTCTACACACTTACAGCCATCAAGACAGTATAATATCCAAATGAAATGAAATGAATTATTTTGTTCTAACAGTCTGAACACAAAGGCCACTTAGGTGAGGAAGAGCAGCACATATTTCCATGGAGGAAGCAGAGGTATGTAAAAAAAATGGATCCAACCAGAAACATTCAATAATTGAAATGAAGCGCTGATCATATCCTGATAATTCTTGTAAAGAAGGTTGACACACTTCAGGTATGGCAAAGACAGACTGACCAACACTGACATCACCAGAGCCAAATCACTAGTGTGGCTGAAAACGCTGATTCTAATGGTACGTGTTCACTGAATCCGTTTTTCCCGCATGTAAACGCACCACGTCTGAAAATCGCCTGCTTAGTGGGCAGTCAATAGTGGGCCACTACGTGGTCACATAACAGCACTTTCAGCTTGAAAAAATTACCAATTAATGGTACACACAGTGCCTCAAAGATCCAGACAACACTATTTCAGCATATCTTGTGCACATTTGTGCTTTGGACAGGGGAAAGGAATGTGACATATAATAAGGGGAAAGGGGACAATCTGCCAAATTGTCAAAATATGCTAACTATCAATCTAAATTGCTTAAAAATGTGAAGTATCTAAACAACCATAATCTGTCTCCATGATTCATGGACCCCACCTCTAATAAAGCTACTTAGTCCAGGTTTCACTTTTATTATTACATAATTCTCTCACAAAAGTAATTCTGTGAGCAGTTTGTTCCAACTAGATGATGTATACTTTGCTCCCAAAGTAGTTTCCCATAAGCCACCAGCCTTCTGATCTGGTCTCATAAACATGTTTCATTTAGTCATAGCATGCAAGTGAAAAGTGGGTTATGCAACCATAAACAACCTCAGGCCCTCCCGGGATCTGATGCACTGTGTGAGACACTAGACTGAAGCCACAATCAGGTCAAAGAGCTCGACCCAGGAGTGACTTACGGCCTACACACTGATGTACACACTCACAAACATATAAAAGCTTTCTCTCTTAGAATTTACAACTTCTGTCAGTACTAGTAAGTTGCTTTATCAATCTGTACCATTAGTGTGTTCTACATTGTTTTTCATTTTGGAGCTTATGTGTCCCAGTTTGACCTAAACCAGAGAAGGAGAGGGGTGGCGGAGGAGAGGCAGAGATCCCCCGGGACCACAGGAGTACTACCTCACACCTGGCAGCATCTGTTACCATAGCAACACTTTCTCCCCATCGCAAATTAGAGATTGAAACATGCTTCTGTCAAGCCCTCTGACAAATCTGTCCACACACACACACGAACAATAAGATGGCAGACCTACAGCACACATCGATATCACACAGCCTTCAAAAGTCAAGTGTGTAAACCTACATTTCTATTTTACATTTACATATTAAGGAAGTGTGCTCCCAAGTGATTCACAAACAGAGGAAGCTTGAATTCATATTTACTTCAGTAACCCAAGCAGTCAGTCATGAGTACAACTTCACTCGGCATGTATAAATACAATAAGGAGTGGGAGACTTTTAAAATAGCACTTTTATTTCTGTATTTCCATCTCAGCCTCAACAAACAAACAATGCTTCTAGAGGAAACGGGAAGGAAAGAACTCAGTCCCTTCTTCCATTATCCTCCCCTTCCCCTCCTCTTCTCAGCCTTACTCTGGCTCATCTTTGCTTTCATGTTTTAATTATTTCATCTTGACTAGCTATTGTTCCATCATCCTCTTGGCCTCCATACTAGAGCCTCCTCAGTGGAGTTACAGTACTTGACCTGAAGCAACCACTCCTTTTCCCCCCTCCCTTCTCTTTCTAACATTATCTATCTTGGTATTATAGCCCACCATGTTCCACTTTTCATGTCCTCCTCTCTTCATTCTCCCAACTGTCCCTCCCCACAATACACAAACACATATATTTGTGAGCTCCTGAACATCCTCTCCTCCTCTTCCTCCTCCACTCTGTATTACAGCGGCACCATGATGCTTTAATTAGCGATTGTGGGATTTTGTCTCTTGGCATCTTCTACTCTCCTACTCTGCATTCAAACGCTTTGCTCTGATAAACCACCAAGCAGCTTGAAATGACACCAGCCACAGTACCAATAATAGGGAAGTGTGTTGAAGGAACTGGACCAGATCAGTGCTGAGAAACATTATAATGAATAGCTTGAAGGCTTTATACTGTAGCTGTTCTTAGTACCAGCATGAAATTATCAAGGCCCCGCATCTAAAATAACATTACAGTGTTGACAAAACTATTTTCCCTTACAGTCCATTTAGTAGCTGTTCTGAAAAGCTTTCAACATATGCATCCCTGCTGATCAGCAGATCCAGTTTGCTTGATTGTCCGACATTACTTTTACTGTACTGTAAAACAAATACATTTCAAACTTAGATTTCAGATACTGTAATGAAAATATAATGCAATATATAGTAAAAGTCTTCAGATACAGCCAAGAGCATCACATTTATTTTTGAAAATAAGAATTTATACAGGATTTAAACACTCAAATATTTGATTTTGCACTGTGCACATAAATAGATTTCCGTCTGCATGCCGTGTTGATACACCTGACTTTCTGCACAGCATCTTAACGGCAATCAACTGTGCATCTTTAAGGTCTGCGTGTGTGAAGCAGCTGTGAGAATAACAGCAGAAAAACTAGAGCAGCTCTGCATGTGACCACAGAATTAAATTTAGTTTTAGTTTATCAGACAATGCAAATTAGTGATAACTCATGTCCAAGAATAAAACAAGCTTAACCAAGGTTATAGGTCTGTTACCATTTAGAAGATACAAGGTAAAATCCCAATTTCTTATGCCACAGTTCTCCTGTGAACCAAACATTTGAGAAAATGTGTGGGAGATTTTTCCCTGCTAGTTCATAGTCTATATTTCAGGCTGCTCCAAAGGGCTGGTTTGCAATATTTCCTTTAACTCCCTCACTCAAATTAACATCAGAACATTCTTAAATACTCCCAAACAACTGTCTAATTAGCTTTTCCAGCTAAAGTTGTTCAGTTGTTGCCTGTGTCACCGTAGTTTAGTGCAGCTGAGACTCTCGCCAGCTGAAACAGCACATGTGAACAATAATGCTCAGAAAAACATATTCACTGTCTTATTGTCACTTTTTTCAGACACGGTATCTAAACAAAAAAAGGGTTTTTTTGGGCCAAGGTATATCATGTGATGAATGTGGAAGTTACAGCGACACAGTCTGGCCACCACACTTAACCTGTCACACTGCTCAGTACTGTCCCTTGGGGCTTTGTCCAGAGCCAGCAGACGTCTGCAGTGTGTAAGCTTCATCAAAATCTCTGGTGGCCCGTACAAGAAAATATGGGCCACCAACTCCTGCCAAATCTAAATTTCTGGTAGCCCGTACAAAAACTAGTGGCCCGTACTTCGCGTTGTTTACATAAAATTAAAAAATAAATATAACTTCTCAGGAAGTCAATTTCTTTTAATGAGCTCTTCTCTTACAACCTGCTTACCATTAGAATCAAAAGAATCAGTCTCTCATTACAAAAAAAAAAAAATCAGTCTCTATTCATCTTTACAATCACAACTTAGTTGAACTAGATGTCCATCTACATCAACATCTTCAAATTGTGCCAGTCTCTTGAGCCCAGCAACGACATCTTCCTCAGTCATTTCTGGGTCGAAATCATCCAGAAACCCCTCATCAACATCATCCTCCATGCCTTCCTCTTGCCATTGAACTTCCTCCTCCTCATCAATATCTTCCTTAGCAGCTGCCTGCTGCTGGTCTTCTGCTTCCTGCTGCTGGTCCTCTGCTTCCTGCTGCTGGTCCTCTGCTTCCTGCTGCTGGTCCTCTGCTTCCTGCTGCTGGTCCTCTGCTTCCTGCTGCTGGTCCTCTGCTTCCTGCTGCTGGTCTTCTGCTTCCTGCTGCTGGTCTTCTGCTTCCTGCTGCTGGTCTTCTGCTTCCTGCTGCTGGTCTTCTGCTTCCTGCTGCTGGTCTTCTGCTTCCTGCTGCTGGTCTTCTGCTTCCTGCTGCTGGTCTTCTGCTTCCTGCTGCTGGTCTTCTGCTTCCTGCTGCTGGTCCTCTGCTTCCTGCTGCAGGTCCTCTGCTTCCTGCTGCTGGTCCTCTGCTTCCTGCTGCTGGTCCTCTGCTTCCTGCTGCTGGTCCTCTGCTTCCTGCTGCTGGTCCTCTGCTTCCTGCTGCTGGTCCTCTGCTTCCTGCTGCTGGTCTTCTGCTTCCTGCTGCTGGTCTTCTGCTTCCTGCTGCTGGTCCTCTGCTTCCTGCTGCTGGTCCTCTGCTTCCTGCTGCTGGTCCTCTGCTTCCTGCTGCTGGTCTTCTGCTTCCTGCTGCTGGTCTTCTGCTTCCTGCTGCTGGTCCTCTGCTTCCTGCTGCTGGTCTTCTGCTTCCTGCTGCTGGTCTTCTGCTTCCTGCTGCTGGTCTTCTGCTTCCTGCTGCTGGTCTTCTGCTTCCTGAGTCACAGTTGCACTGGGCTGACTGTGGACCACCAGCCTACGCCTTTTTCTCAGTCTCTCCATCAGAGCTGGTCTCCTGGGTGCTTTGGCACCACTCAGCCAGCTGTCTATAGCTTGATCTGGGTCAAACTCTCTGACTGAGGATGTACACAAGGAAAGTCGCTAGAAGTTGCTAAATGATGTCATCGCCTAATCTGCATATTTCCCAGTTTGCATGTAATTGTAATCAACGTTGTAGGAGAGAGGAACAATGGTGTGTAAGAGACCAAAAAGTGAGTATAAAACACCCAAAATATGTTTTTGTACTAGAGGCTAAATGCTGTGGTTTATTTTAGTATGACAGAGAAGAAACATTTTCATTTATATCCCGCTCCGTAAGTCTGGATGGGATCTGTAGTGACTGCGCATGCGCAATTCATCTGCCGTCTGGCCGCGGAGTGATGTGTCCTCTAATCAGACAATGGGACTGCTGTGGGGTTACTGGACTGACAGCCTGTGCTTTGGGAGGGGGAGAAGCTCACAGCAGCACCTGCTGCTCGTTGAAAACAGTGACTGTAGAATGATCCGAGTTTTCCTATCAGAGTCTCCAAAACGGCAGAAAAAGTCGCTAGATTTGTCGCTAGTCGCTTTTGACAAAAAAAGTCGCTAGGAGCTTTGGAAAGTCGCCAAGTTGGCAACACTGCCTGCACAGAACAAAGCGAAAGGTTAGAAATCTTTCAGTTTATTTATAAAATGCTTGTCGCCTGGCCGGGCGATGAGAAATGTATAAATTGTATCTGTTTATCGCCCGGGCATCATTCTGGTCGCTTCGGGTGACTTGGCGACCGCGAACCTTACACACTGAGTGGCAGCATCCAGAAGCTGACCAATCACAACAGGGTGGGTTCAGCAGTAGCAGTGACATAAGGAGACTAAATGTGCTAAAACACCGTGAAAAGAGGGGCTGTATAAGAGACCTGTGTAGGACACACACCAATGACAAATTAAAGGAAAATCTAACTTCAAGGCACTACAGTGAGCACATCATGGGCAGAGCATGTGTTCTGCAGTCGGGTGCATTTTGCTTTCAAGTTTTGGGTCCACTTGTCTAGTTTAGACAGAAGGATCAATCCAAATCAACAGTTGTTTTGGGTGATGATAACCTTTAATAAAACATTTCTATCCTAATGGGATAGGGTACTTCCAGGATGACCCCCATGCATGGGGCACAAGAGGCCACTAAATGCTTTGATGAGTATAAAACTGATGTGAATTATATACCTCACAGTCACAAAGTATTACAAGCATAGCTAATCAATGCCTCAGACATCTAAAATGTACTAGTTTGAAGCAACATTGGGATCTATGCCATCTACCCAGGCTGCACGTTAACCCACAAACACGTTAGTCTGCATATCAACCAGTCAGTCATTTAGCGTGCCAAGCAGCCAGGAAACCCTACCCAGTGGCCCGTAATAATACAGACTGATGGGCCTCATTGCACACAGCAGCACCACCTCTAACTTGTCATGGATCACTGAAAGGAATAATTACACTTAATTATATCTCTTTTCTTGCCTGCTTGCTGTCCTTTTCCTACCGTGGAATCCTATTGTGACAATAGTTCATCCAGGAGCTGTGTCTTTGGTTACAGCGAAGGCAAACTTCATTTTCTTTCTTCATCTCCTCTCCTTTATCATGTTCTTCTTACAAAGCAGCCATGTCTCCAAGTCCTTATTTAATCAGCAATGAAGAGAGAAGTGACAGAATTTGGCACCGAAAATACCCACTTGCACATCAACTGGCAGTGGAAATTGGAGACTGACAACAAATTAGAACACAGCTGACTGTCTCACTGTTTGGCTCATCTAGTGCTGGCCAGATGCAGTGCAGTGCTGGCTGCTTTATCGAGGATTTGAACTTTTTGATAAGTCAGCCAGAGAGTGCCTGTCCCGCTCAGCAGCTCAGTGTGTGTATTAATAGCAGTTGTGTCAGATCCAGAGCAGACCAGACATCTGCCAGCTCGACCTGGACTGTGCTTCAGGAAGTGAACAGGAATGGAGGAGATGACAAAGGAATACAGAAGAGGACGTGCCAAACATCTCATCGCAAGGATGAAAAGCCATACGCATGTAGAGCCTGGAAGTCTACTGTGTGACGCATCACCCATCCACTCTGCTTCCATCTGATGACACACTGACCAGGCTGTAAACGCTGGGCTGAATACTGGCCTGGGCAATTACTGGATATGATATTCAGGTATTTTAACAAAAACATCATAAAATAAATCGCTCATTACTAATAACTGGTATCTTTATCTGTCCTCACATATCAGTTGACTCCTACTTCAGACATTTTCACTGATAGCAATTGATAACAATAGTGCATCATGATATTCCCACTTAGACAGGTTTGTAGTCGACCTTAATTCAGAGTTTGTCTTTTAGAAATCAAAAAACAACACTGATCTTTGTCAAATCTGGCTGTATATAGTCTACTTTAGTAAATGAAAAACAAGCAGCAGTAAATGGGCACAATAAGTATTCTTTAAAAACACAGCAGCCATAGAAAAGTGCTTTCGAGAATAATCCAGAGCAGCATTGTTTTTCATATATTGATTGAAACCAAAAACAAGTGAAATCAAGCTTCCGTATTCTTGCAAAAGATTCTATGACAACATTATATTATTTCACTGATCAAAACGTAGCGGGTTCCTACAAATACTGGAGTTAATTCGTCCACAAACAGATTAATCTCATCCAACTGATGGACAGAAAATTAACCACACCTATTTTGATAGTTCATTAGGTCACTTTTCAAGCAGAAATTACACATTCTTGAATTGAAATCATGATTTTTTTTTCAAAATATCTTGCATTATAATAAATGCAGGCACGTAGGAAACTTTGATCTGTTATTTTAACAGTTTTTTCCGATGGAGCAGAGACCTACCAAAAAATAATGAGGCTAAAAATACTTTTCAGATTAATCAGCATAAAAATAATAGTTCGCTGAGGCTCCATGTCATACTCATACATAGGGCCAGACATATGACCCATATTCACATTAAATCACAGAGATGAAGAGCAGTAACATTTGGATTTAAAACTGCTTAAACAGCATTCCTGAAGTCAAGCTAACCTTATCCTAACAATTGTTTGCTAGTAATGCTGGCTACAGTCCAAACAGAACAATGCAAAGACTCTCCCTATCACCATCATCAACCTGCTATTTCAGATACCTCCTTCACAGCATAAAAGCCGCAGCTATACTCCTGTGTTAATTATTAGGAAGTGCACTTTAAGTTCGAAGGACTCGTGTTGCGAGAAGGCTGAGCAGAACCAAAGCATGTCGTGAGGGCATCAGCAGCTGCGGCATAAGTCTGACTGCAGACAACAAGTTCATCTCTCGTACACTGCTCTATTCCTTTCAAAATCACTGTCGTCTGGCTCTACAATAAAAGAAGGAAAAACAACAGCAAGTGCACAGCAGTCACAATCCTGTCGAGCAGAGACCCAAAGGGTGTCAATCCCACCTACGAAGTCACATCTTAATTTTCAGCTCAAGTCCAGAAACTAATTGGCACTCTCCCACCCTCAGAGTGATGAGACCCCGCTGTGCCGTCTGCGCCAGGGAACCACACAGGCCTCGACGAAAGTGAGCTACTGACAAGTAGTTCCCCAACTGTCAGCTTACTTTTCTTGACAAAATATGGCGGACTTCTACGTACCCTAAGGGGCTACTGTAGCAACTACATCACAGCTGGTGTGTCAAAGTACCTGGGTACTACAAACAACTCCACAGACCTCGAGTTTTTATTAAAATGTTAATCAGTGAATGGTGAGTGAAAGACACAGATGCTGTGAGGGGTAAACTATTTGGCATTGGCTGATAAATTGATGCTTATGAGGGTTCAATACAAAGCTACGGCTGACTGGAATGTGATGATGGCACTAGCTGAAAATTTAGGGGACTACTCAAATTGCTACTCTTTATGATGTGGGGGCATAAATGTCTGCACCAAATTTTATACAAATCCATCCAACAGGTGCTGAGACAATTCGTCCAAAACCACAAACGTGATTCTAATCGGTACTACTGATTGGAAAGTCAGAGGATCATCAAATTTAGGAGGATCATCTCCAATAATTACAATCATGACAGGAGAGTCAATAGTAAGAAAGAAATGACTGGTCCTCCAAGTAAAACTGAAGCATTTCACTCGTTAGCAATGTGGACTTAGGGTTAGGGTCATCCTGAAATTCAGTCTGGCAGTGGAACCTTTGACTCAGACCATGTCCTCATGTCTTCAGATTGAGTGCAGTGCACAACCTGTGCCACCTGTCACCCCATCCATTCACATGTCTCTCTCGCTCTCTCTCTCAGGAGCCCAGCTAGCTTTGACTAATCCCTGCCATAACTGACTGACAGCTGACCATTTGCTCTCCTAGCCACCATGCCTAAGTAGGCCTCTATCCTTCCTTGGCTTTGTAAATCCCTCTGTCACACACGCGTGTGCACGCACACACACACAGTAATACAGATGCAGATCAAGTTACCCACTGTCTTACACTGCAATCTCTTAAATTAATGCAAGAGGTGCAAGGGGCCCTTGGGCATAGCTGCTCTACAAGTTCAAGAATCTGAGACTACAGCAAGAAGTTCAGATCCACAATTTACTGTGTACAGGAAGAGCAATTTTCACATGTAGCGTGCTCCTGATGCTCTAGGGAATTTTCTGTTGCAGCAGATATGAAGAACTAGACCAGACCTGCCAACTTGTGGTTTCATTAGAAATACAGGTATTAATGGAAATTGAAGATGAAGCATGCCTTCTGACTTCATTCACATGCAGCCCTCCTCCACAGCCTTCTTTCCCCCATGGCATTCAGCTTCAGTGTCATCTAGAGTTTAAATGGAACACACAGTTTTGCAGCCAATTACCACAGTAGTGTGAGTATAAGAGTGTATTTGTCAGCAAACTGCTTTTAAAAAAGGTCTTTGGTCTTATATTAGAGGACTGTACAGCTACATCTTGAAATCTTAAGATATTGTTTATGGATGAAGAGTACAACAGTCTTCTACAAACAATTACAGGTTGCTTGCATTCTTATGTTGCTTTCATAAAAAGGATTACTCAGCATGGTTTTCTCAGAGTCAATACCGATATCAGCTATTACTAATCACAGTCCACTAATCTACTACTAATCACAGGCCGGTAACTGATAATGAAATATAAATTTGAAGTAAAAAAATGTTTTTAAAAAATCACTAAAATGGATTTGCTTATTTATGTTTTGCAATTGTTTAATTAAAAAAAAAAGTATTTTTACCATTTATCCTTCAATAGTGATGGGGTAATATTCGAGACCAATCAGATAGTGGCATAGGTAAGGCACTGATAGGAGCAGCTGCATCAGAGCCAAAGCAATGCAGTTTTAAATATATTTTTTAGGGATTCTTTGAAAAACAGAACAGCAATAATCTGAAATATGCTGGATCCATCAATCAGGCAGGCAGATAATTTGCTGACCCCAAATGCAGACTACACAATATCAACACGGTAACAGCCCAATCTAAAACACAACTGATTATTTTATCAAGTATGGTGTATCATAGTGAACAACAACCAATGCTGCATCTTGGATGCCTCACAATTGCCCCTGCCAGTCAGTTTTTATTTTTTTACCTTCTCTTGCATTTTCTGACAGCTTCCAAAGCATGACTAACAATGATCAATAGCAGCACAGACCTCCCACGGCATGGTATGACAGTATCCTCCAGACTGCTTCAGACATTACTGTTTCTTACATTCTTACTGATGAAAGTTGGTCCACAAAACATCCTTCCCAATGGCATCACTCAGGTATCAAAAGATGGCGAGCTATGACTGGCAAGTAGGGATGGGAATTTCACCTAATTTCTAGGGCTGGCCCGAATAGTGGTTTCTGGCCGCCGAATATTCGGGCCCTATTAAAGACGAATATCCGGATATTCGTTCCGCCCCGCCATGTCCAACCGGGGGGGGTGTCCAATATTCGGATCCGTTCGTGTGGTTCGTGCGGCGGCGCGGCAGCGGCAGCGGAGACGGCCCGAATAGTCGGATCCGTTCGTCTGGTCTCCCGGGTCCACATTTTGCCCTGGTTTAGTCTTTGGCTAAACTGAAGAATTCAGAAAACACCGGATTTCAGCATCTTGTCTTGTGTTTATGCAACGAAGTAAAGCGTGACTCCAGAGTCGGCAGCCACGCGGCCATTCGGGTGGTGTTTACAAACATGAATGGAGGAGCCGAAATGAGGCGAAGAACACGGCAGAATGAGCCGAAATGGGCCGAAGTCGATTAGTCGCAAATAAAATTTGCGACTAATCGACTAGTCTATAAAGCCAGAAAACGTGCAAGTTAGCGGCCGGGGGTGGCGGGGGCCGGCGAACCCGGCGACAGGCTCTGTGGTCGGGCAAAGTGGGGCAGACGGGGCGTCTCGGTCTCACCACCGAGAGCCACACGGGCAGTATTTTGACGCAGCAGATGACAACAAGGTCACCTGTGTAAACTCGCTGACCCCCAATTTCCACATAACCCCCAATTTCATAAAATAGACCTGAAGCGAACCTCCAGCGCCGTGGCGCACACCGGTGCTTCAGGGACGCGGTGCTGGTGCTCTGCAGCGCGTGCAGTGGAAATTGTCTGATAGAAGAGAATGGGTTCTAAGTGCTGCACAGTACGATTCAAGAGCGCGGCACGGCGCTTTCGCGTTATGTGGGAGCGTAATCTTCCCACTTTACCTTTCCAAACTTTCTTCCCCAAACTGTGTGGCCCCGCCCCCTGCTACGTGTGCGTGTGAGGGGAGGGGAGGAGAAGCAATTCTCTCCCTGGCTGCTCAGCCTGTTTACAAAAAAGTCGAGGCAGAGGCACGAAGAACAAGGTGCATGATGCTTAATGCAGCGTTTAACCGACTAGTAAAATACTAAACGTTTAATAATGAGTAGGCGGTTAAACAATTAAACGACTAGTCGTGCACATCCCTACTGGCAAGGTATTCACATGTAGTCATTTCATGTCATCACAAAATCTGTGATTCTGGAATTGCCTAAACTGAGACAGTGGCCATTAGGCATGCAGCGATTTTTGAAAAACATGATTTAAATCGATTTTTTTTTATGATTCCAATCGATATAATTAAACCATTAATCGCGATGTGGCCTCCACGCCAGCAGAGGGCGCACTCGAACTAAACTACGTTCTCTATATGTGGCGCCGCTCCAGCTACAACAGGAATGCGGAGAGCTCAGCATACCTATGCAGAGCCAGCAAAGCGTCAGTCATGGCGGGTGTCGACCTCGAAAGCGAGCTTAAAATTGCGGAGGCACTGAGCAATTTCAAGTCCAAGGTATGAAAACATTTTGGCTTCCCAAAGACAGTAAATGAAAAAGGGGAAAAGATAATAGATACGACAAACACAATTTGCAAACTATGCAGGAAGTTGGTTCCCTACAAAAAAAATACAAGCAACATGTCGCAGCATATCGACAGGCATCATAAAGAAGCAACTCATCCAGGTACAGCAAAAGATAAATGTTTAGTCAAAGGGCAGTCCATCCTGCCATACGGACGTCCCCTCGACCCTGCAGGCGCAAGGGCCAAAAAGATTACCAGGTCTATTGCTGTATTCATGGCTAAAGACATGAGGCAGTTCTCAGTTGTTGAAAATGACGGGTTTAAGCAAATGGTAAAAATACTGGAGCCTCTATACAATATCCCGGGCCGTACATACTTTGCAGAGAAAGTAGTGCCAGCGCTTTACATGGAAACAAAAGAGAAGGTGAAGATGCTATTGAAAGAATTGGATACCACATCGATTACAACAGACGGCTGGACATCGAGAGCGACCCAGAGTTATATCACTATCACAGCCCATGGTATTAATAGCGACTGGGAGATGGTAAACTGTGTACTTCAAACTCGCACTATGTTCGAGTCGCATACTGAGCACAATATAGCTGAAGTTCTAACCGCAGCTGTGAATGAATGGGATCTAAAGAGGGCTAATCACGACATTGCCATTGTTACTGGCAATGCGAGGAACATGGACGTTGCCGTGAAAGAGGCTGGCGGCTTCGCTCCTCATATCAAGTGTTTTGCCCACACTTTAAACTTGGCTTCTCAAGCGGGGTTGAAAGTGAATGCTGTGAGCCGCTTACTGGGTCGGGTACGGCATGTTGCAGCCTTCTTTCATCGGAGCACTCATGCATGCGGCGTGTTTAAAGCCAAACAGAAAGCGCTGGGGCTTGCTGGCAACAAGCTCATCGTCGATGTCACAACGCGATAGAACAGCAGTCTGGATATGCTTGAAAGATACCGAGAACAGCAACCAGCTATTGCTTCAACCCTCCTCATCGAGTCAGTCCGAAAAATGCTGGTGATCTGGATACTTTGAGTGCCTCAGACATACGAGATGCCTATGACATTGTGAAGCTGCTGAAACCTCTTAAAACAGCCACCACTGTGATGTGTGATGAAAAGAGCCCAACGGTGTCTCTCATTGAGCTCTTAAAGGATATTATTGAAAAGAGCATGTCACCCAGTGAAGGAGACTCATCCACAGTGGCCAGCATTAAGAGAGCCATCCTCAGCAACCTTTCCAGCAGATACAGCAATGAGCATCACTACCTGCTGGAGTACAGTGCATTAGACCCCAGATTCCGCACCCTACCTCATCTAGAGGAAGCAGAGCGCCAGGACGTGTACCGCAGGCTGAAGGAGAAAGCTATGCAGTTTTACAACCAGGTATTAACTCAACAATTTATTTATTTATAATACTGAAAATTGAAATAATGTTTAATTGCTTATTAAAATCTACAGTTATTTTCTTCCTTGGTTGTTGAATTAGTGGCTTGGTGGTTTATGGCCTTAGTCTTTACCTTTTCAACTGCAGGGGATATCGTGAGTGCGCAGAGATCTCAGCTATTGCCTGAGAATGTAGATGTGCTGGTATTCCTTAAAAAGAACATGTAAAAAAGAAAGAAAAGGGAGAACAGGGGGGCAAGGGGGCTAACTTGGCAAAGGCCTATTGTAAAAAAAAAAAAAGAAAGAAAAAAAACAGGATTTGAGAGTTGATAAAACAGTTTCCACTTTTCAGTCATTTGCTGTGCAGGTAAGAAAAGAGGATAAGAAAAAACAGTATTGTTTAAAAAAAAAGAAGAAGAGAACTGATACAATTTTTTTGTCATTCGCTGCTAGGTCTAATTTGTATTGTAAAGAGCATAAGAGAAAACACTACAGTATTGTTAAAAAGAGAAATAATAATAATAAAAAAATCAGTCATCTGCCTGTAAATTAATTTTGTGTTGTACATGATTCGAATCATGATTTGAATCGTATCGCGAACCCTGAATCGTGATTCGAATTGTATTGTGAGTTGAGTAAATCGTGGCATGCCGAGTGGCCATATATTCAGACAAAAATATTGTGTAATATGAGTTAGACATTAATTTTGTTAAGTTAGCGAATGCTCTCAAGGCCATTCATAGGGAATCTTTCAGAGTCAGTTGGCACGTAAATTGGTTTGTTGGACCAGTTTAACCTGCAGGAGTTTCTGAACATTCTTGGAACAGGAAATATGCCACTGGAAACCATTTCATAGCATCTCCAGCGCTCGATTTAAGGCCGAGAGGTCCGGTCGCCCAAATGACATTATTTGGGCCACCAACATACGTCAATTTAGACATTTTTAGGAGCCAAAATCAACTTTTAGTGGCCAAAAAAATTAATCCTACTTTTTTTTTCTTTTTTTTTTTTTTTTTGGGGGGGGGGGGGGGGGGGAATCCAGTTCCTCCTCCACGTCAACTTGTTAGCTGGAGCCGCCGAGCTATCACTGGTCGCTGGGCAAAGTGTGCCTTAAAACCCCCCACGGCCGTGAAAAGTCACCCACGAATGAGCAGCGCATTGTCCGGAGCTCCTAGCGGGCGACTGGGACGTTGACAGCCGGAACCGGTGCGGTTTGTCCCGGGCAGATGAGCGGCGAGGAGCGGCAGGTGTTAGCCGAGCAGCTAGCGGGGGATAGCTAGCCAGCTGGGGAGTCAGAGCAGTGTGTGACCGGGTAGAGCAGCCAGCGGACCCGCCGAGTTAAAAATGACAGCTCCGGTGGCTTGGTGCTTTCCGTTCGCGGTGCTCAGGCTCAGTTGGTGCTGTCCTCCGGATGCCGCCACCACATTCTGGGCTGGTTCTGGATCCGACGGAGTCTCGCGATGTTAACGACATTAACATCAGCGACAATAAAGTGTTCAAATTTGAAATTAAATAGGCAGAAATCCGTGGATCTGCGGAAAATTGCCATCCCTGAAACTTGGATTTGGAGGTCAGTAGCCCAAATCAAAATATTTGGGCCCCTAACCAGTGTGTTTTTTGTCATTTTTGGTCGCCAAAATCGGTTTTTAGTCGCAAATGGCAAACTGGCGACCGTCTAAATCGAGCGCTGATCTCTTCACATCTTTTCTGCAGAAATGAGGCAGGGAGAAAATCTGTCAAACAGCCAAGAATTATAGTTGTCACATGTGATGAATTCAAAACATTTGAAACAAACTGTCAGAGAAAACAAGTTCTTTAACAGTAGCAGCAATCGACAGACAAATGCAGGTATTATGTATATCCATGTACAAAAAAAGACTTCAAACTTAGGAAAACATTCCCAACAGGACGAGTGCAGAAGGATTTTTCTGTCATTAAAAAGATGTTTTCTTACTATAATTAATAGAATATTAATAGTCTGTGCTAGATCCAATACAGTACTTTAGACTGGAACGTTACCTTTTACCCTAAACAAATTTACACACAACTTCCATTTTGTGCTCTGAAGGCATTCCCACTACTGCAAATACAGTGCCTTGTGAAAGTATTCGGCCCCCTTGAACTTTTCAACCTTTCGCCACATTTCAGGCTTCAAACATAAAGATATAACATTTTAATTTTTTGTCAAGAATCAACAACAATTGGGACACAATCGTGAAGTGGAATGAAATTTATTGGATATTTTAAACTTTTTTAACAAATAAAAACCTGAAAAGTGGGGCGTCCAATATTATTCGGCCCCCTTGCATTAATACTTTGTAGCGCCACCTTTTGCTGCAATTACAGTTGCAAGTCGCTTGGGGTATGTCTCTATCAGTTTTGCACATCGAGAGACTAAAATTCTTGCCCATTCTTCCTTGCAAAACAGCTCGAGCTCAGTGAGGTTGGATGGAGAGCGTTTGTGAACAGCAGTCTTCAGCTCTGCCCACAGATTCTCGATTGGATTCAGGTCTGGACTTTGACTTGGCCATTCTAACACCTGGATACGTTTATTTGTGAACCATTCCATTGTAGATTTGGCTTTATGTTTTGGATCATTGTCCTGTTGGAAGATAAATCTCCATCCCAGTCTCAGGTCTTTTGCAGACTCCAACAGGTTTTCTTCCAGAATGCTCCTGTATTTGGCTCCATTCATCTTCCCATCAATTTTAACCATCTTCCCTGTCCCTGCTGAAGAAAAGCAGGACCAAACCATGAGGCTGCCACCACCATGTTTGACAGTGGGGATGGTGTGTTCAGTGTGATGAGCTGTGTTGCTTTTACGCCAAACATATCGTTTTGCATTGTGGCCATAAAGTTTGATTTTGGTTTCATCTGACCAGAGCACCTTCTTCCACATGTTTGGTGTGTCTCCCAGGTGGCTTGTGGCAAACTTCAAACCAGACTTTTTATGGATATCTTTGAGAAATGGCTTTCTTCTTGCCACTCTTCCATAAAGGCCAGATTTGTGCAGTGTACGACTGATTGTTGTCCTATGGACAGACTCTCCCACCTCAGCTGTAGATCTCTGCAGTTCATCCAGAGTGATCATGGGCCTCTTGGCTGCATCTCTGATCAGTCTTCTCCTTGTTCCAGGTGAAAGTTTAGAGGGACGGCCGGGTCTTGGTAGATTTGCAGTGGTCTGATACTCCTTCCATTTCAATATGATTGCTTGCACAGTGCTCCTTGAGATGTTTAAAGCCTGGGAAATCTTTTTGTATCTAAATCCAGCTTTAAACTTTTCCACAACAGTATCTCGGACCTGCCTGGTGTGTTCCTTGGTCTTCATGATGCTCTCTGCACTTTAAACAGAACCCTGAGACTATCACAGAGCAGGTGCATTTATACGGAGACTTGATTACACACAGGTGGATTCTGTTTATCATCATCAGTCATTTAGGACAACATTGGATCATTCAGAGATCCTCACTCAACTTCTGGAGTGAGTTTGCTGCACTGAAAGTAAAGGGGCCGAATAATATTGCACACCCCACTTTTCAGTTTTTTATTTGTTAAAAAAGTATAAAATATCCAATAAATTTCATTCCACTTCATGACTGTGTCCCAATTGTTGTTGATTCTTGACAAAAAATTTAAATTTTATATCTTTATGTTTGAAGCCTGAAATGTGGCGAAAGGTTGAAAAGTTCAAGGGGGCCGAATACTTTCACAAGGCACTGTACATTATACCACACCAATTATCACAATCCTGTGAGCCAAGATGTCAAAAAAACATTTTGCTTCTTTTTTTTTGAGGAACAGCGTTACCCAACAACACAAATGTTTTTTCAGCTTTATACTCCATTCCTTATCAACACTTTTATCGTTAAGACATCTTTGGTATGGAAGGTATTAGAAAAGTTAAGCATGATGACAATTTGTACAATTAGTCGACTGCAGACCTGCTTAGGCTCCATTAAGGGGGAGATGCAGAACTAGTAAGGGGAACTGTACGGCAGGGTCAGAAAGTAAGACTTAACAGTAGAAGTGGCATGGAAAAAAAGGTACCAAAAAATATTTAGGCTTGCTTTATGTTTTAACTGAAGGAATGCTGCCCATTGCTCACAGCAGATCTTACGTCTGTCTGCAGACCTTTTTTTCCAGTGTAACAGATGCTTGAGGGATGATGAAGTGGCATGCTTCATGTAAATGACAAATACAGCAACTTTTCCAGCTCATTCAATCATAAAATGCTTTCTTGCAATATAGTATTTTGAATTTCCAGAGTTTCTGCTCAGGTTTTTACTCTACACCAATTGAAAACGTTAAAAACTGTGTGACAACACACTTGGTGTCAGGGTTTCTGTACGCACTTGAAAAGACCATTGTCTGAACAAATAGCCATTTATGATGTTATTAGTCACACTTTCTCAACAATTACTAGTAGAAGTGTCTGCTGGGAGAGACGCCTTTTGATTAAGGTCTGATTATAGAGTGGCCACACTTCAGAGGCGACAGGGAAAAGTGCTGCTTTATTCTATGCAAGAAAAGAGGCATGAATAAAATGCAGCTCTATTTGAAAATTCATTGAGTCAAGATTTAGCAAGATAGCAGAAACACCAATTAATCCCAGAAGCCAAAGGGTTTCATTTGAATAATATGATGAGTTACTGTGTTACTGTTGCAGTGTCACACTGAAAAAATAAATACATAAGAACTGTGCACACACTGTGGTTTGGTCCAGCTACCTTTTGTCATCCTGCCTGAGGAACCTGTTCAACCACACTCATTTCCTACGACTCTTCAGTTGGGTTAAGATGCTGAGTTTCACAATACATACCATTTCCAAGTATCTCATTTCCAAGTGTCTTTGAAACTGTTAAAACTGTCATACTGCAGTATGTATATCACTGTGAGTACATGCATTAATCCATTCGGGTCCATCATTACGAAATGAATCAGGCACAGAGAAAATGCACCTCAGAAGAAGGGCAAAGCATCAGTGTGCTATTATTCATTTACTGTTTGTCTACAGTGTCAATCCAAATACCGTTTTCTGTGGATAGACCAAATCCAACCACAACAAGAGGAAATCTTCTGACTTATTTGCAAAATCAGCATCATCTCATCAGCTCCCTATTTTGGAATATGGTCTGCTTTTTGCACAGTGGTTACATTAATAAAGGCCAGGCCCCAGAGTTGACTTTAAGCACAGTGCTGCTGGAGAGAGTTCAAATTCATGACACACAATCCAGAGTGGAGAAATGACAGATATACTGGGACAGAAACCACCACAGAGGGAAAATATTAGTTTAATTTATGAAGCTAAACCAGAGTGTATTTATAGTGTTATACATCATTTCTTTTTAGGGTCCAAGCACTGAGTGATGTGAAGGCCTTCTGGTATCTGTAAGGATTGTCCAAATGGATAAAAGCACCCCATAGAGCAATGCTGTAAGTCAACATGAAGTAAGCCATTTTAAATCTAAATCTTTTTGCCATTTGCACCTCCTGTACTTGAAAAACTTCTCCTAAAGAATTAGAGCAACTTCAAACGTGGTCAGTGTCAGATATTTGTGGATGCAAAGTTGTCAAAATTGTGACTTTTTATTGAATGCTGCTGCCATCGTGCCTGGTGAACTTCAATGTTTTGGCAAAAAAAATTGAAGTTGTTGAAATGCAAAAATGCATTGTTGAATCTGTCACAAAGTTCACATGTAACAAAACATCATAGTTCAGTCCAGATCAATTGCAATATAGTGATTTGTTTTTAAAACCTATGCTGGAACCCTGCTTGGCAGTGTTCCTCCACTGGACAGTACATGCACACATAAAGTACACGAACACCAAAGTTGTTGAGTCATTATGTCTTATTTAGTCCTGTGTAATTATGACAGGATGTGATGCTTCTCCTGAGCTCACAAATATAATGATTAAAGGAGTAATCATATAAACTTACTTCTATCTATCCCTGGTAGCAAGACTAACAAACACTTTGTTTTCAGTGGAAAATGGTCTACATAATGAGGAAGGTGGTCTTTGGCCCAGTGGTGGGAACCAGATGAATGTGTTCTAATCAAAGCCAGCCAGTCTGTGTCAACACGGGACTGTATAATCGCCGCATCCTGCCTCTCTCTCATCCTCTCCTGGCCTAGTCCAAACAATAGCATGGATTAACTGTTCTTCCCATCTACTGGCAGCAGGCAACAGTAACCAGGACTGCAATTAAGAGCCCCTCTAGCTGCTCTCTGGAGACACAGTTCCAATGCCCTCTTGGTGCCATCACTAAAGCCCGCTAAACAGCTCTGCAGAGCACAGATACACAGCACAGGGCTCCAGACTGCGACTAAATGGTCGCATTTTGCGACCACAATTTGAGCGAGTGTGAGTAAATTTTTCATCTACTCGCGCATGTGCGACCAGTGAATTTCCCAATTTCTTTTTAAAATATTATTGAATATTTTTTGTTACTGACAAACGTCTGCTCCACACTTCAACCCAGTAGACAGTAATGCACAAATGAGCTGTTTGCCAACCAACATCAACTCCAAAATAAGAAGACAGGAGACAAACACCAAAGAAGAAGGTGGCGGTGGGCGGGCCAATGTGTGTTTGAGCGAGGGGTGAATGACGGTGAAGCTCCTCATGTTTCGCAAAGCCTTTATTTACGTTCAGCCTTATTTTGAACACAAATTCACCTTTCTGTCCTTCACTCCTTTCTTGTCCCCATTCCAGCTGCTTCTAAGTTTAGACACATCCTTTGCTAGACAGCAAAAGCGTGGAACCGTTTTCTGTCATCTTTACGTGAATTTTCGGACTTTTCGGCTGACTCTTCGTCATGTCAAGAAACCTCGTCTTAAAGAAACACTTCCTGTGTCGCTGGAATGGTTACAAAATAAAAGCCCGTAGCATTAAAAATATGCCTTCAAAATAAAAGCCTGGAGAGAACGGTTATTTTAACACTAGCAAAACAAACGCTTGCAAAAAGTGATGAATTGATCAGCAGACCTTTATAAGAGTAATTCACGTGATTTGGTATAAATACATAACGTGCACATGCATGACACATGCCTGTACTCAACACAAGGTCATTTTTATTACAGATTTCATCCTTCGGAAATAATACATCAACTGAGTAGCCTTGGTGGAGTACTGCGCTCTCTGAGTGTAGGGCTGCAACTAACGACGCGTCGACTAATCGTCTGAGCACGATAGGTCATCAAAAGCGGAAGTGAGCCCGCAATGCAACAGAAATCAGCGTCCGACCGGAGCGCGGAACACGGACGGACATCGGCGCTGCATCGTGCATATATTTTGTATGTACGATGCAGCGCGGATGTCCGCGTTTAGATACAGCTGTATAGTAAACGCTGACATCCGTGTTTAGGATAGGTCGCGGATGTCCGTGCTGTTTCGTGCATACATAATACATGCACGATGCAGTGCCGATGTCCGTCCGTGTTCCGCGCTCCGGTCGGGTGGTAATTTCTGTTGCATTGCGCGCTCACTTCCGATTTTGATGATGTATCGTGCTCAGACGATTAGTCGATGCGTCATTAGTTGCAGCCCTATCTGAGTGCTTTTCTTGTTATGTTGTGTCAACTGCTGCACTGTAAAAAGTGAATTGAAAACAGTTTCTGCATTTATTGTAAAAGTATTTATACAGTGAAAATGAGAGGAAATGTGAATATTTACTTTGCAAGTCAATTTTGGTGTGCGCCCCTAAATTTTCTGCTTGTACTCCTAAAATTTTAAGCTAGGGGTCACTGTGCTCCTAGGAAAAAATAGTTAGTCTGGAGCCCTGCAGCACCATAAATAGGATGATAGGAGTAGTCAAAGGCTACTTGTAGACAGAAAGGTTTTGTAAGTTAAGGGCTTTCCATCAGCTAAAGCGCATAAAGTGCACAAAATGTTTAACCTCTTAATACACTGCTCAAATAAATTAAAGGAACACTTTGAAAATACATCATATTTCAATACGGCGAAAAAAAAACAAACTGGATATTAGCATTGATATGGACTGGATAATGTGTTAGGAATGAAAAGTGCCACATTGTTTGATGGGAATGAAAATTATCAACCCCCCCAGGAGGGCTAAATTCAAGACATTCCAAAATCAAAGTGAAAAACTGATGTGGCAGGCTAGTCCATCTTGCTGAAATTCCTTGGCAGCAACTCACAATGGTATTCAGTAGTTTGTATGGCCTCCATGTGCTTGTATGCATGACTGACGATGCCGGGACAAGCTCTGAATGAGACAACAGATGGTGTCCTCTGGTATCTCCTCCCAGAACTGGACCAGGTTATCGCTGAGCTCCTGGACAGTCTGAGGAGCAACCTGATAGTGTCGGATGGAACAAAACATAATGTTCCAAAGGTGTTCTATTGGATTCAGGTCAGGTGAGCATCAGGGTCAGCTAATGGTATCAGTTCCTTCATCCTCCAGGAACTGCATGAGTTCTCTTGCCACATAAGACTGGACATTGTCGTGCACCAGAAGGAATCCAGGACCACTGCACCAATGTAGGGTCTGACAATGGGTCAAAGAATTTCATCCTGATACCTAAAGGCAGTCAGAATGCCATTGTCCAGTCTGTAGAGGTCTGTGCGTCCCTCCGTGGATATGCCTCCCCACACCATCACTGACCCACCACCAAACCGGTCATGCTGAACAATGTTACAGGCAGCATAACGTTCTCCACAGCTTCTCCAGACCCTTTCATGCCTGTCACATGCGCTCAGGGTGAACCTGCTCTCATCTGTGAAAAGCACAGGGCACCAGTGGTGGACTTGCAAATTCCTGTGTTCTATGGCAAATGCCAGTCGAGCTCCACGGTGCCAGTCAGCGAGCACAGCGGGCACTGGAGGACGCTGGGCCCTCAGACCACTCTCATTACATCTTTTTCTGATTGTTTGGTCAGAGACATTCACACCAGTGGTCTGCTGGAGGTCATTTTGTAGAGCTATTGCAGTGCTCATCCTGTTCCTCCTTGCACAAAGGAGCAGATACCTGTCCTGCTGATCGGTTGAGGACCTTTGACAGCCCTGTCAAGCTCTCCCAGACTAACTGCCTGTCTCCTGGAATCTACTCCATGCGCTTGAGAATGTGCTGGGCGACACAGCAAACCCTCTGGCAATGGCACGCATTGATGTGCCATCCTGGAGGAGTTGGACTGTCTGTAGAACCTCTGTAGGGTCCAGGTATCGCCTCATGCTACCAGAAGTGACTCTTACCCTAGCCAAATGCAAAACTAGTGAAAAACAGTCAGAAAACATTAGGAAGGAAAAAATGTCAGTGGCCTTCACCTGTAAACTCATTCCTGTTTTGGGGGTTGTCTCATTGTTACCCCTCTAGTGCATCTGTTGTTAATTTTATGAACACCAAAGCAGCTGAAACTGACTAAAAAGCCCCTCAGTTACTGACTTGACCAGATCAGTATCCCACATGTTTCACTGATTTGATGCAATACTTAGATTAAAAAGTTTTCCTTTAATTTTTTTTTAGCAGTGCAGAATCTTTAACCTGTCTCTGTGTATCAGTTGGTCTGTGGGGGTGAGACATAACCCTCTGTGATGAAACTAGTAATTGCTAGAGACTGCATTGCACCACCTCTGGTGAGATTTATACATAGAATGTGATTCTTAACCCTTTAAGCTTCAGTCAATTCCAGCCGTTTTCAGTACAAAAAAATCGCTAATATTCTATTTTTAAATAAAAAAAATTACGAAAAATACAGGGAATATTGGACGGGCATCGCGAGGTGCATTTCCTTGAAAATGACCGATTCAGGGATTTTATACCGACTTCAGGACATGTTTTGGATAAAATAGTTTACTGGCTTGTGTCATCTGGATGTAAAAGGTTGGATTATGGCCGTTTTTTGTGGAATATTTTTTTGTGTGTAATAATAAACCCGGAAATGTGAGTCGCGCTGTGTGCGTTGAAGCCGTGTATAGAGAACGGATGGATGAATATTTGTTTTTGTCGGACAAATGTGTTTTTCTCACCCGCTGTGGTAATCGCATCTGAAAGTGGTTTATACCGGCGGATTCATGAGAATCTAAGCTTTCCATCGGTGTATAGTGTTTGTATAATCGCGTTTGCAGCCGTCGGACATTCTTGAAATTCGTATGCAAATTAATAGATGTACCGCCGGCGGTACACTGAAGCTTAAGGGGTTAACATTGTAATACATATGGTCTATTCACTTTTATCTAAAGAAAAAACCTTATCCAAAATAGCCCAACTTTATTTTGCCTCCAAGTAAGCAGATAAACATGGTTCTACTCTGCATGGACAGCCACTAATAATCCTAAACTAAATCTTTCTGGGACCTGGGCTGCACATGTGCAAACAATAGGCACTTTCACCTGAGAACAATCACTTTCAGAGCTACAAACATACAAGGCTAATGGTTTTAACCAAAGCACCAAAAAGCCCCACAACAGCCACTGCAACACTTGACTAAACTACACTGTGATGCAGACAAAAAACATAGAACCAGAAAACAACCATCAACAGCTCCAAGTACTCTCCACCCCACAACTGGAGAGCAATGTGGTGGTATAACATGGTCGAAAGTAGTACCTATGCAATTACCATCAGTGGCACTAAGTGCATCTCACACAACAGCCACCTGGCAGAAAGCAGAGATTGCTAGGAGCACTAAACAGCTCAGCACAATAAAGCATGGTGAGCTGCATATGGACAATCGATAATTCTAAGTGCAGGGTGCAGCAGTACACTACAAATTCATGGAATAAAAAAGGAAAATTATACAGCTACAAAACAGTAGAACATAAAGCACATAAGGTACACTTTGAACTAGATGATCCAGGCTCTACATGTGCATGAATTTGCCCAGCAGCATCTGGAGCTGCACTGGAAATCTATTAAATACTGGAAAGAAAAGCATAAGATAACTGATGACTCTAGGTTTTCAGATGCTGACCTACTCAGTGGAGTAGGATTACAATAAGCTACTACTACAGCAAACACTGAACTGTTGAGCTAAGAATATATCAGCAAAGGGATGCTTGTCAAGACAAACAGAATTTAAATTTCACCATGAAGACCATGTAAAGATGCTGAACATCACTTTGTTCAGTCATGCCCACCTTAATTTACACATCCCTATGCAAGCTGTTTTTACAAAATGTCTATGAGGGAACAATAGCCAAACTTCTGTCCAGCAAATGTGCAAAAATAACAGCAAGAAAATGTTAATTAATATATGCTTCCATTCACTGTTGTTTTACAAATATTAAATGCTGGGCACATCACAATTATCAGTCACTGACTCTGATTTAGCAGTGTCAACCTTAAAACAAATGAAAACTAGGGGAAATGTGATGATATGAAGTAGTTGGATTAGCTATGTTCATTTCATATGACTCGTGAAATGTGGCAGTTTTTTTTTTTTTTTTAAATCGCTCCACATGGATCTAATCTGTTTGTCAGCTGATAGTTTTCTCTTTTTCAGATATTTAAGTACAGTACTTTAATACCACAACTTTGTTTCCACTTGGTTGCATTTGACTGATTAACAAAATTTCCAATTCTGCAAAGGGAAACTGGCCATAAAATTAGTTGAATGGAAACACATTTGATGTTGCACATTGCAACAATATTGCTGCCAATATCGCCGATGATTTCAACAATTTTAATGCTTGGTCTTATACTTCATCTCCTCCATTACACAGCATGACAAGGCCAAGCACCAAAAAACCACTGCATAAGAAACAAAATCTACTCAAATAAAAACTAACGAGGAATAACTGTACCTTACAGTTTTACATTCCACTTGGTACCAAAACAGTACCAATTAATGACCTCAATTCACAGTATTTTTATCATATCCTGGATTTCAAGCATTCAATTCTACATTGTCAGTCATAACACAGCTCATATTACAGGCCTGACCACTTGTGGCTTCTGTACCAACCACACATTCACCTAACTTTTGGGTAACACTGCACCACAGGTAGCCATCAGTAGCAAGAGGTAAGATAGACCATGTAGAATTTTTAGTCAGACTCATGTGCCTCGATATTCCCTACATCACCTCACACCAAAGTAACGCCTCCAGTCACCTCTTAAAGATGCAGCACCAGTTTGATGCAGTGAACAGTTGCTCAAGCAGAACAGAGCCAAACTGCAAAGAAATGTACTATTTCCTCTACTGTCCACAGTCAAACATACAATATCAAATCTCTTGTATGCGTGGGTTTGTCATTGTGTGTACGTGTCTGTAATGTTCTACAAAAAAGTAACCACAGTTTCCTCAATAGCTCTGCCGCACCCTTCAAGTTTGTGAAAACTGCGACTGAAAAAGGGGAAGCAAATAACATCTATTTGACTGTCTTTGAAAGCATTCTCTACATGCATACATAATCATGAGGCTGATTTCAGACTCCTACAGGATTAAACGCATCAACTGAAAAACAAGCTTAACTGGCTACATTTCATTATCCAGTTCAAGAGATGGACTAAGTCATATGGTTTTGCCATCAGTACCTGATGTGTATAGATGTCATGTCATGGAAGGACACACAATCTGTCTGTCTACACTCTGTCAGTCCTCATAGAAAATCAATGAGACAGTTAATTCAGTGCAATGGGACACCCATGGACATCAGTGCTAGTGAAGCCGACCTTGTAGCACAGGACCTATGGCAATGCAAAATGATCAGCACTCTTAGGAACATACTGCTGGAACACACAGCTTGATATTTAAAACAAGTTTGACTCTGAATATTCTGCTACACAGGGCCTTAGCACATGATTGACAGAGCAAAGCTATTTAAACTCAAAACAAGTCCTGGGTAAACACGTGTTCAGGCTTTGTAAGCAAACCAGCAGCCAAGGTGTTTCAGCACGGCGTGACAGAAATGTGTGAAACAGGTGCTCGCCACACTGCCAACCTCATTACACCGCTGTGCTAAAGCTGGGTTTTAATACGAGTTTGATAAAGATGTCCTGTGTAGTTTAATGCCAAAAGCCTATGTTCTAACAGAGACAGATTTTTGTAAGAGGTCACAGAGTTAACAGGTGGAACAGACACTGAGTTGGTTCCACTGGGAAAAAGCCTCAAGGTTCCAACTTAAAACAGTCAATGGAACATGCAAGATGATAGGACTAAAATGCCTGGGTGAAAGCAATATACTTTCATAAATGGGCTGCATCAAAGATCTGGCTCACATCCTGTCTGATAGTACGGCACTGTAACTGCAAAGACATGTTTAACATCATTCATCAGCCTACATGTTTTGCTTACCTACGGCTGGAGCATCATATTCATCACCCAGCAGTATTTCCGGTGCAGAGTAAGCCAGAGATCCACAACTTGTTGTCAGCTTTTTCCCCGGCTGAAACTTGTTGCTGAATCCAAAATCAGTGAGCTTGACCAGTCCTTGTTTTTCGAAGAACACCACATTCTCTGGCTTGAGGTCCCTGTGCACCACATGCAGCCGATGGCAGTAGGATATAGCATGGACAATTTGGGCAAAATATTTCTTAGCCAGTTCTTCATTCAAACCCTCCTCATGTTTCATGATGTAGTCAAACATATCCCCTCCATCACCTAGCTCCAAGATGAGGTAAAGCTTTGTCTGAGTGTCTATCACTTCATACAGGCGCACAATATTGGGGTGCTGTACCAGCTTCATGCATCGGACTTCCTGGAAAAGGTGGCCTGTCGCCACAGTGTCCAGCTTAGTCTTGTCGATCACTTTTACCGCTACCTTCTCGCCAGTGAAGACATGGCGTGCCAACTTGACCACTGCAAAGTGGCCACGGCCCAGCGTCTTGTCCAAGTCATACAAGCCAGCGATCTTGCCATCATAGCCTCGCTTGAAGCCTGCCATAGCTGGAGAGGGTGTAGGGGAGAGGGAAGCCCCTGCTGTCGGCAGCAGCGGGTTGGCCGAGTTGTGTGAGTCCAGCTTACTTCAGTTCATCGAAGGCTGAATGAAAACCCCATGGCTCCAGCTTCCTAAGTGACATAAAACACAAAATTATTACAGCTGCAAAAAGACACTGATTGCATGACAGAAGTTAATACTGAAAATGAAACGCACGAATCCCATTGTATTTGTAGTCCAGCAGAAGTACCTGCCCTCTCCCTTACACAGAGTTAAGCATAATGCAGAATAGCGCTCGAATGTGTGACAGAATGAAATAGGTTCAATTAAGCATAGGGAACAAATATTCCATGAGCAAAAATAATGTGCACGTTAGTGCGAAAAGCGGTATGCTGAACGCCTCCTTGCTGAATGTTGAGGGGAGGCGCCGGGCTTGTTTTGACAGGAAGGCTGCTGCACTAACGCACTTGCTAGTTTATCCTCATGTCCTGTCTCGTGTTGCTACAATGAAGATTAAAAGTTTTCTCTAACCATGATGACTAAGCTTCCTTCTACCACAGCAGAGTTTCACGGACAAGTCCAGAAGTCATCCGTATAACGGGCCCAGTGACAGCACAACCAACTAACGCTAGCCTAACGTAACCAGGGGCTAGCTCGTTGTTCATTGATTGATCAATGTTAGCTTACTGGATGACTGACGTTAACTGCTTTTGGTCGTTAAGGTTAGAACGTCACAAGCCTACCGTTCAGCAACATCTAAACAAACTCATTTTTACCCTTGTAACTGAGGGCTGGACACACAGGTACACAGGTGTTGCTTTAAATATCACACGGCTAGCCGCAGATAGCATGTAGCATGTAGCAAGCTAAAGTTACTACGGCTCGCTCAGCTCACCTCTCCAGCTTCTCTTCGGTAAACATAAAGCACAGATTCCAGTATTCGCCGGGTAGCTTGGGGCGTTCGGGTGCTGTTTACAGGGGCCTATCGCAAATTATATATGGGAGGACGAGGGTGGTACAGCCTCTTCGAGATGACCGCGGCACTCAGAAGGTGCCTATGCCTAGGGTTCATCCGTAAAACAAGGCATTGCATCGTTGGCAACGGCTGCCCTAATCGGAATGGTTGTATCCTCCCAGCCGAGGCGGTGGGGCTGTGATGCTGCCTTCACGTGCGGAACAAAAGCATCGAGATTTCCATACAGTCTGACTTTTCCCAGAATTACTAAACTTCACTATAATTAATGAAGTAGTCTATTTATTTTTCACTGTTTAAAGGATAATAATCACAAATATCTATAGATTAATGAAGACATAGTAAATAAACTTCACATTACATTTTAACTAAACCATAAGATGAACCTCTTTATCTTTTCAGGAACCAATAGAAGTGCAAAACAGTCTTATAAACTTGGAGGTTTTAACATCATTATTACCTTTAGTTTTTACCTGCGGAACAAGTTGTATATATTTACAATTAGGCAGCTCTGTATTTGGTTTTTACGAGGACTATTTGAAGGCATCATATGAGCATCACACACCGCATTCAACTCTGACGTCAAACAAAGTCTTTGATGGGGAATGGGCGCAGAAAAAGCACGGATTGGGTAGAATAAGTATGTATTTGATAATGCTGTGGCCGCTTGGCTTTAATGAAAGTTAGAGTTTTAAATTAGAGGTGTTTTTCCACGTACGTATAACAGGGCATGCAATATATCGTTCTTCAATCAATCTATAACTGAATCCAAAAACGCCCAAATCCTGCCCAATGTGATGCAGTCCGCAAGATTTGTGTTCCATAATACAGAATTTGCTCACTAATCTGATTTGTTCTGGTTTTCAGCACTGCATCCACTGCTTGTGGGTGTTGATTGCTCTTCCCAATAAAGATCATACAGTGACACCTAGTGACAGATACTCAGAAAATGTTTTGCCTTTACCATCTCTGATTTAGTGTTTGCTTTGACTTCTGCCATTTTTTTTAAACAATCGCCCATATGTGTCACTTGCTAAGTCATAAGTAGGCTATTCCAACAGTACAAGATACAGCCTTGTAAGAAAATATTTAAGATCAACAAATACATTTCCACACTTATATTTGCTCACAGAAATGTAAACATTATGTCTTTTCCACAGCAGACATCTCAATAGAACAAGGACAGATGCTTAGCAATACTTGTGCTTTTCCTGCACTGATGACAGAGTTGACATGTGACATACTGTGAAAACACCTGTTAAATGACAAAACCAAAGAAAATGCAAACAAGCATAAATACAATAAATGCTTCCCCACAGTTGTACTCCATAATACATTTCAGCAATTTAACAACATTCTATCATATTTTTCAGGCTTTGTGGAATCTGTAAAAAAAATTCTCAGCAAATGTCACTGACCTTGATTGAAGACTGAAATGGTTTAGGCTTAGAGGCGTTCTCCCTCGAATTTGTGGGTCTGTTTGTCTTTGTCCTTGTACTCTTGTTTGGAGAATCTGGGGATCAGTTAATCACGCTCTATCTGGTGGTACACAAAGCTTCGGACGCTGGACTTTCAGGCCTCTTGGGCACTTGGTTGTGTGTGTTGTTATTTGTCAGTAGCAATGCTTCGCTCCTGCCATGTGAAAGGGAAGCTAATGAAGGAGAATTTTCTCTTTTTGATGACTTACAAGTCATCAGACATCTAAAGATGAAAGCTGTCAGTCTATCTGTTTGTGCCATTTCTTTCTCATCACTGAGGATTCCAGCAGTCTTTTGTAATAAGTGTTGACAAAACTAAGCAGAAAGAAACTAATTTTAGCTATATTTCTTCAGAGAAGGTAATATGACCTAAAATACTTTTCATGGCTACTATAGAGGTCATGAGTGTAATTTGAGTGACGACTGGACACGTGGCTTAAAATATTGTCAGTTTCAGCATTTAAATATCTTTAGCAATACACATGCTATTATAAAATGTGGATACATCAGAGCACACATGTGGACTCCACACAGAAAGGTTGTTGGATTGAGGTCTGAGCTGACTCAGCCACTCCAGAACATTCACCTTGTTGTCTTTAAACCATTGCTGTGCAGTTTTGGCTGCATGCATTGGGTCATTGTCTTGCTAGAAAACAAATCTCCCAAGTCACCTCTCTCTTACAGACTGATGATGTTGTCGCCACCATGCTTTATGGTCTGGAGGGTGTGTTTGTACTCATGTGCAGCGTTTGGTGCCAATCAAACATAGCGTCTAGTTTGAGTCGAGACTTAATGTGAGCTACACCAACAGTAGCTTTTCTTACTACTCTCCCATAAAGCTGGTCACACATTTTTTTGCGGATGGCCTGCTGTAAGAATAGTTATGCTTGTGCCATATTCCTTTCATTTCTTCATAATGGATTTAACTGAACTCCAAGGGATATTCAGTGACTTGGAAAATTTCTTGCATCCACCTTCTGACTTGTGTTTTTCAACAACCTTTTAACGGAGTTGCTTGGAGTGGTCTTTGTCTTCATGGCAAAGTTGTAGCCCAGAGTACTGATTCACTGGGCCTTACAGATACATGTGTATTTATATTACAATCACTTGAGACAGATTAACTGCACTTAGATGATCTTTATTTTAGTAATTGTGTGACAATTAGCAGCACCTGTGTTAAGCTTAGTGAGCCAGTTTAAAGGTAGTGAGGTAGTGAATATGCAGTCACTTATTTTACGTTCTCATGTTTGTAATTTATTAACATTACCATGTAATGTAATGTTTTCACTTCATTTGTTTTCACTTTTCATGAATTCTTGTTCAAAAAAGTCTAATTAAATTGACCTATATTACAGTTTTACTCAATCACTTTGGTACATTTCTTTAATCAGACCTGAAAATCTCAAAACTACTTGTTCAATCTTCACATCATTGTGTCACTTGTGCACATCAAAAAAGCAGTTTCTCATTTCATTGAACAAGTTGCAAAGCTTTGGTCCATCCATGCAAATGATTTTGTACAATTCTCTGCTGTTTCCTGCGTTATCAATTGCTTATGTCATGTTGATCAAAATATATTGTAATGAGTCTCTGTTGAATAGTCTCACCCTCCACAACATTTAGGCATCAGTTCATCGCATAATTTTTTACATGTAAAATGGTTGAACAAGTTGTCATAATATGTCAAGGATACTTCTATACATTTCCATTAGACTTTTTTTCTAAATCTGTCCTGAATTGGTAAATTGCTCCCAGGTGAATCTTGACTTTCTCTAACAAAAGGAAATGTGTGAAGGGTTAGAGTTTTCTGAAATCGCTCCCAGACGCAAAAGAAGATAATTGTGATGTGGATGAGAATTTGTGGCTCAATACACAGGAACATCAGGAGGTGTAGGAAGACTGCACTGTAATTCCTACAGCACTGCATGTACAGTTTTCCCTAAGAAGACTATCCTATGTTCACATTTCCGCTTTTGTTTTTTCTTTGTACTATGCAGCGCTGTTCTCCTTTCTGTATCACAAAAACGTGGTCTGTCAACAAGTTACAATACAAACAGTAAAAGTGTAAATGTGAATCTTGTCCAGTGTCTTGCTAGCAATCTCCCACATATATGAAGGTGTAACTTACAATTTCCAATAGCTGTCATCAAAACTTTAGCCATAGTTGGGGGAAGTGGGGCTGCGGGCCGGTGGGGCGCCGTGGGGGTCTACTATGGCCCGTTCTGCTGCGCTGGCCTTGGGGCTCTGGCTGTGTCGGCGGGGGTTGCTCCAGGCTCCTGGGCTGGCTCTCCGCTTGGTGGCTCCTGCGGGGGGGGTGGGCCTCCTTAGGCTGGAGGAGACAGTTCCCTCCTTTTGGTGGAGGTTTTCATGCATGCCAGACCCACCACACCGGCACTTACCAAAACTCAATAGAGTTTGTTCCTCCGGTCGCTGAGTCAGTGGAGGTTGCTGGGTTAGTGTCTGTGGATCTCACTCTGCTTTATCTGTCCTTCTTGTGGTCTTCTGACATCTTCATGATTGATCCAGTTGAGATTTTGTCGTATTTGGTGTTTGTGAAGGGTCTTAGATTTGTAACTGGTTTTAAGGTGTGAATTAAAGAGCACAGACAAATAAAATGCACCTTTTCTCTTAGAACACTGTCTGTGCCTCACCTTTCTGTCTGCCCTGTGTTTGTTTTATGTTTCACTTGGGTGTGCACAGCCCTCAATGGCATAATGTAGGAAACAGCTTGAAATAAACATGATAGGTTAATTTGCCATGAGGACAGGTGATGGTCACAGTCACAAAGAAGAAAAAAATTGCATGGAGCTTAAGTAGTGACACCATGGTTGGTTGGTGTCATTTTTGAGCGGACTTGCAGACAAAAAAAAGAGAAAAAAATAGCTTCAGGTTATAATTAGAGCGTGAAAGACAAAGACGAGGAGACCTGAGCTTTCTTTCTGAGATAATATTTATGCATACAGATATTCCAAGCAGCAGTAATAAGAACAACGGTGCTGGTGGTATTCCTTGCTTTTCTTTTTTCAAACTCAAGGTGGGAGTGTTGCTTTGTATTTGATTTGTCACCACACTCACACTCACACTCAAGACAGGAATTGCTCCTTAGCAGATCCACAGGATTTTGTATATGAAAAGAAAACTTCTCCAATAGATGTTTTATGATCAGCTCATAATTCCTTGGGATCACATCTATCAAAAGACCCAATCCACTCTGACAATAATACATTAAGAGTGCACTTTTCTCTTTACGAAGCCATTAAGGATCTAAAATTTCATTACGCATGCTACTTATATAGAAACCTTTATCTTGTATTATTAAAAGAACACACAGGCACGCACGCACGCACGCACGCACACACTGCACAGTGGATAGTGGTTAGCACTTTCACCTTGCAGCAACAATATCCCTGGTTCAAATTCCAGGGTGGGCCTGGGATCTTTCTGATCTTAATGCATGTTCTCCCTGTGCATGTGTGGGTTTTCTCCGGGCACTCCGGCTTCCTCCCACAGTCCAAAAACATGCTGAGGTTAATCGATGACTCTAAATTGCCCTTAGGTGTGAATGTGAGTGTGATTGTTTGTGTGTATATGTAGCCCTGCGACAGACTGGCGACCTGTCCAGAGTGTCCCCTGCCTTCGCCCGAGTCAGCTGGGATAGACTCCAGCACCCCCCGCGACTCAAGTGAGGATAAAGCGTTGTATAGAGAATGGATGGATGGATTCCAGAAGCATTAATCAAGGTCGTCCATGCCTGTCTCCTTCATCTGTAACTTATTTGTTTTCTGCATCAGTTGGGCCGGTTTAAAATGTTGATTAGGAGGGCTTTCAGTTTATTGACATGTTACTGTATTTCTTATCGACCAGTGTTTCTGCTCTGACCTTTGATGGGAAACATGCCTGGCTACTGTATATGAACTGTATATCAGTTTGGTTTTCTTCATCACCTATTGAAATGGAGTCACCTCCCTGGACTTTAAAGTCTTTAAATTATTTTTAAAGCACAAATAGCAGGGTGAACAATTTAAACCACACAGACAGGCTTTTATTGTGAAGCCTAACGATTGTTATCAACAGGCTTTTGTCTCTTTTTATTAAGTTTCTTTTATGCCATGTAAGATTCTCGAGATGTTTGATGTTTGTGTCTTGTCATTTGTTCCTATTTATGGTATAACTTTTGCTCACGGTGGAGCACAGTTAAGCTCTTTAGCATTGCCTTTATTGCTTTCAGAGTAAATTGATAGACTTTTTACCTCACTAAATATCAACCACATCTATTTTCAAGTTGTAGATACAATACTTCATGAAATTTGAGTAAATTATACACTCAGAATTATATAATACTCTGCCTAAATTATGGCCTTTCTCAAGTGTGTTTGGGAAAGAGAATGATAATGAATTTTATTTTATTGAATTTCCCTTTGGGGATAAATAAAGTTCTTGTATTGTATTGGAATGATCAGGACTGGGAGAAAATGTATGCTCTTGGGTCTCTTGCACTCCATCAACCAAAGAGTTAAGTTAATGCAGTTCAGAATACTCTATCTGTTATGGACCCCAGCAGATTACAGAGGACTGGTTTGTTAGAATTATGAGATGTTATTTTCCATATGTAGTTGACATGTCCACAAACACTATTTTTTGGATGAAAACTTATACGTATATTGCAATAGCAAAAAGCCATATGCTTCAATAATTTTCTGGACTGTTATGTGCTTGATCAGTCTCAGGTCCTGCTCAGATTCCCCAAAGCACTGAAGGACTGGCCACCGACTGCAGTAACGACTGGAAGAAAACGGGACACCCTTTAAAGATGGATTGATTAGTGGTTGCCTGTAAATGACATATTTTTGTAATTAATGTTGCTCATTGAATTCTATTCTATTCATCAAAATTTTAAATAAGCCAATAAAAGAAAAACACCTTACATTAAAGGACAATGATATTCAAATATTGGATAATCTTCCACTGTGTGATAATCTTAAAAATGTTGTGGTTCACTTTAAGCACAAGTTATTAAAAACAATATTTTTTACTTCATTACACTGCTGCTTTTACCTATAATAGAGTCCCTCCATACATCTTTCACCATTGTGTCAGATTTTTTTTAAAGTGAAGATGCAGTGATTATCAGTTGCACATGTGACAATTAGAGAGGTCGAGTGTCATCGCGAGATCTGAGCGCGGGATTTCCCTCAGCGGTAGGTGGAGACTGGACACAGCAGAGTGGAGTCGGTATCCAGGCAGCTGCTCTGTCTGTCTCTGCTTTTCTGACAGCTAGGCTAGCTTGTAAACAACAGCAAAACGCTCCGGTTGTGTCTCAGAGAATTTAATGACTGAACACGCAGGTGTTTTTTTTACTACTAGTCTCCGTGTCCGCCGGTATTCTTCTTTTCATTTCCACTACATGTCTTTGGTTCCCGTTCAGGAACGACTCTGCAACATACTGAGGCGCTGATGTTGCCTAAATGAGCTAACCTCTCAAGTGTCTTCAAAGACAAAAGCAACATTTTCACTGGCACCTAAGGTAAGAGTTCTTGTGCACATAAATATTGAATTGGTTTGTTTTGCACAGAATATTGCTGTTGTGTCGGTAAATTTCCTTTAGCTTGACTGTCACAGGGCTTTGCCTTTTCAGGTACAGCTGTGTATATCAGAGAAGCGTGTCCAGCGGCTACCTCTTAGAGAAGAAGCTACCTGCTGATGTATAGGCAGGATATTTTAATAAGTGTGTCTGTGTCTGTATGTGTGTTTTGTTTTTTTGTTTGTTTATGTTTATATATAAAAATACAAGTATACACACACGCACGCAAACACGCACATACGCACATGTGGTTATCTGTTATGCACACATTCATTTAAAACATTTTAAATATAACTTAAAGATGAACTTGTATTTCTTAAGTCCCAACCTACATTTTGCATGATCATTAATACATTATTTTCATGCATTTTTATACAAATTTCAAGTACCAAAGATATCCATCTATTTTCTTAATTCAGGTGAAGGAAGTAATGAGACAGTAACAACTGACCTCCCGTAAATGATCATCCAAGGCAAGCATTATTGCCTTCATAACTGTGTTTTTCTTTAGAGACAAGCTTTAAACATTCATCACATCAATTTCTCTTTGTAATATTCATTACTCAGTATATTAGTAATAATTACACTGTGTTCAGTGGACATTTGTCTTAAACACTGTA
The DNA here is from genome assembly GCF_021347895.1 of Acanthochromis polyacanthus. NCBI lineage: Eukaryota > Metazoa > Chordata > Actinopteri > Pomacentridae > Acanthochromis > Acanthochromis polyacanthus. The sequence goes on along the minus strand of NC_067124.1, from coordinate 4,748,889 downwards.
CTTAAATTCTCATCAGTAACTCAAATGTTAGAACAATTACTATTAGCTATTATTTGAAGCATTGTGCTTTTCTCTGTAGCATTGTAGCTGTATAGTCTCGGGCTAATGCGTTTTTGTGTTGACAAGATATGTTCTTGTCTGCTTACAAGTAATGACACAAGACCTGTGAAGGTAAATATAACATAACACTGCTTGTGTTGTGTTTATGGTCTATCCACTCCCAGGTGAGATGTTATTTCATGTCCCTGGAGTTTGTAATACTCTCCTGCATGACTCAGATAACATCTACAGTTGTGGCAAACACTCTGCAGCTGAATATTTCAGTTACATTGATGTGGTTTATTTTAAACCCACTGCCATCCAAATGCTGGCCTTGACCCCCAAATTGGAAAGGGCATGTTTTTATAGGCTGTTCAGAGTCATCCAAGGCATCTGAGCCTTGTTGTTTTCAGTATGCTGGATGTCAGATCCTGATTAACTGCACTGACTGACTGTCAATTTAGGATGTATTAACTGTATTGTAATGTGATCTTGACCCACAGCTTGCTGACATTACTATATGCAATTCTACTTCGTATACCTTCATATCCTTTGTTTTTCCTGCTCTCTTTTGTGTGTGAAATGAGTGGAGATGTTCAACAGGGTCCTCTGTTTCAGCCCTGGAGCTCTCCCCATTACACTGTCACTTTGATCTGCATTTCTGCTCTTGTCTTTGGGAATAATTCAACGCCCTTCTTTGCAACTTTCCACAGAACTGTAGCGTTTGAATTTTCCTCAGTGAATACTCTTGCATTTTTAAGGGTTAACTGATATTCCTGAATTTTTAAATTCTTTAACTGGTGTTCAGAATTGACATGCTGGGCTTTTCACAGCGGATATATTTGCCTGCAGTATGGGATTTAGTGTTTTATTAGCAGATTATTAGGGTAAATCTCAAAATGTACTTAAATGTGCACTTCAACATCTTTGCATACATGTTTATACCATACCAGGCATTTTCAGGTGATTTTAGATTAAAAGGCTTGTGATGAAACTGATGTACATGTGCTTCAAATCTACAGAGAAACGCAGTGTTGGATTATCGGCACAGTGACCTCAATGTAAAACAAGAAGAGCTGCATCCAATAACAGGATCTTGTCCTTTTAGGCTGTGTTGGTCTGCAGGCATATATGTGCTGCAAATGGCTCTCTGTGTTGATTTTTTGAAGTTCAAGTTGATATCCTGTTCCAACTTTTCCTATTTTCTGTTTCTTTATATTGTGGATTTAAATGTAGTACGCTCCGTACCGTTTTCATGCCTGTTTTTTGCTGTTAGACATATATTAGGTCCTGAGCTGGCATGGCAGTTCACCAGATGTACGTTTGCTAAACCAAAACATTTGTCCTCCTCCTTAAGCCAGGAAAAACTGAAAAATTCAGTTTGAAAGCACTTCTGGTAAAGAATTAATGTGGCCTTTGTGTAGTTTGCAGTTGTCTGCATTCAACTTAAACTGAAAAAGCACCAACTTTCCTCTAGAAATACAGTGGGTACGGAAAGTATTCAGACCCCTTGAAATTTTTCACGCTCTGTGACATTGCAGCCATTTGCCAAAATCAAAAAAAGTTAATTTTATTTCTCATTAATGTACATTCAGCACCCCATCTTGACAGAAAAAAACAGAAATGTAGAATTTTTCCAAATTTATTAAAAAAGAAAAACTGAAATATCACATGGTCAGAAGTATTCAGACCCTTTGCAGCGACATTCATATTTAACTCACATGCTGTTCATTTCTTCTGATCCTCCTCGAGATGGTTCTGCTTCTTTATTGGAGTCCAGCTGTGTTTAATTAAACTGATTGGACTTGATTAGGAAAGACACACACCTGTCTATATAAGACCTTACAGCTCACAGTGCATGTCAGAGCAAATGAGAATCATGAGGTGGAAGGAACTGCCCAAGGAGCTCAGAGACAGAATTGTGGCAAGGCACAGATCTGGCCAAGGTTACAAAAGAATTTCTGCAGCACTCGAGGTTCCTAAGAGCACAGTGGCCTCCATAATCCTCAAATGGAAGAAGTTTGTGACGACCACAACTCTTCCTAGACCGGGCCGTCCAGCCAAACTGAGCAATGGTGGGAGAAGAGCCTTGGCGAGAGAGGTGAAGAAGAACCCAAAGATCACTGTGGCTGAGCTCCAGAGATGCAGTCGGGAGATAGGAGAAAGTTCCACAAAGTCAACTATCACTGCAGCCCTCCACCAGTCGGGGCTTTATGCAGGCATGTTATTTGGTCGCGGATCCGCGAAAATTCCCGTATCGAGGTATCAATTTTGAGACCCAACGTGAATTGCCCAAATTCGATGAGAAAAAAAATATGGGGTGTAAGGGGTATAGGGTTGGATCGCACGTAGTTGTCAACAGTGCGCTGGCAAAAGCACGAGTTGGAAACAACGATTGGAGAGCATTATCGAAAGTTAGATGTAGCTGGGAAAGCGAGGTGCATGGTGTGCGACGATGAGACAAAATACAGCGACAGAGGATGCCAAGCGCTGATGGACCACATGAAAACGAAAAATCATGCCAGGAAATTGTACAAAAAGCGCTCTAACCACCAAATGCCCAGCAATTTTTTCACCCGGCGGAGGGAAGAGACGCGACAACAGGACCAAGCATACGGGATCAGTAGTGTGTACTTGCAACCATAGACATAATAAAGAGTAGATGCCGCTCGGACTGCTGCGCAGCGAGAAATACGGCCGCCCTCTTGGTCCGGTCACCCGCTCCACTCAGCGCTGTTTGACAGCGCATTTAATCCATCTTAACTCTGAATATTAAAATGATTTTCACGCGTTTTTATTTTTATTTTTTGCTGCAAATGTCATACATGTAGCTATGATACAGGACAAATGGTTCAGCGTATTCTAATTTTCATATCGGGATTAACAGTAATAGAATATTCTGATGTTACGCTCGACTGTAGACAGGTATTTTGCAAACACTGTAAACACACACACACTAATATATGTTAGAGAAGCAGATAATGGCAGTAAAGTCAATTAGTCTATTTTAATAATTTGAAGAGACAATATATGATTACGCTATATATACATATACAAACAAAATACTGACTAGTGACCACATATTTCTATATAAAACAATAGATAGAAGTTATATATCAGAGAAAATGAATATATATAAATCATAGATGGAGTATTAATATCAATATGTCAGAGAAAATTATTATATAAATCATATATAGACTATCAATATAATTCATACATATATATTAAAAAGATATATCAGAAAATGATAATATAGATATATATTGTTTTATATAGAAATGTGTTCATTAGTCAGTATTTTGTTTATATATGTATATATGGCGTAATCATATATTGTCTCTTCAAATTATTAAAATTGGCAAAAGCTCTCTGTCCAATTGAGAGATGGCCTGGCGGCCATCTCTCAATTGTCCTTCGACCTTCAAAAAATTCCTGGATCCAGACGGTGATTCGGATCACCTACAAAATCTAATCGATTCTTACTTGTGCTCTTCCGGACATCCTGTAAAAATTTGGTGAAAATCCGTCCATGACTTTTTGAGTGACAGACAGACAAACAAACTCCGGTGATTACATAACCTCCTGGCGGAGGTAATAACAAAGGAGGGGCTTCAGAACAACTCTGTGACCGTTCTTGACTGGCCCAGCCAGAGCCCTGACCTAAACCCAATCGAGCATTTCTGGCGAGACCTCAAAATGTCTGTCCACCAACGTTCACCATCCACCCTGACAGAACTGGAGAGGATCTGCAAGGAAGAATGGCAGAGGATCCCCAAATCTAGGTGTGAAAAACTTGTTGCGTCATTCCCAAGAAGACTCATGGCTGTACTAGCTGAAAAGGGTGCTTCTACTCAGGACTGAGCAAAGGGTCTGAATACTTCTGACCATGTGATATTTCAGTTTTTCTTTTTGAATAAATTTGCAAAAATTTCTACATTTCTGTTTTTTTCTGTCAAGATGGGGTGCTGAATGTACATTAATGAGAAATAAAATGAACTTCTTTGATTTTGGCAAATGGCTGCAATGACGGAGAGTGAAAAATTTCAAGGAGTCTGAATACTCTCCATACCTGCTGTACTATGACACTTGTTTGTTGTTTTTTCTTCCAGTGAGCCATTATGATCTCAGTAGGTCAAGCCAGGCCTTCTCGTACCTAGGATGGTGATCATTTTGGTAAATGGTATGTAAGGCTTATAGGAGGCTTAGATGTCTGACGATTGATTGACAGCTGTAATTAACAGTCAGCTGATCTGCTGTTCTCCATGGTTCCTGAACTCATCCTTTCCCAGATATTTGGAGCTTCTGCTTAAAAAGTAAACTGGGATTTTTGTCCAAACGTGTGGTTCTACTGTGTATTTGTGGTTGTGAAGTTAGACCAACTCGTAAGCTTGTGCTGGCTTAAGTCCGAGTCAGCAGGGTGTGCTTCCAGAGTGTGAAAGGCAACATGCTGTTTCCTTATTTGGAGGGTCCTGGATTCAAACTGAAATGGCACCGACAAAGCAAAAAAATCATGCAAATTTGAGCTTCAAACCGGCTCCAGTCCAGCACAGTGAGCGAAGTCACCTCACTACGTCCAACCTTGTATTTGGGAGATTACGGGTGCACCACAATGAGGTGGAGAATGCTAGAAAGCATACCTTGACAGCCTTGACAAGTGACAGAAAGGAGAGATTTATGTTTTATTTCACACTGCATGTTTCAGTTTTGCAAAAGAAAAGGATGAAAACTAACCGGCAGGTTCCCAAGACCTGTCTAGGAGAATCATCTAGGACTGTCATCTAGGGCAGGTTCACAAATGTGCAGACAGTTGATGGGTCCTTAAATTTATTTTTGGCATTTTTAGTTTGGATTTTCAGAGAAAAACAATAAAGAGAATATTCCATTATCTACACATGGCTTAATCCTCATTAGGGTCATAGGGGGCTGGAGTCTATCCCAGCTGATTTAGGGTGAAGACAGAGGACACCCTAGACAGGTCACCAGTCTGTCACAGGGCTACACATAGAGACAATTACACTCGCATTCACACCTATGGACTATTTAGAATCACCAGTTCACCTCAGCATGTTTTTGGACTGTGGGAGGAAGCTAGCCTAGCCATGCTACACCCATGTTTCTGACGGCACAAGGGTCTAGGGAAGCTCGACAGGGAGGGAGGTGGGCTAAAAGGTTGTCTATCAAATCCCTCTGCAGCAGTTGGGTAGGTATACAACCAATCAACGCAACGAATAGGCTGACGTAGTTCTGAGAGTACCGGCGGATTGTGGCTAAGTCCCATTAGCTTTCCAACCAGCGGAGCCGCGGAGCCAACTGGTATATTAAGGATTTGCCATATCCCGTCGGCATAAGTCCAAATACGTCTTTCTTCTCAATGAAACACTTAAGTGCCGTCCTTTGTTTATCTTTCAAGTTGAATTTTAGCTTCAAATCTTTAAGGGCTGTGGCCAAAGCTGAGTCGAAAGATAACTGTTTATTGTGCGCCGTTTGTTTCTGTCAGAATTGTCGCGCCTCTGTCGTCACTTCGTTACGCCCGCCTTCTGACTCTACACTTCATGGTAATTGGTCCAGCCAGTTTTAGGAGAATCCAGCCTCGAGCCTTATGGAGGGTAACTAGACCCACCCTGGCAGAGAATTAAATTCGTTGGGTTGTCTAGCGCGGCTAGGCTAGGAGGAAGCCTGAGAACCTGGAGAAAGCACATGCATGCACAGGAGAACATGTAGACTCCATACAGAAAGATCCCAGGAGCAGGCCGGGACACGAAGCGGGGATCCTCTAGCTGGAAAGTGACGGTGCTAACCACCAAGCCACTGTGCTGTTGCACTTCAAAAGTAAAATCATTCTTTATTGACACAAAGCTATTGTGAATTTTGAAGGTTCTAAATTGGTTATAGTGAGTGAGAAGAGTTGCAAGCTTTTGGGAACCTAAGATTCAGGTTTCTTTCTGACTTAATATTTTATTTGGCCTCCTTTCGATGTCACGGTCAAGGAGAATGCATTTGACAGAGGTCTCAGTCAGTTAAAAAAAAACTGAACACATCTAAGGATTGGAATAACTTGTGGTCCATTTTAACACAAAAATTCACAGACTTCATAATACGTGAGACTTAACAGATTTGTGTGGTGCAGCCATGTTTTGCTCAAAACCACAGAACTTTATTTTCAATTCAACCCTTCCATATATATAACATATGTTGTGACAAACTCCAGGGAATTACATATAAACTGATAAAACACAAAGTGCTTCCCCATCATTTGAAGACTTAGCTGCAACATCCAAACATTTTTACAAAGCATCTATGCCAAATGAATTCAAAAAACAGTGTGTCTTAGTGAAAGGACATTGTATTGGCTCAAGTATGGGTGGAGTTTATATTTGGAAACTTAACAATTGTGTCTTAAGTTACTCTTTTTGAAAAGAATTCTCAATGTTGACAGGCTAGTGACTGTTTTCTGTTTGTTGTGAGCCATTCAGAGTTAGTCAATAAAGTGTTTCATTAAGGCATTTTTTTCCAAGGGTTTCTGATGGCTTCTGTAAGGTGTTTTGCTTCAACAGTGAAACTGAGATCATAGCATTGATCATGAGCTAAAGAAGACCGTCTGGAAATGCTAATTATCAGTAAATGTTGCAGAGAGAGGAATGAGTCAGTAACTCAGTCAGCTGGCTCATGCCTACACCCACAGAAAGTGACCCACTGACAGGCGTCAAACTGAGCAAAAATTTTTGTAAGTAGCTAAGTGCTGTTAGATTGTCAAATGAGTAAAGGAAAATGCATAGTGTTCAGGCATATAGTGTCAAATTTTCAAGAGGAGAACTTCTCCTCAGCTGAAGCAGTGACAGTACAAATCTGCTAGCAGGTGCCCTCAGATCAAAACTAAACTATTTTCTTGAGAGGATGTGACATAAATTTTGTTATCTGCTCATGGCTACCTCGGTGCACACTCACATCGAACTGTACACATGGACAAACGTGTGAAAACATGCTACTGTTGGCAGACAATAAATATATTATAAACTGAGTTACATGCATGTTCTTGGTCCACATCTGTTTTGGAATAAGTCTGCTCTTTACAGTAGTGAAGCATCAACAGTGTTCAAGAGTGTCTGTCCTTGCCACCATATCCTCCACACTTCTGAATAGGATGAAAATTGTTGCGAATTCTCAGGATGCCCAAGCCTCCAAAACGGATGGGATCAACAACTTTAGAGCTTGGACATTGGCAGATATCTCCAAGTGTACATCCAGCTTTCATGTTCTATTTATGTCCATTTTCTGGAATATTGCCTGTTGTCCTGGGGCAGCACTGAAGTGCTTGCTATACTGAGGTGTTTTTAGAAGATGTCCTTCTCACTTTGTTCCTTTTTGTTGGTCTGTCACTTACACACACACACACACACATTTTGCACATTGTCCACGCCAGCCTCTGTATCTTCTGTGTCCCTGGGGGAGAAGATACAGCACAATGTAGTATACAGTCTTTGTGTTTTATCTGCTGTACTGCAGAAGGCATAGTAGGTCACTGTTAGCAAATGATATAAAGAAACAAGAAAATGTTATGAAGTAGCTGACTATCAATCAGGCAGCTAATCAGTCTCAGCTTGGAATAGGCAAGTAGTCAGAAATGTGATGTGTCAAACACAGACCAGGGGCATTTTCTGACACTCACTGCCAGTCATTATGAAGCAGCCAGCTTTTCACCCCTAGACTGGATGGTGTGGCACTGCGTTTATATAACAGGACAATGTGTGTGTGTGTGTGTGTGTGTGTGTGTGTCTGTCTGTCTGTCTGTCCAAACGTGTTTGAGAAAGAGATGCAAAGTGAGAGAAAGGGTATGAGACTTGTCTTTGTACAGCCAGATAATGGCTGCTGGGCCATTAATTCTCCCTAGTGCCACAGTGAGCTCCAAGCAGCTTGATCCAACCTGACAGGCCACATTTAGTCCAGGAATAAAGATGACAACGAATAAGGACACAGCATCACGGCCAGAGGAGTTAAGCAATCAAGTGGCCGAAGGGAAAGAAAAGCAGGTTGAGGGAAAAAGAAAAGGAACTAAAGTGATACAGGCTTTGTTCTTCTTTTCTTATTTAGCATTTTTTGAAGAGGTATTTAAGGAACTTGGAGTGGTTTAAAAGGAGAAAAAAATGGGGGAAGAAATCTAGAGAAAGAGAGAAGGTTAACTCCAAAGAGGGAGGGATGGTAAGCTGCTAGGAATGATGAACACCTGGGACCGACTGAACAGCTACAGTGCAGGGCCACTTCTCTCCCACAGGCTCCTTGGCTTTGGCTTTCTAGTGTTCTCATTAAAATGCATTAGACTTTCCAGGCTGCCCTGTGCTGCTTTCCACCATATCATCGGGGTGCTTATCATCTCCAGAGCAAACAGATATGCTAACCTAGTAACACTGGGGAAGCCGGAGCTTCAGTGTCAGCATCGAGAGCTGAGAGAGCAGTGACTGACAGACAGTTTATGAGGGGGTGTGGTGGTCTTGAAGGGATATTATTTAAGATGAGGAATGAAATGTTTAAGAAGATATGACAGTTTTGCATCAGTGGCCTTGATGTTTGAAGGGAAGCTACACTCAAGAAAACTGTACTCTAATGCTTATGTAAAAATGTGGCTATTGCTGGACAAATAAGATATTTATTTCATTTTTGAGGAGAAAAGAAGTACATAAAGCCTGGCAGCAAGCTTCCAAACGCTCCAGTTTGTGTTTGTATGAAAACACTGAAGTACAGTTTGAGATCTGCTATAAACATGGTTCCTGTTTTCACTTTCACTTAATTGAATTGAATTACTGGATTTCACTTACTTCCAGAATTTGCTGATATTTAGTGGAATCTATTTTCCCTCTGTCTGTGCAGTGTTTCCTGTGCCACTGGCAACCACACTGCTCCAAAGCACAATATTTCCACCACCATCAAATGTTTCCTTCCTTTATTTCTTCAAACATACCTTTGTGATTATGTCCAGTCTTCTCTGTTTGCACTTATTTCTAAATCTGCTGTGGCTTACCCAGATGCTGCTTTTTGCAGAATTCAGACATTCACCGTTACAGTGTTTGCAATTGTGATGCTATAACTTTATTTCAACAGAACTTTTCAAAACTGGAGTTACAAGATGTTTTACAAAAGGAGCCACAATGATGCTGTACAGTGAAAAGACAACAATATAATCTGATGATGACTTTCCCAAGTAGACCCTGTTTGTCTACATGGAAGGACAAAAATATACAAAATCGGATATCAGAATATCTGACAGAGATACAGACAGGAGATGTAGGAGCAGAGAGAGGGGATCAAACTGTGGACATTGTGGTCATGTGGTACGCATCTTAACCATTAAATGACTATGTAGTATTCTTCTTCTCCTGCATTGATGTTTATTGTTATCTGGCAAAGCATGAGCTTTTGCTTTTCTGTTTCATTGGCCATCGTTCTACAAGTTGTATTAGAACTTACAGGTAAATTTTTCTCTTTCAGAATTAAAAGAAAACTGTCAGATCCTCTCTTTTTTTGTGTGTCACTGATCAGACCTCATTACATTTTATCCTGCAATGCTTTGTGAAGTGATTAACTCATGACTAATAGAAAATTAACAGGACCACATTATTGTACATATATTATAGGCTCTCTCTCATTTGAATAAAACCTGCTTGCCCCCCCCAAAATTTACAGCATCCGGGTTAAATTTCAACTATCAACTGGACTTATTTTTTAGCGAGTGGTGATTAGATTGCATTTCCAACTCTCTTAATATGTCCATGGGTCACAGCCATAGGTGTCAGTTTAGGGGGGGGGGGGCGGTGGGGACGTGTCCCCCCCACTTTTTGTCAGGGGTCATTTTGTCTCCAACACATTCAAATTGTTCACATGTAAGCCGTTGTAAACCCAGTTATTTTCAGTAGTATAGAAAATTCCGACGCTCCTGAACGCACCATCCGCACTCGGCCGAGAGTTGCACACCTTCGTAAGGTTAAAAAAAAAAAAAATGCGCAGATGCTAAATTTGCGCCTGTGCCAAGTGGAAGCTCCGACCAGAGGCGTGCAGGGGCAAAATTTCGGCGTGGGAGAATTAGTACTATAGCGGCCCACAGACCCATCTACTCGCATGTATCGATAGCTCAACAGTTTATGCTTCTGCCTTCGGTGCGGTGGTTGTGAGTTCTAGTCCAACTTGTGGCATTTTGCCGCCGTTCTTCGACATTTTCTCAAAGTGCTGTGGTCTCCGTCCCCCCCACTTTTAAAAACAAACTGACGCCCTTGGTCACAGCTCAGCAGCCATCCTTGTAAAGGAAATCTGACAGTAGTGAATCTCCAGCTTTTACTCTCTAGAGTAAAGACTCATAACTTGGTTAGCTTTTTGAGTCGAAGGAACCCAGTAGCACTGGTTTCTACTTTAATGTGGAACTATATCTAGCTTCAGACTACACTGACAGGAGTAGATGTCTTATGAAAGCAGCACTGTGGAGTATTACTAATGATGCAGTAGGATGGTGACAGCCTGTACCTTAGCATCAAGCCAACAAGAGATAGATTTTATGCAATGGACAAGGTTGTTGGCTTCACTGTTGACTTGTTTTAATTAACTTCCAGCATTCATTTGTCATGTTTCATACCTCAAGCAGAAAGTCACCTGTGCATGTTTAAACATTTTTTTCAATTTAGACTAAAGATAGCTGTATTATACTTTGTTTTACTTGAGGGTTAAGGCTCTTCAAAACATTAAGCATATTTATATGTATACACACACAAATGCAGTTGTGTAGCCATAATTTGAGAGGACATAAGATGATTTACATTCATTTCAAGGGGATTTACTCAAGTCAAACTTAACTATGACTACTACTTGCCTAACCCTAAGCCTTACTGAAATTATGTCTTCACCTTAAAGTTTAATCATTTACATCACACGTCATTTTTTCCCCCTAAACAAGACATGTCCACTTAATGTGACTGCGTAAACAGATTTAGGACCCACAACAGGAGTAGTACCTGGATCTCTCACACACAAACAAACAGCCACTATTTTTGTACAAAATCATCTTACTTGGGAAAGATATTTTTTACATCCATGCATGAATCTATGCTATTTCATGGATACTTTCAGGCAGCTTGAAAAGTGTTATACATGTGGGCGGACTGCCTCAAGGTTTATTGGGTAGAGAAATCCAACTGCGTAAGTGCTGATGTACAAAATGGTTTTCTAACTCGCCTGGTAGTCTATGTGGTGGTTTTCAGCTCAACCAACATGTAAGACACAGTGGTGTGCAGTGGAGTGTGTGAGCTCTTTTTGAATTTTTATTTGAATGTGAAGAAAATGAGTGTCAAAAGTAGAGCATAATTTTATCATAATGAAATCAACCTTTGACTACCCCCTACTCTTGCATTTATTAAATCTCTTGTAATCATTTGCAGCTTGGAAAATAATAGTAGTTGCAAAGTCAAATGTTGATGTAACTGGGCTAGCAGGGACCCCAGAGCTCTGTTGTTACAGGCTCACACAGCGGTTGTTACTTTAGAACTGAGGCTGCTTTGCTCTAGAAATAGTAGCTCTGTTTCCTGACTTCATAATTAATTTGAGCACAGAAGTGTCCATCATTCAGCAAGGTTTTAGGACCTCAATCAAGGATGTTATTAAAACTTTATTAATTAATGTCTTCACATGAATAATAAATCAAATGACTACAAGTAATGTCAAAGTGGTTGCTCATGGTGATGATTACAGTCTTTTTCAGCCCGTCCGCTTTGGTTTTAAGGGCACATTTACTTGTCTTTCATTGCTTTCAGTGACTCTGCATCCAGCTTACCGATGAAACAGCTGGAGTTGGTGAATCCAAAGTCAATAAAGTATCGTGTCTAGCAGCAGTGTTGTATAGTAACGAAGTAATAATACTTAAGTACAGTACTTAAGTATGATTTGGCAGTACTTGTACTTTACTTGAGTATTTTTTTTCTTCATGACTTTTTACTTTTACCCCACTACATTTTTGAATGAAAAAAATGTACTTTTACTCCACTACATTTTCAATAAGCTACTTCGTTACTGCTACTTTTACTTAAGTACTTTTCTAACAGGATTGAGTAAAAATATTGAGCAGTTCAGAACTTTGCTCCGTCTCCGGGCCACGAGCCGGCTAATGAGTGAGACTTGTGCTGCGTTCATGTGAAGCCAGTTTAGTAGGAAATACGACTTTCCCAGTGCACAGGACTGAAGGTAGTGTCGTATTTACCACTGGGAAACGGAGACATTTACAAAAAAATAACCTTCCAAAATGAAGGATAGAGGCGAAAGATTTTTAAATAATCAGAAAAATCAATCAAATTGTGAAAAGGCAATTGATTGATTTACACATTTATTTACATTTTATTTATTTGACGTGACTGTGAAGTTTCAATATATTTTCCCTTGCACATCTTCTATAAGATTATTTGAATAAGTCAAACAAATATTTTACTTTTTATTCTGCTTAAAGTTCCCTTTCTCCCTCAATAAAATTACATAAACCACTAAAAACCAGACAGACAACCTCATATTTACGAGTTCCTGAGGAGAAAGCTCGTCTTTACCAGAGAACATGAACGCAGCACTAGCCTGCCTGGGTGCCTGGACCAAGCTAGCTTGGACCCGCCAATTAAGCATTTAGCGCTTGGCTGGCACATGCTTACAATGGCTGAAAATGAGACGGAGGCGAGTGATAAAGACGACCATCGCAGTGATGAAGAAATTCCTTCACTGGATAAAGACGCTGAACATCCATGGCCTTATCTTCACTCCCTATTTGATTGTGTTGGGGTCAAGTCAGATTCTTTCCGCATGAAGTGCATGCTTTGCACTCCAAAGCTAGTTGAAATATTGGCTTACAAAAATTCACCGTCAAATCTACGGAAGCACGTGAAGGTAAGGGCAAACATATTTGGTTATATTGGCTTAGTTAACAATATTCTTGCATGATGGTGTTATACTGCTATCTTTAAATAATAGTCTTGCGTAAGTTAGCTTCACTCTTGGCGCGCCCACTAGCTAACATTAGCCTCACAAGCTAGCAAGACGGCCTATTTGCATTAGCCAAAAAATTAGAAATAAATCACTTAATTTTGAGTTTGTTGTAGCTTGTTTCTCACAATGTAACGTTAAGCTGTGGCTACTGGTGGTTATGAGTTATGCTACAGCGGAGCATTTTTGTCATTATCTGGTTCAATTTAGATTGTTATTTGTGTGCTTTTGCAACGTCACATGTTTAGGCCTATACCTTGACCTGACTTTCGCCATCTGACTGTTATTCAAGTTAACATGATAAAATCTTATTTTAGTTAACTGAACATGTTTTTTTTTTCTTTCTCTGACGTTTCGAAGCTCCAAGCTTCCTCATCAGAGCCTTGTCGAATGGAAAAGATGTCACATGTCTGTGAACCCAGGTGTCATGGCTGATGAGGAACACCTCGGTTCACAAACATGTGACATCCTTGATTCTTCTCAGTCTACAAAAGGCTCCTATGAAGAAGCTTGGAGCTTCAAAACGTTAGCCAAAAGGGAAAAAAAGAATATGTCTAGTTGAACAATGCCTGGATTATTGAGGTCTTACATTTTTAATTCTTATGAGTAGATGTGAATTGGTCTAAGATCAGGTTATTAGGAAAAAAAGACAGAGCTAAATGGATAAAGATGCAATAGTTTTAAACAATAATCAAATTGTAAACAACACCAATATAGACCTGCAGTGCATACCCATAAAATATATAATGAGGTTATTTTACTTGTACCATTATTAGAGCTCTTATTGAATAATTATTTGTGGGAGTTGAGGTTTTGAGATCGAGAAGGCATTTGATGTTTTAATTTAAAGGTTTATTAATCAGTCTCCCTTGTTGTCATTACAGTGATTTATTTGGGACTTGCCGTAGATTTTTTTTTCCTATTTTAATTTTTGCATTAACAAACTGTAACATGAAATGTTCTAATAATCTGTTTCAGAGGATGCATCCAGAAAGCCTTGCCAAGTACTCTGCCCTGACTTCTGTTAAAAGAAAGCGAGCCGCTGAGACGTCCACGCAGGTGCAGTCAACACTGCGAACCCAGTGGAGCATCTTTCCTCAGGGTTCCTTGGACAAAGCGGTCATGAAGTACATCATTACTGGACTCCAGCCCTTTTCTCTCCTTGAACAGGAATCTTTCAAGATATTTGTGAAAGACTTGATTCCGAATTCTAGGTACAAATGTTAAAATTGTGCTTTTATATGAAAATCAACAAGATAATCATAATTTCAAGGTCACCTGTTTTGTTGTTAAATGCAGGCTGATGACTCGCGTGAAGCTTAGAGCCATGACCATCGAAGCCGCAACAAAGATGAAGAAGGCCTTGACGGACAAGATGGGTGAGGTTGCACACATCGCAACCACCACAGACTGTTGGACAGTCAGGAGGCGTGGCTTCATCGGGGTCACTGCACACTGGATCAATGAAGATCTAAATAGGTGGGCATTTTTGTCAGCTAAGGTTTTCATAATTTGTAAATTGTCAGCAGAACAATTTTTCCTCAAATCTCCTTAACAGATGCTCAGTGGCCCTCGCCTGCCGACAGCTTAAAGGCTCTCACACCTTTGACCAGATCGCTGCAGCTCTAAACGACATCCACACGGAGTATGATATCCGTGAGAAAATTGTGAGAACCACCACGGACAGTGGTTCAAACTTTATAAAAGCCTTCAAGGTGTATGCAGAAGAGACTGAGAGCACATCTGAGAGTGAAGAACGGGAGGATCATACAGATGAAGAGAGTGGAGATGATGTTGAAGTGGAGAATGTGGATGTAGCGGATCTTCTCTCGCAAGATGATGGGATGGAGTTTCAGCTTCCAAGGCACCAGCGATGTGCCTGTCACCTAATCAATCGCATCGTAATGGCTGATGCCCTCGATGCAAAATCGAACGACACTTACAAGAAAGTTTACCGATCCGCTTTTTCAAAGTGTCATGCACTGTGGAACAAGTGCGGAAGATCCACTCTTGCAGCTGAAGCTGTAGAGGATTCTTGCACTATCCAGATTCTACGTCCAAATACCACAAGGTAGGTTGAAAGTTGAAACATTTACCATTTTACACTGGCAGTGATAACTATGATTTAAAGAAAAACAGAGCTTGAAATACTGCAAACATTGCCATAAATGTGTACATGTTACTGTACTTTTTTCTTTCTTTTAGCCTATTATATCAAGGACAATGGATGTTCTTGGTCTTCAAAAGGCTTATTAAAAAACACTTTTTCTTCTCTAACACCAGATGGAACTCGCTCTTCCTCGCTGTCGAAAGGCTGCTAAGAATCATCAAAGACAAAGGAGAGGGGACCATCAGAAATCTTTGCAATGACTTCAAAGTTCCAATGTAAGTAATTAATTTCTGTTGTCAAATTGTTGGTTTTGAGCACATATCCTAGCTCGAGAGTTAAGTGGGTTAGGTTTCAATTAGAATATCCTAGATAAATAACAGACTGCAATGGATATGCATGGTTAATCAGCTAAGATACTTTTTGTCTTACAGGTTCAACCCGGCAGAACTGGCGTTTTTGGGAGAGTATGCCATTGTGATGACTCCAGTTGCTCAAGCAACAAACATCCTCCAAGCAGAAACCAACGCCCAGATGGGATGGCTGCTACCGACAATCACGTTGCTGTCCGTTAAATTGGACAGAGTAAAGTTGCAGCTGAAATACTGCAGGCCTCTGGTGGATGCACTGCAAGTGGGTAAAAAAAATCATTTACTGTACAAAAGAGTTTATCATATTTATAGATACATTTGGAAGTGCAAAACTAATGCAGCAGCCACTTCTAAAAGTACTAACGTAACAACTGTACTATTTTTTTTTAAATCTATATTTTTTATGTTAGTACCAACTATACTTCAGAAAGTATAGTTAATAACCTTTTTGTCATAACTATGCAAAGTTAATTCTGTCTACAATTTCTATTCCAACAGGAAGGTATAAAGACTCGGTTTGGAACAATGGCAAAAGATCCTGAGCTGATTGCGGCAGCAATTCTTCTGCCCAAGTTTCGGACCACATGGACAAAGGAGGAAGCTACCATCAAAATGGGTGAGGCAATTAAATAGCACCCAATTCTGTCTGGCAAAAAAATTAAGTATTTTTTTACTGAAAGGAGCTGTAGTACGCTTTTTTTTTTTTTTTTTTTTAGCAATTTCAAAGTCATCCCTAGGAATTAATATGAACCTTCCCCACTTTAGACATCAGAGACTCATTTTGAATTAAATGTAAGGTTTGCTGTTTTTTATATCTGAATTCTTTGATCCTGCATTACCCTCTGTGTCCACATCAAATCAAATCAAGTTTATTTGTCTAGCCCATTATCACAACAGTTGCTTCAGCGTGCTTAACAAAAAAACAGGAATAAAATACAAAAAAAAAACAAAAGCACAAGACAAACAAAAAAAGGTTGTCAACAAAAAAAGTCCTGGAGTCCAAGCTGAGTTTAAACACAGCAAAAACGATTGAGAGTAAACGTAGTGACTTAAAATCAAATAAAAATGCCTTCTGCAGGGATGTAGAGCAGGAACAGGAAGCATGCAGGAAAGAAGGCATTGTTACAAAAAGAAACCATGGAGTCAGATAAAACATTCCAAACAAAATCAAGATAAACACCATGGATCAAAAAATCAGAATAAATACTTTCTTGAAGGATAAACATAAGATAAAAACAATGGATCAAAATTAAGAATTAACACTTTCTGGTAAAGGTAGAAGAAGCAGAAGCATACAGTCAGAGTCAGATGTCCCAAGTTTCTGTTCATACTGGGAAATGTCCTCTATGACACTGACGCTGTAGTTCTCAGCACTGATGATGTGGTCCCAGGAATTACAGTTCAGGATCTCAGCGCTGATTATATGGATCCAGGAATTAAAGTTCAAGGTCATTCAGGAACTGTCCTCCTTGACACTGACTCCTTGGGTCAGTGGGGCACATGGGGGCAGCAGACACAAAGCAAAAGAAATGAGCAGAGTTGACCTTTATTTCCTGGTTCAAACTGCAACAGTGGCACAGGACACAAGGGCTACTGCATTTTAGGCGAATAAATATGGGGGAAAGCGAGAAAAAGGAGCAGGAAAGAGAGGGCTCTGATGTAAGGACGTAACAAGAACAGATTTGCCTGAAGTCGCTGGTTTCCTCAAGTCTGGGAGGGGCTGCAACTCAGAGCAGAAGATTCAGAGAGAGAACAAACATGCCTGGACCAAGCAGAAACCTAACTGAGGAAATAACTATTTAACATGGTTAAAACTTGCAAAAAGTGCATCTCCCATGATACAGCTCCTTTAATTATCTTTGTGTAATATAGAAATTGAGCTTTTAAACTTATTTTTTTTCTGTATTCAAGGAATGGACTACATCAAACAGCACATTGAGCAGTCTTCTCCAAGTGAGCAGTCAAGGGCTTCTTCATCGGATGATGAAGACTTCTTCTCACCTCTGCAATCATCTCACTCGCAAGATAGTTCCAAACAGCTTGATGCCTATCTGACCTGTTCAGCGGATCACATGACTGTGCTGAAATCTTACCCAGCTGTCTGCGCACTGTCTGTCAAGTTGAATACCCCTCTTCCAGCCTCCGCAGCATGTGAAAGGCTTTTCAGCATTGCAGGACTCGTCTTTGCCCCAAGAAGAGCAAGACTGAATAGCAAGAACTTCGAAAATCAGCTTCTTCTAAGGATGAACCGCAAATTTTTGAATTGGTGACAGGTTTTTTCATAGGGCTGGCCCCTGGTCGCGTGAACTTGTTCTATTGTTCAAACTCATTGTTTAAACCAGATTTGGTTGATGCATCAATTTTCTTACAGAAAATCCCGGACTGTAAAAATGTATGAAAATGAAGTTAAAGTTTTCAGTTAAGTTGCATCTCTTTGTACAATTTTGTTTTTTTTACAAAAGGTGGCATTTATTTCCATAAGTTACCTAAATAAACCAAATCTTTTTGAACGAGTTTCCTTATCACTTAGATTAAAATCACAATTATCAAAAATGGGTGAAAAAAATTTAGATTTTCTCTTTTGGACACATTGTTTTGGCTGTTATTTGCCTCAGTAAAATATTTTATATTTTGTACTTTGACTTTTACTTTTACTTTTACTCAGAGTAAATTTACTTGAGTACTTTTGATACTTGAGTAAAAAAAGTATGCTGTACTTTTTTACTTTCACTCAAGTAAAATTTTCATGGGAGACTTTATACTTTGACTTGAGTCATTTTATAGTTGGGTAACTGTACTTCGACTCAAGTAAATTTTTTCAGTACTCTATACAACACTGTCTAGCAGTTAAAAGGATGCATCTTTTCAAACTTCTAAGGTGATGGCATGTCTGTATCGTGTGTCTTTTGGTAGCTCTTTAGCTTCTTGTGTTTTGTGTCAGCCTCAGATGCACAGTATGTGTTGTATCACCATCATCATAGGTATTGGATGATAAAAGGCTTTGAAATGAAATATTAGGCTGTAAATTAACACTGTGGCAGGTTTTACATCTAACTTTAGTTTGAGAACTCATTGTCATGATCTAGAAACCAGTTTGAGATGATTTGAGCTTTGTGACATGGAGCATTTTCCTGCTGGAAGTAGTGTCAAAAGATGGTCCACTGTGATCATAAAGGGATGGACATGGTTAGCAACAATATTCAGATAGGCAGTGGTTTTTAAACAATGTTCAGTTGGCACTAAGGGGCCCAAAGTGTGTCAAGAAAATATCCCCCACACTATTACACAACCAGCAGCCTGAACCGTTGATCCAAGACAGAATGGATCCATGCTTTCGTGTTGTTTCTGACCATCCGAATGTTGCAGCTGAAATGGACACTCATCAGACCAGGCAACATTTTTCCAGTCTTCTATTGTCCAATTTTTGGTGAGTCTGTGCAAATTCTAGCATCAGTTTCCTGTTCTTAGCTGACAGGAGTGGCACCCGGTGTGGTCTTCTGCTGCTGTAGGACATCTTCTTCAACGCTAGACATGTTGCATGTTCAGAGGTGATATTCTGCATTCCTTGGTTGTAATAAGAGATTATTTGAGCTACTGTTACTGTTCTATCATCTTGAAGCAGTCTGCCCATTCTCCTATGACCTCTCACATCAACAAGGCACTTTGGTCCACACAACTGCTGCTCACTGGATATTTCCTGTTTTTCGGACCATTCTCTGTAAACCCTCGAGATGGTTTTGCGTGAAAATCCCAGTAGATCAACAGGTTCTGAAATATTCAACAACCATGCCACGTTCAAAGTCACTAAAATCCTCTTTCTTCCCCATTCTGATGCTCAGTTTGAACTTCAGCAAGTTGTCTTGACCACGTCTACATGCGTAAATACTTTGAGTTGTGCCCATTTGATTGGCTGATTGAACAGGTGTAACTAATAAAGTGGCTGGTAAGTGCATCTGCCAGGGGTGATCACAATAACATTAGATTTAGTAATAATATGTTCATTCCTCTGCAGAAGAGACTTGATGTAATGATTCAAATATCAGTTTGTGGGATTCCAGCAAAAATCCTACACTTTGCATCTCTTGTGTCAGTTTTCTAACTTTCCTAGAAGCCTATACAGTGGGTTTCAGCTCTAATAATGTGTACGGCACAGTGATGTGCAGTGTGCATTTCTGGTATCGGCTCTGGGCTGTTTTTAGTTCAAATTTCCCTTTTCTCACACACTTTTCCATGTGCACACAATACAGATTTGTCGAATGCATTTTCAATCTCTAGAACCTTTTTTTATCACAGACTCTTCATTTACTAGTGTGCAGCTGTTATTTTACTGTGTCTCATATGTATTTCAACTTATTTAGGTATGGTAGCAGAAGAGACTTGGTATAGGCAGATATACAGTGCTTTAAGACTCAGATTGGGATTGAGGCCAAAAAACTTGTTTGGAGCACCATGGCTAGAATTGACCTGGCTTGTGTATCTTCACGAAGAGGGTTTTAGCAGCGCTGGGAATAAAGAGTGCATGTCTATGTTCAGACATTTGTCAGCAGCACAAGGAAGGATTCATCATCATTTGTTGACATGGGCTGCAGTGTCTTTTGCAGGTAATATACTTTAGACTATGTGTTGCTGTGTTGCAGTAGTTATGACTTATTGATTTGGAAAGGAGGGAAATCTGATTTACCTTTTGCTTGTGAACATGAGTTTCACAGTAATCCGGTAAACAACTCCTCTGATTTCCTGCCTTAACCCAATTTCTCTAAATAACTTGATTTCTTGTCAGTGTGTTAAGGTAATGACAGAGTATGAGCATGCTGGCAAATGATCAGCATCCAACATGCAAGAAATAATAAACATTACTGACTTCCTGTCGGTGGAATCCTATTATGATGATTTGATTAAACTGGAATTAAATCTCAACAGAATTGGGTATGAAAGTATATTTTGATAGGTCCTAAAATTTCATGTTAATTTTGATTAAATGCAATATAACTGACTGTAATCATTCCTCTTGCATACTGCTAGATTCTGAAAGTATACAGACTGTCACTTTTTGGTGAATTTCTTGTGTTTATCAAAAACTAAAGCCTTTAGACTCTTACTTCACTACACTGTAGAAACACCTTTGCCAGTAGTTATGGCATTTGTCTTTATTGGACACTAAGTGGTGAAAGACGGGCTATTAATAGGGTCTGTAAATGGATTATCATATGTCACATATATGTGTATTGAACCTGGAATAAAATTAAGCATTTTAAAAATGCATTATTAATTTATTATTTAATTTATTAAGAGAATTGATGAGGAAATAATGTATCTAATGTAAATTTATAGAAGGACCATTAGCACTTATTTTTACTTGGCTTATAGGTGTGGCTTCGATGGAAATTTCACAGTGGTGTGATTTGAAAGTCATACCAGAGTCAATGACAAGAATTTTCAAGATTATATTTGTCACCTAATATACACTTATTCTCCATTTCAGCTTACCACCAACCGCTGGGTTTAGAAAACCATGCGTACCGTTGGTCTGTGTGAAGTGTGACTGTTCTCCTCTAGTTAACCTTTGGGAAATGCCATATACATGGTTTTAATGCGTACACATTTTTTATGCATGTGGCACCAGGAGTCAGAATTAGTGGATTAATTAACAGTGTGTACACTCAGAAATAGAATATGAAATCATTCCCTTACATTAGCACTGAGGAACTGAGTCTCCACTCATTTTTAATGATATTTTGAACGGTTGTGACCTTTTCCCTAATTCGAACATTCTTATTCTCGGGCTGTATCTTAGCTCGCTCCATCACGCTGCTGAAGAGATACAAAAGCTCCTTGTCTTCAAGGTCACTTTAAATTCCTACATGTACACACACAGATGTCAGATTTTGAAAAGTGGCCTGTTGTTTTAGGCTTCCTTTAGCTACATAACCTGGTCAGATCCAGAACGCAGCTGTCCAGGTCTCTGTTTGCTGCCTGTAACACGTGGCGATGCAAATGAGGGCGTTTTGTGCGTGCTGTGGTGTCTTGCAGTGCCTTTGACATTTCGAAGCTTTCGGTTTCTTGGCTCGTGCAAATTGCAGAGGGCATTCACATCCATCCCTGTGGGAGCCTGTGTGCAGTGAGTGGGATTAAGCAGGACTGCTGGCTCTGTGAGCCTTGCACCGCCCTTGTCCTTGTGGAGTGAAGGAGCATGCAGGCTGCCTGCCTAATGTTAGCCTCACAAGCAGCAGCCTCTTCACACTTCATTTCACTTTATTTTGGCTGCTGCGTCAGCATCAAGGCAAATACTACAGTATATAGTGTCTATGTTGCTTTAATTCACATCCACTCTGCTTCACTGTGACATTTGTCAGAGGAAATATCATTAAGCTCTTTTACCAGCTCATTATGTTACAAGAGACTTCTTTTTTTTTTAGAAGGAAACAAAGACTAATCTTTTTTTGGTGGTCTTTATGACCTGCATTGCTTTCTTTTTTGACTTTAGTGCATTTATTTGCATAGAAACAATGGATTTTGTCCTTGCTGTTTGCATTTGCTCCCTGTCCATATTCACTTTTTTTCTCTTGATCATTTGTCTCATTCAACCACACATGCTCTCTGAAAAAACAAGATTGTATTTCACCAGTAACTTGTGTGTGTGTCCTACCTAACAGCAGTTTTTACAGGAAGGTCAACAGTGAGGGGCTCTCAGGGTCAGGTGCTTGTCTGTAGATTTTTGCTTTTAGGCATCCTTCTGTCAGAATGCAGTTCAGGCTCGGTGCCCAGATAACTCAGCTGGTTGAGAACATAGACTGTATATATAGTGGACGTAGCATCCGGCTCCAGAATTGAAGCCAACCCGGAAGTGTCAAAAACTTGCGATATCACGCCGTCCGCTAGGGTTGGCTCCAAAAAGCTTTTTCTCCATAGACCCCAATTCATTTTTGGAAAAAATAAAATTTGATAGACTGATTTTCTACAGCTCAGGATTTTTCCCGTTAGTTTTCATGGTCAAAATGAGAGATCAGGTGGCCGATCTTAAAATAAATCAATACTGAATTTTAAATAAATCGTTAAAGTTGGCGGAGCCAGGGGGCGTGGCTATACTTGATAGACAGCAACAGAAGCCTCTGCGGTAAAACGTGGGCGGGATAAGAGAGTCCTCAGCCAATCCTGCCCCTAGTTGCTCTCCGGTCCAGTCTGTTTGATGACGCTTTTTACGTCACTGGCTCCAAAAAATCCAAAACGGCGACCAGGAAGTAGCAAAATCTGGGCTTCATTTTCTCGGCGTTGAAACCAACGGGTGACGTCACGGTTAGTTTACGCCTGGTTGAGAAGGCGACCCATGAACAGGGGCTATAGTCCCCAACGCAGTGGCCATGGGTTCAAATCCAGCTCATGGCCATGCACTGCATGTCATTCTACCACTCTTCTGCCTACTTTTCCTGTCTCTCTCCACTGTCCTACATAATAAAGGAAAATAGGCTAAAAAAAAACATAACTTAAAAAAATGCAATTCTGGCGAAGACTTTGTACCTATGTTTTTCTGTACCTTTCATGCAAATGAGGTGTGCACAAAACACCTTATCCGAAAAGGAAATCAAAAGCACCCGCCATCTCTCTGACTGTTCCAACAGTTGGAAAAGTCTCAGATTCTGAGGATTTTCTGCTCCTCTGTTTAAACTTAGTGAATATTTTGAACAAAACAAAACATTTAAGAACCTCACTTTGGACTAACTTTCTTTCACAATATCCATCACTGACAGTTTAGGAACCAATTGTTTAACTCGATGTACAGAAACCAATTTCACTGTCAAACCCTATAAAAGCCCTCACTGAATGTAGTAGACTGTCAGTGAAGGCTGCTTAAGTGCTTAGATTTGAAAAGAAATTCACATATTCGATGTGACGAAAGGCATGTAAGATATTCATTGAATCCCCACTCTTCTGTCTTTTCTGTACATTGCTGCGTTTTGAACTGTTCATATTGTGCTTATGTGTTTTCATTCGGTTTGATCACAGTTTGACCCTGCTGTCAGTGACATATTGTACTTGCATGGATGTCAGAAATAGCCTAGGGACTCTGCTCAGCTCCTGCAGAGCAGAGACAGCACACAGGAAAATGGAGGAAGAACAGAAAGAGAAAGAGCATGACAATGTGCACATAGTGTAAGACAGCAACCGGAACAAAATGATACAATGTACTGGATAAAGGAGAGCACTATAATAAAGGTTGGAGCAGTAAGATAAATATTTGACATATGGGTGATTACTGACCTAGGA
This sequence comes from Acanthochromis polyacanthus, assembly GCF_021347895.1. Lineage (NCBI taxonomy): Eukaryota > Metazoa > Chordata > Actinopteri > Pomacentridae > Acanthochromis > Acanthochromis polyacanthus. The sequence goes on along the minus strand of NC_067124.1, from coordinate 4,725,114 downwards.
AAGAGACAATAAATACTTTGACAACATTTCTTCAAGCTAGCCTTGGGTCATTGTGGCACTTTGCATGAATAGGTACAGTGTGAGTGTGTGTGTTCACCTAGGCTGTTGTCTTAGTTTAGTTTGACCTGGTTTAGTTTACTTTCTGGTAGAAGGCCACTTTCAGAGAGAAGAAGAGTTGCTCTCTAAATCCTATTTGTCACATGCTGGATGTCGCACCAAAGCACAGCTTTGAGTTCACCGCTCTCCTTCCTGCTGTCTGTGCATGTAGATATATGCATGGATTTTTACAAATAAGAAATGACATGGCAGATAATTGCTTAATGTGAAAACCTTTGGTGTAAGTTAGTTAAACTTGCCTTCAAAAGGGCCTGCAGCCTGCAGACACGAGGCAACTAGCATGCTAAATTTAACATGCTAGTTGCCTTGTGTCTGCAGGCAGCTGCTGACGATTAGCCGTTGGTTTGATTTTGAGTCGCTCAATGACTCATTTGTTCTCTCAGTATGCAGATGAGAAGAGTTGAGAGCAATACTCTTGTTCTTTTCTCTGTGCCTCCTCACAGTGTAATTTGTTTTGACATATCGAAGGAGGGTCACAGGGGATATAAGGTTAAGAAATGTCTCATTTGTTTGCCAAAGTAAACAGCCACTATTCCCCAAAGTGAGAGCTGAAACCTGCTCTGATGAATCACTATTGTATTGCTTACATAAAGAAGTGCACTGCAGTGTTATAGGTCTAACTATTGATTTCTTAATTATATCAGTGCTCTTTAGTATCTCTTGCAGGACTTTTTCTTGTATTTGTAAATTGGGTTCATGATTAAATTCTTTTTCAACTTGTGTCCTTTTTTCTCTTCCCTTTCTATGCTTTCTCCTCATCTACCCTGTCTTGAAGTCGTTGCCAGGCAGCGGATGTCTCGTCCCCTCCCTCTGAGGTCAGAGGCCAGCTGGAGTTGGGAGGTGGGTCCTCAGCAGCAGCAGCAGCAGTAATGCGGGCTTCCGTGGCAGGCTGCAGGATGAGCGTGGGTGCGCTCCTTAACGGACTGCTGGTCTCTGTGGTCGCAGCTCTGCTTTGGAAGTACTCCAAGCTGAGCGAACATGCTGCTCTGCTGGAGGAAGAGTTGCATATGACACAGCAGTCACAGGAGGTCTCACAGGCTCGCATCGACTACCATGTAGCCCTGCAGGCTCTTCAGGAACACGGCACCCGTATGGTCTGCAGCGGCAAGATGCACACTGACCGCATCTGCCGCTTTGACTACCTCTGCTACTGTTCCGAGGCGGAGGAGTTTGTGTTCTTCCATTCCAATTCCTCTGTCATGCTGCCTAACTTGGGGTCTAGGCGCTTCCAACCCGCCTTGCTGGATTTGTCCTCAGTAGAGGATCACAATACCCAATACTTCAACTTTTTAGAGCTTCCAGCTGCTGCTTTAAAGTTTATGCCCAAGCCTGTGTTTGTACCAGATGTGACGTTGATCCTAAACCGGTTTAATCCTGATAACCTGATGCATGTATTCCATGATGACTTACTCCCAGCCTTCTATACCATGCAGCAGTATTCAGATTTGGATGATGAGGCTCGTCTTGTGTTCATGGAGGGCTGGGGCGAAGGTCCACACTTTGACCTTTACCGACTTCTCAGTAGCAAGCAGCCGTTACTTAAAGAACAGCTGAGGAACTTTGGAAAACTAATGTGTTTCACTAAATCATATGTAGGCCTGTCCAAAATGACTACCTGGTACCAGTATGGGTTTGTTCAGCCACAGGGTCCAAAAGCCAACATCTTGGTCTCAGGGAACGAGATCAGGCAGTTTGCTAAGGCTCTGATGGAGAAAATGAACATCACAAAGGTGGATGAACCAGAAAAGGATGGAGGGAGCGCTGAAGATGAGAAGGAGAAAGAGAAGAAGGATGAATACATCGTTGTGTTTAGTCGTTCAACAACAAGGCTGATATTGAATGAAGCAGAGCTAATCATGGCACTGGCCCAGGAGTTTGAAATGAGAGTGGTTACAGTGTCCTTAGAGGAGCAATCTTTCCCCAGTATCGTCCAGGTGATCAGCGGTGCTTCCATGTTAGTCAGCATGCACGGAGCTCAGCTTATCACCTCGCTCTTTCTCCCCAGAGGAGCTGTTGTGGTGGAGTTGTTCCCTTTTGCTGTGAACCCAGAGCAGTACACTCCATATAAAACCCTTGCGTCTCTTCCAGGCATGGACCTTCACTATGTCTCCTGGAGGAACATGAAGGAGGAGAACGCTGTGACCCACCCAGATAGACCCTGGGAGCAAGGTGGCATCGCTCACCTCGAAAAAGACGAGCAGGAACGAATCCTAGCAAGTAAGGACGTCCCCAGGCACCTGTGCTGCCGCAACCCAGAGTGGCTCTTTCGGATCTATCAGGACACTTTGGTGGACATCCCATCCTTCCTGGAAGTCCTCAAAGAAGCCATGAAGGTCAAGCCCAACTTGAAGAAGACCAAGGTAGCCAGTACAGTCCACCCAGGCCGGGTCAGAGAGCCTCAGTGTCAGACTTCAGTACAAACCTCTAATGAGGCAAAACTTACAGTCTCTTGGCAGATCCCGTGGAATCTGAAATACCTTAAGGTGAGAGAGGTGAAGTATGAGGTGTGGATCCAGGAGCAAGGAGAGAACACCTACATGCCTTACATCCTTCCCCAGCAGAACTACACTTTTTCAGAGAACATTAAGCCCTTCACCACCTACCTGGTGTGGGTTAGGTGTATCTTCAACAAGAGCCTTCTGGGTCCCTTTGCAGATGTTCTTACGTGCAGGACCTAGTATGGAAACAAGGCCAGTTTGGTGCTGTGCAGTTTTACACAAAAACAGAGTAATGCTTGTTCCAGACAATCAGAACACACAGGGAACTGGTTGCTCCCAGTTTTTCCAGTGGGGGTTCGCTAATGTCAGAAGGCTTGTTTCTACAGATCAGGAGCAGGCTGTTGAGCTCTTGCACAGTGATGATTCCATGCCCAGCACAAAGTGTGCAGTGACTTCTGGGTGAACTACTAAAGAGTAAAAACAGCTATTGAGGAATGGAAAGTATTTTTTCTGTATTTATGAAAGAAAGAAAGTGCTAAACCATGTCCCTACTGATATACCAGAATTGAAATCAGCAGATTTATTTATGTGAAAAATAATATATAATCTTTTTTAGTATTAGTCAAAACACTGGTTCTTTACCTTTTACAGTATGCAATGTAGCTTCTCTGTGGTGAGCAAGAGAAATTTTAGAACAGCAGGATTTTTTATGTTTTCTGACTTGTCCGATGTCTAGCGTGTGTGCGTGTGTGCGTGTGATACCTCTGTGGCTTAGTTTACCTACAGATTGTTAGATTCCATACACCGTTAATTACGGAACTTAGCCAAAACCAAAGCAACTTCTCCCATATAATTTTCAGACAACTATTACTCATGCCATATTAAGTTTTTGTGTTACAGATTTCGCATACTTCCCGTGTTTGCTAAGAACTATAAAACCTCTAAAAATATTTCAGAATTTACTGTTCATGAAGTAGTGTGTGTTTTTGACCCTTAGAGCTAAGTTATGCGGTAAACAGAACACTTTCTGGATAATTTAATATCTTTTAGGTTGCTCCTTCATTTGTTATATTTATAGCACTACAAATCTTCGCCCACAAAAAATTTGTCTGTTTTTGTGTAGAAATGGATAATTTTTTTCTTATTGGCACTAATTACAACTGTAATAATGCAAATTTCCTGTGAAGCGTATATTTTTTACACCAGGCTGTAATTAGCGTTAAGCAGTTTCCCTCCTGTACCCAGCAGTAGGCTGCTGGACAGTCTGATTGCACTGCCTTGTGTAAAAAGCATTTTCATTAAGATAACAAGGTATTTTGCAGCTTAGGATTCCTCTGTGTTGTGTAAAACTCTGTTAATTAAGATTAAATCCCCAGTTATGTGTCTTTTTACTTTCTTTCCTCAAAGCTTTTCTAGCTGGTCTGAAAAAGTCTAGTGTTGAATTTTAGAAGGAAACAGCAGTCCTCTAAAGCTGCCTGTTAAAGTTGTTTCAATGTCATTTGCAAAAGAAATGCAATTTATGGGTAGCGAGACGTCAGAAATGTGTTTATGTTTTAACCCCTTGGACTGCAGATGGTAGTATGTGCTAGCAGCGACGTAGCTAGAGATGGTTTATGGAATGGCACAAGTTAAACCAAACACTGCCACTAACATACTGTGTTGTATTGTGCCATTGTTGAGATGATGTCATGACATTTTTCTTTTTGTATCTTTTCCTTTTACCTGCTATCTCTCTCTCTCTGTCTCTCTAACCTTCCTCAGTTTCTCCCCATTTTCTAAAGTTCTTAAATGCAGTTTGTTCCGGTGCATGTCTAAAAGATTATGTTATGACATTGTTACGCGTGCAGGATGTGATGGATTAGTTTTCCCTGCAGGGATTATTAAAACGATTTTGATTGTGGCATGTGTGTGTTTATATTGTTGGTTAGATTTCCTTGTGCCCCTGCCCCACTTCTGTATGTGCTGAGTGAAGCGAGACTCTCTGTTTTCTACATTAGCAAATAGCTGGAGTTTCTTTTTCAGTAACTGTGATTTGAATAAAGAAGCTTATTTCTTATCGTGTCTGTTTTCTTTCAGCTGTGCTATTATTAATAATAATGTTGATAATAATGTTAATAATAATGCTCCTGTTGTTTTCATTTACGGGCGCCAAAAAATATTGTTTCCTTATCGAAAAAAAATGTAAAAATTCAGCAAAAATATTTCCCCAAATTTCTGAACATTTGCAAAACCTTCAGGAAGAAAATTCCAATAATTCCTTAAAAGTTTCCCTTAAAAGTTATATATTTTTTAAATCTCCCAAATATGGCAATTTAAAAAAAAAAATCTAAAAATGAATAAATCTTTCAAGAAATATCTACAGTGATTACATGTATGTCAGTAAAACTTCTATTTTCTTAAGAACATTTGCAGTAGGATCGCAATCACGTGATCATCAGCAGACAGCTGACGTAGTGTTCACTTGTTGTCATGGTTACAGTGACACTGTGCTGCTATCTCACAATGATACAGAAATCTTTAACAAATCCATGGATCCAGACTATAAGCTGCATAACTGCCTAAATCTAATCACTTGGTCTTTGTGTCATTTCTGACCTTCACTGAAAATTTCATCCAAATCCATTTTTGAGTAATGTTGCTATCAGACAGAAAAATGTACACCAATTGTCGTGTAACTGCTGCATTTCTAGGCGAAGTAATAAAATCAAACTGAACATTGCACCATGAGATGAACATAGTCTCACCTACTAGTTTTAGCTCTTAAACAGAATATAGCTTTACTGTCATCTGTAACACCTTCCTCAGGGAAATTTTGTTTTTTCTATTGTGCACACAAAGGTCAGTGGTCACAGTCACCTGCATGGTAGCTTCTGGCATTCCAGTGTATTGCCCAAGAACACTTCTGCAGTGCAGATCCTTGTTGAAGTATGGTTTTAGCCTGTTAGAGCAAAACAAATGAGTTGACCATTTTTATCCTACGGTTTCATATATTACAAGTGGAGGGAAGCAACAGGCTCCTCCAGTGTGAGTAAAACCGTTTCAATTATCGTCACCATTTAATAATTAATTTTGCTAAACCACTTATTCTGTTGCTGTGGGCTCGAGCCAATCCCAGCATGCATCTGGCAGAATGCAGGGAGAAATCAGAACTGCTTGCCAGTGCTTTTGTGAGACTAACCGCAGTCCACAGTCCAGCTCACTGAAAGCAATTAGACAGTGGATGGAAACGCAAACTTCAAACACAGAACACCAGCAGACTTGGGGCTGGCAATCACACCTATGTTGTATGCAATAGAATTCTTTATAATAGTTCTTGTATTATTTTTGTGGATTTGGCTATTGGCTATTCAACGAGGTAAAAACACAAGCAGCCACACAGTTGTAATGTTTTTTTCCCACATTATCTAAGCCATTTTCCTTGGAGGAGAAAACCTAAAATATAGCAAATAATTCCTCTTTGCACAGGAAAATGTGTTTGGCGTAACATGGAAGTAGTCCACAGTGAGCATAGCTCAATTTCAAAATGCTGCTTTGGTGCAAAAATGACGTGGCCACATAGAGGGCAGACAAGAAAGCCTTCCTCACAAAAGCAGTAAACAAGAAATTATATACTATTTTGTGTGCATTGATTACTTGAGGAAATAAAAATTTGAATGAGAGGAGCATCTGAATCATGGCTGCATGGTGGAATAACTCATCAGTCTGTGTTGGGGCTAGGCCGGGAACCAAAGTGCAGAAACACAGACACAGGCCAGGCAGAGTGCAGCTAAGTAAATGTATTAACACAATGAATATTAAAAGGTGAACAGAGAGTCTTTGGAGAGTTGAGGCTGAACTATAAGAAGACATATCAGAAGCCGGGTTCAGGCAGGAGAACATAACTGAGGCTTGGATTAAAGAGCGAACACAGCAGGCTGAGTCAGGAGCAGGAGGCTGGTGATTTAGTCCAGGCTCACACATTAGTTATGGGCTGATTTTGGAAGGGAAATCTGTTATTTGTTGACCCAGCGTTTGGCTGCCATTATCTGCTCATATGAGGGTTGTACAGATCCAGCCTTAACTCTCCTAAGCTACTCACAGACTCATTTGGGTTACCCCAAATAACATCAAGCATATTTGATATTTAGGAGTGATGATGGGAATGGGGATGAAGATCATGAACAATCAATGTTAAACTTTATAGGCCATCAAACTAACCTTAGCTTCAGATATTAAAACTGATTCTTGCCTCTGTTGCCAATCAAGAATAAACAGAGTTCCCAAGCATTTTTCCATCTAGGCTTGTTTGTTTGTTTGCTTGTTTGTTTGTGTTTTTGCTCTCACTGTACAGTATTATTTATGTTAAAGCAAGTTGTTGAAACAGTTTTCCCTGTGTGACCCCATGAGACCATGTGAGGTGCAGTATTGCTCGCCTCCAGTCTTGTAGTGTGTATGCGCATGTCCAAGATTTTAGAGAAGAATATCTGAAAAGTTTCTCCCTATATGAGTGATGCAACCCAATTTTCAAAATCTCATCCCATAGAGTGTGGTTGCCCCTTTGCTGAGGCTTGGACTTAGGGGTGGAGCAGAGCAGGCTGAAACAGGAGTAGGCAGGAGACTTGACTGAGGTCTGGTATGCAGAGGTGAGGCGAATATAAGCAGAGGATGGGCTAGGAAAGTGGCTGGGTTTGCCTGGCAGTAAGTGAATGTAGAGAGGGTTTCAAGAGCATAAGGAGGGAGGCAGAGGCAGGTCAGGCACATGTGTAACAGGGTCTACGAGTTAGCGATGAGTGGAGATCTGAGCTGGGATTTTACAGCAGTGGAAGATAATGAGTAACAGGTGACCTGGCCTCCCAAGCAGCTGTCTCCACTCCTGCAATTAACACACCGGCCCACAGAACTGGCACAGAGAAAAACAGAGAGGAAGAGAGGCTGCCAACCACACTGAAGCAGAGGGCATAACAGATTGCTTTTTAGAGTTACCATGAGCATAAAATCACAAAGCAATTTTGTTGTTCAGTTTCTCCATCTTCAGGTTTTGGGTTTTGTTCAAGGAAACAGTGAAAAACTGCAGTATTGCCACCATCGGTTTTGTCACTGATACAAAAGAGTTTCAACAAAAATCTATTTTCTTACACACTTAAACGCTAAGCCGATGTTTTCAAATTTAAACAGTGTGTGTGTTTGCATGGGCACTAATATCCTGATTATGATTGACTTTTTAGAGCACACAAGTTACACTACCATTTAAAAGTTTGTGGTCACTGTCTTACAACTCAGCTCCAAAGCTGTAACAAAAATGTGGAGACAACCACTGTATGGTTACCGAAGCAAAGGGTTGTAACAAAGTACATAATCCACAGTGCCTTAAAGACCCAAACAAAACCAAAACCAAGCATGTGTGACTGAAGCTCTAAAGGCAAAACAGCTCCTGTCAGTGAGCGCTGCTGGACTGGAAGGGAGAGCAAATAAATGCAGCTCAGCCACTGATTGCAGGTGTGGTTCAGTAAGGTGGTGACCCTCAGCTCCTGATCAGACGCATCTGGTGTAAAAGTGGAGGGTTGTCAAACACCCCCTCTTAAGACAAGACTCCTCCTATAAATCTCAAACAGCATGCATCAGCAATACACAACACAAACTTATTGCTATGATGAGTGGTCCCCAATTTCCCCCATCCCTGAAACTGTAAAACCTCCATACTGACAAGTTACAGTCTACTGTACGCAGTGTCTACACCATTGTACTCACCAATCCTACGTCCGACCCCCCTTCCCAATCCTGCACCCAGCAACCCTGGTGCCCGAAGAAGGACTTTAAGGGTGAGGGGAGGAAAACAGACCAGGACTAGGAAGACTATGCAGGTAATCCCCCTTTAGCATGACTCACAAGCCCGGGGCTATGGTCAACACTTCAGCCACCACATTTTGTGGAGCCTTTGATGTGGCGAACCTCCAGACAGTAGGACTATAAAAACAAATCCACCGCATCAGTCTGCGGTTCAGGCTGTGCAACGACTTGAGGAAGGTCAGTGGGTTATGGTCTGTGTAGACCACCAATGGCCCAACTGAACCTACATAAACTTCAAAATGTTGTAAAGCCCAGGTAAAAGAGCCAAAGTCACCTTCTCTATGAATGAGTAGTTCATTTGGTACGAGTTGAACTTCCCAGAGAAAAAACTCGCTGGACAATCGACTCCATCTGTGCCAGCTTGGAACAACATCACACCAGTCCCGACATCACTGGCATCCACCTGCAGCTGAAACGGCTGAGTCATGCAAGGAGCAGTGAGGACTGGAGGAGAACGCAGAACAGCCTTAACCCTTTAAGCTTCAGTCAATTCCAGCCGTTTTCAGTACAAAAAATCGCTAATATTCTATTTTTAAATAAAAAAAATTACGAAAAATACGGGGAATATTGGACGGGCATCGCGAGGTGCTTTTCCTTGAAAAGGACCGATTCGGGGATTTTATACCGACTTCAGGACATGTTTTGGACAAAATAGTTTACTGGCTTGTGTCATCTGATGTAAAAGGTTGGATTATGGCCGTTTTTTGTGGAATCTTTTTTTTTGTGTATAATAATGAACCCGGAAATGTGAGTCGCGCTGTGTGCGTTGAAGCCGTGTATAGAGAACGGATGGATGAATATTTGTTTTTGTCGGACAAATGTGTTTTTCTCACCCGCTGTGGTAATCGCATCTGAAAGTGGTTTATACCGGCAGATTCATGAGAATCTAAGCTTTCCATCGGTGTATAGTGTTTGTATAAGCGCGTTTGCGGCCGTCGGACATTCTTGAAATTCCTATGCAAATTAGTAGGTGTACCGCCGGCGGTACACTGAAGCTTAAAGGACACTCTCACAAGTTTGTTGACAGGGAGTAGACCATCTTCTCTTTAAGTAGGTCTGTGAGACGAGCAACCACACTGGAAAAATTTCTGCAAAACTCCTGATAGTAGCCCACCAACCCCAAAAAGCACATCAGCTCCTTCTTAGTGGCAGGAACTCGGTAGTTTTCAGTAACAGCCACTTTAACCTATACTGGCCACACCTGGCCTTGCCCCACAACCTTCCCGAGATAAGTATCCATAGTCTTGGCAAAATCACATTTTGCCAGGTTCACAGTTAGGTGCACAGCACACAACTTGTCAAAAAGGCTCTAAATGCAGAGGACGTGTTCTTCCCAGGAATCACTATAGATCACCACATCATCCAGATACACTGCACAGCCCTCCAGTCCTGCTACCACAATGTTCATTAGCCACTGGAATGTGGTCGGTGCATTCCACAGCCCGAAACTCATCACATTGTACGAGAAAAGGCCAAAAGGAGCAATGAAGGTGGATGCTTTAACAAACAGTGGAACCTGCCAGTACCCTTTTAGAAGAACAAATTTGCTGACAAAGCACACTGAACCCACCTGATCTACAGTCTTCCACTCAGGTAGTTGTCGACTTTCGTCACCCCATTTACTTTTCAATAGTCTGTACAAAATCTAGGACTCTTGTCAGCTTTATCTATGAGTAAACAGGGAGATGATACTACGGTTAAGTATGTATTAGGTCTCTTGCTCCATCACCTTATGTTTTGCATCTAATACTCTGTAGAATAACTGCCGGATTGGCTGAGCCTCGCCTACATTGATGTCATGTTCTATCAGACGTGTACAGGTTGGAACATCATTAAAGAGACACAAGAATTCCTTGATAAGAGCAAACAGCTCAGTGCACCGTTCACTGGATAAATGTTTAAACATAGACTCCAGCTTACCCAATGTCTCTGAGTTTTTAAATGGCTTCGCAACTGGCCTCCATCAGGTGTACCCACACTATCATCCTGATGTAACAGCAAGGAGCTAGCAGCTAGAGAACTCCCTGCACCTACCACCAAAACAGGTTTCGTCATCTGGTCTCCTGTCCCCCTTCACTGGAATGTGCCGTTGCTGCCCTCAAGGATGTGTGCAATTACTTCATCAGGAAGATGGGTCAGGTGATGGTTTTCGATACCACTATCACACCTCCAGAGCATAGAAACGTCATCCTCAGCTTCGCCAAAGAAAAGGTCTACAAGGTTTTCTTCATGAGGTCGATCTATGATGATCCAGAAATCATCGCTGAGAATATTAAGCCGGTGAAACTGAGCAGTCTGAACTACGTCGACTGTGACGAAGAGAATGCTGTGGTCGACTTCCTGAAGAAAACTGAAAGTTACAAATTGACCTACATTCCTCTTGGCGACAACAGAGACCAGGGTGTATCTTCAAAAGTGGGCAGCCACTCCCTGGTGAACCAGGTCCAGGACCACATCCAGAGCCAGATCGTGAACTACCTCATGAACATCCGCATTACGCCCCGCTCCATCTACCCGTGTCACCATGGCAAGAGCAAGCTCAAACTGGTGGGTCGCATCAGAGGAGACTCAGGGCTGTCTATTTGCAGTGTAAAGTTTGCCAACACTCTAGGTTTGTACCTGCGAGGTCAGTAAATCAGCGACCTGAAAGTTTGGACGAGTCACATGATGAGAACCATCCAAACGGCCAAAGCTCTGGGAGTCCAGTACGAACAGTGGAAGGCTCTAAACAAGATCGACGCTGGCATCTGTGAGGAGATAATGTATGAAGAAATTCAGGACAATTATCCCAAGGAGTTCACACTGAGAGACCTGGACAAGTACTGATACCCCAAAGAAGAGTCTTATGAGGACCTGGTGCAGCGCCTGAAGCCGGTCATCATGGAGCTGGAGAGGCAGGAGAATGTCCTGGTCATCTGACACCAGAGGTGGCTGCAGGCCTACTTCCTGGACAAGAGCGCAGGTGAGCTGCCCTATCTGAAGTATCCTCTGCACACCTTTCCCACTTTCACGGGAATAATAAGGCTTTAGCAGGTTAACACGACAGAGTTGAGTCTACCTTCTACGCTCCGGCGTTGCCAAGAAATAGTTCTGCTCTGAAACTTGGTGCATGACTGTAAAGAGACCATGAAACTTAGCCTCAAACAGAGATGTCACCAGGGGCAACAACGCCAGAATATGGTCTCCAGCAATGAACTGATGGGCCTCGGCCTTATGATCATACCAGCACTTTAGTATAGCCTGGGAAGAAGCCAGGCCCCTCCTAGCACTCTGCAGCAGAGCTAACGGGCCCCGCACAGTTTGCCCAAATACAAGCTCATTTGGACTGAACCCGGTGCTTTACTGCACCACCTCTCTAGCTGCCAGCAGCAACCACGGTAGGCCCTGTTCCCAGTCCTGGCTCATTTAAACACAATAGCTCCGTAACAGAGACTTCAACATCTGGTGAAACCGTTCTAGAGCCTTTCAACACCATTAGTTAACACAATGTAGCATTAGAACACAGGAGCGATGGTTGCTGGAAATGTTCCTCTGTACCCCTATGGAGATATTCCATTAAAACAAGAAAAGGACTCAGAGAGCACACTACTCTGCCAAGGCTGCTCAGACATTGTATGATGTCCAACAGATAAGTCCTGATAAGTCCTCAGCAGTGGATTTGTAGTAGGATCACAATCATGTGATCATCAGCAGGCAGCTGACGTAGTGTTCACTTGTCATAGTTACAGTGACGCCATGCCGCTATCTCACAATGATACAGAAATTTTCAACTACTCCATGTATCCAGACTATAAGCCACATCACTGCCAAAATCTAATCAGGTGGCCCTTGTGTCATCACAACACAATGTCTAGACTGTATTTCTGATTCATTTAATGTTATCTTCATTTTAAAAAAATGCTTATCTTTAAAAACAAAAGGATATTTCTTTTGAGCACTACTGTTCAAAAGTCCAAACTTTTGAATGGTAGTGTATTTGTTGTACATGGACACCTTAACTTAATTTGAAGAAATCTGGATATGCTACATACATGGAGCACTCCAATAGAAGTGAGGATGCTGTAACATCAAAGCACTTGTTTCAGTTTCGTGAACTTTCTCTGCTGGTAAAGATTATTGTGGCTGTGATCATGAGAAGTTACAAACTGCACACAGATGAGTATTTACTACAGGGAGATGCATGAACAAGGTTTTCATGATCCATGTAAATGCCACATCCTCAATATGATGAAAACTGGGATACTAGATGCAAATATACATGTAAATGCTTTCAATCTGGAACCTATTTTGAAAAAGATCCAGCTGAAATTTACCCCACTTATGGATGGCATGGTTTTAGTTTAACACTACATTTTCTGGAAGTGCGCAGAGATAAACAAATCTAAGGCGTCCGTGAACCTCCTGAATGAAGGGGCACTCAGAGAGTGCAGGGGCCTGTTTCACGAAGCAGGTTTAGTGAAAACTCTGAGTTTGTTAACCCTGAAATGAGGGAAATTCAGAGTTTTCCGTTTCACGAAGCGAGGTAACTCACCACTGAGACAGAGGGGTAACTCTAGCCTGTTTCACAAAGAGGGGTAACTTAAACTCTCGGTCAGTTACCGCAGTAACAGACACTATGACTCTAACCTGGTCACCAGCAGGTTTATCTCAGAAAACCTCGAGTTTCTTCTCTGTCTCCACCCTCTTAAGCCACACACTGTTTCATTTCCTCATTCATTCAGTCAGTAAGCGGGTGAGTTTTGGCGTAGGACAGCTTTTATTAACGATCCAGTGGATAAAGGAGCAGCATTACTGCGCAGAGAATTAAATATTCGTCAGTAGATTGTTATCAGACCGAGCATAAATGTTCTTGCATTTCCGGACAATTATCTTTTTCAGCGGTACTGTTTCATAATCGTTTCAAGTCCATAATCTACACAAACAACCTAATCCGTCCTTACATTTACATTACCAACCAGTCATGCTCTCACATCCAACAGATATTGTGTGTTGTGCTGCGGTTCTTTGCAAATGAAAGTTTTTTATTTAATGTCGGAGATGCAGAGCACTTCAGTAAGACAACTGTATGCAGGACAGTTAGAAAAGTGTTCCCGGCCCTGAAACGACTTTTACTCATCATTGTGGTTTTCCAAGGACATAAACCTGTCAGAGCATCAAGGAGCAGTTCCACAGGATTGCAGGTGAATGATGTAGAGATCTGTTACATTCATTTAAATCATAGTCTGTTAATGACATTGTGCTGCAACCTCAGACTGGGATTAGTCATTTGAATTTCTTTTAGGATTTCCCAGTGTGATTGGCTGCATAGATGCACACACATCCCCATCACAGCTCCCTCACATCTTGAATAGGAAGTCCATTCACAGCATAAATGTGCAGGTAGGCTACAGGTAGACTGACTACTGTTTCTAAATGTTAAAGACTGCATCATAGTTCAACATCTGTCATTCTCTGCACTGTCCAGATCATATGTGATGCTGCATACATCATTTCTAATGTGGAGGCCACGTGGTCTGGGTCTGTTCATGACTCCAGGATTTATGGAGAGTCTAACCTGAGCAACAGACTGCAGCATGGTCAGCAGCCTAAAGATTTTCACAATAGAATTCTCTTGTCTCCCTCCTTTAATATACTCTGATGTATCCACTATACATTACAGGAGAGTTTGATGGCCTTCTGCTGGGTGACAGGGGTTACCATGCCAACCCAGGCTGATGACCTCATACCCTGACCCTGAACCAGGCCCCCAACAGAACTTCAACCGGACTCACTGCAGGACCAGAGCCCGGGTGGAGATGACCATAGGCCTGCTGAAAGCCCGTTTCCAGAGCCTACGTCTCCTCAGGTTGACCCCTGAGAGGGCCTGTGATATTACTGTGGCATGTGTTGTTCTTCATAATATTACCACTATTAGAGGAGAGCAACACCCTGCCCTACAAACTGAAGACCCAGATGATGAGCCCATCCACCTGCAGCTATTCAGGACAGCAGAGCAGTCAGAGACACCGTATGCAATAATCACTTTAGAGTTTAAGTCTCCATCATCACCACCACAGCAAATAAAGACATGATACACATTTCATTTGCTCTTCTTTATTTCCTACAAATAAAAGAGATAGTTCAATTAATGTTCCAGTAGTTAACATAATTCACCTGTGACCATCACCCACCTCTAACTTGTGCTCTAGTATTTCAATTTTCAGATCTGCCCTCCTAATCTGTTTTTTGCAATTTTTTTTTCAGCAAATGCAGTTTGTAAATCCGTTTTACTGATAACAGGGAATACATAGATGACATTAAATTATACAGTTGCACATGAATTCCACAGAATGAAGCTCTGGTGTTTCCTGAACATCCATCTCACTGTGTCAGTCTGTGCAGTGGAAGTTGAGGAACCATCCTGCTGCTGTCCAGCCATGCTCTGTTAAAAAGGATGAGAATGTGCAATACTTCAGTGTAGGCTAAACGTCACACTCTATATTCCACCCAAAATGTGAATGGGAAGAGAACTATCAGTAACATACCTCTGTATGCCTTTCAGGACCCCCCTCTGTAAAGGCAGGCGGCAGAGTTTCATCCTCTTCATCCTAGATCAGTGACGTGTTTCATCCATCCATCCATTTTCTTCCACTTATCCAGGGCCAGGTCAGCAGGCGAAGCAGGTCGTTCCAGACGTCCCTTCCCCCAGCGACGCTTTCCATTCATTTCATTTATTATTTTATTTGAATGGGACAGTGCATATTAATGAACATACAACGATGTAAATATGCCAGATTTAGCTCAAGGCTAATTTCCATCTGTTGTCCCATGGGGTAAAAGACATACCACCAAAACAAGAACATACAGGACATTAAGCAAAAAAAAAAAAAAAAAAAAACACGACAGGACAAAACATACAATATAAAAACTAAACTAAACATTCAACCACAACCTACACTTTTCCCTCTCACTCATACACATATCATCCTAACATTTTAAAACTGACATGCTCTTGTAAGTTTCTGAATGACTCTCTAATGGTCACAGGAGTGTTGCTGTAACAGCCATTCTTTAAGTTGCCTCTTAAAAGAGACATAGGTGGTACTATCTCTAACTGTCATCGGTAGATCGTTCCAACTGGAGCAGCCCTTAATGGATAGTACATTTTTTGAGAATTCACAACCACGATATTGCACTTCACAGTCCCCCCTTACTGTGGAGCGAGTGTTTTTAAGCTGGACTTTTGTTTAATAAATCCATTAAGTGGTGGCGGGGCTAAGCCGTTCAGAACTCTATATATGAGACAATTATTTTTAAAGATTTTAAAACTTTCAAATGTTAAAAACTTGTATTTCTCTACTAGAACACATATATGAAATGACTGGGGTTTTTGATCAAGTATCTTAATAGCTTTTTTAAAAAGCTGCTCTATTGGTTTAAGTGCAATAACACCAGCAAAGGACCAGACTGTGAAACAGTATTCAATGTGAGAAAATATATAGTGAAGGTAAGACTTAGCTGCCTCTGTAGTGATGAATGGTCTGATTTCTTTAAAGTTTTGTAAATTAAATCTGATGGTATTTGCAACCTTTTTCCCATGTTTTTTGAATGTGAGGTTGGAATCTAATATGACCCCAAGATATTTAAAATGGGTTACTAATAACAACTCCTCTCCATTCAGAAATACATTAGATTGGTCTTGTTTTACTTTTTGTTTACTGAATATCATACAGACTGTCTTTTTGGAATTCAGCAAAAGACAATTTTGCCTAAGCCAGAGATGTACTCTGTTAAGACCTTCTGTAAGATTTGCACTGATGGTTTGGATATTTATACCATAAGTGAACAACACAGCATCATCAGCATACATCAACATATCAAGCTCAGGGCAAACATCTGGTGAATCATTGATGTATAACGAAAAAAGTAGAGGACCTATTACGGAACCTTGAGGGACACCAACATCACTGCTGAGGCACTGGGACTGTACTCCCTTTGTATGAGCACACTGTTTCCTGTTTGCTAGATAGGATTGAAACCAAGCAAGTGAATCTGCTGAAAAGTTAAAGTGTGTTAATTTGCTTAATAGAATACGATGGTTGACTGTGTCAAACGCTTTTTTTAGATCTAAGAATACAGCGCCGACATATGTATTTTTTTCTTAACATAAACTTTATTTTCTCTATAAAAAAACAGGTTGCTGTCTCTGTGGAATGGTTTTTTCGAAAACCAAACTGCATTCTATGAAGTGAAGTAGGTCCTTGGTCGAGATGTTCAATTAACTGATTTACTATCCACTTTTCAATGACTTTAGAGATTGCTGGCAGAATGCTAATTGGTCGATAATTTGAGATTTGCGTTTTACTCCCTGATTTAAATACAGGGGTTATGATGGCCTCTTTCCACGCAGACGGAACTGTTTTTTGATTGATAGATTGATTAACTAAAAGAGTAATAGGTTGTACCAGTGCCTCAGCATGAGTTCTTATAAAGTTAGTGTCAATACCATTTACGTCCCTGGCTTTAGACTTTTTTAGGGCAGAGATGATTTTTGCTACCTCAGTCTCTGTTATATTCTGCAGCTCGAAGATGGGGTTCACAATATTTAATGATTGAGGTAAGTAGCTGGATGTTGGGAACAACTTTGTTATTTCAGAAATGCTATCAACAAAATAATTATTGAAAGCATTGGTTAAAACCAAGGGATCACAGATCAATTTATTATTTATCTCTGTTTCAAGAGGAGCAGTCTCTGATTCAACATTTTTTCCTAGAAGTTTATTTAAAATTTGCCACGTTTTCTTTCCATTTCCTTTTGTACTTTCTATGATATTTATAAAGAATTTTGCTTTTGCCTTTCTTAAGGCTTGTGTAACTTTATTACGAGCTTGTGTAAATCTTTGTCGATCAGTAGACAGTCTTGATTTTAAATATTTTTTAAGCAATAGGTCTCTTGTTTTTAGTAGACTTCCGCAATTTTGATCTAACCATGGTAAATTTCCTTTCTGTGGTTTACGACTCCCCTTCCTTGAGAAGGATGACATCACTTCTTTTAATTTACTGACAAAAGATTTGCTACTACTTTCAATATCAGATGATAATGCTTCGTTCCATGAAATCAATTTTAGGGCATCATTGAGATTTTGAAACACATTTCTAGGTATGTATTCTGTTAAAGAGGAGTCACCATGTGATTTTATGTTTCTCTGTTTAGAAAGTTTACGATTAAATAGAATTATATTATGATCAGAAATCCCTGTCAGAAAATTAAAAGTTTTTGTTATTCTATCACATTTATTTGAAAAAAGAAGGTCTTCCTGGGGGATCCCGAGGCGTTCCCAGGCCAGACGAGATATATAATCCCTCCAGCGAGTTCTGGGTCGACCCCGGGGTCTCCTCCCAGACGGACGTGCTCGGAAAACCTCCAAAGGAAGTCTCCCTGGAGGCATCCGAATCAGATGGCCAAACCACCTCAACTGGCTTCTTTCGATGCGAAGGAGCAGCAGCTCTACTCCGAGCTCCCTCCGGATGTCTGAGCTCCTCACCCTATCTCTAAGGCTGAGTCCAGCCACCCTACGGAGGAAGCTCATTTCGGCCGCTTGTATCCGCGATCTTGTTCTTTCCTTCACTACCCAAAGCTCATGACCATAGGTGAGGGTTGGAACGTAGATGGACTGGTAAATCGAGAGCTTCGCTTTACGGCTCAGCTCCTTCTTCACCACGACGGTTCGGTACAACGCCTGCATTACTGCTGACGCTGCACCAATCCGCCTGTCCATCTCTCGCTCCATTTTCCCATCACTCGTGAACAAGATCCCGAGATACTTAAACTCCTTTGCTTGGGGAAGCAACTCCCCCCCACCCGGAGGGAGCAATCCACCGGTTTCCGGCAGAGAACCATGGCCTCGGACTTGGAGGTGCTGATCCGCATCCCTGCCACTTCACACTCGGCTGCAAACCGCTCCAGTGCGTGCTGGAGGTCACGGTCTGAGGACGCCAACAAAACCACATCATCCACAAAAAGCAGAGATGCAATCCTGAGGCTCCCAAACCGAAAACCCTCCCCACCATGACTGCACCTTGAAATCCTGTCCATGAAAACCACAAACAGGATTGGAGACAAGGGGCAGCCCTGACGGAGTCCAACACCCACTGGAAACGTGTCTGACTTAGTGCTGAGTATGCAGACACAGCTCTCACTTTGGTCGTACAGGGACCGAACAGCTCGTAGCAACGAGCCCGGGACCCCATACTCCCGCAGTGCCCCCCACAAAGCCCCTCAGGGGACATGGTCATAGGCCTTCTCCAGATCCACAAAACACATGTAGACTGGCAGGTCATACTACCATGACCCCCTCAGCAGCTCCGCAAGGGTAAAGAGCTGGTCCGCTGTTCCATGACCGGGACAGAATCCGCATTGCTCCTCCTCAATCCGAGGTTTGACTATCGGTCAGATCCTCCCTTCCAGCACCCTAGAGTAAACTTTCCTGGGGAGGCTGAGAAGTGTTATACCGCGGTAGTTGGCACACACTCTCCGGTCCCCCTTTTTGAAGATAGGGACCACCACCCTGGTCTGCCACTCCACAGGTACTGTACCCGATGCCCATGCGACATTGTATAGACGTGTTAACCAAGACAGTCCAACAATGTCCAGAGCCTTCAGCATCTCAGGGCGAATCTCGTCCACACCTGGCACCTTGCCATCGAGGAGCTTCTTAACTATCTCGGCGACCTCTGCCACGGATCCCCCCGAGTCTTCAGGCTCTGCCTCCTCCATAGAGGATGTGTTTACTGGGTTCAGGAGTTCCTCAAAGTGCTCTTTCCACCGCTTGACGATATCCCCAGTATGGGTCAACAGTTCTCCACCCTGACTGTACACAGCCTGAGCGAAGCCCTGCCTCCCTTTCCTGAGGCGTTGAACGGTTTGCCAGAACTTCCCCAAGGCCGACCCAAAGTCCTTCTCCATGGCCTCCCCGAACTCCTCCCACACCCAAGTTTTAGCTTCCACAACTGCCACAGCTGCCACCCTTTTGGCCAGCCGGTACCTGTCAGCTGCTTCGGGAGACCCCCAAGCCAACCAGGCTCGAAAGGTCTCCTTTTTCAGCCTGACGACCTCCCTCACCGCTGGTGTCCACCAGCGGGTCTTTGGATTGCCGCCACGACAGGCACCAGTGACCTTCAGACCACAGCTCCTAGCAGCTGCTTCTGCAATGGAGGCTTTGAACATGGACCACTCAGAATCCATGTTCCCAACCTCCCCCAGGATGCAGGAGAAACTCTTCCGGAGGTGGGAGGCCGTTCCTCCCAATCACCCCCCTCCAGGTTTCTCCATCGTTGCCCACGTGAGCGTTGAAGTCTCCCAGGAGAACTATGGAATACCCGGGTGGTACCCCTTCCAGGACACCACCCAGAGACTCCAAGAAGGCCGAATACTCTGAACTGCTGTTCGGCGCATACGCACAGACAACAGTCAGAGTTTTCCCCTCTGCAACACGAAGTCACAGACAGGCGACCCTCTCGTTCTCCGGGGAGAACTCCAACAAAGCGGCGCTCAGCCGGGGGCTTGTGAGTATCCCCACACCTGCCCGGCGCATCTCATTTTGGGCAACTCCGGAGTAGGAAAGAGTCCAACCCCTCTCCACGATTCTGGTTCCAGAACCCTTGCTGTGCGTGGAGGTAAGCCCAACTATATCTAGCCGGTATCGCTCCACCTCCCACACCAGCTCAAGTTCCTTCCCCGCCAGTGAGGTGACGTTCCACGTCCCCAGAGCTAGTCTACGCCACCAGGGGGCGGCACGCCCAGGCGCCCGCTCCTGCCTACTGCCCAGTGGACATAGCACCCGACCCCGACTTCCTGCCCTGTAGGTGGTGGGCCTACTGGGCAGTGGCCCCGTGCTACTTCTTCGGGCTGTGCCCGACTGAGCCCCACGGGACCCCAAGGCTTGGCCACCAGACACTCTTCTACGAGCTCCCCCCCAGGCCTGGCTCCAGGGGATAGCCCCGGTTTCCCTAACCCGGGCGAGGTAGCGGCTTCACCGTTTTCTGATTTTATCGAGGTCTTCTGAATCGCTCTTAGTCTGGTCTCTCACCCAGGACCAATTTGCCTTGGGAGACCCTACCAGGGGCTTATGCCCCAGACAACATAGCTCCCAGGATCACGAGACACTCAAACCCCTCCACCGCGATAAGGGGGCGATATGACGGGAGGACATGACATGTTTCAATACACTTCAACTACCATTTGGATAAATCGTTGGAGTGTTGCCTGCTTACAGTTACAAGGTCTGTTTTTGTGTGAAGGGGCCAAAAGACAAAAAAAGACACAAAAGAGAACTAAATTATATATATATATATATACACACACACACACACACACACACACACACACACACACACACACATATATATGCATCCATGACCTTTTATATCACCTGTTTTACAGGCATCTGCTTTCTTTCTGTTGGCTGAGCAGAAGTCTGTGTTAATTTAAATAGGCTTAATTATTTAACAGAACATGATATGGATGCAGACATTTAGGCCATGTGTGGATAAAACAACTGCACAGTCAAACAGCCTCTTAATATTTAGGCTACTTTACAATGTAAAACATGATCAACATGAAGTACCTCCATGAGATAATGTCGAAGTCTTACCTGTTTGAACAATGTTTTTATATTTCATTTTAAGCTGCTGCCACGTGCGCGTCTCCCCCTCGGATTTCACCTGAAATAACTTAACAGGCTACCATTCAGATAGTTTCCTCCTGTAATATTATTACGATTACAAAGGACTACATTTAAACTTACGCATTGACCTGGGCAGCAATGTTCTCCACGCCGTCTCCCTCTTTTTTGCAGCTGCAGCGGTGTTGCACTTCTTTCTAAAAACGTGTTCAAACTCGCCATATGAGCACTAAGGTTATAACTTTATGAACTTTTTTTTCTCCAAAATCAAAGCCCTGCATCATGATTGGATGAACTTTTTGGTATAATTGAAGAAACCAAACTCCATTTTCAACACTTTTAAAAAAGTCCCCTGAAACAAAAAAGTGTTAAATACACATTACACCCAATGACATGGCTTATAAAGTGAAAGCAAGAATTGAAACTGATACTCCAGTATATTATGATGGCAGTACAACTTATCATTGATCCATTATCAGTCATATTGACTTGTAATGTCCCTTGTGATAAGCATGGTTTCGCATTTCATATCATTGACTGTAATGTGTATTTAATACTTTTTTGTTTCGGGGGGACTTTTTAAAAGAGTGTTGAAAATGGAGTTTGGTTTCTTCAATTATACCAAAAAGTTCATCTAATCATGATGCAGGACTTTGATTTTGGAAAAAAAGTTCAAAAAGTTATAACCCTAATGAGCGCGTTAAAAATTTCCAGTTCAAAAACGGAAACATTCGCTTCCCCGTTGCCATGGTGTCTCGTTGAATCGGATCTCCATTGATGTTGTCTTTTCAGAGTTGCGGTGCACGCACTTAACTCCGAGTGAAACTACTCCAAGTTGATTAAACCAACTCAAATCAGCCGTTGTGAAACCGACAACTCAGAGTTTCCTATCTCAGATTAGATCAACTCAGAGTTGAGGATTAAACTCAGAGTTTGTTAAACCTGCTTCGTGAAACAGGCCCCAGTATTCCACCAAGGCTGTTCATTCCTCCATATGGCACTGTCAGAAATGCAGCATTTGTTTTTCTTGTTCTAGAAATGCAGCATTTGTTTATTAGTTATTGATGATCAGAAATCACAGCAACATAGAATGTGTCCATCTAATATAGATGTACCCACAAAAAAATGACCTTGTGCTGAACACAGGCGTGTGTTCTGCATGTGTACGTTTTGTACGGATACGGAATCACGTGACCTAAATATGTAGCGGGCGGCAGTAACTGATGGGACTCAGAAACACCCTACAATTGAAATCCAATGTGCGACTCTAATCCAAATCACACAAGTGGGGCAAACACGGGGTTCGATTTATACACCTCTCGAAGTAGCTGAAGTCTGCTCTATTATATGCATTATCCAGGTGAGGCACATGTTATAGTGTGATATTTTTTTCTGACAATGTTTTTTTTCTTTTTCCCACAAGTCCAGGGACTCTGCAAGCCTTTGCAGCATGGTCCTTTTAATTGAAGACATCTCTATTAAAAGATTTCTTCATGACTTATGTACCCGAGTGGCCTGTTTTAGGGTTTCTTGGACCGGTAAATATAATTTTTCGTTGTGGTGGAGGCTGATTTGACTGAAATGTTGCCATAATTAATTAATAAACTGGCATTCATGGAGATAGTGTATGGTTTTCTTTTTTCACATGTGGTTAACCCCACTTTAGTCCTCATGTCACATACTGTTTACTATCTTAGGGTGGTTGACATGTTGCCAGAACACACATTGCCCAGAAAAACGTGTTAAGAAGTGATCACAGTGGAAAAAGCCTGCAGCAGCAACAATGAGCCATCAGATCTCCAGAACGGTGGGCCGATGTGCCTGGTCAGTGGTGAGATTCAGCTTCTGCTCCTCTCTCCACTTCCCATAGTGCTCTCTGTTCCCAGGGCTATTTTCTTATTTTCTGCCAGCTTAACCGCAGAGACGAGATGCCGGCTGACAGGTGCAGATGGGCAGTGCTGGGGAAGTGACAGTGGCCTACCCTGGAGCAGGAGACGAGGGAGCCCACAGCAGCACTCAGAGACAGGCTGTTGTGTAATGGAGTGTGTGTGAGAGACACTAAGCCTAATTTAGATTTAGCAATCTTAATAAATTATTGTAATTAAATGTTTTAAATGAGCAAACGAATTCATCTGCACTTTTAAAGCATTTTAATATTAACTAAAATGAGGGTGTACAGTATTAAATTAACTGCAAATGAACACTATCCAAACTGTCCAAGAGAAACTTTAGCTGCTCTTGTCCACTCTATTAATAAATAAAGTATTTAGCTGGGTCTAGTATATGCTGTCAGTGCAAGAGGGGGCTGCAGCTTTACCTCTCTCCAAATTTCTATTCCAGAGGACTTTTGTTTGAACTTTCAGTAGGTTTTGCCTTTCCTCCAACTCTTATTACCCAGTGGTGTGCAGCTCCAGTCCAGTTGTTATGCACCGCTGTTTAAGGAAAACAATGGGATAGTACAGAAATGAGAAATTATGTGGCATTGTGTATGGTTGTATTTACTGTGCATTATTTTAAAAATCCGATTTCTAGCAGTATCCAGCTGTTGGCAGTGAGCACAGCTGCAGCTGCTCTGCCAGGCTGTGACAGGTAAAGCCGTGTCTGCATGTAGTTACTGAT
The DNA here is from genome assembly GCF_021347895.1 of Acanthochromis polyacanthus. Lineage (NCBI taxonomy): Eukaryota > Metazoa > Chordata > Actinopteri > Pomacentridae > Acanthochromis > Acanthochromis polyacanthus. Next base: position 4,701,452 of record NC_067124.1, on the reverse strand, counting down.
CACACCGGACTATATGGAGCCATGGATACGTCCAGCTGCTACCGTTTGAAGCTGCAGTGCTCCTGTGGAGTTGAGCAATACAACAGCTTCAATTCCGCTCAGCAAATACAAATATCTCTGCACACACACAACTACTGCATGTAGGCAGTCATTAAATGATATGTCACAACCTGAACTATAACAGCTACAACAACACAGCCAGAGCTGCATCATATTTGATGCTGTGTCATAATGCAGAGTGTCCCTAAAGTCTGGACACGTAGAAAGCCTCATTACCAATATATATATATTTTTGCCTCCACAGATTAAATATGGATTTGTCGAAAGAATAAAGAGTTGAACTGGTATTTCTCAGTGGACGTGAAGGATGGACATATAGAAAGATAGCTGATGAATTTAATGCACATGATCCAAGGAGGATTCCACTTGACTTTTCCACAGTGGTGAAGGTGGTTATAAAGTTTAAAGAAACAGTCAGTGTCATGGACAAAGCCTGTTCTGGACGACCAAATGTATCAGATGAATCTAAAGAACTGGTCAAGGCTAAAATTCATGCTAGTCCCCAAAAATCACTTCCCTAACTCTAAATCTAACCCTATCTTTCTGTTCATCCTCATGTCCACTAAGAAGTACCAGTTCAACTCTTTCTTCTTTCAACAAAGCCATATTTAATCAGTGGAGGGGAAAAAATTACAGTTAACAAGATTTCCTATGTGTCCTGTACAGCTCAGCCTTTCTACATGGGTCAGACAAACCTCAAAAGTAATAGGAAGTAACACAAAAATAGTCCAGACAAGAACTGTCCACTTGACATATAGAGGGAGGGCCATTTTTTGAAACTATCCCAGACACAGTAAGCCTTTAATTATGAAGCAAAAAACTGAATATAACCGGGCCAAGACAGTGTTTTACAAAATATAGAGAGTTTAGATTTTACAGTTTCTTTTTTCTTCTTCAGGTTGTTGGGAAAAGAGACAGACCAAGTAGCCAAGCTAAGCTGTTGGATGGAGTGTGTTTGCTTTTGTGATCAGTGCAAATGCAACAGTGCGCTGTAGCTGGAGTCAAAGCTTCATGCACCAAGCCTGACCAAAGCACGTGCTGTGTGTGAGCAGTTTCGTGCAGGTGAATAATCACGATCCCCCACTAGGTGTTAAAAACACATACAGCAGCCACATGTTGACTGTGATGGATAAGAAGTTAAATCAGCCTTATGTCAGTGACACTCAACACGATGATAACGGTGACCAGAATCAGGGACGGGTAATCTGTTTTTACACATGACAAGAATAATGGTATGTTTTCGCAAGTCTCAGGAAAGAAAATGTTTCTCATTTCCTTTGCAGGCATTGAATATTTAAATAACTCCCTGGAGTAGATTTATCATCATTACGGATGAAATTACATAAAATCACCCTTTCCAATGTGTTATATCCCCCCTCCCCCCTCCATCACAGTTATATTAGCTGTGGTGGTTACACAGAGCAGAGAAAAAATCCTTGGCGTGTTTGGAATTTTTAGCCTTTTCTGGTATACTACAGAAACAGACTAAAATAATACTCTGAACATTGTGGTAGCACACGTTGAGAGGCAGCTGTGTCACATTAACCTAATCATAGTTCCATCTGTCAGCAGAATGTACAGCGTCTTCTGTATGTGCCTAATTCACGAAGACACACTTTACAACAAGGGCTTATGGTAGCATCTCTTTGCAGCCATCACCTCAAACAGCAGTCCTTTTTTGCTTATACGTTTTCTGTGCCTTGATGATTAATATCTGATAAGGCACAGAAAAGGAAACACCCCTCTTTTTTTGTCCAGCTGTAATATGATCTAGCAGTTCAAAACTTAGACTGTTTATCTAGAATTTATGGAGCATGAATAGATTCTAGACAGCTTTCCTCTCAGATTACATCAGACATTTGACCCTGCAGGCTCCCTGCAGGCTGCAAACAGATACAGAAGGAGTCAAATGGATAAAAACAAACCTCGTTGGAATGTTACAATGGCAAAATGTAATGAAAAGAGGTGAGAAATGTTTATCTTCAGTGGACATGAAAGTCTTGATAGTGGAGGATGAACACAAATGAATGATTGTGCATTGAGTGTTATGGTTCAGATTGGATAAAATGCCTTTTATTTTTCTGTCTGTTGTTTTCCGTTTGTCCAACACTACCATCACATGAACATCAGGGTGATCTCAAAGCCTTAGTTTTTCCAGTTCCATATAAGCCATCTGTAGAGTGATATCAAGAATGAAGTAGAGTCAGTCTGATGCTGTGTTTCAGTCGTTTCCCCTGATCAAAGCTGAATAAATGACTGAATGCAGATGGAAAAGCACTGAGCTGCAGGTTCACTATAGTGATATGAAGCAACTGATTATTTCTGTGTAATCAAAAGATTAAAGACAGACTTATTATTGGATTTATTACTGCCAGTAGAACAAACCTTAGATTTCTTTTCAAAAACATCTCTCATCTCCAAACAGTGTTTTATCACCTTCTGACTGTCAGGCTAATTTCCAGTGCCATGTTTTTTATTCCTTCTGCCACCCTGGGCCATCTCTCCTGCTTTGTTAAACAAACTAAATGGCTCATCTTTGTCCCATTCTTCTCTTGAAATTTTGCCATCTACATTCTTCAAAGTCTTTAGCACCACTGGATCTCAGTTATTCATCATTATTAATAATTCCCTTTACTCCTTCTGTGTCCCAAACTATTTTAATCTCACCTCCATTCAGCTGCAGATCCAGAAACTGCTCAATCCTTTGACTACAGGCTCATCTCAAAATCAATATTCACCGTATTTCTAAAAGCTGGGAAACAGAAGGTTGTAAGTAAATCATTCTACTGGGTTTTTGGCACATCTACACACAAACCTGAGACCAGCAGGAGTAAAAGGAGACCTATCTGGCCTAGTTAGACTAAGTACATTTTAGATCTAGTTTTACTCAGGTGACAGGTTGGTTCTTGATTTCTCAAAACCAAGATAAAGACTTCTACTGTGCCACTCGGAAAAAACCTGAGATCTGTCTTTCTCCAGAGTGATCTTTACAGGGAATGAAGACATCCTCCCAATACAACACTTTCTAACCAGTAAGACATTTATGATCATCAAACTCCTTCATGATAAGAAATGGAACGCCTCTTTTTTATCACTGAAAAGTTACTTTTTCTTCAGCTTTACCGTTCTGTTACAACACATATGACGGATAGAGACAGTACTGGTGCTATTGCTGTTTGTTTTTTTTAATTGCCGTATTTGTCTCCAAATTTGACTAGGGCTGGACCCGAATATCCCAAATATCCGAATATTCGTTCACTACGGTAGTATACGGATATTAATTTTGGTATCCGAATATTCCCCTATTCTATTCTATTCTATTCTATTCTATTCTATTCTATTCTATTCTATTTGGATGAGTAAAACAGAGAGTTTTGGAAGCAATGGTGTCACATTTCTAATTTTTACATCCCCATTGTTGCTTTGTGCAGTGAGCATGCACCTGGTACCTGGACTGTTCACACCAGTTCATGTTTGGTTTGGACAAGCTGACAACTTAACCTACTATTGCTGCACCACATTACTGCCATGTAAAAGCTGATGCGTCTCTATCCACATCCTCAGTTTAAAGACAGCAAAAATAACTGACTAACACAATGTCCAGAATTCTGTGGGATCTGACATATTGTTAATGTACACTGGACTGACCTGCTTATGGCGGCATTTGTGGTCATTTTGACATTCTCATACAGAGATGTTTTATAAAATAATGGTCATGTAGAAAAGTTTTTTTAAACAAGATAAAAATATCTATGTAGACAAGCAACTGTATTATTATGGAAGCTGTTGACAAGTTTTCAACTTTCTTATCTGCAATTTTCTCTGACAAGGTAGTTTTAAACTGTGACTTTATTTTTGATTGAATAATTTATTTATAGGGACAGTACACATTAATGAAGATGAAATAGATGAAATATGTCGGATTATAGCAACAATGCTAATTTACATCCGCAGTCCCTAGGCAGGTAAAAAACAAATAAACAAAAAAATAAACATGGAGTAAAACATAGCACAGTAGGTCACAATTAAAGCACATTACAAAAAGCACACAAAGAAGTTAAAGGTCAATGGTCACAAGACTGGTTGACTTTCAGCCACTGTTTAAGGTGAGTTTTGAAAGTTGATAATGTGGGATACTCCATTATGGCGACTGGAAGACTGTTCCACATCTTACCAGCCTTCACAGAAGGAGCATTTTGTCTAAAGACTGTTTTTCTATGTGGGACCTCACAGTCCCCTCCAGAGGAGGCCCTGGTCCATGAGCCGTTGTTTTAAGAAAGTCAGACATGGGGGCCGGGATGACTCAATGTAACACCTATAAGATCATCCATCCATTATCTGCACACTGCTTAATCCTCATTAGGGTTGTGGAGGGCTGGAGTCTATCCCAGCTGACTTAAGGTGAAGGTAGGGGACACCTGGACAGGTAACAGTCTATCACAGGACTACATAGAGACAGACAATCACAATCACATTCATACCTACAGACAATTTAGAATCACCAGTTAATGTCAGCATGTTTTTGGACTTTGGGAGGAAGCTGGAGAACCTGGAGAACATGGAAACTGCATGTAGAAAGATCCTGGGAAGGCTGTAATGTGAACCGGGGATCTTCTCGCTGCAATGCAAAGGTGCTAACCATAGAGTCACTGTGAAGCCCCCTTGTAGATCAAACAAGCAAATTTTTAACTTTTAAAATTCTCAAAGCTCAATAAGCTGTAATTCTCTCAGATATTACAGACATGATATGACACTGGTTTTCTGTGAAAGACCTTGAACGATTTTTTTAGAGCGATTCTATGATTTTGTATGTATTTACACCTGTCAATGACTAACATTTAATATTCAATGTGTGATAATATCATGGAATATAGAAACATTCCAGCAGCACCAAGTGTTATGAAAGGTCTAATAAGTCTAAGATTGTTCAGGCTGAATTTCACTGTATTAGATATTCTTTTAATGTGGCTCTTATCAGCTCTGCCTCTTTAAATTCAACAACCTGCTTCACTCATGTGATCTGATCCCACCTGTTGTCAGAGTAGCTAATATTAATGCAGAGGGATGTGTTAGCAGTGTTACAGTCTGGGAGATTTACGTAGGTAAAGTTGATATTCTTGCACCGTAAATGAAAAGCTCAAAGAGAATTTTAATTGGAAAGGGTTCATCCTCTGTGCAAGAACATGTTGATTAAATTTTCTGCAAATTACGTTGCACTAAAATGTTTACATGTAAGGCTGTTTGTTTTTCTATTGCGCCCCTTGTGTACGTAACACACATGAAACATTGGATTAATGTCAGTTTTCTCATCCAGTCTCGTAATAATGCAAATGAACATGTTTCTCAAACTGTTTCTTTAAAATCACCTCATTCTAGCTGCTGTTGTGCTGTGTGTTGCCCTAAAGTGTCTTCCTGTCATATTCCTTGTCTCTGCCCTTTATTCGGAACATGCATCGCCTCTTTGCCTCTTCCAGGTCAACACACATGCAAACCTTCCCTGTTCCAACATTTCAGGAACAGTTGAGTAACGTGACCAAAGGGGATGTTTGTACCTTCCTCCTCATATCCAGAGCCGTGTTCTACACCAAAGAATTAAACTTTCATGCTGGTAATTACCTCTTTTAGTTTACAGTTTCATGGCTAACCTCTGCTTGACCCTGTTTCCCTAAAACTCTCCTCCATCACCATTAAAAACTCACAATCTGGTGAAAACACACTCTGGCCAAATGACACATTTGAAGTCAAATGTTCATCTTTTGTTCTCTTTTTATTACTCCGCCAAGGAACGCAGTGTGATGGTCGGCATACGTTTGTCCGTCTGTCTGTCTGTCAGCAACAATACTCAAAAACGGATTAACGAATTTGGATGAAAATTTTAGGGAAGATCAGAAATGACACAAGGACCAGTTGATTAGATTTTGGCAGTGATACAGCTTATATTCTGGATTCATGGATTTGTTAAAGATTTCTGTATCATTGCCAGATAGCGGCATGGTGTCACTGTTACTATGACAAGTGAACACTCCGTCAGCTGCCTGCTGATGATCACATGATCGTGATCCTAAATCCACCGCTGAGAACTTATCAGGACTTATCCTTTGGACATGACACAAGGAACACATTTTCAATTGTGGGGGTGTTTCTGAGCAGCCCGATCTCACGGGGATTCGTGAAACTGTCACGTAAATTTTTGTTTCGGCTTCGTGCGCACCAACACGATTTCGTCATGTTTTTCGTGCCGCTCACCACGAAATGCGCACCAATGTATTTTAAACGGCGGACTTTTCGTGCCACTCAGAACGTATTTCAAAAGAATGTGTATATTATATTTTTAAAGTAAAACCGCGGCGAATCCAACGCTATATTTTGCATGACATCGTCCCTAAACATAACCCTAACCATAACCCTAACCATAACCTAACCATAACCTAACCATAAGCCGGTGGTACACTTACCAATTTGCATAGGAATTTCAAGAATGTCCGGCGGCCGGCGGCCGCAAACGCGATCACACAAGCAGTATACGCCAATGGACAGCTTAGATCGTCATGAATCCGCCGGTATAAACCACTTTCAGATGTGATTACCCCAGCGAAAAACATTTCGTGGTGAGCGGCACGAAAAACATGACAAAATCGTGTTGGTGCGCACGAAACCGAAACTAAAACTTACGTGACAGTTTCACGAATCCCCGTGAGACCGGGTTGTTCTGAGTCGCACCTTAAACTTGAGGTCACCTGATTTGGTCTCCGTACATAACGTACACATGCATAACACACGCCTGTGCTTAGTGCAGTCATTTTGTTTGTGGGTACATCTGTATTAAATGGCCCATGTCTATTTTTCCAAGATTTCTGATCATCAGTAACTAAAAAACAAATGCTGAATTTCGACCAAAGACATGCTGCATTTCTGACAGTGCCATATGGGGAATGAACAGTCTTGGCGGAGTACTGCGCTCTCCGACTGCTTTTCTAGTTCAGGTAAGTAACAGCAGTGGATGATTAAACCTTAGAATTCAGAATGTTTTTATCTCCCAGGATCCAGCTGTGTCAGTCGACCTCTCAGCAGCTCTTATATTAACCTCTTGATAACACTGCTGATAATCTTTTTTCTCCACACCTCTGGTTGACTTCTTCCCATAATTGGTGCAAATGTAGACATCAGTAGAAATCAAGCCTGAACCCTCTAAGCGGCCGCAGTGACCTACAGTATGTGAATTGAGTTTTCAGGTAGGTTTTTCCACTAAGCTTTGTATTCAGACAACGCCGTTGCCGTACCCCCCCACCCCCCCCCCCCCCACCCCCCGTCACGATCCTCCAAAAGAGAGCTTGGGCTCACTAATGGGTTTCTGGCTTTTCGCAGAAACAACGTGCCGCTGTGAGGAAGGGTGTAAGGTTAATCTGTATGTGTTTGAAGTCGGGGTTGTGCCTCATTGACTCTCTCCTTCTCTTCTCTCATCACTCTCTCCATCACTCCTTCGTTTTCTCTCACACACACATATTGGTGCTTTGAACTGCGACTAAAGCTTGCTGTTGTCTCACTCTGTGTATTTTTTTCTTTGCCCTGCTTTGATCTGTGTTAAAAGGTTAAGGTGACTTTGGGGATTGTGCAGGGCAGGGAGTGTGTAAAGTTCATGCTTGAGAGTTTCTTTTGGTGTACTGACTGCATAATAAAAGTTTGCACTTTACCAGCATCGAGCATGAACACGATTGAGTCAGATTACTTTGTAGACTGAAGGAGACTGCTACTGAACACAAACTACATGGTGATATGGTAATTCTGTAATCCACTGACTTGCTAATGTAATCTAATCTTAATGTTTTGGATTACTTTACAAACCTTATACTAAAACAATGGCTGCTTCTTTTCTCTTTAAACTTCAGAGAACATTTTCAATGCAAATAAACTGCCTTTTGCATATTCAGCATGTAGAGTTGGTCAAATCCAAATGACCCTTACAAAAACAGTTCTGACACAAGCTACAGGTGGACAGTGTGGATTCTACTACACGTGGGAAGCTGTTTCTTTTGTTGTTGTTGTTGCTGTTGTTTTTTTAATCAGAGCACTTTGCTCTTGTAATGCTTCAGGGAGCGCAGAACTCCACCAAGGCTGCTCAGTCATTATATCATTTCCAACCAGGGACGGCTGGTATAAATGGGCTAACAGGGCTAAGCCCTCCCAAGCAAACACAAAAAAGATGAGAAAATTCTTCTTTTAAATAACTTACAACAGATTGTTTTAAGTTTAGGTGAAACCAAAGGTAGCAACAGCACCAATCAGCCAAAAGAAAAACATAGAATATCTCTAAATGGGCTTATTTTTTACAGTCCGCTTTCATTCATTTCGTTCTTGTAAGTGATTGACAGGTGTCATGTCCCGCCCCCGTGATTTACTGATCATTTGGGCTAACTTCACTCAGCCCACAGGCCGCTGACTTTTGACCAATAGCAGCGAGTTAACACAGCGGTGCTGCTATTTGTGCCAGAGTTGGGAAGGAGGAAGAAAAAGTTAAGCTATGGTGGGTGTTAGCATGAACGAGGTGGATTATTTGCTTTCTTGTCCATTTTCCTAAATGTCTTTGGAGGAAAAGCTGGAAGTTAAGAGACTGGGATCACATCAGCCAAACGATGTTCAAATAACTCAATGGGACAAATGACAAAATCGTAAGTTTTGCATTTCTTGGTTTGACAGAAAGGACTGGCTAACGGCAAGTATAGCTAAGAATTCATTTTTCTGTTTCCCATGCTTACATTTTGAAGGAGATACTGCATGGACTCAACAAGGAATTGTGGATTTGAAACATTTGTCAGACAAAATTACAAAACATGAATGCAGCACAAGTCACATTGGAAACAGTGTCAAGCTGTTCATGTTAGGAAAAGTTAACATCACCTGTCAGCTGGATGAGGGCCACCGCATCGCTGTACAGAGGCACAACGAGCTGGTGAAAAAAAATAGACATTCACTATCAAGAATTGTGGACTGTATTAAATTTTGTGGAGCACACGAGCTAGCTTTACGGGGGTCTGACGAATCCCTCACTTCAACCCAACGCGGCGTATTTCTGGACCTGGTTGACCAATTTTCTTTTTTAGACAGCCAGTTAGCAGATCACCTATCAAACACACAAGTTGCAAAGTACACGTCCAAGACTAGCCAAAACGAGCTGCTTGATTGTATGTTAGCTGTTTATGAACAAAAAGTGACTGATGAAATATCGCAGACGGCATTTGTGGCTGTGCAAGCTGATGAGACAACCGATGTGGCATATGTATCTGTATATGTGTGTGTGTGTGTGTGTGTGTGTGTGTGTGTGTGTGTGTGTGTGTGTGAGTGAGAGAGAGAGAGGGAGAACTAAAGTATAGTGTACCTGTAATTGATATAACTGTGTGTATCATAGGTGATGTTAACTATTTAATCTGTATTATGCATTTGTTAGCCCACCCAACAAATTTTGCCACCAGCTGCCACTGTTTCCAACTGATAAGTCCCAGTAAGTCCGCAGCCGTGGATTTATAGTAGGATCACAATCATACGATCGTCAGCAGGCAGCTGTCATAATGTTCACTGTAGTCATAGTTTCAATGACGCTATCTCAAAATGATGCAGAAATCTTTAACAAATCTGTGAATCCAGACTATAAGCTGCATCACTGCTAAAATTGAATCCCTTAGTTCTTGTGTCATTTCTGATCTTCCCTGAAAATTTAATCCAAATCCCTTTATGAGTAATGTTACACACAGACAGGTTGTTTTGGAGGGATTGCTGCTGCTAGAATCTTCTAAGAAAGCCTCTATGTGGCCCTTTTGTAAGTTAACAGCACTGGCTACCATGAAAATTATTTTTGGACATTTAAATGAAATTTAAAACAATGTAACCATAACAATTCTCAAATGTAATCTGAGCCACATGATAACTTATAATTGTAAGCATTGATTACAGTTACTGATGCCGTTGTTCCATAAATCTGTGTAACTCTCTTGCTTTGAAGAGATGCTACAGGTATTAAATAAACCCAAAGAAAACTCTCTGTACACCTGGAAGCAACACACTTCAGCCCCTGGTATTGTCTTGTTTGCAAAAAAATAACAATTATTTGTGGGGATGTTTCAATTTGTAGCCTCACAGATTTGAAATTCATTTCAGTTTTCTCAGTGACAGAAAGTACTTCCTGTGGGATTTACTGCCACGAGTGCCACTGCTGCTGCTACCACTGCAGTACCTGAACTTCGTGCTTCGGCTACTACACCAGCCTCAGTTCCTTTCAGTGTTCGCTGTTAAATTTATAAATCATCCCATTTCAATGAAACCTTCACCTTTAATCAGCTGTTCTTCAAATTGACCTTTAAATCGTTTGTTACTATGAGCGACACTTTAATTCCTTGCACCATTTCTCATGAGCATTTCACTCACAGTGTTCGGGTAGAAGGGTGAACATGCAAATATATTCAGAATGTGAGAGGCAGATATATGACTGGGTAGCACCTCCCCCTCCCACTGAGATCCGCAGCATCTCCATAAAGGCTCAACAGGAAGCTGCTGGCGTCCTGGTACTCGAGAGCAAACTCCACCACTGCCACCACTGCGTTATGTGTCAGCAAAAACATGATGGATGGTTTCAGTTAAAACCTGATCGGCTCATCACACTGTAGAGATTTCAAGCTCGGTGTAGAAAGATGAGAACAATTTGTCCCCATTTCCACACCAATCATTTCTTCATAAATCCCACAGAGCTGCATGGGAATTAGAGCACACACAGGTCCCATTACCAAATATTTCTAATTTGGGCCGGTTTTATAGTTGTGCTTCACAACAGTTCAGAGGAATACGTTGTAGTTTTTCATCACTATGTGTATTTGGCAGCTTTAGCTACCATTTCTTTTACTTTTTAGATTAATATTTTAGATAGAAAACACATGAACTAATATAATAAGATGTACTTTCATGCATTCCCCAGGAGTATATAACAGAATTCAAACTACCATCGGCTCCATAAGCTACAGCACTGAAACATCAAATATGCACTTACAGGGTACATAGAGATTTTTTTTTTGACATTTTTGAAGCACAATTTTCATTTCTAATGGCATTGTCAGGGCCCCCCTGCTCTCCGTCTGCCCCACCTGACAGCCCATTACCTTTTCCCTCTCTCTCTCCCTCCCTCTTCTCCCTCACTCTCTCTGCTGCTGCAATCAGCGCCTCCCCAGAATCCGGGCAGCTGTGCGTCATCCTGATGATTACACTCCAGCAATAAAGACCGGTCTCACCTTCCACACCCTGCCAGATCGTAAACTCTGTCCATGCAGTTAGTTTCCTTCTCGCCTCTTGAAGCGTTGTTAACAGAACGTATTTGTTACTAACTCTGCCTGTCCTCTCCTCCGCCTAGAGCGACCCAGCTGCCCGAATCCCTTCCCGTCCTGCCTGGCCCTCACGTGTTCCACTTCGGATTCCCCCCTCGGCTCCCTTCCTGCTTCGCCGGACCTTTCAGTTGCCTCATCGCCTCTGGTCCTCCTGCCGCCGCCAAGCGTCCGTCTACACCCCGCCCGCCGCACTCTGATCCTCCCGGAACTCAGTCAGACCGCTGATCCCCAGCTCCGCCGCTCCATCCCCGGACTCCTCGTCACCCCACCTCTCTGGATCCACTGCCGGCTTCCCCATCCCTCCACGATTCCCCCACCTTCTCACAATAAACCTGTGCTCATCCTGTCTCTGCCTTGGTGGTGTGTTCTCTGCTCAGGTTTGCCAATACGATCCGTGACAGGCATATTTTTATTATACTGCGATGTTGCGACTTTTTCAATCTGGATATTCTACAATATATCAGCATACACCCCTGTCCATGTGAGGATACTTCAGTGTGTAATCCGCTGTGGGTTTCCAACTGGCCAACTAGGCCCTCTGGCAACAGGCAAAAATCCATGTGATAGGTAGGAAAGGTATGAAAACATAGTTTACTGTTTTAAAATAAAGGGGAATATCTGAAGTTTGTGTCAATATCTTAACAACAGTTAATGAGTGGAGTAATCAGTCTCCACATACAGTGCTGTGAAAAAGTATTTTTCTCCTCGTATTCTTATTTTTTGCATATTTTCCCCACTTTGATGTTTAGGATCATCAAACACGTGTAAATATCAGACAAAGATAACCCAAGTAAACACAAAATGGAACTTTTAAATCATGATTTTATTTATTCAGTAGAAGCAAACTATTCAAAACTACCTGACCCTGTGTGAAAAAGTAATTGCCTCCCCTTCCTAAAACTGGTTGGGCCACTTTCAACAGCAACAACTGAAATCAAACGCCTTCTAAAACTGGCAATGAGTCTTTCACATCTCTGTGGAGATATTTCTGCCCACTCTTCTTTGCAGAATTGTTTTAATTCAGCAACACTGGAGGGTTTTTGAGCATGAACGGCCTTTTTAAAGTCATGCTAGCATTTCTGTCAGATTCAAGTCTGGACTCGGCCACTCCAAAACCTTCATTTAGTTTTTTTTTTTAAAGCCATCCATTAGTTGACTTGCTGGTGTGTTTTGGATCATTGTTCTGCTGCAGAACCGAAGTGAGGTTCAGCTTGAGGTCATGAACTGATGGCCGAATGTTCTCCTTCAGGATTTTCTGGAAGAGAGCAGAATTCCTGGTTCCATCAATCACAGCAAGTCGTCCGGGTCCTCAGACCATCACACTACCACCACCATGTTGGACTGTTAGTGTGATGTACTTTTCTGAAATGCTGTCTTACTTTTACACCAGATGTAACGAGACACACACCATCCAAAAAGTTCAGCTTTCGTCTCGTCAGTCCGTAGAATATTCTCTCGAAAGTCTTGGGGATCATTCAGATGTTTGTTTGCCAAAGCAGCTTTTATGTTCTTTTCATTCAGCAGTGGTTTTCTCTTGGAACTCTGCCATGGATGACATTTCTGCCCAGTCTCTTCCTTATTGCCGAGTCATGAACACTGACCTTAACTGAGGCAAGGGAGGCCTGCAGGTCTTTGGAGGTTGTCTTGGGTTCCTTTGTTACCTCCAGGATGAGTTGTTGCTGTGCTCTTGGGGTAATTTTGGAAGGTAAGCTTCATTACGGTTCCATGTTTTCTCCATTTGTGGATAACAGCTCCCACTGTGGTTCTCTGGAGTCCTAAAGCTTTAGAAATGGCTTTGTAACCTTTTACTGATGTCAGTTACTTTATATTTAATCTGTTCTTGAATTTTTTTGAATTGTTTGCAGCTTTTTGAGATCTGTGGGGCCGACTTTATTTTGTCAGACAGGTTCTATTTCAGTGATTTCGTGATTGAACAGGTCTGGAGGTAATCAGGATTGGGTGTGCTCAGTGAAATCAAACTTGCTTTTCAGAAAATGTGATTGGCTACTGTTCAGTCATGGTTTAACAAGGGGGGCAATTACTTTTTCACATAGAGCCAAGTAGATTTGAATAGCTTTATTCCCCCTTTAAAACATTAAATCATTATTTAAAAAATGTGTTTACTTTGGTTATCTTTGTCTAATATTTAATTTTTTGGATGGTCTTAAACCATTAAGTGGGGGAAATATTTTTTTAAAAAATAAGAATTTGAAATACTTTTTCGAGGCACTGTAGATACAATAAACTGTAGACAAAAACTGCAAAATATAATAAATATAAAGAAAAATAACAAACATTCGGTAATAGGTGTTTTTTTATATGCTTTGCAGAGAAACAGTGTTATTTTACAGATCTGGCCTGTAAATAAAATGTTGCTCAAGAAATACCAGTCTGATTTTGGATAACAAATAAAATACACACCACTGTTCATTTCCAAAGCACTTTTGTTTAATTTATTTAGCTAAAAATGTACTATGTCGACCAGTTACTCAGAAATAATTTTTAAAAAAAACACCCACAATGAGAGCGTAGTGAGCTCCTGTAACAAGACTGTGGTGACAGTAGAAAAGGGCAAATGTGGACAATTCAGACAATGGAGCCCAGGTAGCACCAGAAAACTCTTACAACACCTACACACCTGAAAGATTCAACCTCTGAAGCAGTGCATCTTTGTACTCTTTAAAACACAATCTGCATTATGTTGGACGTAACGAAAAAACTGATCAGACTTACCATAAGATTAAGAGGAAAACATCAAATAGATTTTTATAGATGCACATGTTTATATGAAAAGCAACAAATGTATTGATATCCTTGAGTTCCTCGAAAGGTGCTTGAAATAAAATGTATTATTATTATTATTATCATATAAGTATTATCATTTTATGCAAATTTTGTATGTTCAGCAGAAAAATACTTAATACTATAATTAGTATATTTTAAAAAATCCAATTTGGAATTATTAGCATTGAATTAAAATAAATGTTGAATTAAAATTGATATAATAATGACAATAACTTTATTTGAATAGTACCTTTCAAACTGTACAGTTGCAAAGTGCTTAAACACTCAAAACAAATAGGATAAAACATCCATCCATCATCCATTCTGTATACATCGCTTAATCCTCATCAGGGTCGTGGAGGGGCTGGAGTCTATCCCAGCTGACTGAAGGTAGACGACACCTGGACAGGCCACCAGTCTATCACAGGGCTACATATAGAGACAAACAATCACACTCGCATTCACACCTACAGACAATTTAGAAGCACCAATAAACCTCAGCGTGTTTTTGGACTGTGGGAGGAAGCCGGAGAACCTGGAGAAAACCCACGCATGCACAGGAGAACAGAAAGATCGCAGGAAGACAGGGACACGAAATAAAACTAGAAAAGAGTAACATCCCATGAGAACACAGTAAAATCATAAAAATAAACGCAACCGTTAAGAAAAGCCAAATGATAAAAATGAGACTATAGAAGTGATTTAAAAGAGGACACTGAGCTTGCCTGTCTGAGATCTCAGGAATTTAGAAGCAGGAAGTAGACCTCAGAGAGCAGACACACCTTCCCTCAACAAACCACTGAACCACTGAAGTCACAGTAAATGTAAAATCCCTCCACTGCCTCACCCTCCCTCCCTACAGCACATGCCAGATGTTTTTAAGTCACTGACAAACTTTTAAATTGCTGTGTTGGCTTCACATTTGCATGTATGTGATGTAGGACGCCGGTCACAGGTCTGAGGAGTTTGTTCTATAGGCAGCGCTTATCCTTGGTGAAGTTTTCTTAGAGAATCTCTGTTTCCAGGGACGAAGCGCTGCCTTAAAGGCTGAAGTCAGGGAACAAAAGTCTCCAACATGATTAAATGCAGCTGAAATGTGCGCTGATAAGAATGTGTGGCTGTTTTTAGGTGTATTAGTATATAAGTATTCTGCACAGAGGGGGCGACGCTCTACATCCCTGAATGCAGCACCACTTACACCCCTCTGCTCATTACTACCATGGCAGTCTACACTTGTGTGCGTATGACTTATTATGGTGAAACACAGCTCATCATTGTTATAGTAATACACCCAGGGGAGGATCTGTGTGTTCAGTCTGGTTAATGAGGCAGCTTCCAGCAGGCTCCAGCATCACCTCTTCATGGAGACGGATGGCTGCAGAGAAAGCTGCTCTGCTCCCCTCCACCTTTTCCCTCCCCTGTTTTTCCTCCTGTTCACTCTCTCTATCTGCTGTTATCTTACGGTTTCTCCTGACATCCTTAAGTCACCACTTATCCGTCATGTCATTCTGTTCTCTTCTTTTCCCCGCTCTGTTCCCTGATTCATTCATTCGCAGCAATCTCCATCCATCTCTACATTTTACCCTCTGAGCCAGGGGAACCGGTACAGAGACATCAGCATAAATAAGGTATGAGGTGGTGTACCATTACGACAAACACACACACACTGCTGACATCCCCACACTCCTCCATCAGAAGGAGGTGAGTGCAGAGCAGAGGGCATCCCTGGGGAGGATGTTCATGTTTTCCTTGAAGGAGGCAGTCACCACAAGGCCCAGGAAAACAATTCAGGAGGTTGGAATGAATTCAGCCTGGTGGGTGGTGCTGACTGAGCTATAGACACCTTTTGAATAGATCCTGCTGATGATTAGTTAATAATTCATCCTGAAACCCTGGCTGAAAATGAGAAAGTATGAAAAAATAATGGACAATTTAGTCCTGGTAATGAGTGCTGAAAAATTCATATCAAAATAAACATAGGATTTACAACAGCTTACTGTTACACCAGCTGTCGGGGTTCCATGAATATTTCACCTTATTGAAAGCACCTCTGGATGAGCGCTTCCTGTTCTGCTTGAATATTTTACAGTGTGGAATACGGCTTTCATACTTACTTTGGCCCATTGTCTCTCCGGGGACAAAGGCTGCTCCTTCCCCTTTGCCCGTCTCTTCAGCTGCTTCCACCTGCGAGCTGCTGTCTGTCTGTAGTTTTCTGCTCCACGTGCTTCTTTCTGGCATCATTTCCATTGTGGAATCCTGTCTACAGAGCTCAATCCATCTTTGCCACCTTCTTTTATTTCTTGTTCAGCAGGTAGTTGGAGGGTTTTGTGTCAGTAGAGCTAATTAAGGATAGCCTGATTATCGGCCTGGCTGATTGTCGGACCAATGTTTGTCATTTTTCTCATTATTTCTCCGCCATGGAACTTGGCGTAGTTATGTGACGACAATTACTCAAAAACAGATTAATGGATTTGGATGAAATTTTCAGGGAGGGTCAGAAACGACACAAGGACCACCTCATTAGATTTTGGCAGGGATGTGGTTTATAGTCTGGATCCACGGATTTGTTAAAGATTTCTGTATCGTTGCAAGACAGCGGCACGGCCTCGCTGTAACCATAAAACAAGTGAACATTACATCAGCTGCCTGCTGACGATCACATGATTGTGATCCTACTACAAATCCAGAATGTTGTATCATTTTCAGGAATTCTGAAAATGCTACAACAAAGCAAGGAACAATTGATTAAATTGTGGGGGTGTTTCTGAGTCCCATCAATTACCGCCTCCCGCTACATATTTAGGACACGTGATTCGGTATCCCTGCATAACGTACACATTCAGAACACACACCTGTGCTCAGCGCAAGGTCATTGTGTCTGTGGGTACATCTATATTAAATGGTCACATTCCATGTTGCCACGATTTTTGATCAACAACTAATAATTAAATGCTGAATTTCCACTAAAAAATTCTGCATTTCTGACAATGCCATATGGGGGAATGAACAGCCTTGGTGGAGTACTGCTCTCTCAGTGCTTTTCTAGTTGGTATCTGTATTTTTATCGACACATTATTGCTAAAAATAAGTGTAGTACTTGAAATCTGATGCAGCCATCTTTCCGTGTCTGTCGTCACTTTGCAGTCTCAGAAATATCTCTCAAGCAGAAATGACAAAAACAAGAATCACAAGCTACAAACTAGTAAATTTTGCTCTTCTCACTGTGGCTCAAGCAGTGTATCGCAAACACACGCCTACCACAGTACTAAACTAGAGCAGAAGAGGTTTGTCATCGCTGACACAACCTACAACATGGCATTTTACTGAATAGCTGCATTTCAACCATTAGTTTAAATTTCACGCCATGAATTGTTCATAACTTGGTTATCACGGTGATCTCTGTGTGATGAATCGTATAAATGCCTGTATTTCTGAACTTCTGCTGCTAGGAGCTCCTGTTCTTCTGCCATGTTTTCCCATAGACTGTGCCTTTGCCACGTGTCTCCATCTGTGTTCGAAAAATTTGGAGGTGAGGAAATTTTCCACCTGAGAAGGGAGGAGGTGTGGCTGCTAAAATGACGTAATTCGTCCATGTGGACCGTGCGGACACGTCAAAGCTAAAACAAGCTTAAGGCTATGCCAAAGGCCGTTGAGGATATTTTACACACCTGGAATCTACCCTTGAATAAGATAGCATACATACTGCTGTGCAAAATTATTACTGTGAACGATCTGGAGAATGAAATTACATCACTGCATTTGTAAAGGCCTTTCTCAGTGTGGGAGGAGACACGTCACTCCTGTCTCCCCAAAGGAAGATGTTCCAGCAGCTTGTACAGTGAACACAAACTCTTTTTCTACTGGTTCGCTTTACATAGTTTGTAAGTTTAAGGGTGCTTTCACACCTGTTAGTCCGTTAGAGTGGTTCATTTGGACCCAAAAGTTGTTACGATGTTGCTAATTTCAACTGGTTCAGTTTGCATTCACACCAGTGTTTTCGCAGTTGAACCAACGAAGATGAATGTTATATCTCCCCCCAGTCGTTTGGCGGCGCTGTTCACAAAATAAGGTGTTTTAGATGACGTAGGAGAATGCTGATTGGCGCAGCATGTGAAGAGGGAAAAATCCCGGAAGAAAACAACAGGCTGTGTTTATTCCATGGATCGAGGTTTATTCGTAAACAATGAACTATGCTCTCCTGTTCGTTCTTGTTGCCATATATTCGTATCATTGCTTTATGCAGCAACCACAAATACTACTGTTGTTCCAGCATGAAGCTCGCATTCGGTACGAGAACATTACACAGTTGTTTTTGACACGGAGGAGATGCATTGCAAGATGTTATCGTTATCCCAAAATTCCCCGTGCAGGTTGCTACGGAAGCTCCCGTAGACCAAAAAGTCTGCTGCGCCATCAAGCCGGTCTGAATGGAGACAGGTTTGTGTTCTCACCAGGAGCGATCCGAACTGGAGTTCACATAGAAGTGGAGAAGGTCTCGGTCCGGTTCTTTAGTCCGCACCAAAAACATCTGGTCTGCTTTCACACCAGCCCAAACGAACCGTACTTGCTGGTGTTGCGGACTCCAGTCCGCTTTAAGCGGACCAAAAGGCGTAGGTGTGAAAACACCCTAAAGTCCACCTGGAGGTCATTTAGACCATTCAGAGTCCATCTTTCCAAAGACAAAAACCTTATATGGATGTAATCTTCTCTGGTTGGCCTCAAACCTTCACCTTTTGACCCCTAGGTAACTCTTCCATCAGAGATAGAGCAAAGCTACTCTAAGAACATGAAAATTGTTCCCCGACAACAAAGATATGTTTGTATTAAATGCACAAATAGATAAATGATAGCCTAATGAATCATTTTACTGTCACATGGCTAGAGGCTAAGTTAGAAGGCGGCCACAAACTACCCTGAAACAGAGCCTAGAAAACAATATTTAATAATGATTTAAGATATGGACCTTAAACCTGCTGTCTGGAGTTTCCGTTTGTTTTCAATTTATGTATCATTTTTTAACAAAGCTTAAATGTGTTAGTCTAGTTCGATACTATAATATAAAGTTAGTATAACGCGATATGAAAATGTATTCCTGAGCTCCGCCTTCCTCTCATAGACCCCCATGTTATTCCAAAAAGCGCCGATCGCTGCCGACCAATCAAGTTCGAGCTTCAGCTTTGTCATGCTGTCAATCAACGGTTACGCGCACAGCAAGCAAGCCCATGCAGAGGTGGGCGAGCTACGCACTACGCAACCGCACGCACATTTGTTTTGCTTGTGGAGGAGAGAGCATCAGGGCTCAGCAACTTCTAGAAAAGTTACCAATCCCACGGCTTGTCAGGCCAAGAGACTGCAGGGCGTTTTTTGGCTCGGGGTGCTCGCGTCGCTCCCCGACCACGGCCCTCCATAGCCCGCCTGACGACTTCGTTTAGATGCCCGACCTCTGGAGGAAGATGTTGGGGCGTCTGGGACATACTCTTCGTCAGAGGAGTCATGCAATTCTGAACTCTAGATAGAAATAAATAAACAATGTAACACATATACACGCGTAAATGCACTAAGTTTGATAAACAACGTCATCCAGAGGGATACACGAGTGTAATCACATATTGAAACTTTACTCGTTCGTCCTAGCAGATTCATGTTATTTTGGTATTAGGACAAGTTAGACTCAATACAGCATTCTAACGTAATTCCTTTATTATTTACTAAATGTACTAAATGCAGAAGAGTGGAAAACAGCAAAACAGGCAAGATGCTGCAGCACTCCGGGCACTTCTCTCATGTACTGCGCGCGTGCACAAATAAAGGGGCGAAATCAGAGGGAGGGACCACCGGCGTTTTGGGAGACGCTGCAATTCAAACTCCGGACAGCAGCTTTAATTGGCAACAAAAGTGATAGAACAGTGAAAGATTAATAAAATAGAGAAGAACAACAGACAGAACTGCAGGAGACAAACATAAACAGAGGAGGGTGTTCTAATTTAGTCATTCCTGCTATTTTGCATATTCAGATATAGACACCTCTATTAATGAAGGAGCCTGGTCATGAATGACAGCTTCTCTCTTATCACATGATGTTAAAACAGTTCCAAATATTGGATATCATTCTTTCTTCTTTACCAATTATCAGCATTGCTATTGGCCCTGAAAACATATTGGCTGATGCCTACTGCCGACCTTGTTTGGCAAACTGATGCAGAGAATTCTTCCAAGACAGCTGTTAGTGAAGGTCTGCATCTTTCTGAGGGTGATGCTGTCAGTCCTCCAGGTTTCTACCCCATGAAGTAAAACTGCCTCCACATTGGATTTGAGGAAGCACACAGACCAGAGAGTTTAACGCTGAATGAAATACAGCATGCTCAACTGTAGTTCCTAGATTTTCTCACTTTCCTGAAACATTGTGATGTGCTCGTTTGAAATATGGCACACATTTAACTTCTGTCAGAAGACCAACACAGGGAAATAAAAAAGGGCGAAATCACACAGCTAATTAAAACCCCTGTGGTGGAACTGTTATTACCTCAGCTTTCTCACTGCATAAAATCATTTGGTTAACTGCTAAAGAAATGTCACAAATCATGTGAGGAGAAGGATGCTCTGGTGGCTTGAAGGCCTTGGAGTTTTGTACCTCCATTTTTAGCAGCTCCTGAAAGAGAGAGAGAAACGCAACCACTAAAAGTTGCTGGTTATTAGAACAAAAATGTTGTATTCCTATGTGTTCTAAAGGAACCACAGTGATCCACTTTGGCTGGAGTTTGGTAGGGATAAGACAGTCACAAAGTGTTCAATGCTGAAGGGGTTCCTCCTCTGGGGAGTATGAATGTGCTCATTAAATTTCATGGCGGTCCAACTGTCCTTAGCCTTGTCCCTGGATGGCAATAATGCTTGGCTGGTCAGTCAAACCAACACTTTAGTCAAACTGAAATCTCTTAATAACAACTCAATGAATTGCTATAAATTTTGAAGCTGAAATTTGTGGTCCCCAGAGGATGAAACGTACTGACTGCATCAAACAAACATAATAAGACGGAAAAATAGGGAATTAAAGTTTAAATAATCTGTGCTTGTAAATATTGTCCATCCCATTCAATCTCCAAAATAAAATAGAGAAGTACTATCAATAGAGCAGGAAGACATCAAATGTTAGCTTGAGCACACTGAAAGCTTTATTTGGATAGCTCTTAACATTTCTTTTGTTAAAGATGACTGATATATAGAATAGAATAGCCACTTTAAATGACCCAACAATTATTACAGTTGCTTTTGGAGTCTTTCTCTCTTAGTTAAACAAACCAGATCCAACCTATGTATCAGAAAACTAATCAGAAATTGTA
The DNA here is from genome assembly GCF_021347895.1 of Acanthochromis polyacanthus. Taxonomy (NCBI): domain Eukaryota; kingdom Metazoa; phylum Chordata; class Actinopteri; family Pomacentridae; genus Acanthochromis; species Acanthochromis polyacanthus. The sequence goes on along the minus strand of NC_067124.1, from coordinate 4,679,908 downwards.
CATCAAGCTACACTCCCTCAGCTTATGTGTATTTCCAAAGATCTCTTATATTTGCCCATTACTCTTTTACAGCTGAAACATGCACTTGATACACTTACATTCAAAGTTTCTCTCAAAGTCTGGACCAAATCGGATCCATTACAAACAGGCCCCAGACCATGTGTCACTCATGTTAACACTATGTAGGCATACACTACCGTTCAAAAGTTTGGGGTCATCCAGGTAACTCCATGTTTTCCATGAGAACTCCCACTTTTATCCATGTGCTAACATAACTGCATAAAAGTTTTCTAATCATCAATGAGCCTTTCAGCACCATTAGCTAACACAATGTAGCATTAGAACACAGGAGTGATGGTTGCTGGAAATGTTCCTCTGTACCCCTATGGAGATATTCCATTAAAAATCAGCCATTTCCAGCTACAATAGTCATTTACCACATTAACAATGTCTACACTGGATTTATAATTCATTCAATGTTATCTTCATTGAATAAAACTGCTTTTCTTTCAAAATAAGGGAATTTGTAAGTGAGCGTTAGTGCATGTGTTTTCTAGCGTGCTTCAGCACTGTTAGTGTGTTGTTCAGGTTGATAGGTCCTACCTCAAAGACAGGATTTGTGGGGCATTCGGTGACTTGAGGCAAAATTACAAGATAAGATAATCCTTTATTGCTCCCCACATCAGGGGAAATTTCCAGTGTGACAGCAGCAGCATCTTTCAAAGCTGCACTAAGCATATGTACAGTAATAATAATAATTATAGTAACAGTAATATGTACAATATATACAAGACAATTCTATTGTTTCTATTGCTCAGTCATAATGTATCTCAGTTATTTTAGTATGATAGTTTTCGTATAGCTTAATGACCAGTGGAGACTAATGTTACTTCAAGAGCTTTAATGATATTCAGTGAGTATAAACATGTGTGATCCTGCCTTGGCACACTTTCTGACTTCCTGTCTCATGAGACCCAGCAATGCTTTTTTCTCATATAATTACACATTGCGCAGTATTAACCAGTCACTATTATACTCATGACATTACAATTTTGTTCATAGATAACAGCGCTAGACTACTACAACATGTGGCACATTACAGGTAATGGACTCAATCCATCCATCATCTATACACCGTTTAACCCTCACCAGGGTTGCAGGGGGCTGGAGTCTATCCCAGCTGACTCGGGCCAAGGCAGGGGACACCCTGGACAGGTCGCCAGTCTGTCACAGGGCTACATATACAGACACACAATCACACTCACATTCACACCTGCAGACAATTTGAGTTACCAGTTAACCTCAGCATGCTTTTGGGCTGTGGGAGGAAGGTGGAGTACCAGGAGAAAATCCACGCATGTACAGGGAGAACATGCAAACTCCATGTAGGAAGATCCTTGCAAAGCGACGGTGATAACCTCCAAGCCACTGTGCAGCCAGGTAGCAAACCCATCTAATGGTAATTGATAAGTTAACATTACATTAGTTAATGTCACTTGCAGCTATTTTGTTAAAATGAAATGACATAATGCTGATACATTACTTTTGCCAGACACATGATTTCTACCTAAGTCTTGTTAGTGGCAGTGAAAACATTGACTCCCATGAGCCTAGGCTGCTTTACAACATCACCAGACTATGTATTTTGATATTGTTTTGATTGGAAGCGCCTTACCAGCAGGAAGTATATACCATCAGTCTTCACCTTTATGCAGATGACTAATCTATTTTAACTGCTCCCCCAACAATTTCAATGAGATTATCTTTCTTTTAGCCTGTCCTGACCACATCCAGAGAGATGTTTGTTCATTTATTACAATTACACCAAGAAAAACTAAAATATTTTTAATTGGTGCTAATGGTATAAACGTGAAAATTTCTAGTAACTTTGGTTCTTGCTTGCATATCACTTGTACAAATGTTGGCGATGTTTTATTTCACCTAAATATCAGCTTCACCCGTCAGAGCAGCTCAGTTATGCAGCCTTGTTTCAGCCACCTTCAGAGAATCTCGAAAACCAAAGCATTCCTGTTCCAAACCTACAAGCTGTTATTCATACCTTCATGAATTACTTATCACCTTTCACTGTGTGGAGCAAAAACCTCTTTAGTGAAACTGCAACCAGTACAGAATGCAGCCAGCAGGACTGGAGGTAGCACTCAGTCACACCCACTGTGGAATCATTTCACTGGTTACCATATACTTGTAGGATTGATTTTGAAACTTTACTTGTTGTTTTTAAAGCTCAGCATAAGCCAGTTCTTGAAGTCCACAAAGGCAGTTTTTAGTTTGGACTAAAAAATAAAGGGGATTTACCGACCTGATATTAGGCTGCACATGACGATATCTACTTTAAAAATACTTTTATGGTGTGTTTTTACAGACTGAATCTTCTGTGATCTATTAAAATATAAAAATGTGCTCCTGTTGTATGATCATCTATGCTTCTATTTTGGCCTATGGTGTATTATTTTATTCTGTACTGGAGATCGTTTGCCTCCACAGCCATCAGGTGTCAACACCTCATTCAAGGGCCGGCGCTCTTTAAATAAAAGTCTTATTTTTACCTTCTCAAGCTGCTTGTATGTATGTGTGTGCTTCTGTCATCAGTTGCTGGATGTACAATAACTCCATTTTCCAGCACAAGAATTGTAATATCTTTGCCATGATAGAGCTGCAAGCAGCAAAGTTTATTCCTTGGAGTTTCTAAAGAAATACAGTAAGCATTTAGTATCTCACAGTCTAACAATGAATCTGTGTGCTGTACTGGATCAGTACTCCTTCTCTAGTAGTCACACTGTGCTCTCACATCATGCCACCATGCTAACCTGCAGTAATGAATCCTGCTTTGTTTTCATGTAACATCTCACATTTACATCTAGAGTTCTGGATTAAATTTATTCAGAGCTTTTTATTAGGGACAGACATTCTTGTTTTCCTACAGGGACTTTATTTAATGGCATGAACTGTCACTTTTCATGCAGCTTCATCACCACCAAATGTATGTGTGTGTGGTGATCATCTAGCTGCAAGGCAACAGTGCTAACCACTGACCCTCTGTGCAGCCCATGCCAGATCATTAATAATTAAAAAAAAAAAAACTCCAATAACCTCACTATGAAAATGAGCTTTACAGCATCACAGAGCTACAAGAGCTTGACTTTAGTGTGACTTCAACCTTCAACATGGTTTCATGGTAGCTTTGTTCGATCTGTACTGTCTGAGAATGCCATTTCAAACTCGTCAAAACCTTTTGTGCTTTAGTAAAAACACCAAAAAAAACTCTTGTAAATATTGCTTCATGTCCTGTAATGATTCCTGATATCTTCTGTGTCCTTGCAGGAAAAACATGATGGTGCAGCTCTTGAGGTGGAACCGGCTGCCAGGTGAGCTGACAGCCAACGACGTGAGTGAGAGGCTGACTGGAGCAGAACAAGACAACTCTGAAGGAGCTGCCAGACTAACTGAAACACCTTCAGACAGTCCATCTACAAGCCTTCAATAACTCCTCTAACCTCGCCTGTTTCTGAAATACACAGCAGGAAAGCAAAGAAGAAATGACTCGCTCACATACACTTAGTTCTGAGGCTTTGACAAAAGCATTGTCATACTTTCTTTTGCTGAGAAGATGAAAGTATCAGAGTGAAATGAAGGCTATTGAATAGGAAGGCTGAATGGAGCTCAGGTCAGCAGCTGCAAAGATCCTGTAAATCACATTTCTCACCCCAAAACATAAACTATGAGGTGACATAAACTAATCTGTGATCTGCTCAGCTCCAGCTGCAGCCTCCACAGTGCCTCACAAAGTGCTGCAGAGCTATTCTTTCTGATGTCAAACTGCATTATTTTAGAAAAGAAAGGAAAGGCCTTTTTAGCCAACCTGTTAAAAGTCAGAAATAATAGCATAGAGAGCCCTTTATAATAAAGAACAATCGAAGATACACTGCAAGAGAACCTAACTGTTCCTTTCATTTTTATTAAAGTTATTAAGATAAGATCAACTTTATTCATCACGGAGGAAATTATTTTGCCAGAGCACAATACAATAAACAAAGGTTAGTGGAATATACCTGATTACACAGAGAAATCAAAAAGAATACAAAGTAGAAAATTCAAAGTGTCTGGGTGTGTGAAGTGTCTAAGTGGATGCCAAGGAATAGTGCCTAAAAAAAGAAAAGAAAAATAAATAAATACAATAAAATAACACAAATACAAAATGTAAACTGTAGGCTAAAATCAAGAAACAGATTCACAGAAAGCGAACTGAATGTAAACGTAAACAGATATAACAGATGTATTGCACTATAAATATCCCACTTGAACAATGATTATACAGATAGTGAGACTATTAATGAAAAGTTCAATGATATTGCATTGTTGATGTTTGCATCCTTCAACCACCTATGGATCCTGCAGGGACTTTCATCAGCACTGATGCTAAGTTCATCCATAAAACTGATGATTAGCATTCGTATACATCCCATTTCTCATGAAAAACTGAACCGAAAGAAGGTATTACACTAAGAGACAAAGAATAAAAATGAAACATTAATGCAAAAAGTGGAATGCATGCGCAAATGAAGTAGTTATGATATGAGCTAGTTACATTTAGTGACCTGATCCTTGTTAGTAAAACAGTATCCTCTGCTGCCAAAAATATTATTTTGCCAGAAATAATTAGCTTCTTGCTGTTGCTTCACCTGTTGCTCTAATTAGTAGCATCTTGTTTTTTGACTATGTTAGCTGCTGGCATGGTCGATTAACATATTTTCTAGGAAGAAACCAAAAAAGCAGCAGATTTGTGGCCTAATCTTAATGACTATTAACAAGCATCAAAAATAGTATGGATTGATGCAAAGTTAATGTTACTTTTGTCATGATTAATGGCTGTCAGTAACAAGAACTGCAAGAATATGTAAAGTTAGACTGTCAGTAATTTAAAGTGGGGTTTATTGTGCTGGTTGTCTCGTATTCACAAACTACATGGAAATAAACCCTCACTTATTCTGCCTCACTTCGATGTTCAGTCCCGACAACTTTTTGGTTGGGCTGTTTTCATGTTGATATTTTGTAGTCTGAACCAACGTTACCCACTGATTGGACTGCTTTGGATCATCCTCGCGTCTGAGAGACCCACATGGGAAAATCCAGTTCCAGTCAGCAGCTCAGTTTGCAGTTTAATGCGTGTTCTAAGTAGATTTATGTTTTGTGGTAACGCAAAGAGTTCATTAAATTCAAACCTGCTCCAGGACAAAGTTTACAATGAATTGTGACTGATTTATCTGAAGATAATGACAATGTGTTCTATGGCAGGCTCAATCATCCACTGTTTTCTTTTGGCTCCCAGAGTCTGAAAATTCAAGAAGGCATCAATGCAACTCCTGCATCCAGACAACTGATGAAATATGCATCACTGTCACTTTCCATGTCAAGAGTTGTGTGTGTGTGTGTGTGTGTGTGTGTGTGTTCTTGTACTTGCTACATGGTGAGTACCATTTTCTGCGTTTAACTATCAAAGTGAGGACATTTTTACAAAGTGAGGACATTTTGGCCGGTCCTCACTTTGAAACAGCCATGTTTGAGGGTGAAGACTTGTTTTTAGAGAACAGGTATGAATTGAGGTTTGGTTAGGGTAAGGATTAAGTTTAGGCAATCAGTTGTGATGGTTAAGGTTAGGGTAAGGCTCTAGGAAATGTCCTCACTAAGATAGAAGTACAAACATGTGTGTGTGTGTGTGTGTGTGTGTGTGTGTGTGTGTGTGTGTGTGTGTGTGTGTGTGTGTGTGTGTGTGTGTGTGTGTGTGTGTGTGTGTGTAAATATAAATTAGTGTAAGTACAAGTAAGCTTCACTATCTTCCTGTACATGTGTGCATATACTGAAATTATAAAGGAAAACAGCATGGCAGAAAGCAGATCCTGCAGATGTTTCACTTCAAGGTGTGACTTCTTAGACTGAAAATGGAATGTTACACCCATAAATCTGGATCTAAAGATGCTGCCAAGTGCCTGTCCGTGTTCTCTTTCATGTATCCCTTGTTAAACCCCATGAGAGGTTAACCTGACCGAATTTGCCGTGGGAACAAATGGAATGAACACAATGTTAGCTGACCACGATGTTTGGAATATTTCACTGGACCAAGGTACAGAGTTGGAATAATAAGTTGATGGTTTGGCAGCGTTCAGCAGGAAACAGTGAAGTCAGCTGCTGTCAGGCTGCCATGCCAGAGACACAAGATCAGTGCAGGAGTTGGGAGCATCAGCTGTGCCAGCCTTGTTGGCAGCACCTCAAGCAACAATAGCCAAGACTCTGAGACCAAACCAAACAAGCCAGGGTGATGCCATGCCACTCAGCAGCTTGCTTTCCACCAGAGCAGACTGGGATAATTTTCATTATTCACGGCTGCTCAGGGCTGTGATCTCATTCCCTTAAAGTATCTTCTAGCAGGAACTAATGACACATTAACAAGGTGGTAGTCGAGCAGTAAGTGGCTGCTTTATCACTAAGCCAAGTTGTTTTGGTATTTTGGTGTCTGATGTAGGACGGGGACACATTAATCCACATTTTATAATGATGAAGAAATGTGCCTCTATCATCTGAAGAGAAATTCTGAGCACCGTATTCTTTTAGTCACACCTCAACATAAGACAACAGATCTCGAGAGATCAAATATACAATTAACAGATAGTAAACAGCTTCTCCAAAAGCTCAAAGGTCCACTTTAAAACTAAAAAATCTGCTTTAGTGTAACTGCTGTTTAGCTTGTGATGGAAACACAGAAAGAATATATCCTTTGGGATAATTATTAGTTCATTCATTTTCCAAAGGAAAAAAATGTTTTTCCTGTCAGTTTAAAAGACAAAAGAACATTAAATGATTATAAATACCACTATAATGTTAAGGATCTGTGGTGGTTAGAACCCAGGCAGCAGGCGGCAGACAGGCAGGTGAATTTAGTGAAGAATTTATTGAACACAAACAGAAAGGCGCTCCAGAAGGGAGGCACGGGGAATGAACGGAACAGGGACAGAATGGTAACTAAACTAGGACAACGGCGCGGGGCCGTGGTGGAGGATAAACTAAATCAAACAGGAGGGGGGGGGACTCACTGAATGTCCAGTGTTTGGGGAGACAGGACACAGGCAGAGTTGAGGGGGCCAGTGGAGGGAACATGGCGAGGACAGAGAAGCATGCAGACCGGGAGCAGACGGAGGAGTGACGAGCAGACGAAGGATTCCGGGGTGAGACGCAGACGAGGTAATCCACATGGAGAGACAAAGTCTGGGGAGCGCCGTGCGTGGAACAGAGTGCAGCATGCAATGGTCCAGCGTCAGAGCTGTGGCAGAGCCAGGCTTTTATCAGCCGCTGATTACTGATCACGAGCAGCTGGGCTCGTCCACAGCAGCTCGTAATCAGCGGAGCCAGAGCACCGGAGAGGGAGAGGGCGTGACATATAAAGCTAATTACAGATGTCCAGATTCAGGAAGAGCCTGCATGCATCCGCTGTCCAGCTCAGAATACCCAATCTCAAGGTCTTTCCTGTCTTGGAGTGGCTCCAGAATATTTTCTTGATTGAGCCTGACCAGGCCTCTTCATTCAAGGTCCCACCACCAAATGCTTGCCAGCGGCTTCCCTTCCAAGATGAAGGGAGCCCCAGTCATTCTGTTTCAGATGAGGTGACACAGCTCCAGATTTGTTGTTCCATTGTGGTTTTGTGAATGGATCTCAGTTTGGCCCCTTCCCTGGAGCTAGGTTGCCTTTGGAGATCCAATGAGGAGCTACTGGTTACAACAACACTTGATCACAAAAAGGATCATAAAGAAGTTCAAACCATCTCCACTATATTAAAGCAATTCTCTGAGAGGCAGAAGCAGCTCATTCGTTCAATTCTCTCCATGTGGTTGGGAGTGAGACGTTGCCCCAAGTATCCTGACATCTTGTCCATGAGTGAGAGTAAAATGGAGTGTGAGATCAAATGGTAGATTTCACAAGACCATTATGATAAAGAGACAGCTGAGCATCAGGGTAAAATGTCCCATTTACAGTCATTCTATGTCCTAGTTATCATTTATTGTGTTGTGCTTTGGGGAGTAACGAAAAGAATCCATAAACAAAATGAGCTTCCTTTGTACTCGTCTCAGTCTTGCTGATAGTGTAAAGAGCTCAGACATCTGGAGGGAGCTCAGAGAAGAGCTGCTGCTCCTTTGGCTCAAACTGAGACAGCTGATGTGGTTCAGATATCTGATCAGGATGCATCCTGGGAAGTTTTGCCTATTAATGTCTACACTTAAAAATGACATTATGGCTGTCAACTGTTACATTAATGTTGTTAATTAAGTTCTTAAAATTACATTCTGTCATGTCATGAACATCAAATCATCAAAAACGCAGAGAGCAGACTGTCAGTCAGCTACAGAGATTGCACTCTGCAAAACAGAAAAGCTCACTTAAATAAATTCTCCACTGAGAATCTGGAGTTTCACTACCACATCCTCACTCCCTGCAGACTTGTGAGTAGCTTCTGTAAACTAGCTCCTTCCTTTGTGCTGCTGAATTCACAGCATTTACAGCGGATTCCAATGGGACTTTTCCAGAAACTTCATACAACCTTCTCAAAACATTGCAGAAGCAGAATCTAGTCACCACTGTTAATTTTTGGTTCAGAATGTAGAAAACATTTTCATGACTTAAAAAAAAGATTGCTAGACATTCTATTTATGACAGAGATTCATGGCTACAAAGAGTTCACAGTGAGACACTTGAGTCGTACATTTCATGAATACAAGTTTAACACAAGATCAATGCCAAATAAGAGAATTGGATTTTAGTGTTCTGTCACCATGGGCTACTGATTCATTCCTTAAACCTGTTGTTATTTGAAACTGTGTATGTTATGAAAAGGCGCAACCTGCTGTAGGATTTCTTCATATATGTTTCTAAGGGTTAAATAGTTTCTCCAACAATTATAATCATAAGATTATAATAATGTTTCTCCACCAATATTAATGTAGGGTTAATGTTTGCTCAAATGGGGTTAATTAAGGGTTTTATACAGAATTATTATATAGTCTACCTGATATTCGACCAGCAAAGTATTTAGATTAGACAAATATAATAATTAGCAGATGAAACACTTCTTGTTGCGTGTCAAGAAGAACTTCAGGAATTATAAGGGGAATTATTTAGCTTGAGAGGTTAGGTAAAAAATTGAAGTAGCTGGAATCTATACAAGTTAGGGACCAAAATGTGAACAACAAAACAATTGAGGCACTGAACTTATATTTATGTACATTTATGAAACAAAACAAAACAAAACAATAACTACAACAATAACACACATTAAGACGAACAACAACACAAAACAAATAAGAGGGTGAGATGTGAATGATGGGAAAAGGGAAGGAAGAGAACACAATATTTCAACGTAACACTGGGATTAATATGATGCTTGAAATATGGAGTTCTGAGGGAAAAGGGATAAACAGACCACACCTGAAAGCAGCCATCAATTTGATAGTAAGCTAATTTGTTAGCCTTTGAATTTTATCTTTGGAAAGATAATTTGAGAAAGTTGCACTAAGTTCCAGTGACTGAAAGGTACTTGTGTGCCGCGATTCAATTCAATTCAATTTTATTTATATAGCGTCAATTACAGTCAAATCGTCTCAAGACGCTTTACAGAACCCATATGCCTGACCCCCAGAGCAAGCCCAAAGGCGACAGTGGCAAGGAAAACAGCCTTTTAACAGGGAAGAAACCTCGAGCAGAACCCGGCTCTATATAGGGGGGACCCATCTGCCTGCTGGCCGGGCGGGTTGAGAAGGACAGAAGAGGGCAAGGGGGAGGGATGGGAGGAGAGGGAGGGGTGGGAAAGCAAGGAAAACACAACACATTTGGATACATGCATGACAGGATATGTGACACAGACAAAGTATAAGCTAACATTGAAAACTGACTCATAATTTACTCTTATGATGTACGGCTCTGACATTAAACATACTCCATATATAGCTAGCAGTAAAATTCAAACAGTATGTAAGTTAGCATAACAGTATAGTGAAGGCGATGCAGAGTTGACTGGTGGAAAAAGGGAGTTGGAAGCAGAGGGCTGGAGGAAGGTCAGCAGCAGCATCCCACAGCGGACACGATGGAGACTGGACCAGTTGGTGGAACATCAACCGCAGATCTGAAGCATCCAGCTCTGGGACCAGGGACACTCGGAGAAATAGCACAGGGGGAAACAGAGTGAATGTACTGCAATAACGGTATACATGTTAAATGTAAAGGTAGATAGAGAAGGGCTCAGTGCGTCAAGAAAAGTCCCCCAGCAGCCTAGGCCTATAGCAGCATGACTAGAGGCAGAACGAAGGGACGTCCAAGAGGGAGTCAGCTGTGCAAATGAAGACACAAGCCGAACCCCTGTGGGTCACCCAGTCAGCCCCAACTATAAGATTTGTCAAAAAGGAACGTTTTAAGCCTGGTCTTAAAAATAGAGAGGGTGTCTGCCTCCAGAACCCAAACTGGGAGCAGGTTCCACAGGAGAGGCGCCTGATAACTGAAGGCTCTGCCTCCCATTCTACTTTTAGAAATTCTAGGAACAACAAGTAAGCCTGCAGCTTGAGAGCGAAGAGTTCTACTAGGATAATAAGGTACTATCAGATCTTTAAGATATGATGGAGATTGGTTATTAAGAGCTTTATATGTCAGAAGAAGGATTTTAAATTCTATTCTGGATTTAACAGGAAGCCAGTGAAGAGAAGCAAGTATAGGGGAAATATGATCTCTCTTGCTAACTCCTGTCAGTACTCTCGCAGCAGCGTTTTGGATCAACTGTAGATGTTTGAGAGAGCTATTTGGACAACCCGATAATAAGGAATTGCAATAGCCAAGCCTGGAAGTAACAAAAGCATGAACTAATTTTACTGCATCACTCTGAGACAGAATGTTCCTGATTTTTACAATATTACGCAGGTGAAAAAAGGAAGTCCTACAGACTTGCTTTATGTGTGAGTTAAAGGACATGTCCTGGTCAAAAATAACTCCAAGATTCCTCACAGTAGTACTGGAGGCCAATGTGATGCCATCCAGAGTAACTATTTGCTTTGAAAGCGAGTTTCTAAGATGTTTGGGGCCAAATATAATGACTTCAGTTTTGTCTGAATTTAGCAGTAGGAAGTTAAAAGTCATCCAGGTTTTAATGTCCTTAAGACAATCTTGCAGTCTAGCTAACTGATCAGTTTCATCTGACTTCATAGATAAATACAATTGTGTGTCATCTGCATAACAATGGAAGTTAATACAATGCTTCCTAATAATATTGCCTAAAGGAAGCATGTATAATGTGAAAAGTATAGGTCCTAAGACAGAACCCTGAGGAACTCCATGATTAACTTTAGTATGCTCAGAAGAGTTATTGTTGACATGCACAAACTGGAACCTATCTGATAAGTAGGATTTAAACCAGTCCAGTGCTGTCCCTTTAATGCCAATTGAATGTTCTAGACGCTGTAATAAAATTTTGTGGTCAATTGTGTCAAACGCTGCACTAAGATCTAACAAAACAAGTATAGAGACTAGTCCATTATCTGATGCTATGAGAAGGTCATTAGTAACTTTCACCAGAGCTGTCTCTGTGCTATGATGCACTCTGAAGCCTGACTGAAACACTTCAAACAAATTATTCCTTTGTAAGTGTTCACATAATTGATTTGCAACTGTTCTTTCCAGAATTTTAGAGAGAAATGGTAGGTTGGATATCGGTCTATAGTTAGCTAACACATCTGGATCTAAAGTGGGCTTTTTAAGCAAAGGTTTGATGACAGCAACCTTAAAAGTCTGTGGTACATAGCCTGTTACTAGAGAGAGATTAATCAGATCTAACACTGAAGAATTAATTAAAGGTAAAATCTCCTTGAAGAGTCTAGTTGGGATAGGATCTAAAAGACATGTTGATGGTTTGGATGTAGAAACTGTTGAAATTAGTTCAGAGAGACATATAGGAGTGAAGAATTCTAAAGATTCATCAGGTCTAACAGCCAATTCAAAAGCATCTGTGACATTTGTAGGAAGGGCCAGATTAATTTTATCTCTAATCAGAACTATTTTCTGTGTAAAGAAGCTCATGAAGTCGTTACTGGTTAAAGCTAAAGGAATACAAGGTTCAACAGAGCTCTAACTCTTTGTCAGCCTGGCTACAGTGCTAAAGAGAAACCTAGGGTTGTTCTTGTTCTCATCTATTAAAGATGAAAAATAAGTTGTCCTGGCATTACGAAGAGCTTTTTTTATAGATTACTAGACTATTTTTCCAAGCCACATACACTTCCTCTGAATTAGTGGAATACCACTTTCTTTCCAGCTTTCGGGATGCCTGCTTTAAAGTCCGCAGCTGGGAATTGTACCAAGGAGCAACTCTTCTCTGAGATATAACTTTCTTTTTTACAGGTGCAACACTATCAAGAGTTGTACGCAGTGAGGCTGAAGCATTATTAACATGATAATCCACTTCTGTGGGGGTAAAATAATAATATCTGCCTTCTGATTTATCAGTAAATGTTGCTGAAGTAAACAGTGATGGTATTATTTCCTTAAATTTAGATACTGAATTGTCAGACAAACACCTACTGTAATGATATTTGTTCTCAGCTGCTAAACAATCCTTTACTTTAAATTGAAACGTTATCATAAAATGGTCAGAAAGAAGAGGGTTCTGGGAAAATACTGTTAACTCTTTAATTTCTATGCCATAAGTCAGGACAAGGTCAAGAGTGTGATTAAAACTATGAGTTGGTTTATTTACATGTTGAGAAAACCCAATTGAGTCTAATAATGAATTAAAAGCTGTTGTAAGGCTGTCGCTGTCTATGTCAACATGAATGTTAAAGTCACCCGCAATAATAACTTTGTCTGAACTGAGCACTAATTCAGATAAAAAGTTTGAGAATTGAGATAAAAACTCAGAATAAGGAGCAGGAGGACGATATATAACAACAAATAAAACTGGTTTCTGAGCTTTCAAATTTGGATGAGAGAGACTAAGAGTGAGATTTTCAAATGAGCTGTAATCAGGTTTAGGCCTCTGGTTCAATTTTAAACTAGAATGGTAGATTGCTGCTACTCCTGCGATGATGATGATGATGATGCTGCCTTGGTGGATGGTCCGGTCGACCTTGGTTGATGTGGGTCGGAACAGCGGTGAACAGAGTGGAGCCTCGGAGTCTGGATCATTCTCAGGTAGGAGAATTCTTGGGTTGGAAGCCTCTTGACTGTGATGGTAAAGGAGGACTCCAAATGGTAAAAGAGACTCAGGGTGGTAAAAGAGGTCTCAAAATGGTGCTTTCAGATGTGGTCTTTTAAAGTGGACCTTTGCATATCATTAACTCAGCAGGGGTCTGGTACATCCTCTGTCAGGGAGGGCTAATGTCCAGATGTCCCTCACAGAGTTCCAATTTCAGGTAATTTTTGTAACTTTCCAAAATACTGAAATTTGGTGAACATGGTTTATCTAGGAGCATGACTGATAGATAGCTGATTAAAATGATACCAAACATGATCATATCTGACTGGCAGACATGTTAAAATTATGACATTGATACTAATACAAGTAAAACAGAGGATTCAAGACAAGGCAAGATATATGTTGACCATGAAGTTATTAGAAAGTTCACTTGTTCTATGAAATGGATATATATAAAATGAGTTTAGTCAATAATTGTGAGATGATTGCCTTTGTTGGTTCTGACTTGAGTTCAGAGTTCCTTGTCAGTGAATGGAATCTCTTTGAAGTTGTCATCCCAGTCAGAATGAGTATTGGTGCCCATTTGGTTCCTTTTATTGGCCAGATAGTGAGTAGGGGTTTAAACCAGTCCGTGCAGGGGCATCGTTTAAAGTTTGATCTGGTGCTCTCCTGCTGATTTGTCCCTTTGTATCTCTGGGCCAGATGTGGAAAGTGTCTTTGTTTGCAGTGTCTTGATGTCTCAGCTGTACTGATCAAAGCAAGCCTCGTCTCCTCTGTGGCTGTGAAGGTGTCCTGTCCTGTTCCACTGTTGATAATGGCTGGTGGATCCTACACTGCAAACTTCTTAGAAGCACTTTTCAAGCCTCCAGATGGTAATTTCATGCTAAAAAAAAAGGTGGAATCTGTATTTAAAGAATAATTCAACACACTCATACACAAAACTTCATTTGAGCTGCTCACACGTTACTACACTGGTGCATTCAGTCAAGCAGCGGTCCTGGTCTCCCGTTCACCTGCTTTGAAGCAGCTCACAGTTATTTAGCTTTCATCAGTGGTCAAATGAGAAGTAGTTATTGTAGAAGCTCATCATCACCTTGTTCTGTGAAATATTACACTCTGAAGTCTACAACTAGCTATGGATCCAGCAGGGGCTTTCTCCAGCACTGATGCTAATGTTAGTTTAATCAATAAAACTGATGATTACATTTGTGTACATCCCATTTCTCATGAAAAACTGAACCAAAAGAAGATGTTACAGTATGAGACAAAGAATGAAAACTAAACATTAATGCGAAATGAGGGATGAATGTGCAAATGAAGTCATTATTATTTTGCCAGAAATAATCAGCTTCTTACTGTTGCTTCACCTGTTGCTCTAATTAGTAGCATCTTGTCTTTCGATAATGTTAGCTGCTGCTGCTGCTGTCCATTAGCATATTTTCTAGGAGGACAACAAAAAAGTACAGCTGTGAGCATGGACAAAATATGCTGCCCTTAGCAGTGCTGCTGACATGTTTTAGCGTGGGTTTTCAACTCAACAACCCTCATTCTTGTTAGGTGCATACTGGAAATGCTCCACATGACTCTACGTCATGTCAAAGAGGTCACCTGCAGTTATGAACCCACAGAGAATTATCCCCCAACTCTGCTGAGCGTTTTAGCATCTTTCAGCTCATTTTTTTTGGTTTGACAACCTTCACTGTTGTTCTGACTGACTCACTTGTCTCCAGCAGCAGTTTGAAATTAAAAAGTCAGTCTCCACAGTGTACTTTCTGACAGATGAAATGAGTACATATTTTGATTATATTATTATAATATATTATGTATTTTCATGTATTTTCTAAGTGGCTAGTAGAGACCAAGCATTAATGAAGGACTATTATTGGAATTTGTCATCAGTATGAACAATCATTTGGCTTTCTTTATGCTGGATGTTATAATCATCATCATCATCATCATAATATTGTCATGAAGGAATGTGTAGCAGCCTTGGGCACCAATGACTCCAATGAGGTTAAATGAATGATAAATCCAGTGTAGACACTGTTAATGTGGTAAATGATTATTTTAGCTGGAATATCTCCATAGGGGTACAGAGGAACATTTCCAGCAACCATCACTCCTGTGTTCTAATGCTACATTGTGTTAGCTAATGCTGTTGAAAGGCTCATTGGTGATTAGAAAACCCTTGTGCAGTTATGTTAGCACATGGATAAAAGTGTGAATTCTCATGGAAAACATGGAATTGCCTGGGTGAACAGTGGTGTATATATACCATGTAATGTTTATCATAGCAGGCTTGGATTCCAATAACTTCTATTGCTCTCATTTTTTTTAGGATGGAGTCATTGAAACACATGCATCTTTGTCACAAAAGTAATCATGTATTTTGATTCTTTCATAGATTTATTATAGGTGCTCTGGTAATATGACAAAATTTGCTGTGTCAAAAATATGCATACAGAAATTTTAATATTTAATTGAATGTATTTTGACCATAGTCGGCTCAGCTTTTGCTATATATCTATCTAAATATAAATACTGACATGAATACAGTGTAAGGCACACTGCAATGCACAGAGTGAGTGCAGGTAGGTCAGTGCCTCATGTCTGCACTGCAGGCTGGCGTGTGGTTAATATGTGGCTGGCAGGGGGCTAATGTGTCGGCTCCTGTCATATCATGTCACCTGTAAAGAAGTGATGGGGCCCTGCAGGGAGAGAGCAGCAGTCACCTTTACATGAATCTTCACAGCGGTGGTGTCATATCAAAGGACCACAAGGTGTGCTCACATTACTGTTATAGCACATAATCCTCACTGCAACACTGCGGCATGAGAGGACAAAAGAAGGTACAGTTAGAGGTGTGTAATGCATTTTTAGATGTACAGAATGAAAACCACAAGAGTGTTTTACTAGCTCAAAACATGTAGACTCCCTTTTTAAACTGCTATTCTTCTTTTGGCTTGGACTGCACACGTGGCAGTGTGGCAAAGCTGTTGGGTGGAGCGTTTTTATAATTTGGTGACAGGAAACAGCTGACGTCTCCGACTGGTTTCGATCAAACCAATATATTTGTCTGGCTTCTTGGCGGCACCTCCACCGCAATTAGTTAATACTTTCCACAGTCTGGGATAATGAGTGAGCCATGAGAGGAGTGTGGGCTGAGAAAAATAACATTTTGTATCCCAGTGTGTATCCTTGTCCTCTGTTGAATGTTTAATGTTGTTTTTATTCTGCTCGGCGCGTCTGCGCTTCTCAAACACTAATGCTGTTATTAATATGTTGCCATTATCAGGAGATTGAGCACTGACAAAGAGTCAGATGCATACTGTGGGTTTGTATTGACTGTAAGTAAACATTTTGTTCTGTGATTGCAAGCACAGATGTTACAGGCTGAACGGCTCAGTGCAGCTCCTTAAAGGGTGCTGTTTCTCCATATAGTTCTATTATGATTAAGAATCCACATGTTTGACTGTAGTTGAAGGCAGAGGATCATTTTCTGGGGCCCTGTTCTTACTACATACGCTACCAGTTAAAGTTTTAGAATGCCCCAATTTTTCCAAATTTATTAAAGTTCAAGTAGCTCAAGTCCAATTAATAGCTGCATGGTACAAAGGTAAGTGATGAACTGCTAGAGGTATAAAAAAAAAGGTAAAAAAAAGAAAAATATAAGGGTAAGGTTACCCAAAACAGAAAAATTATGTATATTTCAGAATTATACACAAAGACCATTTTCTAGTAACAGGAAATGGGTTAACAACAGCATTGTACTGCAGGAAATAGTGTGTTGCTATTAAAACGGAGAGGAAAAAACAATTAACAATAGAAGACAGACAGACCACCAGAGCACTTAAAAATGTAGATCTTTTCTACACAGAAACTGCACAGAAAGTCAAGGTGTCAGTCAGTTCAGTTTTGTTCTCCATCAAAAGGCTCAGAAACTGGAGGAAACTCTGACAGGAAGAGGTCTGGAAGACCGAAAGACACGACAGAATCAGAAGACAAGTTTGTGAGAATCAACAGCTTGATGATAGGAGCTCACAGGACAACAGCTTCAATCAGCTTCATAGTGGTCGTAGTTTCAACTGTGAACAGAAGACGTGGAGTTTAAGGTTTGACAGGTCGAGTTGCAGCAAGAAAGTCATTGCTAAGACGTCAGAATAAGAAAAAGAGGCTTGCCTGGGCCATGGAACACCACCAATGAACTACTAAATACTGGAAAAAGAAGGTATTATGGACTGATGAATCAGAAATTGATGAGTCAAAAGTTTACAATACATTTTAGTTTCTACATTGATTTTTTAGTTTACAATACATTTTAGTTTCTACATTGATTTTTTAACCTCATTTGTTTATTTGCTCTATGCTGTCATTCAGTATTACAGTGTATGAGACATGAATGAGACATTAACATGCATAATTTCCAACAAAAAAAAAATTTTTGAAAAATTGTGGTGTTCTAAAACTTTTGACCGACCGGTAGTGTACCTGATTTGGTGATAAATTTATACCACAAAACCCAACTTTTGCCCTTCTGTAAAGTAACAAATACAACACTAATTGTCATAAGATTTTATAATGATTATAATGATGTGGGACATAATTTATAATGACTAGTTGTTGAAGCTTGTGCAGGCGCCGTGTTCATTGTCAGGGTTCGGGTCCAGGAATCTGCATGTCCTGGAAAACACATCAGTGATGCACTGTTGGCTTTTAACAGGCAAAGATGTCATCATCATAACCATACTATAACTTCAGAACTGATGTAGTGGAAACCTAAATTTTGGCCTCAAACCAGTTGAATCTGAACTGTTTGCCGCATGTTCTGTAAAGAGTTTGGACACCAGATGACAAGTTCTGGCCATTGAAGGAACTGATAAACCTTTCACACTTGTCATCACTCTATGAACAATGTTCTGGTCATCAGACCTTAATCAGGATATATTCATACAGACACTGGTGCCACATGCAATCAGAGAGCATTTCATAAGGAACGCTGCACTCATACTGGCCTCAGCTCTCGTTGTCATGGATTCCACAGGATGTTGGAAACTGTCTTTTGGGACTTTGCTCCATGTTAATGAATGTGATAATTTCTGCAGATCTGAAGACAGACTGATGCTATGAATCTCCCATTCCACACAGTCTTACATCCCAAAGGTGTTCTCCTGGATTCATATCCAAATACTGGGGAGGCCACTGAATCCACTGTCACGTTTAGAACACAACTTTTCCTTTGTGACTTGGTGCATTGTCCTGCAGGAAACAGCCGTTAGAAGATACAAGGATGCACACAGTCAGCAGCAACACTCAGACAGGCTGTGACATTCAAACCGTGACTGATTGGAATTACAGTGCTCAAAGCGGGCCAAGTTTGAACAACACCAGTTTGAATTGAATGCCCTCTAAATAGAACAAAGTCTGCAGCACAAGGTTAACTCCACACGTCTTTTATCCCTCTTATGTGCAAGGAAAATAAAATTAGTCGAGCAAATCAGGAGACACAGTGAATAAGACATGAGAAGATTCTTCTCATATCAGTTCAGCATAAAGTTATTTCGTCCCCAGAGGAAAAGAACGCCAGGAGTCTACATGTAACATGCTTACTGTAACAATGTTAACATGCTCCTGTCAGCCAGTGGTTTATGTAACTGGATACTTTTATTCAATCACTGCACAGATGTAATTTGAGATACTTTGTGTAAGCGTTTTATATTTTTTCCACATCACTTTCTACTTCGCTCTACAAATGTTGTACCTTTAACTCCACTTGTCTTTAATTATAACCTCATGATTTAAAATATAATAGCATAAAAGTCACAGAGGACATTACTGCATTTAGCAGTTTTAATACTTTAAGTAACAGCCAGATGTAAAAGAGTGTTAATGGAAACTTGTCAGCTGCTTGCAAACTGGGATTCTGCCTGAAGAGCTGCAGTTAGCAAAATCTGGACTTAGGATGGCTGAAAGGAGTGCAGATAAGAGAGGAGAACTGGAACAGAAACCAGGGTGTAAAAGACAAGAAAAGAGAAGAGAGGAGGCTTGAGGCTTTGACCTATCTCTGATCCACTTAGTCTCCTCCATGGTTGGAAGCTGGAGAGCAGCTGAGCTCTCTTATTTATGGCTTGCTGTTGCCTGCCGAGAAAACATCATTATTAGCTGAGAGGCACGAGCAGAAAGTGTGTAAATGTTCTTTTAATCGCTGGTGGCCTCCAGCAGTCATTACTACAGTTTGAAATGAGAGTCATGAATGGAGCAGTGATCAGGGAGAGGAGCACTGAGGCTGACATCCAGATGAACATGCTGGCTGTGGGGATGAAATGTCTGAGCTAGACTCACTGCTTTTATGTTCTGCACTTCTGACACAGATTCACTTTCAGCATTTACATTAAAAGTGAAGGAAAATCTGCATTCTGTTTGTGCTAAATATTTTTGTCTTCAAATGTGTGAGAGCCAAAAGAGTGTGTATATATATATATATATAAACACAAAGCTATTTGGGTTTTAGGCAGAAACAGTTGTCATTAGAATGGATGCCTACAAGTCTGGGAGAGTAGTAGAGCATGAAATTAACATTTTAATATCTGAATTCTAAATGTAGATTGTGTACATTATGTAATGCCTTAAAACAGAATGAAAGTGTCTGTATTGCAGTCTACCATTTCTAAAAATGCAATTCTTCACTTAATGCAAATTAATTATGCAGCAGTATTGTAATGACCTGTGTAACAGTATACTTCTGTGTCTAAAAAGGTTCCTGCAGTCTAGTAAACATGATAAACAGGGTTTCTCTTGCATTATGACTATTTGTTTGGCCCACCACAATGTCAGTTTCAACTGGTGCATAAATATTTTTAATTTATTACCATTTTATTTCAACGTGTATGTGTCCTTCTGCCACATACACGTTGACAATGAAGCCCTCCTCTCTGTGAACACTCTGAGTCAAAATATATCTGGTAGCAAGGACTGCTGTTGGCTTTTCTCTGCAGAGAAGATGAACAAATTTGTCCAAAACTCATGTGTTCCAGTTGAGTGTTATATGTTAGAAAGTAATATAAATCTAATCCAATAAAGAAAAATCAATGTTTTTAACACAATGCTGTCAATTTCAGAGACCCAAGTCTTCAATAAAGATTACTGTTAAGCATGTAAGGATCTAGTGAGGACACAGTTGGGGTTAGCATGTTGGGCACAGCTGCTCGTTAGTGTTGATTCCTCATGTAAGTGAACGTTAAAATCACTGCTTTCACTGACACTGAAGGTTTGCTCCCTCAGTCCAGATAAATGCTGAAAAATATTTGCAGACTCAAAAAGACTCGCCTTGAGGATGCATAAAGCTTCAACTGGAGGTATTTGTTTTTCAGATATTTTACACAAATTGGAGCAAGGCAGTTATTTATTTTTTGCAAAGAACATTTTACGAATGGTATCAATTCATTTTGAAAAAGTGACTGTCCTTCACACATGCACCCAAACAGGAAGAGGAACTGTGGTAGAAATATTTGTACATCAGTGGCAGGATGTGTATATTTGTGTAGCACTGTGGACTTTAAACTGGCCTGGATATAACTGTATGTAAGTGTGCAAAACATGTTTAGGTGCAAACCGCAGGCATGAGCATTTTGAATTGTTTATTTTTCAGGACTGAGTAAACTGACAATAAATATGGATGTTTATCACCTGTACAGGTGTATTCCATGCTCCAGTATGGGGTATTTGATTGTCTGTATTTGTACCTTCTGTGTTTGGTTATTTTCTCACTTTTTTCTAAATGCTACACTTGCTGTGTCCAGTTGATGAACATGTTTTCCTGCATTTTGTCTATTTGTCTGGGCTTTCTTTAGCTGCAGTGAGCTTGTGTATTTAAGTGACAGGAGCTGCTCTGGCCAATAAAGAAAAAAAAAAGACCAAACACAGAAAAATAGCAAAACTTGGAAACCAGCAGAGTGTGAGACTGAGCCACTGGACAGACTGGTTTGATTGCCTGATGGAAGTGGAATGTAGCGCAGCTGGATCCTGTGTACGTTGGCTGTAAGACCCGTCCTCTTCAGAAGCAATCACAATGACAACCTGTGGCCATGACAATGAAAACATTCGCCTGACTTCTGTCAGAAAAAGACACCTGAATTTGAACTCAACTGTTTATTTAGTTCAGATCAATTTGTGTTCCCAGCTGGCCAGCAGAAAAATCCAGACTCTGATGAAAACAGAGGCTGCTCATGAACTCTGGATGAATGAATGTGCCCACAGTAATATCGTTGAAAATGAAGCTAATGCAAAATTTTATATCATCCAAATAAAGGAGCAAAAGATACCCTCATTACCAACATGGCCTCCTTTCTCCCAGAGAGCAGCACTCTGATTCACATGTTTAAATCCCAGCCTGGAGCTAGCAGCAGCAGGCCCGTGGCTCGCCTCTGCCTCTTATAATGGCCCATTCTTTTTGCGCTGCGCCAGATAATGACCTTCACCATACTGCTCCATGATGATAGCTTTTATGGATGAGTCATGAGCAGCTGGCCATTTATGTTTGCCGTCTATCACCCTCCGTCTCCTGTGCTCTCAGTAGCTCACAGGAAAATACATTTACATGTTTGTTTTTTAAGCTTACACGGGAGGCATATATTCATTTAATGTAAGTCACCTCAAACAGGAACAAGGCTAAGCTGCTCCCACAGCAGTACACAGTGTACCGAGCACCAAATCTAATTTGCCTCTGAGATGCATTAGCTTAAATGGTGACGACACAAGCACACATTTGGACTCTGAGTTTAGAGAAGCAGGAGCATATGGACAATATATATATAATGAAGAAACAGCTTCTGATGCTGCCTTTTCAAATATTTCCATTGAGATGGAATTTGTATAGAATGTAACGAATAAATTAGAAAAACAGAGCTGAAGCCAGAGTATTTCATGTTTAATCACTGAAAAGATGAACAGAAGCAGATGTAGGTTTACAATCTCTAGTCAAGTCCTCGTTCATGTGGCTGGAACCATCACTGAGGTCCGGTTGTCCTTATATTAGTCCAAGTCAAGCTGCACTGCTGCATTACCACAAAACATTGTCTACTTTTAGTGTGGCAGCTTTTTAAGGCAGTACGAAAAAAGGAAAAATAAGAAACTGTAGGGTCTGGTAGTAGAATTAGGGGAAGATAAATGCTGCAGCTGATTTCCAAACCTCTGTGTCAAACCGGAGCTGCACAGTGTCTTGGTGGTTAGCACTGTCGTCATGCACAGTTCACGTCCACGTCTTCCCCAGATCTTTCTGCATGGAGTTTCCATGTTCTACCTGTCCATGTGTATATTTTCTCCTGGTTCTTTGGCTTCCTTCCACAGTCCAAAAACATCCATCCATCCATCTATTCTCTATACACCGCTTTATCCTCACTAGGGTCGCGGGGGGTGCTGGAGTCTATCCCAGCTGACTCGGGCGAAGGCAGGGGACACCCTGGACAGGTCGCTAGTCTGTCGCAGGGCTGCATATACAGACACACAATCACACTCACATTCACACCTACGGGCAATTTAGAGTAACCAATAAACCTCAGCATATTTTTGGACTGTGGGAGGAAGCCGGAGTATCCGGAGAAAACCCACGCATGCACAGGGAGAACATGGAGCCCAAGACCGGGATTTGAACCGGAGATCTTTTTGCTGCAAGGCGAAAGTGCTAACCACTAGACCACTGTGCTAAACACTGTGCAGCCCGTCCAAAAACATGCTGAGGTTAATTAATGATTCTAATTTGTCTGTAGGTGTGAATGTGATTGTTTATCTCTATATGTAGTCCTGTGATAGACTGTTACCTGTCAGGTGTCCCCTGCCTTCACCCTAAGTCAGCTGGGACAGACTCCAGCCTCCCACAACCCTAATGAGGATTAAGCTGTGTGTACATAATGGATGGATGTCTCTAGCCATGGTACTGGCTGCTTGGGTAGCATTGGATGTGTTATGGAGGCAATAGGTGAGGAATCTTGATCTCAGCTGCATGACCTCCCATCTCAAGAGCAATGTGAGTAGTGTGGTGAAAAAAATAGGTATTTTCAAAGCAGAATTTATTTCCCAGTTTTGTAGAAAGCCGTTTAATACAGAGGTGGCTCGACTCAGGAGGCAGGGTGAGTTTTCCATTTATTAAAAGGTTAGTGATTCACAAATCCACACTAGTTGTAAAGAAGGGACTGAACCCTAGTCCTCAGCCTGGTAGAGCCATCCATGACACCTAGTGTATGTGAATGGGAGGCAAACTGTAAATCAAATAATAAAAAATGCAGACTGACCTGGATTTATGGCTGTTGTAGAATCTTAAGTATGGCCCTGTGTTGAGCATTAATTCTAGATGGGTTTACGTAGTGGGCTTGGTGTCTTTCTGTGCTTTTTTGGTTTTCTTTAATGAGCTACTTGAAGCCTAGTGTCACGTTTCATCTCATCCCAGTTCAGCTGTTTTGATACTTTTTTCACCCACATAAATTGCTACCATTCCCACCTATTTTGGTGTCATTTTTTTTCACACACAATCCTATTTTCGACCGCTGTCCTGTAGCAGCACAGCATGAAAGCTTTACTCTGTGTATATGAATGCATTAAGTATGGTATAATCCAGATGGGGCTTAATGAGCTGGAGCAAAAATGTGTAAAAATAGCAAAAACCAGCAGCGACCAGCACACTTCTGCTGGTTTGACGAATGGAAAAAAAAAGGCCAAACATTTAATGTAAAAGAGATCAAGTGGGGATAAAGACATGATCACACATTCAAACCACTTCTCATTAGAGCCATTTATTCGGTGATGAAAGAGGGAGCCATAGAAAATGTCATTAATCCAAGAACGACGAATATGACTGGAATTTTAATTCAGAACGGGTAAGAAATGAAACAGCTTCAAGTGATATCACTCGAGCTTTTCACAAGACCCAAATACTAAAGGAATGTTTTGTGACAGTCCAGCTTAAGAAATGCGTCACTCAGACAGAAAAGCCTCGGCTCTATTCCTTCCCTAATGACACTTGAATTTCATCCAACTTTCATTCCTTTTCTTTCTTCCTCAGCTGTAAATGGCTGCACATTTCAACAATGCTGAAGGACAGGCCTTTTGTAAAAGTATAGAAAAAAAGTTAAAAAAAAAAGTATCAACATATGTATATATATATATATATATATATATATATATATATATATATATATATACATATATATATATATATATATATATGTATATGTATATGGAAGACTTCCAGGATCCAGTCCAGAAGCTATTTCCTGACCACCATTTTTAATCCCTCGATTAAAGGCTTATCTCATAAAAACAGACATCCAAATCAGTCACTCAATCTGCTGCTGCTAGCTCCCTGTAAAATATTAAAATAGAAAGGAAAAATATCTTTCCACTAAATTGCTTGGGGAGAAAAATCTGAATTTGCACTCCCTGTTGCTGAGGAAATGGGAGTATAATTTGCCTCAGTGAGAGGACATTTGGTGAGATGCTGGTGAGTGCAGATGGAAGGCTTAAATGGAAAACATGATGCTGTTTGGAGTGCCAGACATGGTGAACAACAGACAGAGCTACAGGGGTATTTCATATGGTGCAAATGATCAAACTATTCTGTGTATAGTTTTTTTTCCAACGGGGTAAACACACTGACACATGCATTCCCTTCAGGTTTCTGTCTGATTCTGTTTGCAGAACTGGTGCAGAACGAATGAAAACTGGCCAAAGCAGCTACACTGACAACAGACAAAGCTTTCATGGTAAGATGGGAAGGTTTCAGTGACCTAACTGGAGCTATATAAGCAATCCAAAGTTAGTTGTTGTGTGGAATTGGTCAGGAAAAAATTAGGAAAACTCAGACTATTGTTGCAATATGGAATAATTTCTCCCAAAATTTGTGCAACAAAATTATCTGACAGGTTTTTCCTAAGTTGTCCTATATTTGAGCTTTACATAGTTGGGTTTATATTGGGATAAATCTGATCTGTTAGGTCCATTCACCACTGGAACGCCATCTTAATTTCAGGTGATAAGTGAGACAGCAATTAGCTGTTGAGCTGTAGCCCCAGCAGCATTAAAACACACAGTACCTTCAAATAAAACACTGGTCACTTTAGATGCTGACTGATGAAGGTTTTTAACACCACCACAGTTCACAAAACACTGCCTATCCTTGATTATGGACGGATCCCCCCAAGAGTCATGCAGTTCAATGAAATGATTACGATTTCTTTATAGATTTTAAATAACTACATGATCCCTGGGCAAAAGTCACTAGTAGAATTTTCCTTACATTGTGCTTCTGCACATTTCTGATCGTGTTATTTCCTTTCAGTGAGAAAAATATATTACAAAAATAACCTCATAAATGACCTTGACAGTCGTTTTCAATGCATTATCGGAAAACTTTTTCGATTCCATCTGGACGTGCTTTTCGATTTCCAGGCTCATTTCATCTCTGAAGGCTGCTGTTCTTTCTCTTCTGCTCCAGACTGAGCTCTCTTTGATCACACTGAGGAAATGTCATCTTCAGCAGTTCAACCTGCTCAGTGAGTTTATTTTCTACTCCAGTTTGGCCTTTCCAGCTCAGTCACAAGTCCCTCTTGAGTCGGAGCTTCTTGTCCCTGATGTGCTGCAGGAGAATATTTCCTCGTTGCTGCACCACTTGGATGAGAGGCCTGAGACCGCCGGCCCCGCCGTGGCTGTCCCAGAATTCCCTGTCAGTGTAAAGGGAGCGTAGAAGAAGATTTTCCAGACAGCCTGAGTGGAGCACTGACACTGCTTTTTCTGGAAACCTGATGACAGAAACAGCATTGGATTGGACGTGTTAATGTGTAAACCCACTTTACCAGTGGCTGTGATGTTTAATACACACTGCCATATAGGACAGAAGGAAAATCTAAAGCAGTTTTTCTCACAGCCTTTTTCCAGTGGCAGGAATAAAGGTGTGATTTGTACACAACATTTTAAAATGAGAAAGTGCTTTACTATGAAAGGTGTAAAATTTGCCCTGAGCATGCTGCTAGAATAAAAACTCCCAGGCCTCTGAAGACTGGCAGTTTGGCCTGAGGGTGGCACAAGAAGAAAGCCTGTGGATGATCAAAAATATAAAAGGATTCTTTCTGTTGTAATGCATTAACATTTTAAGGCAATCCCCACATTTAAGTTGTATATTTTGAATGTGCAAAAACATATTTACTCTTGATGGGAGTGAGATGGTACAAGAAGAAAGCTCAGAGAGTCCCACAAAACACAAGGATTGACTCCTGCAACAATCATATCCAAACAATAACCTGGACCTGCTCTGGCAGCCTTAGTTGGGGCTTCAAGGATTGTTTTTAGATACTGGAAGAGCCAGACAAAATCAGATTTTGCTGGAAGGTCAAAATCAGTGAATGAATCTTTATTTACAATGATCAATAAAAACCGGGGTAGGTACCAGAAAGTATCAACTTTGAATGAAGTTTTTTCTTCTTCTTTTCTTTTTGCTTTTATAAAGACCAATAATAATAAAGATAAGCTGATAAAAATCACCCAATTCATGTAGTAGTTTTTGGCACTTAGTATATACTTTATACTCCCTTTATTTTTTTGACAGGTTCCACTAATTTTGCTTGGATTGGCTACTGTTTGACCCTGGATTAGTTGTGTTCTGTTTGCTTTGTTACACATTCTTCATCGGTCAATTGTAATAAAACAACTTGTCACAGCTCAAAGTGTTGCTGAACAGAAAATGAGCTCATCAAATTACCAAGAGTAAACTTTTTTAACCAGAAAATAATTGTTTTCTGAACCAAAATGGGAAGGCTGATTTAAAAAGAGATGAAGTAACTGAAGTCACACTGTTGTTTTAGTTTGATTATAAACCATGTATTTTGGGAAATAGACTATATGGGACACCACAAAAATGAAGTGTGGAGATACACCTAGGGTTACGAGACTATAGTTTGACAAAAATTTCTATTTTTTCACCTATTTTGGCTGTCTATGAATTGCATGTTCTGCTGATGATGATCCCGCTTTTCTGTAAATTTTGGTTACATTCCTGTTTGACCAGATGAGCTTCTGGTTTTTACTTTGTCATTTTGAGTTATTCAGTCTATATTAATGGTGAAAATGCCAAACGTGTCAATATCAAGTTAAATGGCCACACAATGAAGTGAAAATAAACTGACTGTAGATGAAGGTTTTCTAAGAAACTGTTGGACTTTGAGTGAAAGTAAAATACGTCATTCTACATTCCTCATAAATAACAACTTTGCCTTTTATTTACCTCCACATTCTTCAGCAACGTGAAACATTCTATTTTCATTCAGCTCTGAATCCAGACTTAAGATATTTAAGAGAATTTTATGGAACAGCTTAGTAATCCTAAGTGACAGACAATGGGGAATTTCTATCAGTCCTGATTCATTCAGCATATTGAATAGCAGGCTAATTGAAAGCACACTAATCTAATCAGACAGACATTGTAACAAAATCCTAACAAGCTTCCAGTGGACGTTTCTGTGCTGCTGATTTGAAAGCTGTTCACCAGGGAAATATGTTGTTAGATGTGTTTTTCTTCTGAAACATTTCCTCACATCAGTGTTTCTGCCCACTGTGAGCTAAAATGAGTTTCTGAATCTGTGCTCTGTAATTTGTTGAGCCTCGCTGCTTGAATGAAGGAAAACAATAACAACAACAACAAAACAATTGGAAGAAAAAAAACAACTTCACATTTGCATTCTCTTGCTCTGACAGAGCTGGTGCTTTGTACTCACTCATCAATGCCCTCAACCAGCCTGAAGTTGAGGTTGT
This sequence comes from Acanthochromis polyacanthus, assembly GCF_021347895.1. Taxonomy (NCBI): domain Eukaryota; kingdom Metazoa; phylum Chordata; class Actinopteri; family Pomacentridae; genus Acanthochromis; species Acanthochromis polyacanthus. The sequence goes on along the minus strand of NC_067124.1, from coordinate 4,651,887 downwards.
CGGTGGACTGCTGAGGTCTGCCAGCATTGTCTATGAACACCAGTCTGGAGGGATCCGCCTTCCTCACCTGAACACACACACACACACACACACACACACACACACACACACACACACACACACACACACACACACACACACACACACACACACACACACACACACACACACACACACACACACACACACTGTCAGAAGGAAAAACAGGTGACACTGCGTAAAACTATTATTTAGAGGTGAGTTTTTACTCTTTCTGAAGAGCTACCGTTGTCCTACCCCTGGTTTGTTCTTTTTCATTTTTCATCCATATATTTTTTCCAGAGTTTAAGCGAATATAATTCAAATTAAATAACAATTTATTAACATTTTGTCAACATGTGTTGTGTCTATGAACGTAGAAAACGTAAATTTAAAGCACATTTGACATTTTTACAGTTAGCATGTTAAACATACATGTAGAACTAATCACTCTAAGCTGTATCAAATCTGTATGAATCATTTAGGCATCATTTTCAGTGGTGTGACATTGCTAGTCCATTGTATTTGTATGATCAGCAAGGCAACATAAGACACAATTTAAAAAGACACTTAAATCAAGGGGAAAAAAACAAGGACAATAAAAACTGTAGTCCAGTTTCAGCTCAGAGCCAGTTATGAAGAAGTAGTCCTAACTTTAACCTAATGAAATGCAAAACTTAAAGTTTCTGGGAGTTTGTTGCAGATATGTAGAGCATAAGAAATGAATGCTCCAGTTAGTTTGGACTCTGGTGACAGAAAGCAGACCTGTCCCAGACCAGCTGGATGGCGGATTTTAAATGACACCATATAGTTTACTTTTGAACCTGCAGTGCAGAACTTTTGTCTCCCCCTTCTGGCAGTGAAAGTAATTGCACAAACACAGTTAATGTGTGCTGGAGACTTATGCCGTGCTGTTGATTGCTTTCTTTTTAAAGACTAATCATTTCTCTCAACGGTAGGATTCTTTTTATCAGGAGCATTAGAAACATTTCTTCTCCCAATAAACATATTATTGAAAAAAAAAAGAAACAGTTCTTCCTATGGATTTCCACCATAGATTACATCATATTCCTTGCTGCTGTAGCCTACTCCATCATTGTGCTACAGTTGTTCCACTCCAGTAATAGCTGGTTTACATGAAACACATCAGTACTGGCACACTATCACTGGAACATTGCCAGAGAAACCACATTTAATACTCTGCTATACTGTGAGATACAAGGAGATGTACCTGTAGGTGATAGGTTTATTAAGTATGAGGTGAATTTATTTGGTACGGGGTTGAATGTAATGGATAAATGTATATATGTAAAAGTCCCAATGTCAAGCTTTAAAATCTGCTCTTTGCCACAAGGAAGCCCATGTAAAGATCCATTCTACTGGCCTTAACAGCAGTTCTGAATGAACTGCAGGTCTCTGGTCGAGTTTTTAAAGAGCTTCACTTTACTGCTCTGGTTGAGTCTCACAGCTCTGATCAACCTCGTCTTGAGCAGGTGCAGATGTACGACTTTCAGCAAAAAAAGCCCCAATTAAATCTACTGTATTCTACCTGCCCTGCAACAAACACAAAGAGCTCTAGTCAGAACTCAAACAGTGGACAGGAACGTAGAAAACACAGTGAAATGAACTGGTCAGTATTACAATTCTACAATTTACAATTTCATTTAGCAGACGCTTCTATCCAGAACGATGTACATCTGAAAGTAGAGAGAACACAAGCAAGGATCGAGTCAGGAGAAAACAACCTGGATAATAGGAGGGAGCTGTTTTCACTGTAGTTTTGAATGCAAGTGTGAGAGTTTTGAATTTCATGTGGGCAGCAACTGGAAGCCAGTGAAGCGATCTGAACACAGCGGGGTGACATGAGCCGTTGTATTACTGAGGAAGGTTACCGTTCACTTGTTGGTCTTCATCTCTCCAGTGAAAAAGAAGCTACAGCAGATTGTGAAGTCACATGCTTCATATATCATGTCATCACTTAGAAGTCTGTGTTCACTGCTCTCTCTTACATTTTTGCTTTTTTTTTACTCCAGTATTTTCATTAATTTGAATACATTTTTAATGTGAAAATCGAATATGTTCCAGTTAAAGTGATGTCTACAAATCAATAAAATGGCATTTTTGAAGTGGTAAGTAATACTCAAGTAAGATTATTCAAACATCAGCCTCACTCCATAGCATGAAAACAACCAAAAACTATATCTGCTCTAAAGCTTTAGCAGCCAAGTGATACTGGGAGGCCTTTAACAGCAGCTGAACAGCAGAATAAAAGGCTCCTCCTGGTTCTCTCACTAACAGGCTTTATTTGTTCTTACATACTGTGACAACAAGCATAAAGTACATGCACAATAATCAGCTCCTGCTCAGAACCATCTGCCTGCCTGAGAGCTTATTTGCCAGCTAGATGCTGCTGAGAGTTTAATATGTGCTCATGTTGTATCATATAAATATAGATGCATTATCTTGTGTTGCCATGGAAAATGACAGTTATATAAAATGTTGAGCAATAAAAAAAACCCCACAGTGTAGCTAAGGTGGAGTTTCTTTTCTTCATTCCCACTGATATTATGAATAACAATCTGACAACAAGAACAACAGAGACATTTAAAGTTGTGATACTAAACAACAAATTGGTGCAGCAAAAGAAAAGTGTTTTCTTTTAATTCATGCACATCAACCAACACACATCAGTGAACTTGCCGTCTTGACTGAGGATAACTGATTAATCTTTACTTTTGAGTGCCTCAATACAAATGGTAATAATTATGGCACACAGTGGAACATTTACAGTTTACTGTCAGATGGGATCAAATAGGATCAAACAGCATTAGCACTGGTTTTGATACATACCAAGATGTGAACCAGCTTCAGGTCCTTGGTGTTGCCACACTTCGCATGCAGCAGATTCTCCACACAGAGTTCTGTCAGATCAGGTGTGAAACCACAGCAGCACCTGTCAAGACGGTCGTTTATCTACAAAAAACAGACAAAGAACATATAATTAATGATAATAATGAAACAAAAAGAACTTTTTTATATCACACTTAAAAAAAAACAAGTGACAGTTTTATACAATGAAAAAATTATAATAAAATGACAAAAAATATGGTAAAAATATAACAAGAAAAGCACTTAGAGTCGTATCATTTCTGACTGTTGAAATCTTGAAAAAATTTGTGGCAGAAATCACGGCAACATAGAATGTGGCCCTTTAACATAGATGTACCCACAAACAAAATGACCTTGCGCTGAGCACAGGTGTGTGTTATTCATGTTTACATTATGTACGGATACAGAATGGTGTGGCCTAAATATGTAGCAGGCGGTGGGAACTGATGGGACTCAGAAACACCCCCACAATTTAATCATTGTTCCTTGTGTCATTTCTGATGGATAAGTCCTGATAAGTCCTCAGAGGTGGATTTGTAGTAGGATCACAATCATGTGATCATCAGCAGGCAGCTGACGTAGTGTTTACTTGTTGTCATGGTTCCAGTGACACTGTGCTGCTATCTCACAATGATCCAGAAATCTTTAACAAATCAGTGGATCCAGACTAGAAGCCTCATCACTGCCAGAATCTAATCACTTGGTCCTTGTGTCATTTCTGACCTTCTCTGAAAATTTCATCCAAATCCGTTGCTTCGTTTTTGAGTAATGTTGCTAACAGACAGACAAACAGACGGACAAACGTACACTGATCGTCACATAAGATTCCTTGGTGGAGTAATTATACTAAAACACAAAGGAAAAATGTAAAACAATATTAATTGATTTTAAAAAAAGCAGAGTTAGATTCCCTGATCTCTGGCAGGTCTTTCTGGATTCAAGGGGCCCAAAAGCTCGTTTTTTCATGTTTATAATCTTGAATTACGATGACACCATTGCCTGAGGATCTCAGGCTGCATTCAGGGCTTGTAAGCAATTATCATTCCAGCAATATAATCAGGGAACAACCACAAAAGTCATCATTTAAATTAAAATGTACAGCTAACCAGGTAGGGATAATAAAACAGGTGTAATGTGGATTCTTTGTGATTTAGTGAGGAGTTTTACTGGAGCATTTTGGACCGTTGAGACCGTTTGTATTGGCTAAGACAGGAATGCATAATCATGGTAATAAAATTAAAAGAATATGTATGAATATGCAGCAAAAGCACAGATGGCAGCTTAAAAATGGTATAATGTTTGAAAAAGCACAAAGGTTCAAGAAGCTACTTAGCGTTGGGAGCTGTTAACACAAACGTATACGGTACTTCTAAGTGGGGAAATTATGCAGAACTCTATTTTTGTTGACTTTTTTGCCTCTAGTTTTGTCTCTCAGCTTTTTTAGAGATAGTGTTACTTTCATCAATGAAAACTGTGACAAAACAAAATATCATTGGCATCTTAACAAGGACAAATAAAAACTAAAAGACCAAGTGAAGGATGGATGAAAGAATAGATCAACTAATTACTGTTATTCATTCAAAAGCCCAAATCCTTCTGTGGAATCACACAGCGAACGTTTCTCTAAAATAGGGGGAAAACACATTGTGTAGCAAGGAAAATAAAAGCAATTTAAAGTGTAGCCAAAGGACAAATATTAACACAAACTACATACATTTATAATGGTCAAACTAAAAGTAATCAATCTGATCATAATATTGTTTTTTTTGTCAGATTCATATAAATATATGTAAGTGCATTTCTTTTTCTTGAAGAATTTCTGCTGTCACTGTGTCATCCTCTCCATTTTGCAAACCAAATGTGGCCGTTTTTCGACAAAATGATTTGGAACAAAGATCACAAAAAATAGTTATGAGGCAGAAGCGGGCTTTCAGCTTCTGATTAGTGCTCACTGATTTCCACTGTAGATCTTGTTGAAAAGCTGCCAGCGTTGGCTCATCCCTCCAGTCAGTGCTCTGCTTCTGGCTCCCCGTCTGACAGATAATCGTATGCAGTTATCAGTGTAAAAACAGACTTACATTCAGTATCTATGTTCATGTGAGATCACAGAAAAGGCAAGAGAATCAACGATGAGGGCTACACTGAGACTTACAACTACAATTCATAGCCTGGTCTCGTTAGAACTGAAAGTTTGCCAAGGTTCCAGACTGCAACCACTTAGTCACATTTTGTGACCATTTTTGGAGAGAATGCGATGAAATTTTTGAACTAGGTGCAACAGTGCCACAAAATGTGCTGCTCATGTGAAACACTAGGATTGGGTGAGAATGTGCATGCATGTGAGTAAAATAGAGAATAAAAGATTGAATGTGATGCAATCATCATCATAACAAGGCAGGATGGGGAGCATTGTGTGTAGAACAACATCTCCCTGCAACAGGTCCTGAACTACTCTGATTCTCACTTTGCCCTGGATGATGATGCAACAAGCTACTGATTCATCTGTCAATAGAAAAGATCATTCAGATCCTCTTGTGCCATGACAGTCCCTAATTTCTGACTAGAACAATTTTACGAGGAATCAGGAGTGGTTTTAGTGTTGAAAAAGGCAGATCTACTGTCTGACAGGAGTGGCTCAGGTAGGAAACATGTCTGAGATGTTTCAGGAAAGGAACGTACACTACCGTTCAAAAGTTTGAGGTCACCAAGGCAATCTCATGTTCTCCATGAAAACTCACACTTTATTCATGTGCTAACATAACTGCACAAGGGTTTTCTAATCATCAGTGAGCCTTTCAACACCATTAGCTAACACAATGTAGCATTAGAACACAGGAGTGATGGTTGCTGGAAATGTTCCTCTGTACCCCTATGGAGATATTCCATTAAAAATCAGCCGTTTCCAGGTGGAATAGCCATTTACCACATTAACAATGTCTAGACTGTATGTATTCATTTAATGTTATCGTCATTGAAAAAAAACTGCTTTTCTTTCAAAAATAAGGACATTTCTCAGTGACCCTAAACTTTTGAACGATGGTGTATGTTTTGTATGTACTTATTGAAGTGTGAAAGCTAAGATTACCATCACAATCACAAACTTTAAACATGAAACACTTGTAAAGCACAATACCAGCGTGCAACAATAAATTATTCAGGAACTGAGGGACCAGCAGCACCTTAATGTGTTTTTCTCTTATATGCTATACACCATGACTTTTGGGAAGCTTACTTTTTCATTTATGGTCAGAAATAACAGATTCAACCTTTAGACAGCACTCAGTTGAGCTTATATTTATCATTATTTCTAGCAAGAGAAATTTGAATGGAAGATTATTTCTATTTTAAGGAGGTTGGCATTAAGAAAATTAGTTTTCTTGCTGATCTCAGAGTTACAGTGAAATTTATGATATTGCGCTGCCATGCTTTGATATTGTTGGGAAGAACAGCATGCACGTCCATATCTTTAATAAAAGGAATAAACGATGAATCACCCTGGTGCATGAGTCATACATTAACATTGGCCCAATTTTAGACCTGATCCATGGTGATGAAAGTACAGTAAAACAGAAAAGCTTGTAAAAAAAAAAAGAAAAAGAAAAAAAAGAAAGCATACTATCAATGTTTTAAAAACCCTTGAAAATAAAAAATCTGGTTTTCAGGGGAGCACATGAGCTGCCTCAATATGGTAATAGTACAATTGTGTTGGTGGAAGCGTTGCACACTGAGAGATGAATGCTGTCATTAAATAAACAGCAAGGCTGCCTTACTGCATGATTACCGTAAAACCTGACTTTTTCATTGCGGTCGGTGGCTAGTCCAGAGGTTGTTGCTGTTTCAGGTTGTGAAGAGGATTTTGAAAAAAGGCCGACGGTGGCCAGCGGCAGACTCATGCCCACAGCCAGCATCCAGTGAGTCAGACTAAGAGGGGTCAAGCTAGCGTTGCTTGGTAGTGCACACACTGTCTCAGAGTTACTTGACTTTGTGAGTTTTTCCTTTGAGATAAAAAAAAACAAATTGTTACATCAGTAAACAAGAAAAGCACTCAGACAGCACAGTACTCCGCCAAGGCTGCTCAGTCGCTGTATTTTTTCTGATGGATGAAATCTTTAAACAATTTGTGGTCTGCAGCGGTCGATTTGTAGTAGCATCACAATCATGTGATCATTAGCAGGCAGCTGATGTAGTGTTAACTTGTCATGGTTATCTTCACCACTATCTTCCAATGATACAGAAATCTTTAACAAATCCGTGGATCCAGACTATAAGCCGTACTACTGCCAAAATCTAATCACTCGGTCCTTGTGTCATTTCTGACCTTCACTGAAAATTTCATCCAAATCTGTTCGTTGTTGAGAAATGTTGCTTACAGACAGACAGACAGACAAACCAACACTGATCGTCACATAACTCTGCCACGTCCCTTGAAGGAATAATTAGCTATTTACTACCAAAGCATTGGTTAAGATGAAAAGAACCTGAGCGTGCTGTGTTGCACATCAATTAAAGTTCTACTCTTCAATTTTGTGCCAGCCACCCATCTTGGTCACATCCTAGGGCGGTTATTTTGTCTGACAAGACCAGGCCCTTATCTAAATGAATGGGGAGAAAGCTATAACTGTAATTTCAATGACTGCCAAGTCATAAAAAA